>NC_056511.1:2256420-2258903 GCF_014905685.2 Nematolebias whitei | reverse complement strand
TAGAAACTACACCTGGACCCGTCCTCCTATAGAAACTACACCTGGACGTGTCATTCTGTGTCTGTTTCTACTTCCAACCTACAGACTGTAGTGATCGCAAAAGTTCATCTGATTATTTTTATCATTTTATACTTAAATACGTAAATATAAAATTTATATAAAACTGCCCTATACTCATCTTTAAAAGCACATTTTATTGTTTTTTTTCTAATAATTGTACACATTTTAAACACTCATATTTTAGGTGATTTTAAAACATTTGAGTGGACTTCCAGTTAAAGTGAGCCGTTTTAAAAAACGAACCTTTTGTGAACAGGAAGTTGGTGTTTTTTTATTTAAATTAAACCCAGTCGGACTTCTCGTCTCACCATCACACCACAAACTTCTTGTATTTTTCGAGGTTTCAACTTCCCTGTAGAACTCCCACAACCTTCTGGTACAGAACCAACTTCTCTTTCTTTTTAAACAGAACCTCAAAAGGAGCGGCTGATACCGGTTCTGTTCACAGCTTCAGAACCAGGCTCATTAAAACCAGTTTCTTTGTTTATGTTCAACTCAAGCTGCTGAACAGAATCTGAGATCAGCTCCTGGAAAGTTATTTCCGAGAACTTTAATCCCAACGAGGGAAAAGAAGAACCAGAGACACATCACGTTCAGATCATTAACTTCCTGAGGCTGAAAAAAACATTTGGATTTGCTCTGATGGAGTTTAGAAAACAGACTGGAAACAACCGATAATTAAACAAATGGGCTAAGAATTCACTTTTTGAATGGAATTACTGAAATAAATAAACTTTTTCATGATGTTCTAATTTTATGACCAGCACCTGTGTCTCTTTATGTCTGTATGTTGCTTTTTTGTTTGTTTGTTTGTTTGTTTGCAGCGTCACACTGTGTCCTGTTAGGGATAAAGTGTGACATTATTTTTTAATCTCCTCTTCTCTCGCGTTCCTTTTTTGAATCTAATGAAAAAAGAAGCGCCTCTCAGTGAGGCTGCAGCCTCAGACGCCCCGTCTACCCTGTCTGTGTTTCTTCAGATGGGCTGTCCTCAAATGTAATTCTGATGTGCTTCTGTGCAATAACAATAAAGCTGATTATTTTCTGACTGGGTGGTTTGCTCCGGTGTTTACATTTGATCCTGGAACTCTTTGGTTCGTCTGGTGCAGAATTTTATTTTTGTAATGGGAGCGATGTCTTGAAGGTAGAAACAAACTCGAGTATGGATTCCATCACGTTCGTATCGATAAGGTCCAACACCAGCGTTGGTACCAAACGTTGGGACACTGGACTTCTGTTCAGCAGCTGAAGACGTGTGGAGCTTAAACTGAACGATGTTGGTATCAATCCTTGGATCAATCCACACACCCAGTCATCGGTAATGCAACAGGACCATCCACGTTGAGGTCACTTTGAGAAACATCCCAGATGGATCTGATTTAGTACCACATGTGACAAAAACCCAGGTTGGAAATTTAATAATCTGATTAGTCACATTCAGATCGTCATAAAACATTCAGATTTGGGCCACTTGTGGCTGCAGTGTGACCGTAACCTTTGGGATCAAATATCTTGGTCGTTTGGGTTCAGTAAAGTGGCGCTCAGGTGACACCTGGACCGACCTGCAGCGGCGAACGCAGCCGAGCATCAAGTTTCAAGACAAGAACGACATCAGAGCTGAAATAAGTGGCAGTTATACGAAAACAACGAGCGTCAACGTGCTGTGAACAGGTGAGAGGAGGAGAGTACCTGGGCTCTGCTCCGTGCTGTTCTGTTGCGTTTGGATCAGGGTCGCGTCGGTGGTGACCAAACAAACGGCGGTCTGAGAGCCACACCACAGCCTCAGCACCGAGCCTGCAGAGACAGGAAGTCTTCAAAACAACATCGGAGTCGGTGCAAACATGAAGAAACAAACGTGAAACGTCTCAATGAGCAGAAAGAAAGACCTCATTTACAAAACCTGCTTCACCTGTTTACACATTTATCAAGAGCAAAAATACAGATTTATTATCCAAGACACACAGAGGAAGGAGGTGGAGAAGAGTCCAGGCAGGATGGAGTGATGGAGAGAAGTTTCAGGAGTGATTTGAGACAACAACAAAAAAAGTGTCAGCAAAGGTCAAAGGAAAAGTTTACAAGACAGTGGCGAGACCAGCTATGTTGTATGGTCTGGAGACAGAGACATGGACAAAAAGACAGGAGACAGAACTGGGCGTGGCAGAAATGAAGATGTTGAGGTTCTCCTTAGGAGAGACAAGGATGGAGAAGATCAGGAATGAGATCATCAGAGGTACAGCACAGGTTGAACAACTGGGAGATAAAGTTAGAGAGGACACACTGAGATGGTTCGGACAGGTCCAGAGGAGGGACGGTGGTTCGGACAGGTCCAGAGGAGGGACGGTGGTTCGGACAGGTCCAGAGGAGGGACGGTGGTTCGGACAGGTCCAGAGGAGGGACGGTGGTTCGGACACGTCCAGAGGAGGGAC
>NC_056511.1:2249824-2256410 GCF_014905685.2 Nematolebias whitei | reverse complement strand
GTCCAGAGGAGGGACGGTGGTTCGGACACGTCCAGAGGAGGGACAGTGGAACACTGGGTTGGGATTACTGGTGCAGCGTTAGAATGGTTCCATTCATACCTGAGCAACAGGAGTTTCTGTGTTAATTTTGCTAACACTATCTACTTCAGTGCCTCTTTCTTGCGGGGTCCCACAAGGCTGCATTCTTGGACCCCTTCTGTTCTCATTATCTCCTCCCCTTAGGGTCTACCCTGAGGAAACATGGTCTTTCCTTTCATTGTTATGCTGATGACTCTCAGATTTCTCTGCCGTTAACACCTAACAGTTCCTCCTCCATTCGCCCTTTGTTAAAATGTCTTGATGACATCAAGACTTGGATGGCTGCGAACTTTTTGAGTTTTAATGATCAGAAGACTGAGGTCATTGTGTTTAACCCTAGCTCTGCCACTGTCACTGATCCAGATAAAGCTGATAAATGAAAATGAGGTTGATAATTTCCATTTATCATGCGATTAATTGATTTATTGATTATCACGACCGGCCTAAAAACATATTAATTTAAGAAGTAATTTTCAACAGTTTTTCGCTGTTAGTGGACAAAAGCACGTTCTAAATTTACAATGCATTCTGGGTAATGTTAGACTTCTGTAAATAAAACAGAAATGCAGCTTACTGTAAAAAAAAAAACAAGCAGTCGGTTTAAAATGAAAAACTCTAAGGTTGTTTTTTAGTATAATTCTCGGTTTATTTAGCAGTTCTGTCTCCTGAAAGAACCGAGGATCAATAATTTAACTTTTATAAACGCCTCTCGGCTTCCTGGAGTTGAGCAGAGACTTCCTGTTCTCTCTGCCCCTCGTCGTATTTGGTTTGAGAGCGTCGGGTAAGAACCGGTCCGACCGGCTCTTATTTACTCTGTAAACATTCAAACGTCCAAAAAAAAAAATCCGTTCTGCCTTCAGAAAACACTCGGGACGAATTTCTGTTTGAATTTGAGGCGTGGGAATTCGTGTCATTCCTTAAAATCAGCAGGAGGCCCAAACATGGGGCGCGTCGACAGGATGTAGGATAAACATGAAGTGTCTGAATTCAACTTAAACTGGTTTTATTTGATCTGGACGCTAAAGATTTTGGAGCTCTATTTACTTGAATGTTAAAGAAAATGTCAGAAGATGATAATCACCTGATTGTTATAATTTTAAGATATTAAACTAGTGTTCATTTAAAAACAGATAAAATGCAACGAACTTCATGATGACGTTTATTTTCACCTGATTTTACCAAACTCACTGTAAAACAACTCCTTTCAGTCCCTTAAACAAAGTTTACCATTAAATGTGTTTTAATGAGAATATTTACAATCACAACTCGTTTGTAGCAAAATGTTTATTAAAAAATACATTTTAAAAAACTGAACGCAACGTTCAAATTAAAGACAGAAACTCCGTTAGGAGTCAGTTTTATTGTCTTAATAAAAACGTGAAGTTTGTCACTTCTGAATGTGGACAGGTTTCTGCCAACAGGGGGCTCAGGTGAGCCCGACCTGCGGCCCGCGGGCCAAGATGAACAAATAAAACGTTTAGACCTGAACGATGACGGGCGGAACAATTTATAGAACAATAAAGATCAGGACACTCGAGAAACAACGTTTCAGCCTCGGAGGAACAAACTCAGAACCAACGTTTCAAAAATGGGAACTTCTTAAACACGACAAAAACAAAAATCAAACTTCCTCATCTCAGTAAAACAGGTAAAAATAGTTTGTAATCAAAGTAAAGTAATACGTTTTATTATTTCTACTTAAAGACACTTATTTAAAACTGAAAAAACAAACATTAATCCTGTCTTCCAAAATGTTACGTTGAATATGTTCAAGTTAAATTTGCAGGCGACCATGAGCTCATCGTTCAGACGTAGTGAAGCTGTCGGTGCGTTTTATTGACGCGAAGCTTCACGGCGTTCCTGCCTGAAGCCAGAAGTCGTAAAAAGATGGCCGCCAGCCATAAAGCCCGCCCTTCTAGTTCTGTCATCAAAACATTCACAACAAGCGTTACACCAGCGTCCGTCTCTGAGGGGGTTGGACAGTGAATGTTTGTAGTTTTGGAGACAAGTGTTTTTTCTGGACTGGAACAGAGAATAAAGTAAATCTAAATGTTTTTAACCTAAACGTATTTAACCTAAACGTTTTTAGTGTGAGATATTCGAGACACAAGGAGGTGTTTGTTCTGGTCTGAGGCAGCGCACGTCTTGGATTTTGAAGGTGACCTTCACACGCCTACATGCAGCCACGCCCCAAAATGGAAGCCGACTTGTTTCTGGTCATCGGGCTCACAACGTGCACAGACGGTACTTCCTGTTCTCCGTGCTTGCGGCGGGGGACGAGAAATCTGTTGACCGAACGGTGCAGTTAAAGTAAATTTTGTGCAAAAAATAAACAAGACAGGATTCGGTAGAGCAGTTCCTCGCTACTTGGCGGTGTGTTTATCGAGGACTCACTCCATCACGGTTTTTCAAAGTAAGATTGGACATGACACAATCGGCTGATTGATGGATGAGCTACACGATCGGCATGGAATTTATATTTAAAATAAAACTATTTAGCACCTCTGTGCAGCCCACAGCTGCAGGAGAAGCTCCCTCCTGCAGCTGATCAGCTGATCTCCACTCTGCAGCAGAGAAGTGGGCGTGGCCGAGAACGCTGGCATGTGGCAGAGAGCAGTGACGTAGCCCAAAGCTTCCTAGTCAGAATTCCAACTTAAAGGGCTGTCCCAGTTAAAGTTTCTACACGGAAGCTGGAAATTGTGACGTCAGAGTTGGACGGCATGTCGGCATCGGTGCAGGGGCTGTAGATGTTTTTCCTTCAGCTGCTCGGCCTGCAGGGCTCGCCACACGAGGCAAACGACAAGAGATTTGGTTCATTCTTCCAGACAAAACCTGGGCTTGAACGTGCAGCCTCAGGGTTACACTAACCACCGAGCAACCACAGCTCTTTGGAGTTATACGAGTCAATATCTTACCTGTTGTAGATGGTTCTCTGAATGACCTCAGTCTGAAGAAACGGTGTGACGGATGAGCTGCTGGCTTGTCACAACACGGATCACTGCCGTCTTAAAGCAACTCCGAAGTCTCATCACGGTTTATGTGAACTTTATTTAGTAAAACTTTCGATGGGGTTCCATTAGCAAGCAGCAGCAGCTAGCTGTAGCGGTTCCTGCAGAAAGATTCTTATATTTTTACTGGAGTAACAGTTTCACGTGAACCTTAAGACAACGGAACAATTCCTGAAACTGAAGTTTGAAAATGTTCCGAGACAACAGACGAGCTAACGGCTAGTCAGAACGCAGCAAAGCTCAGTCTAACGGAGGTCCTTTAAAGAGCCATCTACACCAGGTAAGATATTAACTGTTCATCTTGTGCCACAGAACCCCACTTCAAAAGACTTGATTTTTTAAGTTATTTTAAAACTGAAGGTTTTAGCTTGTGATGGACTGGAGACTTGTCCAGGGTGTCCCTGTGATGGACTGGAGACTTGCCCAGGGTGTCCCTGTGATGGACTGGAGACCTGTCCAGGACGTCCATGGAGACATGTCCAGGGTGTCCCCCACCCCTTGCACGGTGGTAGCTGGACATGGACACTAGTGACCCCCGCAACCCCAAAAAGAAGAAGTGCAGATGATGGAGGTTTTCATGTTTTTGAGTTCTCAGCAGAAAAGATTAAATTTAAATCTTAGTATGAGTTCAGGGTGCTGAATAAAAACAGTGTAAGAGTCAGAACTCAGATCAGTTCAAATTGATCTAAAATATTCAGTTTGTGAAACTTCAAGAAGTATTCACTCCATGATCCATTTTTCTTCTGTACATTCTTCAGAATGATTCTCGTCCTGCAGTTTTCAGCTGTTTCAATAAATCACAAAACGTTCGGCTCCTTCACAACAGTCCTGCTGTGACTTTTGGTATTGATGCAACTTTAGCTTTTTGAAATATTTAGCCTTTTCTAAAATTTTGTCCTCATAGAAAATGAACTGAGCTCATTTTACCTCCTTCAGATCTTCAGATCTGTTTACAAGCTTTTACTGCTCCTTTCACATGTTGTTCTGCTTTAGCTGCTTTCAGCTGCTTCAGCTGCTTTCAGCTTCCTTCTGTTAATTTAAAACTATTTTTAGCTAATTTCAGCTGTTTTGTGCTCCTTTCACATGTTGTTCTGCTTCAGCTGCTTTCAGCTCCTTTCACATGTTCTGCTTCAGCTGCTTTCAGCTGCTTCAGCTGCTTTCAGCTTCCTTCTGTTAATTTAAACTATTTTTAGCTAATTTCAGCTGTTTTGTGCTCCTTTCAGATCATTTCTGCCAACTACAACATTTATGTGCTTCTTCTAACTTATTTCAGCAAATTTCAGCTATTTTTGTGTCGTTTATATTTAATTTATTTTATTTGCATTTTGTTTTTTTAATGATTGTTTATTGTTGTCTTCTGTGTTCTTTGTTTAAACCGGGTCTCTCTTGTAAAGAGTCCTTGAGGCTCAATGAGACTAACCTGCAGAAATAAAGGTTGAAAAAAATTATGCTCCCTTCAGCTTATTTCTGCAAGTCTCAGCTTTTTTGACTATTTCAGCTAATATTTAGCTTTTTAATGCTAACTTTAGCCTTTTCAGCTAAAGCCACATTGTTTGCACTCATTTCACAATTGTTCAGCATAATTCAGCAAAAATTTGCTCTCTCCACTTTCTTCTGGTAACTTAAGCTTTTTCTGATATTTTAGCTGTTTTGTTGTTGTTGTTGTTGTTGTTGTTGTTGTTTGCCTAGTTCTGCTTCTTTTAAGCCTAAGTGGCCAAACGTTCTTTGGGGTACGAGATGGGGCAGAGGCAGGGCAGCCGACCCGGGACCAGAATGCCACAAACTCGATCCCCAGCCATTCACACATGGACAAGATACCCAATCACCAAATGCTCCCCAGGCGCCCACACAGCTGCCCACTGCTCCACCTGGGTGCCATGGGTTAAATACAAGTTCGCCATTGGGAACATACAATGATGACAACATAGCACTTATTATATAAACTTATTTATGCTTATTTAACTTATTTATGTTCTTCAACTAATTTAGGCTTGTTCGTGTTTGAAACTTCAGCTGTTTCTCATCAAGTTCTTCTGTAATAAACATTCGCGCTGCATTTTCACAGGAAGCATCTTCTCTAGTTGTTCTAATATGGTGTGGGTCAAGAATGAATCCGCTGAACACCTGAACCTCATCAACCCCCTGAGCCCCGCAGAGGTTCCAAAAACCCGGAACTAGACCAGATTCTTTATTTTAATGAGGAGGAGTTTATTTATGTCGAGACTTGCGTGTTTTAAACAGGATGGAATCATAATACTGAGAGATTCAGCTGAGGAACTTGTTCGGTTTTAAACTCAACTGAGACAGCGACCATTTGTTCCTGTGGCTGCAGCAGGAGGCTCCTCCCTCTTTAAACACCTGCGGACAGGTGAGCCCTCAGGTGAGCCACAAACATCCAACAGGTGTTCTTACCGTTCAGGCACGTTTCATTATTCAGGTGAAAATCCCGCATCGTGCTGCTTTCCTCCGCAGAGGGAACAGGTCCACAGAAACACCCGAACCGGAAGCGGGTCTCTTTCTACCTCCGTCCACCGGAACCCGATCAGTTACTCAGTAAAAACCTCCATAAACCGTTCAGGGGCGGAGAGCAGCTGGACCTGCAGGACTGGGGTCGGGTCGGTCCCAGGAGTCCGACGCAGACTGTCCTAACCTCCGTTTATCTCTGCGGAACCGGGCTCGGCCGCGGCGGGGAAGGTAAACATCTGACCCGCCCATCATTGACCACGCCCACCAGGGCGGGCACGATGCCGCCAGGGCCGAAAGCGGAGAGCCAGGCGCCCGGGGCAGAAACCTGCTGGGGGGGGGGGGGGCACAGTGTCTTTTTCTGTTTTAAGCAATAGTTTTTTTTATGTTATTTTTTTATTTATATATTTTTTTAATTGTTCTATGAGAATGTTTTTAATTTTCCAAAATATAAAAATAATAATAATAACTTTAATCCATTATCTTTACCCGTTTATTCCATTTTGGGTCACGGGGGTCGCTGGTGCCCATGTCCATCAATCACTGTGCGAAGGGCGGGGGACACCCTGGACAGGTCTCCAGTCCATCACAGGGACACATAGAGACAAACGAGACAAACAACCATTCACTCTCTCTCTCACACCTAGGGACAATTTAGAGTTACCAATCAGTCTAACATGCATGTTTTTGGTCTGTGGGAGGAAACCGGAGCACCTGGAGAAAACCCACGCATGCACGGAGAGAACATGCAAACTCCACCCAGAAAGGCCCCTGGACCAGGGTTTGAACCAGGGACCTGCTCGCTGAGAGGCAGCAGCTCTACCAGTTGCACCACCGTGCTGCGCCAACAAAAGTATAAAATGTAAAAGAAAAACAGTGATAACATCAAAGATATGAAGTAAGAAAAACATCAGCTAATAATGCACGAAGCACGAACATGAGTCTGTGTGAGCAGATGAGCACGCATAAACACATCAACACGAAACAGATCAGCAGCAACACGAAACAGATCAGCAGCAACACGAAACAGATCAGCA
>NC_056511.1:2241572-2249724 GCF_014905685.2 Nematolebias whitei | reverse complement strand
TATCAATTATGGTTGCAAACTAATAAAAAATATAAAAGTGATAATATTACAAAAGAAGACTTACTGTTAACCTTCAGAAATATATATAATTGCTGTCTTGTTTTGTGGTGTTTATAGTTTAAAATACTTCCACGTATACATATATATACATATATATATATGTAAATATGTAAATATACTGGGATGTAACTGGGACCCTGTGTACATAATTTCGCTCCACCACATGTACCACATGAGGTGAGAATGACAATAAAGAAACTCTGACTCTGATATATATATGTATGTTATAATGTGTGTGTGTGTTGTATGAATGTGTGTGTGGAGGTAAATGAGGCACAGATTGTGTTGTAAAGAGTTTTGAGTATATTGATTAGATAAAAAGGAGTAATATAAGTACAGACCATTTACCATAACCAAAAATAATAAATTATTCTTATATTTCTCAAATGTATAATTTCTCAAATGATGATATTAAAAATCGTGGCCAATGCGGCCACAGAATAATGTAAGGTGAGCAAGGCCACCATTGGCCACCCCTGACTCTGTCATTGCACGTGTTGGTCACAAACTACAAACATTCACCATTCACTCAGCGACAGGGGACCATGGCGTTCCGTTTGTTTTACTGTATTTTATTATTAGCTTGTACTATATTTGTGCTCAAGTTTTGCTGAGTAAACCAAACGCTTAACAAACTAAAGTAAATATTCCTGCACCAAATGACATGACGTTCCTCAATTCATAAAATTTTATTTTCTTGCAAAAATAACTTCATCCATCTCTCAGCACTTCAGTGACCTCCTCAGGAGGAGTTTTAAGGCCGTTGCTCCTCAGACAGGAGGGTGGAGGTGGTGGGGTGAAGGCCGGTCCTGCGTCGCTCAGTTGCAGTAGTTCTGCAGGTCGAAGATGTTGCACCGATTGTGGCAGCACTGCTCGACGATTCCTCTCTTCACCATCATCTCCATCTGGTCCTTGAAGGCAAACTCCGCTACCTCGTTCTCCCCGCCGTGAACCGCTCCTGCTCCCGTCTTCGGAGGCAGGAATCCTGAGGGGTCGAAGAGAGAAGACACTATGAAACGACTCGAGCCCTGAAACAACAAAGAACCACCGTACCAAGAGACTAGACTCTTTGGAAAACAGAAATAAGAAAGTTTAAACTTTAAGAAGAGTTAGACGTTATGCTTTTCTTACAACTTGGGTACAAATGACCACAAATGAATGTAAAGCAACAACCAAAATGTTTAAAAGTGTCTCATAAAAGTCTGACAGAACTGGACAAGAAGGCAAGACACGAACAGGCAGAACCGTGAAGAAATAATGACAGAAGCATAAAGTATGCACAAATCGGCACTAAAAGGGTTTGAAAGGACCACAGTGAGTCCCAACTGAGGCACATAAAAGTTCTTGGAGGATGATCTTGGTCTCACCCAGCAGGGGGTCCACGTCTCTCTTTGGGTTGTAGAAGAAGCCTCTGTCTCCACAGACCAGGTAGAGAGCGTCGACCAGGTGAGAGCCGCACAGGTGCTGTGGGGGGTTCATGGCCTGGGACCCGGGCCACGAGACCACCAGTAGGACCAGCAGGGAGAAGGACTGGAGCCACAGAGCCGCCATTCTGGAGGAGAGCTGGACACACAAACATCATCATCTGGATGTCAACGGGTGGGGACAGGTGGAGGACGAGGAGAATCACTCACCTGAAGAGCTGGAGGAGGAGATGAAGAGGAGGTGACTCGAGCTGGTTGGTGTGAGGCAGATCGAAGAGGGGTTCCTCCTTTTATACCTTCAAACACCCACTACCCCCCACTTCCTGTCGCTTCATTAGCTTCAGTATGACTCTGATCCTCCAGTCCTGGGTCGGACCTTCATCACGTGGACTGAACCCAACCATCGTCATAATTATTATTGTTGGATGAGAGCCTACAGATCTGGTCCAAAGTAAGAGTGAAGTTCAAACGAGTCCAGTTTAAACGTGGAAACTTTAAAGTGTGAGCTCCATCATGTCAGCAGCGCCTCGTTGTGCTGCTCATTGACCCGGTCCAGCACTTAGTACAGCAAACAGAACTTAATGGGCCAGAATAATCTGATCACCTCGTGCTGACAAATATTGATTAGCCAACGACCTTCTGCTCGGTCTGTAGAAATCTCCGACTGAGTCCCACCAAGTTTTCATTCATAATCAGTTTTCATTCGATCAGCATCAGCTCCTTTTGGGGCTTGAAATCAGATAATCAAGAAACAAGTGACATCAGCGCATTGTGTTTTAAATAATGGACATTTTATTTATTTATAGTGTCTCAAATTGTAATTTTAGCAGTAGTTATTC
Source organism: Nematolebias whitei (assembly GCF_014905685.2). Lineage (NCBI taxonomy): Eukaryota > Metazoa > Chordata > Actinopteri > Cyprinodontiformes > Rivulidae > Nematolebias > Nematolebias whitei. The sequence goes on along the minus strand of NC_056511.1, from coordinate 2,247,401 downwards.
TGCAGCCAGAAAATGGTGCTTAGAAAGAAAATAAAGAACGCTGTTCTTTACGTTCCTTCAGGTTCTGGTTGATCTCTGGGCGAGCCGCACCAGAACATCGAGAGATCCCATTTTGACCACGTTAGATTTATTGGCTCAGCTCTATGGCAGCTATTTGTTTATTTATTTATCTTCTAAAAAATCCAATGAATACTTGTAGAATTTTCTTCGGGGGCAGTGGTGGCACAGAGGTTAGAAGTGGTGAGCCTGTGATTGGAGGGTTGTTGGTTCAACTCCCTGTACCGACAACATAAAAAATGTGGGAGGGAAAGGTGAAGCACCCACACTTTCCTCCACCCTCATTTGCCCCACTCTGGGCCCTTGAGCAAGGTCCTTAACCCCACCATCTGCCCCCCCTGGCACCCTAGATGCAGCTCTCTGCTCCACACAGAGGCTCTGGTAGCTCTGTGGTCTTTGGTCACATCAAGAAGAGCATCCGGCGTAAATGTTGAATAAATTAATTACCATTCATCATCTCATTAATTAAACAAGCCACACTGAAGACACAAGAAGTTTTTTCGACCCTGTTTTTATTTGCAAGGGGGCAGAATAGAAAACGTTGGTTACGTACTGTAACCCCAGATTCTATGAGTATAAGCGTAGCCCTTTAAGGCCTTCGCTTAGTGGGTTTATCCCGTTATGCAGAGCATAAGCACTGAAAAAATTAGTCCACGCCCACCTGCTGTGTGGGCCCCACCCGGTCCGTATAAATTACGTTAAGAGCGGGAAATCGGCTCCCAAAATAGCTTTTTCTTCAGCCATTTAGGAGCCAGTGAGGCCCGACGCTTAAAGGGCTACGCTTATACTCATAGAATCTGGGGTTACAGTACGTAACCAACGTTCTATGTCGTATAAGCTTCGCCCTTTAAGGCCTTCGCTTAGTGGGTAAAGGGCGAAGCCGATGTGGTCCTCGCCTCACTGGGTCCATTCGAACACAGTAAGAAGCGGAAGCTTGCCCAAAAAACGTCTTGTCACTCAGCTCCCCGTGTGCATAACTACGCATCGCGTAATTATGTGACATGCACAGACGCATGTTGAGAACTATGCGTTCTGACAAAGCATGAATGCCCCCGGAAAACTTTCAACGGGAAGAAGGAGTTGAAAAGAGAGAGGGGGGGGGGGGGCATGAACCAACTGGTTCATGGCTGAACAGTATAACAGATTAATGTCCATGAATTGATTGGTAACAATAATCATGAAGTGATTAGTGACAATAAAACCAAAATCACAGACACGACTTGTGACTGATAACAACATCTCACACTGTAATGCATGCAGACAGAAGTGAGCTTAAACAGAGTTCCATGAGAACAACAATATTCATTCTGTTAGAGCACTAAGGACAGAATGTGTCATGGAACGAGCCGTTACATCACGTAGGTAAAAGCGAATAAATGAGCAGGGTGTTGACCATGCAGCCGCAGTGCAAATGTCCTGCATTGACATACCATTATGCAGAGCAGTCGAAGATGCGATACCCCTGGTCGAGTGTGCTTAGAGGTTGACAGGAGGCCCTAAATCTGATGCTCTGTAGGCTTCAGAAAAGGCCTCACACAGCCAGTGTGACAAGCGCTGGATGGATAACGGCGACCTGCAGAAGCATCTCTATAATGTACAAACAATTGTTGAGTTTGAAAACGCATTGCAGCTGTGCGTGTTATGTAACACGACAACGCCCGCACCGGGCAGAGAAGATGAAAAAATGCTTCCTCCTCTGATCTGTGGGGGGGAAAAAACCCCTCCAACGATATCACTCTTGATTTAAAAGAGCTCGTGATGTTTTAGGCATAAAAGCTGGGTTGGTCTTAATCAGCTGAGCTGCCCGTCAGCCTAAATTCTAAGGCATGACGAAGCAACAGAGAGGGCAGATAATTACTTACCCTCTTAGCGGGTGTAAAACCAGCAGCAGGGCTGTTTAAAGAGACAAGAATTTAAGTGAAACCTGATCCAGAGGCTCAATTGAAGCTTTGATCATGGCTCGCAGGACCAGCGTTAAATCCCACTGTGGAGCAAGTGGACGTGAAGCAGGCCTGTGTCTCTGAACATCTTTAGAAAGAACGCTTCATCAGCGGGTGATTAAAAGCTGTTCTGTCTCCGAACCTTCGTGGCAGGAATAGATGACTGCAACGTACGTAAAAGCGTACTGAAAACCAACTCCCTATCCATCAGCTGTTGTAGAAAAACAACACGCCGCCTAAAAGGCATGAGGTGGCCTCTAAACCTTCTCTGTACACCAGCGCTGAAAAGCCGTCCCCTTTGATGTGTACAGAACTGTGGTAGATGCAGCACGTGAATCTTGAATTGTGCACATTATCTCCTGAGGGAGACCCATCCTCTAAGTGGGACCGCTCAACGGTCAGACCCACAGGTGTTGACCTATTTCTGGGTAACTCTTGGTCGCTCCTCCTGCCTGAAGGAGAGCATCCTCCCTCCACGGCAGTTCCATGGCGACCCGACAACAGACGTTGCAGGCCTGGGAACCATGGTGCGTTCACACGCCGGGAGCCACCAGGAGAGCTGTCAATCCCTCCTCCTGAACTCGGTTCAGGAACCGTAAAGAAACAAAGGAGGTGGGGGGAAAGAAACGCGTATAAAAGCGTTTTGGGCCACCGGCTGTGAGCAATTGCATCCCCCCCCCAGCGATGGATTGTCTCGTGGGCTCAGGGAAAAAACCATAGTTGACACTGAGCGTTCTTCTCGCGTCGCAAACAGGTCCACAGCTGCTTTGCCAACTTCTGCTGCGTCTGAAAACATCAGATCTGGATGGAGGGTCTGGTCCACGTGACGTGGGCCGCCCCTGGACGTCATATCTGCCCCTCTGTTCAGAACACCGGATATGTAAAAACGCTCTAATAGAGAGCAGGTTTGATGAACCCAACTCAGTAGCTTCCGCGCAATGTGAAACATCTGGGCTGAACGCACACCCCCCTGGCGGTTTATGTACGCGGCAGTCACCATGTTGTCTGTGTGAATCAACACGTGTTGATTCTGTAGCACGGGAGCAAAGTGTTGAATCACATTCAGCACTGTGCGACACTCCAAAAACATTGATGTGGGCTGATGTGCGGTGGGACCACAGCGCCCCTACTGCTTGAGATAGGCATGTCCCCCCCCCAACCTGACAGAGACGCGTCCGTGAAGACTGACACGTATGACGTGGGTCTGCTGACGGGGACTCCCTCTGACAGAGCCAGAGTGCTTCCCCAGTGTCGGAGGCCTGCTCTCACGGAGGGAGGGACAGTGATCATCCGTCTCTTTTGTTTTACTGGATCCACACGCAGACGCGTAAACCACCTCTGGAGGCGTCTCATGTGTAACAAACCCAGCGTGACCACTGTGTGAGCTGATGACATCATTCCCAACAGCTTCATGACGGAGACAGCTGTTACCACTTTGCCAGGTCTTACGTGGCGTAATTGGATTTTAGAGTGTCGATTCTTGTTTGTGATAAACGAGCTGTCATGGTAATTGAGTTTAATACCACTCCCAGATAAACAATTGTCTGGGCCGGGAAAAACGAGCTCTTCTTCCAGTTTATGGCGAAGCCCAGATTTAGCAGGTGTGATGCTAACACCTGAGCCTGTATCAATGCTTCCTGTCTGGAGTGAGACAGGAGCAGCAGGTCGTTCAGGTAAAACAAACTTCTCATCCCTGCTCTGTGCAGTGGATGCAGGACTGTCTCCACACACTTTGAGAACGTACGAGGCGCGAGGGAATACCCGAAAGGCAGCCTGTTGTACTGATACTTCATCCCCTGAAAGGCGAAACGCAGAAATTTTCTGTGTTTTGGGATGATCGGTATGTGAAAATAAGCATCTTTTAAATCGATGGAGACAAACCAGTCGTTTTTCTGGATGTTGTCCAACAGCTGTCTGTTCATCAACATGTGAAAAGGTCTGTTCATGACCGCTTTGTTGAAAGCTGACAGATCCAGAATCGGTCTCATCCCTCCGGTCTTTTTGGGGACCAGGAAGTAGCGTGAGTAAAACCCTGTGTTTTTCTCCTCGTTGGGAACTCTTGAGATTACACTTTTTATCAGAAGCTCTTGGACTTCTGCATTTAAGGCTTAGACTTGGTCTGGTGATGACAGGACCGTCTCTATAACTCCTCCGAACGGAGGGGGTCGGGTTGCAAATTGCAGCGTGTAACCCTTGCATAACACTCTGTCCATCCATCTGTCCGGCGAACAGGTTTTTAACCACTCTGCGTGACGTTCGTGGAGTGGACGTACGTTTAAATGATGTGTCGTGTTTTGAACGGATGTCATCCAAAACTCCGCCTCGACCGCCGTCATGCGTCGCGGAAATGTTTTCCGCGTGACCCAAGGCGAGGCTTCCTCGAAAGGGCTGTTCTGCGCGCGCCCGTGCGCTGTGTCTGGATCGCAGACCAACCTTCATGTCCGGGCGGGGCGGTGTGTGCTGAGGCGAAGCGTGTGTCAGCTGATGACGTCGAGAGGCTGCACGTTTAACGTCGCTGTGCGAACGTTGAGAGGTGGAGGGCGTGACGTCATCAACGCCGTGCTGTCGAAGTGAAGGTTGTGAGCCTCGCGGGAGCGCACGTTTCCTCTGGAGGGACGTGCGCTGCTCTCGCTGAGGGCGGGGCCCGTCATTGGATTCATTCAGCTGTCTCACGCTTATGCCGCCGTGAGCTGCCGATCGCTGAGACGCGATGGATGACGGCCACTCGCGTTCATTCAGGAGAGGCGTGTGTTGTTTTCGCTGAGAGCGGGGACCTCCACCGGACCCGGCCTGCGGTCCCACATTTATCCCGATGTGGGCCGGTGAGCGCCGGACAGCTGTGCGTGCATCATCGACACAGCGCCGTTTGGATGGAGGCTGCTTGTCTCGCTCGGGTGCGCGTTAACACCGTTGGGTGGTGATCGTGCGGGTCTGATTGACAACAAGTTATTTCGCTTACCGTGGTGTCACGTGAGCGTCTGGGCATGTGAAGGAGCGGCGGTGGATTTAAAAAAAAAACTTTATTTAAGGACACCGGCTCTTTTTATGAGTGGAGGATGTGTGTGTAGCGGCTGTGAGCTCATCCGAGCTTACAGACTGGCTAAAAACAGGCATTTTGATCTTTGAAAATCATTTATTCAATTCCTGTGTCATTTATACACACATCCTCCGCAGACCGTCATTTCTTAAAACTTCTTCCCCGTGAGCCCTGCGGTTTGTTTGCTCCGAGCGCCGTCTGCAGGCGATCTCTGGGGAAAACACTGAAGTGCAGGCTGCCGGACTGAGGAGGGGTGGTCTCTGGCGGGCGGGGCTGGTGGTGGAGCTGGGCTAGACGAAGCTGCTGCTGCCGTGGAGCGTCGATGTTTCTGCCTCTGCTCTCGACGATCCCTCCAGCGGGCTGGGGGACGGGATGAGCCGCGCGGCTTGATGAGATGGCGCACAGCTTCCGACGTCTCCTCCGACTGCTTCGAATTCGCCAGCATGGTCGTCAAGCTGCTTCCGAACAGCGCGTCCGATGAGATGGGGCCCTCCATCAGGTCTTTGTGCAGCTTTTCTGGCAGCAATGGAGAGTGACGGAGCCAGATGGAACGTTGGATTACCGTCATCCACGCTGCAAATCCTCGACAGGCAACCCGTGGAAGCGGCGCACATGTTGAGGATGGCGTCTGCCGATTACACAGGGAGCTCTTTGTCTCCTCCGGCAGGTCTGAGGCCTCCAGCCTTTTCGACATGCTAACTGCTAGCAGCGCACGTAGTTGCTAACTGCTGCTGCCTGAAAAACACGTCGGTGGGCTCGATTGGAGAGCTTTAGTCGCCGTCTGGTTCCTCCGGA
>NC_056511.1:2231855-2241472 GCF_014905685.2 Nematolebias whitei | reverse complement strand
TAGGCATGTCCCCCCCCCCAACCTGACAGAGACGCGTCCGTGAAGACTGACACGTATGACGTGGGTCTGCTGACGGGGACTCCCTCTGACAGAGCCAGAGTGCTTCCCCAGTGTCGGAGGCCTGCTCTCACGGAGGGAGGGACAGTGATCATCCGTCTCTTTTGTTTTACTGGATCCACACGCAGACGCGTAAACCACCTCTGGAGGCGTCTCATGTGTAACAAACCCAGCGTGACCACTGTGTGAGCTGATGACATCATTCCCAACAGCTTCATGACGGAGACAGCTGTTACCACTTTGCCAGGTCTTACGTGGCGTAATTGGATTTTAGAGTGTCGATTCTTGTTTGTGATAAACGAGCTGTCATGGTAATTGAGTTTAATACCACTCCCAGATAAACAATTGTCTGGGCCGGGAAAAACGAGCTCTTCTTCCAGTTTATGGCGAAGCCCAGATTTAGCAGGTGTGATGCTAACACCTGAGCCTGTATCAATGCTTCCTGTCTGGAGTGAGACAGGAGCAGCAGGTCGTTCAGGTAAAACAAACTTCTCATCCCTGCTCTGTGCAGTGGATGCAGGACTGTCTCCACACACTTTGAGAACGTACGAGGCGCGAGGGAATACCCGAAAGGCAGCCTGTTGTACTGATACTTCATCCCCTGAAAGGCGAAACGCAGAAATTTTCTGTGTTTTGGGATGATCGGTATGTGAAAATAAGCATCTTTTAAATCGATGGAGACAAACCAGTCGTTTTTCTGGATGTTGTCCAACAGCTGTCTGTTCATCAACATGTGAAAAGGTCTGTTCATGACCGCTTTGTTGAAAGCTGACAGATCCAGAATCGGTCTCATCCCTCCGGTCTTTTTGGGGACCAGGAAGTAGCGTGAGTAAAACCCTGTGTTTTTCTCCTCGTTGGGAACTCTTGAGATTACACTTTTTATCAGAAGCTCTTGGACTTCTGCATTTAAGGCTTAGACTTGGTCTGGTGATGACAGGACCGTCTCTATAACTCCTCCGAACGGAGGGGGTCGGGTTGCAAATTGCAGCGTGTAACCCTTGCATAACACTCTGTCCATCCATCTGTCCGGCGAACAGGTTTTTAACCACTCTGCGTGACGTTCGTGGAGTGGACGTACGTTTAAATGATGTGTCGTGTTTTGAACGGATGTCATCCAAAACTCCGCCTCGACCGCCGTCATGCGTCGCGGAAATGTTTTCCGCGTGACCCAAGGCGAGGCTTCCTCGAAAGGGCTGTTCTGCGCGCGCCCGTGCGCTGTGTCTGGATCGCAGACCAACCTTCATGTCCGGGCGGGGCGGTGTGTGCTGAGGCGAAGCGTGTGTCAGCTGATGACGTCGAGAGGCTGCACGTTTAACGTCGCTGTGCGAACGTTGAGAGGTGGAGGGCGTGACGTCATCAACGCCGTGCTGTCGAAGTGAAGGTTGTGAGCCTCGCGGGAGCGCACGTTTCCTCTGGAGGGACGTGCGCTGCTCTCGCTGAGGGCGGGGCCCGTCATTGGATTCATTCAGCTGTCTCACGCTTATGCCGCCGTGAGCTGCCGATCGCTGAGACGCGATGGATGACGGCCACTCGCGTTCATTCAGGAGAGGCGTGTGTTGTTTTCGCTGAGAGCGGGGACCTCCACCGGACCCGGCCTGCGGTCCCACATTTATCCCGATGTGGGCCGGTGAGCGCCGGACAGCTGTGCGTGCATCATCGACACAGCGCCGTTTGGATGGAGGCTGCTTGTCTCGCTCGGGTGCGCGTTAACACCGTTGGGTGGTGATCGTGCGGGTCTGATTGACAACAAGTTATTTCGCTTACCGTGGTGTCACGTGAGCGTCTGGGCATGTGAAGGAGCGGCGGTGGATTTAAAAAAAAAACTTTATTTAAGGACACCGGCTCTTTTTATGAGTGGAGGATGTGTGTGTAGCGGCTGTGAGCTCATCCGAGCTTACAGACTGGCTAAAAACAGGCATTTTGATCTTTGAAAATCATTTATTCAATTCCTGTGTCATTTATACACACATCCTCCGCAGACCGTCATTTCTTAAAACTTCTTCCCCGTGAGCCCTGCGGTTTGTTTGCTCCGAGCGCCGTCTGCAGGCGATCTCTGGGGAAAACACTGAAGTGCAGGCTGCCGGACTGAGGAGGGGTGGTCTCTGGCGGGCGGGGCTGGTGGTGGAGCTGGGCTAGACGAAGCTGCTGCTGCCGTGGAGCGTCGATGTTTCTGCCTCTGCTCTCGACGATCCCTCCAGCGGGCTGGGGGACGGGATGAGCCGCGCGGCTTGATGAGATGGCGCACAGCTTCCGACGTCTCCTCCGACTGCTTCGAATTCGCCAGCATGGTCGTCAAGCTGCTTCCGAACAGCGCGTCCGATGAGATGGGGCCCTCCATCAGGTCTTTGTGCAGCTTTTCTGGCAGCAATGGAGAGTGACGGAGCCAGATGGAACGTTGGATTACCGTCATCCACGCTGCAAATCCTCGACAGGCAACCCGTGGAAGCGGCGCACATGTTGAGGATGGCGTCTGCCGATTACACAGGGAGCTCTTTGTCTCCTCCGGCAGGTCTGAGGCCTCCAGCCTTTTCGACATGCTAACTGCTAGCAGCGCACGTAGTTGCTAACTGCTGCTGCCTGAAAAACACGTCGGTGGGCTCGATTGGAGAGCTTTAGTCGCCGTCTGGTTCCTCCGGAGGGACGGGACGCTGCTCCGACCTGGGCAGCTTCGCTCCGGAAGCTTCCGCGAGGCTTGGCTCCAGGGGGGGGGGACCGAGGAATAGCGTCAGTTGCCTTACAGAGGGAGTTCTTTGTCTCCAAGGCAGGTCTGCGGCCTTCAGTCCCTTGGACATGCTATATGCTAGCAGCGCACGTTGTTGCTAACTGCGGCTGCCTGGAAACACGTCGGTGAAAAACAACCTTTCCGCCGATCATCCGAACTGGCGGGAAAAGGCGAGGGACGTAGAAAAAAGGGGTCCCTTCATGTCAGCCTCCTCCCGGGTTCCGCCGGGCAACCCCTGAGGGCGCTGTCGGCCGGGAGCGGTGTGATCGCCGATGCGAAACGAGGTGGGATGGGGTGAGCATTCACTCAGCCCCCCTCCACCTACACTACGCTCCCCAGGAGGGAATGAGCAGCGGGGGCTGCAGCTGAGCACACCTTGCCCCGGGGGGACCATCCGGTTCGCCCCGAGGGTCGGCGATAAGAGGAAAAAACACAAGATGGCGTTGTCCAGCGTGTAGTGACCTGTCACTGGGAAATGTTCCCCGACGCTTACCTTGGAATAAGACTGCTGTCATCTTCTCCTCGGGGAGGAGAACTCACCGGACGACCGGAGGTCGACTGCCGGGCCAAGCATCCTTCACAAAGGTTGGTCATTTACACAATTTATCTTCTTTGTTCTTCTGACAGTGCTATATTAGCTCGCTGAAGAAAAAATGGGAGCCGATTTCCCGCTCTTAACGTAATTTATACGGACCGGGTGGGGCCCACACAGCAGGTGGGCGTGGACTAATTTTTTCAGTGCTTATGCTCTGCATAACGGGATAAACCCACTAAGCGAAGGCCTTAAAGGGCGAAGCTTATACGACATAGAATCAGGCTTACATGGAAGCTCCGGTTGCAAGGTCTGCCCACAGACAGTAAAGAAGTGTCTGTTTATAACGCTTATCAGAGGTCAAGGCAACCTCTGCTTTCCAGCTTACAGATTTGAAGGAGTCAGACGTTATCAGTTATGCAGGCTCCTCTCTAAGTAGACACAGCTCACACACATGGTTCCACAATAATTTAGCATTAGCGAGTGATAAGGTCAAGGGCAGCACGGTGGCGCAACTGGTAGAGCTGCTGACTCTCAGCGAGCAGGTCCTTGGTTCGAACCCAGGGTCCAGGGGCCTTTCTGGGTGGAGTTTGCATGTTCTCTCCGTGCATGCGTGGGTTTTCTCCGGGTGCTCCGGTTTCCTCCCACAGTCCAAAAACATGCATGTTAGGCTGATTGGTAACTCTAAATTGTCCCTAGGTGTGAGTGAGAGAGAGAATGGTTGTTTGTCTCGTTTGTCTCTATGTGTCCCTGTGATGGACTGGAGACCTGTCCAGGGTGTCCCCCGCCCCTCGCACAGTGATTGCTGGACATGGGCACCAGCGACCCCCGTGACCCAAAATGGAATAAGCGGGTAAAGAAAATGGATGGATGGGTGGATGGATGGATGGATGGATGGATGAGTGATAAGATCCATGATAAATTCCCCTGACAATAAAAACAGCCGCAATTGCCAAGTCTTCATGGGAGTTAGTTTGCTGTGACAACCCCTGAGTAAGGGAGCAGCCGAAAGAAGAAAAAAATAAACTTGTAAAGTTATCTTCATATGCCATTGTTTTTGTTTCTTTTAGAAAGTTTCCTGAGGAACCTGATGATATATAAACCCTAAATTTCCATGGTCAGTTTGGTAAAGAAAGCCAGCCCAGTCCAGAGGAGATTCATGATCCCTCCAGTGGGTTTTGGAGAAGTCCCTTGATCCCCTCTCTGTGGGACATGCCTGGAAAACCACCAAAGGGAGTCATCAAGTCACTCATCATCGGACCTTCTCAGTTCCACTGACACATCTTCCATAGAGGAAACAGAGTCAGGGGACTTTGGGGTTGGTCTCTCCATAACTGTGGCCAGATTCTTCTCTGAGCACCAAGTTGCTAGCTCCAGGACCTCCTGTCTGTAAAATGTCTCATCTCCCTTAGAGATTAGTCCGACCACTGTGGTGTCATCAGCGAACTTGACGATGAGGTTGTTGTTGTGGGCCGGGCTGCAGTCATGGGTGTAGAGACAGTACAGCAGGGGGCTCAGCACACAGCCCTGTGGGGAGCCATATAGGTGAAACGTGTAAAATGTGAAAAAGCAAGTTGGTGATACGGCTCATTAATGTGATGAACTGATGACATCAGTGTGCCAACGGCCAGTGTTGGGATTAAACAAACAGATTTATTAACAAGGGAACTGCAGTGATGATGCACAGTAACTGCGTTGTTAGTTTTAAAAAGTTAACCACAAGGAGGAGCAGCACAGTGAGTTACTTCATTATATTTTGTAAATTAAACATGGGAGACATCCGTCAATAAATCAATCTCCACATGAACCCAGCTGGGTTCTACTCCACGTTTCTTTGGTTCCACTCGGCCCACTTCATTTCTGAAAACTCACGTCTGTTCAGGAAGTGGCCCGCTCCTTCTGTGATTTATGAACGGCCAGACGGAGGATAAAGACAGACCATTTTGGGACATTTTGCTGAACCGTTTTATGAAAGCACCTTAAGGCTAGAGTTGCATTTGGGCCCAAAATATCCGACCTGACCCGGCCCCAGCCCATAGCCATCATTTCCGAACCCCACGAATTAACAGTAATTGCAGGTCTGAACACACCCCCCAACCCCAGACATTTTTAATGAAGCTTTGACTGCGTAAATAGTTATTAACAGTTGGCAGACGCGCGCAGCTGAATAAAAGAGGCAGAAGATCGAAGCTGAGGGAGTGTTTGTCCTTTCATGGCCGTCAAAGCACATTAAATCCCTGCTTCTGCCTGCATTCTGCATTATTCAGACACGGACCATGCTCTGACATGTCTGCTTTGGGATCTCACCTGTTTAGGTCGTCGGGCGCACACGTCCGCTGAATGCAGCGGCTGAACATCCATTTGAGAGATGGATCGCTTCCTGGCAGTGTAGTCCCATCTGAAGCTTAACTCAACTTTATTTTACCTCTTCCAAGGACGGTTAGCTCGCGGTCAAATAGCTGTGTGTGTGGCAGGTGATGTATGGCAAGCCATGTTGCCATATGATTGGATCACAAGCCGTGCACGTCCACTGATGCAATCAAAAGTCCGACACCGACCTGGCCCACACATCCAACACATTTTCATGGCCCGGCCCAAATCCGGGTTGGGCTTTGGGCCAGGGTTAGAAATGACAGCTTTACTTAAGGCTGAGCCCCGGCACAAGTTTGATCTTTATTTCAAGGCTCAAGCAGTTTTTATTGTTTTAAACAATCATGTTTATAGTTTAAAAATAAATAATGTGGTAATTTAATTATTTTATTTGAAAGGAAATAGAAAAATTACAAAAACTCTGAGGTGAAATGAACTTTGCCCTCCACACACACACACACACACAGACACACACACACACACACACACAGACACACACACACACAGACACACACACACACACAGACACACACACACACACACACAGAGACACACAGATTGGCTAATGGAAGTCATCTTGTGCTGACGGGGCTCTTGTTGGAGCTTGTTTTTCACCTAAAGGGGAAACTCAACTGACCGTTATGAATCGTTGATGACGGAGGAGATTATAGAAGAAAATGTGCTTCTGAGAAATCCTCCAAGGTAAAAAAATGTTTTTTTTAATAATTAAATCCAAGCAAAATATCTGCTTCTTGTCATTTTGTACTTTTTTACAGAAAATAATAGCAACTAAAACATTTTTGGTATTAATGTTTCTCCTTTACTTTTGTATTAAGCAAAGAATAGTTTTTTTGTTCATTTTTAAAGCTTTGAATTGATTACCATATTCCATCCATTATCTTTATCTGCTGAACTCTTCCTTTTCGGGTCGCGGGGGTCACTGGTGCCCATGTCCATCAATCACTGTGCGACAGGCGGGGGACACCCTGGACAGGTCTCCAGTCCATTACAGGGACACATAGAGACAAACAACCATTCACTCTCTCACCTAGGGACAATTTAGAGTTACCATCAGCCTAACATGCATGTTTTTGGTCTGTGGGAGGAAACTGGAGTACCTGAAGAAAACACAAGCAGCACGGAAAGAACATGCAAACTCCACCCAGAAGGGCCCCCGGACTGGGATTTGAACTGGTAACCTTTTCACTGAGAGGCAGCAGCTTTACCAGTTGCGGCCAGGGGCCTTTCTGTGTGGAGTTTACATGTTCTCTCCGTGCTGCGTGGGCTTTCTTCAGGTACTCCAGTTTCCTCCCACAGACCAAAAACATGCATGTTAGACTGACTGGTAACTCTAATTGTCCCTAGGTGAGAGAGAGAGAGAGAATGGTTGTTTGTCTCTGTGTGTCCCTGTGATGGACTGGAGACCTGTCCAGGTGTCCCCTGCTTCTCGCACAGTGACTGCTGGACATGGACACCTGTGACCTGAAAAGGAAGAAGTGGGTAAAGATGATGAATGGATGGATGTGGATTAAACTAGCCTTTATAAATAAAGGTTGAATGGATGAATGAATGAATGAATGAATGAATGAATGAATGAATGAATGGATGGATGGATGGATGGATGGATGGATGGATGGATGGATGGATGAATGAATGAATGAATGAATGAATGAATGAATGAATGAGTGGATGTTTACTCTGAGTCTGTTTATAAAAAATAAATTGGACCTGTTTTGTGGTTAAAGGGATGTTTCTTTGTTTGGAACTTACTTTTTGTTTTAAAGATGTTTGTTTTGTCCTTTCTGTTTTAAAATGTAGCAACAATAAACTAATAAAAACCTCATTTGTTCCCCATCTAGAAAATTCCCATCCCCCTCCTAACTTGTATGTAAAAAAGCACTGTATCCCTGATTTATCACAGATGTTAGAATTTATATTTTTACTAAAATGAGTCCTGACAGTCTGACTTAAAAAAATAAAAAATAAAAAAATGTAATGAACCCACTTCAATGTGAGACCATGGAGTCAGGTAAGAATCTGTGAAACAAATAAAATATTAGCCTTAAAAAACCTCAAATACACAAAACAAAAACTGATTAAAGAGGTTCTTTTCTGATATGTCAAAATGACATCGTGAGGCGTTCAGGTGCCAGATTGGAAACATCGTGGGACTTCTGCTGCCATCCTGTGGTTTTATGGTTCAACAGACTGAGACATGTAGCTCAGTGTTTTTTATTTTCTTTCAAGAATGGAAACGTGTTCTGGACTCAGTTTGAACTGTGTATTATTTTGAAGGTTTAAATTACTTTTAGTTTGATCATTACAGTGTTTGCGTTATAAACCTCTCTGTCATCATGTAATCGTCCACAGCTGAATATCGAGCTAAATAACAAAGATGAAGTTTGAAATTCATCCCAGTTCCAATTTGAAGATCATTATCTCGTCCTGATCACGTGACCGCCCGACTCAAAACCTCGCCGGTGGACAGAAGGACAACATGTGTCGTCCAGCTATACATTTGTCAGAAGGTCATTGATTGCTGTCTTCTTCACAAATTTAAATAAAAATGGTTGAATCCTTTGTTGTGGTTGGATGCACAGATGGGAAGAAGCAGCTAAAAGTTCCTGGCACCGTACAAATGAAGCAGATACATGAAATAAATGGCTCTGGACGATCAACAGAAGGGATGGGTTGGTATCAGAGGAGTTTATTTCCTCACACGTGAAACTGATTCTTCATTTTCATGCAGATGAGATTCTATGATCTGACCCATTTAAGACATGTTATTCCACTGAATGGATACGGTAACAAAGAAAAAACAACAATCCCATTGTTGTATAAAAAAATGTGCTGCTGACTATCCATGCTGCTGATCTCATACTGCTGATCTCATGCTGCTGATTTATTTCATGCTGCTGTGTTCATTCGTACTCTTCTGCTCACACAGACTCACGTTCGTGCTGCTGATCTCATGCTGCTGATTTATTTCATGCTGCTGATTTATTTCATGCTGCTGATTTATTTCATGCTGCTGTGTTCATTCGTGCTCTTCTGCTCACACAGGCTCACGTTCGTGCTGCTGCTGTTCGGCGTAATGTTTTTATACTTCTAGTACTTGGTGTATTCTTAGTTCATACCTTAGATCTTATTACTGTTTTTATTTACGATTTATAATTTTGTTGGATGAACTGGGACCCTGTGTAGATCATTTCACTCCAACACATGTACCACATATGATGAGAATGACAATAAAGAAACCTTGACCTTGAGAAATATCCTCTATTCATCTTAAATACTAAAATAAGCCACACGGCGACAGGAATTGTTTTTTTAATAACGTTTTACTTGCAAGGACAGATGTTGACAACAGGCTTACACAGATGTTTCACTGAAGCCCATTGCGAGGATCTGCACCGGACAGTGTGTGAGAATCAAGGATCAAACCAACAACTCTCTGAACTCACAAACATGATTCAACATTAATTTATCAGTAGTTAGTGATAAACACCTTTGACCTTGGCCGAAACTCCCCTGACACTCAAAGTGTGAAACCCATTCTCACTAAGTGCTGGAAACATGATGGGGAAGTCTGTTGAGGTGGTTCAGACATGGATGCTACCTGGCCACCCCACAAGGAGGTGCTCTAGGCATGTCTGACTGGGAAAAGGCCACAGGGAAGACCCAGGACATGCTGGAAAGACTCTGGCTAATCTGGGAACACCTTGGGATCCTACTGAAGGAGGTCGCTGTGGACAGAGATGTCTGGGCCTTCCTGCTCAAGCAGTAGCCCCGAGACCTGACTCCAGAACAAGAGGGACATCATTTTATTAATTCTACAATAAATACTAAAATCTCTCTCTCTATATGTCTGTCTCTATCTATCTATCTGTCTATCTATCTATCTATCTATCTATCTATCTATCTATCTATCTATCT
>NC_056511.1:2230820-2231845 GCF_014905685.2 Nematolebias whitei | reverse complement strand
TGTCTGTCTGTCTGTCTGTCTGTCTGTCTGTCTGTCTGTCTGTCTGTGTAATAAACATGCTTGATATAGTTTAGACTCCCAGAGTAGTTTGGAACAGCGGAGAGAGAGAGAGATGCATTCAGATGAAAGGTAAGTGCCATTTATCTACAGTGTTGGGGCTCAGGAGGGATCTGGACAGGAACACGTTGGTGTATCTCGTACTGTGGAGGAAGAGTGGTTACTGTAAATCTTACTTTTATGTTTTGTTCAACAGTTCTGGAGAGGAAGGCGAAAGATCCCAAATGGTGAAGGAGTGCAATGTGAAGAAGGTGAACACGTATTGTTGGAGTGTGGCAGGATGAAACTCTGATACTGGCTCACTGGTGTTTTCTTTCAGGTGATTTTCCAACAGCTGTGGATCTTACAGGGAGGCTTTCACTGGAGAATTCAGCTTCACAGACACAAGGAAAGATGGTTCCACAATAGCAAGCCACAGAGTCCAGACTGGAGGACACAAGGACTCACACAGGCTATCTATAATTGCAAGAACAACACTTCAGGGCAGAAATAGTTTTACCACAGGCATCACAGTGTTCCAGCGTCGAGGGAATGATCCATTGGTACTTGAAAGCACCAGAGCTCCTCACCAGGATCATAAACAGATGGAGACAATCTTGGCTACACCCAAAGGAACTACAACATGTTAGAGAGACACTGGAATCCCACAATAATGGATGAATGAAAGGATAATCGGACCCATGTAGGTATTACCACCCCCCCACACACACACACCACCACCACCCCACACACGCACACATGTATTTAATTTTATTATTTTAATATGGCCACCAATTGTCCCTAGGTGTAAATGAGAGAGTGAATGGGTCTTGTTTGTCCCTTTGATGGACTGAAGACCTGTCCATGGTGTCTCTTGCCTCTTGCACAGTGATGGTTGGATATGGTCACCAGTGACCCGAAAAAGAGGAAGTAGATAAAGATAATGAATTATGGATGGATGGATGGATGGATGGATGGATGGATGGATG
>NC_056511.1:2229173-2230720 GCF_014905685.2 Nematolebias whitei | reverse complement strand
TGGATGGATGGATGGATGGATGGATGGATGGATGGATGGATGTCCACCAGTTTTTAAGGGAACCCCCAACCGGACCTTTTTGCGCCACAGTCTTGCTGCTTTCCACTAGTTCATTCAACCTTTATTTAGACAGGTTAGTCCCATTGAGCCTCTGGGACTCATTTACAAGAGAGACCTGATTTAACAAAGAATGATGACAACAAAGACAACAATAGACAATCATAAAGGATGTGTACAAATTGAGAATAACAAGTGAAAATAAAATGGTAATTAAAAGGAAAAGTAGCAAAAAAACAGCTAGATTGTAAGGTGTTGGAGAAAACTAAAAACAGGAACATGTCTGTGTTGGTTGTTCCCAGGAACTGAACAGATGTTTAAATCCACTTAGAGGTCAAAGGTCGAGAGCTTCAGATCTTTTTACAAGATATTCCAGGAAACAGGAGCGGAGTAGGAGAAGGTCCTTTTGTCTAGTTCAGTCCTCACTGAGGGAACACTGCAGGTAATGATGTCCTGAGAGCGCACGCTGTAGCTGCACTCACACAGAGACATGTAGGAGGAGATGTATGAAGGCAGCAGACCAGGAAGTGATTTAAAGATGAAGATGTACCAGTGGGAGAGTCTGTGTGAAGTTAATGATGTCCAGTTAACCAGTGGATACTGGGTGCAGTGGTGGGTACGGTAGTTACAGCCAGTTATGAATCTTAGTGCACCATGATAGACAGCATCCAACATCTGCAGCATCCAACATCTGCAGCATCCAACATCTGCAGCATCCAACATCTGCAGGGTTCTTGTAGGAGCGTTCATGTAAATAATGTCACCGTAATCAATGGAGGGAAGGAAAGTCACAGATACAAGGTGTTTCCTAACATTCAGGGTTAGACAGGATCTGTTTCTGAAAAAGAAACCCAGTTTAACTTCCAGTTTCTTTACCAAGTTTAACAGGTGCAGCTTAAGAGAGATGTTTCGACCAAGATACACAAATATTTGTAAGAATGGACAAACTCAATAGGAGCACCATTTGTAGATAAGATAGAAGGAAGGACTGCTGGGACTTATTTCCTGTTTGAAAAAGCATCCCTTTGGATTTATTGACATTTAGGACAAGTTTGAGACGGAACAATATTAATCTTTCCTGGTTTCATGTTTAAGACACATCGTGTTTCTTACTTTTCTAATCATTAATTAGTATTTTATTTATTCTATAATGCAGATGTTCGCCGCTTTTCATCTGGGGGAGAGGCTGAGATTCAGGACCCGCCCCCTTCTGGAATCCTCTTCTCTGATTGGTCCGGCACCACATCGGCCCGCGCGCACACATTTAAAGAATCCCTGAGCTGCTCCGGCATCATTTTCTGTCGCTCTCAGACCAGAGAACATTCCTGAACCATGAGCGGAAGAGGCAAAACCGGCGGTAAGGCCAGAGCCAAGGCCAAGACCCGCTCGTCCCGAGCCGGACTCCAGTTCCCAGTGGGCCGTGTTCACAGGCTGCTGCGGAAAGGGAACTACGCGGAGCGGGTCGGTGCCGGCGCCCCGGTGTACCTGGC
>NC_056511.1:2227992-2229073 GCF_014905685.2 Nematolebias whitei | reverse complement strand
GGGAACTACGCGGAGCGGGTCGGTGCCGGCGCCCCGGTGTACCTGGCTGCCGTCCTGGAGTACCTGACGGCTGAGATCCTGGAGCTGGCCGGGAACGCTGCCCGGGACAACAAGAAGACCAGGATCATCCCCCGACACCTGCAGCTGGCTGTCCGCAACGACGAGGAGCTCAACAAGCTGCTGGGAGGAGTGACCATCGCTCAGGGAGGAGTCCTGCCCAACATCCAGGCGGTGCTGCTGCCCAAGAAGACCGAGAAGCCCGCCAAGTCCAAGTAGACCCGACCCCCCACAGACCCACAACGGCTCTTTTCAGAGCCACACACCGCCCTCATCGAGCTCCGTCCTCCACTTCATCTTTGATCAGTTATTGATTTCAGGCGTGATTCTTTAAAATTATAAAACTGAACAACTTTCAGTTGGTGTTATAAATAAAACTTGTTCAAGACTGATTTTGTGAGAACAACTGTTTGATAAACATTTAAGGCTTTATTACGTTATTATTATTACGTTATAGTTTTAATAAACTTGAATAGCTGCTTAAATAATGAGGTGCTGTAGAGCTGAAGCAACATCCCCCGTTCAGAGGCAGAGATGAAAACTTATTTAAAATAACATTTTAAGGGTTTATACAAAACAAAGCTTCTTTTATAGAAATCTTTAAAGTATCAAAATAACTCAAGACGAAGAAATAAGAACCACAAATAAAGATTTCCACACATCAGATGAAGTAAATTAGAATTTATTTTTATAAAAACGTCACAACTTTTCATTGCTTTGATTTTATGTCAACAAAAATTAAATTAAGTCTAAAGATAAAAGCGGTTATTACAACATCTGTCAGTATTTTTCTCTCTCCCGCGTTTTTATTTTAAGTTCAAATCCAGCCAATAGCTGTACGGATTGCGCTCACGTGACTGCAGGTTTTAACCAATCAGAGCGGACTTCCTCCACGGAGGGGTCTTTATAAAGCCGCTGCTCGCGCTCCAGCCTCATTCAGTCTTCAACGCTCAGTGAGAAGAACCCTAAAGTCCAGTCATGGCCAGGACCAAGCAGACCGCCCGTAAATCCACCGGAGGGAAAG
>NC_056511.1:2226552-2227892 GCF_014905685.2 Nematolebias whitei | reverse complement strand
ACCGAGAAGAACGCACCGACGAGAACGCACCGACGAGAACGCACCGAGAAGAACGCACCGACGAGAACGCACCGACGAGAACGCACCGACGAGAACGCACTGAGAAGAACGCACCGACGAGAACGCACCGACGAGAACGCACTGAGAAGTACGCACCGACGAGAACGCACCGAGAAGAACGCACTGAGAAGAACCAGTGGAAATAAAATGGTGTTAAAATAAATCAAAACATCTTGTAAAGGGATGTAGAACTAAAAACAGGAACACGTCTGTGCTGGTTATTGTCATGAACTTATCAGATGTTTGAAGCCACTTAGAGAGGTAGGACGATAATAATTAATTATATTAAATTAATACTTCAGTTAATCTCTTCAGTCCAACTGATGTAATCTAAATGTTTCTTGAGCAGAGATTAAACCGAGTTAAACAATAAATGAATGTTTCTTTTGTTCCTGACTGTAACATATTATATATATTTATATATATTATAAATATATTTTATATACATTTGTATATTGCAGTACTTGTGTATTTTCTGTGTTCTGCTCAGATTCCTCAGAACCTGCCGTGTTCCGTCACTTTACAGCCCGGCCCGGAGGACACGGGAAAGGTACCGTCCAGTCCTTCTCCGACTCGTTCCAGCTGTTGGGTTTTATTTGAGTCTTTAAACAGGAAGTCCAGTAAAAATAAAATCTTTATTTTCTTCAAACCTAAAACAAAACCTCTCTTTAGAACTTTAATTTGTACTAAATCTAATTTGTCTCAAAGTTTCTCCAGATTAAACTTTTAAAGATTTAATCTGGAGATTGTCTCTGGAAATAAAAACAAGTTTAATTTCTTCACTTCTGCTCCGAGCCAGATTAATTTAACCTGGAATGGTTCTGATGGTCGGAGGAGCTGTGTTCTGCAGCCTCCAGTCTGGGCGGCCAGTTTATGTTCTGGTTCTGATGGTTCTGTCGCTGCGGTTCCTCCTGCAGGCCTGCGGAGTCGACTTTGAGATCAGAGCGTTCTGTGCCAAGTCCATAGAGGAGAAGATCCACAAGAGGTGGGTTCGGTTCTGGAGGTTCTGACGGGACCCTCAGGGCGTAAACCTGTGAAGGGCTCTTATTTTGAAGGATGTGTTAAAGTTCTGGCGCTGCCAGGTGGTCCGGTTGGTGACGGCGCTGTCGTTGGCAGGAACTCTGTTCGTCTGGTGATCAGGAAGGTCCAGTACGCTCCGGAGAAACCAGGACCTCAACCCATGGTGGAGACGACCCGCAGCTTCCTGATGTCGGACCGGTCCCTGCACCTGGAGGCCTCGCTGGACAAGGAGGTGCGCACACACACACACACACACACAC
>NC_056511.1:2223016-2226452 GCF_014905685.2 Nematolebias whitei | reverse complement strand
ACACAGACACACTCACACACACACTGAGACACAGACACACTCACACACACACTGACACACACAGAGACACACACACACAGAGACACACACTCTGGTAAATGTAAAGCAGCTCAGGTGAAGTCTGTCTGACTCTGAACTCCGTTTCCCATCATGCACCTGTGCAGCTGTATTACCACGGAGAGCCCATCAGTGTGAACGTTCACGTCACCAACAACTCCACGAAGACGGTGAAGAGAGTCAAGATCTCGGGTACGTCTGGTCCGGACCCTGGAACCGTTCAGACGTTCTCCGGTTGTTAACGAGCTCCCTCTCCTTTCAGTGCGTCAGTACGCCGACATCTGTCTCTTCAGCACCGCCCAGTACAAATGTCCAGTGGCCCAGCTGGAGGCAGAGTAAGTCCCACTGATCCCAAACTGGTTTCACCAGTTTACATCACCTGTGCACCAGTTTAGAAATGGTTCCAACAAGTTAAACCAAAGTGAACTGAATCGGGTTTCATCTGTTTTAAACAAGGAGACAAATGAGGCCAAGGACTTCAGACCAGTTTGACACCAGCTTCAAGTGAACGTAATCTGGTTTATTATCTTGAACTGGTTCAAAGTGGAGTTAAACTAGAGATGAACAAAATTACTTGTTCAAATAAATCTGAATTGGTTCAACAGGTTTACATTGGTTTTAAATTAATTCTAATCTGAAACTGGTTTTAAAGCCAGTGTGAACCGGTCAAACTGGTGATGAGCTTTTGGTTGTTTAAACCAGTTGTGTTTTTATGATGGAAGTGTAACTTAGTGTAACTGTAAATGGGTTCAAACTGGTTTAAGCAGAAGTTTAAAGCAATTATAACTGGTTTAGCAAACTGGTTCTAATGGTTTAAACGGCATTTTAAACTGGATCAAACTTGTTTAAAGTGTAAACGTTCAAACAAGTTTAAAAGCAGTAGTCCCTCGTTACTTCGTGGTTCGACTGTCGTGGACTCGCTCTTTCGTGGTTTTTCAAAATAAGACTGGACATGACGCACATTGATTGATGGATGAGCCGCACGAAAAGCATTGATTGTTTATTTAAAATAAATTGTTTCAAATAAATTGTTTAAAGTGGTTTAGCACCTGTGTGCAGCCCACAGGTGCAGAGACAAGCTCCTCCTGCAGCAATGTGGTCATGGTCTCCGCTCTGCCCCGCCCACTTCTCACTCCAGTCTCCCTCCTTCTGTGTAAATAAACAATTTAAATGTAAATACTGTTTAAATAAACGACCCGTGCGGCATGAGCAGCTTTAATTTAAATAATCAAGCACGACCAGAACCGAGCGTTCAGTCCCCCTCGGTGAACGGCCAGGCCACCGGGAAATGTCCTCCCGCTCGGACTGGACAGTTGGGCCCCAGCCCCCAGCAGACTTTACAATCATTTCTTTTAAATAACTTTAAACCTGTTGTTGTTGTTGTTGTTGTTGTTGTTGTTGTTGTTGTTGTTGTTGTTGTTTGCTGCTCTCGTCTGACGCCTCATGCCTGAAGTCGTCTGCTCTGCTTTCACACCAGTGATCCCAGCTCTCAGACCAGTGATCCCAGCTCTCAGACCAGTGATCCCAGCTCTCACACCAGTGATCCCAGCTCTCACACCAGTGATCCCAGCACTCACACCAGTGATCCCAGCTGAAACCCTCCAATCAGACACCAGCGATAAACAAGGGACTGCTGTAAACTGGTTTAAACTGGTTTAGTTAACCGTTTCAAATGAGTGTAAACCGGTTCTATTTTAGTAAACTGGTTTGTACAGAAGTGAAACTGGTTTACTAAACTGGTCCCAACTCTTTTAGTAAGCTGATTCTAACTGGTTTAGTAAAGTAGTTCAAATGTGTTTAAAACGGCAGTCTAAACTGGTTCAAACTGGTTTTTAGTGTAAACTGGTTGAGACTGCTTTAAACAGCAGTGTAAACTAGTTCAAACTGGTTTAAGTATGAACTGATTGAGACTGGTTTAGTAAACTTGTTCAAACTGGTTGAGACTGGTTTACATATAAACTGGTTCAGACTGGTGTAAACAGTAGTGTAAACTGGTTCAAACTGGTTTAAGCGTAAATTGGTTCAGACTTGTTTAGACGGCAGTGTAAACTGGAGATGAGCTGACTTTTGTCAAAGGTCAAACTGGTTTAAAGGTCTCCAGTGTTTCAGTATAAACCAGTGTGAGGTCGGTCTGTAGAGGTTTACCTGACAGCAGCGTGTCGTCTCCATAGCGACCAGGTGTCCTCCAGCTCCACCTTCTGTAAGGTGTACACTCTGACCCCGACGCTGGACAAGAACAGAGAGAAGAGAGGACTCGCTCTGGACGGGAAACTCAAACACGAAGACACCAACCTGGCCTCGTCCACCATGTGAGTCACATGACCCCAGGGCCACCTGGTTCACTCAGGTGTGCAGTCACGTGACCCCAGGTGTCTCTGTGTGCGTTTCAGAGTGAAGGACGTCACCAACAAGGAGGTTCTGGGTATCCTGGTGTCCTACAGAGTCAAAGTCAAGCTCGTGGTCTCACGCGGCGGGTAAGACTCACTTCCTGCTCAGCTGATGTCACTTCCTGTCTCTCTGCTCTTTTCAGTGGTGTTTGATGAAACCTTTACGTGATTCTTCCATCATCATTGTTCAGAGCTGAAATTATATTTAAACGGGTCGTATCCATGGCAACGACACCAGGGAGTTTTTTAACCGTTTCTAAATGTGGGCTGTAAGTCGGTAGGAATTCTGGGAAATGTTGTTTTGATAAGTGGCCTTGTAGTTCTCATCACTGCTCAGTTTAAACTGATTTCAAACTAGTTAAATGTAGATGGTTGTTCATAAATCTGCTTTCACGTGCTGGTCAAACACTAAGGTCAAAGGCCATCAGATTAACCTACCAGCTGTAGTTGTGAGGCGGGTCACGACCTTTGACCTTTACCAAACTTCAATCAACCCGTTCTTCTTCTCAGAGACGTTTCTGTGGAACTGCCCTTCATCCTGATGCATCCTAAACCTGTGGAGCCGCCCGCGTC
This sequence comes from Nematolebias whitei, assembly GCF_014905685.2. Classification (NCBI taxonomy): domain Eukaryota; kingdom Metazoa; phylum Chordata; class Actinopteri; order Cyprinodontiformes; family Rivulidae; genus Nematolebias; species Nematolebias whitei. The sequence goes on along the minus strand of NC_056511.1, from coordinate 2,223,435 downwards.
CCGCCCCCAGTCAGGTGAGAACACCTTCACGCTCTGTGGAGGCGGAGTCTGTTTCCATAGAAACCTGAATGTGTATTTGTGTTCCAGCTGTGCCAGAGTCCGACCCCCCCATCGACACCAACCTGATCGAGTTCGACACAAAGTGAGTCGTAAGAACCGATTTAATGAACGAGTGAGTGATGGTGGAGTGATGGAGGAGTGAGTGAGTGAGTGAGTGAGTGAGTGAGTGAGTGAGTGAGTGAGTGAGTGAGTGAGGAGTGATGAGTGATGGAGGAGTGATGGTGGAAAGAGTGATGGTGGAGTGATGGTGGAAAGAGTGATGGAGTGATGGTGGAAAGAGTGATGGAGTGAGTGATGGAGTGATGATGGAGGAGTGATGAGTGAGTGATGGAGTAGTGATGAGTGAGTGATGGAGTAGT
>NC_056511.1:2216587-2223006 GCF_014905685.2 Nematolebias whitei | reverse complement strand
ATGGAGTAGTGATGAGTGAGTGATGGAGTAGTGATGAGTGAGTGATGAAGCAGTGATGGAGGAGTGATGGAGTGATGGTGGAAAGAGTGATAGAGGAGTGATGAGTGAGTGATGGTGGAAAGAGTGATGGAGGAGTGATGGAGTGATGATGGAGGAGTGAGTGAGTGATGGAGGAGTGATGATGAAGGAGTGATGAGTGAGTGATGGTGGAAAGAGTGATGAAGCAGTGATGGAGTGATGATGGAGGAGTGAGTGAGTGATGGAGGAGTGAGTGAGTGAGTGATGGAGGAGTGATGAAGCAGTGATGGAGGTGTTGTTCTGCGTCTCTCAGCAGCATCTCTCAGGACGATGACTTCGTCTTCGAGGATTTCGCTCGCCTGCGGCTCAAAGGCGTCGTAGACGACAAGGATGAGGACTGCTAGGAGCTCGCCGAGGCTGCACGCCCGCTTCACGCACGCGTACACACAGACACACACACAGAAACACACACAGACACACACACAGACACAAACACAGACACACACACAGAGACACACACACACACACACACACACACACACACACACACACACACACACACACACACACACACACACACACACACACAGACACACACACACACACACACACAGACACACACACACAGATACACACACACAGACACACACACACAGAAACACACACACAGACACACACACACAGAAACAAACACACACAGAAACACACACAGAAACACACACACGGTTACATTCCCCGGCGGAGCGTTTGGACGAGGGCACGACGGGACGCCGTTCTTCCCCTCCTGCTTCAGCCGCCATCTTTCTGTCGTCGTGTTTGTCTGAAGGCGGGAAACGCAGCCAGTGGGCGGGGCTTAGAGCAGAGGGTTCGCTGCGTTGCTTCTGAATGTTTGTCGGTCGCTGTCGTGTACAAAGAGAATCTATATTTGAAACAGATCTGTATCAGTTTGAGCCGCCAGTTCAGAGGAGCCATCTTTGTTTTTGTTTCCTCCCACTGAATCTCACCAGCATCCTCCTGCTCCTCCTCCTCCTGCTTCTCCTGCTCCTCTTCCTCCTCCTGCTCCTCCTCCTGCTGTTCCTTCTCCTCCTGCTGCTCCTCCTCCTGCTGTTCCTTCTCCTGCTGCTCCTCTTCCTCCTCCTTCTCCTGCTCCTCCTCCTGCTGCTCCTCTTCCTCCTGCTGCTCCTCCTGCTCCTCCTGTTTTCTTCAGATAATGAAACTAAGTGAATATTTTTGAGGAACTCGTTTCTCCTCGATCATCAGCTCCAAAAACTTTTATTTCCAACTTTCTGTTCAGAGTTCTTTAAAACAAACAAACAAAGAAAGAATAAAATGTTGATTTGGATCAAATGTTTCTAAACTGTTAGTAAAATAATCTCCTCCAAAACATCAAAGGAAGTCACGACGCGAGGAATAAAAAGCGATTTCAATCATTTCATAAAGTCCGGAGATCTCAGCGTTTTGTTAAACCAGAACCAGAACCTCCACAGACTCGGAGCCGTTTGGACCTTCAGCTGATCCTGGTTCTGTTTTTATAAACCGGTCGTTTCAACTCAGACCAACTGAATGAAACCCGAGTTGAACCGGGTCGCGCTGCAGCTGGACCAGAACTTGTTGAACGGGTCGATCGTTGCTGCGACGGCGTTCAGTTCGAACAAAGAAAACGATTTTAAAACATTTAATTCAGTAACTTGTTGTTCTGTTGACGGATCGTCTGAACGGATCAGGTCTGAACGGATCAGGTCTGAACGGATCAGGTCTGAACGGATCAGGTCTGAACGTCAGAACTTTATTTTGAGCTCTCGGTTCTCCGGGCTTTGTTCTGAGCCTCGGAACAGAATCTGAAGGTTCTGGTTCTGGATGGTCTTTGACGTGTTTGCTTGGTTCCTCCTCGTCTCTGTCGTTTCATCAAAGACGCTTCAGATGAACAAAGTCGGCCCGTCAGAACTGATCGGACCGCACCAGAGTCCCCCTCCCTCCTTCCTCCTCTTCATCTCGACCGTCCGTCGACTCTTTTAATCTGTTAAGCTCCGCCCCCTTCCAGTCAATCAGGTGTTTGGACTCGTCCTCGTTTCAGGAGATGCAGAATGTTCTGACGTCTCCGGGTCGAGTCCTCCTCCTCGCAGCTCAGCAGAGCGCTCTGGTTCTGGTTCTGGTTCTGGTTCTGTCCTCCCTTGCTGTGCATCTCTGGGCTAACTCTGCTACGTGTGAAATCTTTTGACAAGTGCCACGCCCGGCCTGTGCGGCGCTCACATCACCTCTGAAACAGGAAGTGATCTGTGGCCCCAGGAAACAGATCATTGATTATTGATTATTATTCTGCTTCTGATTATTATTATTATTATTATTAATATTAATATGGTGACTCTTCTTTCTTCTACTGTATCAGCGACCATGATTATCCTCATAATCAGTTCAGTGTATTGTTTGGCCATGTATTTTTTATTTTCAGATTTTTATTTTAGTTTTTATTATTAAAGTTGAAACGAACTATCAGAACCTGCTGTTGTCTGCTTTCTTCACGTCTGCAACAGAACTCACTCGGATCTAAAATGGGTCGGGTCAAAGGTCAGACTCTTCTGAGGAGTCCGAGACAGAAAACTCAGCCCAAGTCCAAAGAGCCCCTCGGGAGATGAACCGAGTCTTGTTTCAGGAACTTACGAGACGAGACACTGGACAAGGATTCAGCTGAACCTTCAAGTTTGACATGAGGCTGGACCCTGAACTGGTCCGGCTGTGGTTCTGGTCCCAGCTGTTCATAACAAGAACCAGCAGGGGGCAGCAGAGCATTCAGAATTTATTTAATTGGATCATTGAAACATTAACAAATAAATGACTTATTCACAACAATTCTATAACAAACGTACAGAAATATACACAGCTCCTATTGTATTCAAATAGTTGGGTAGCTTTCAGAAGTAACGTTGAGCTTCTCAAGTTATCAGTAATATTTAAGAAGTTTTTTATTTGAAAATAAAAAAAAAAACAGCGAAGAACAAAAGTCCAAGAATGGAGCCCTGAGGAACCACAAACTGGGTCTTGTTAAGACGTCCTGCGGCCCAAACATCTAATACAACCGTCCCAACTAATAATTGGCACATCATGGTCTTTATTTTGATGTAAACTGATTTTCACTAAAAACAGAAGTTCTCTGTCAGAAAACTTATTATTAAAATAAATAAATACAAGTTGTTTTTGTTTTTAATGTTCGTGTCGCAGCAGCTGAAGTCCTTTTTTTCAGGATCCTAAATTAAACATTTATTTTGAAAATCCTCCAGTGACCCAACATCACCAAAGAGCCTGAAACACAGAAATGTACCCCCCCCCACACCCCCCCACACACACACACCCACACAGGATGGTACAGCACATGTTCTTAAGCCCCGCCCCCTCAATGTAAACATCCCCTCTTCCTGTTTTCTGGGTCACTGGAGCTCATGTCCAGTAGTCGGTGCAAGACTGGACACCCAGGTCTCAGTCCATCACAGGGACACCTGGACAGGTCTCCAGTCCATCACAGGGACACCTGGAAAGGTCTCCAGTCCATCACAGGGACACCTGGACAGGTGAAAACAGATTAAACTTGTTTTAAATAAAAATAAAAGCTTGTTTTTCATGGGGTCCTGTTTTTGTTTATTCATTTTTGTGACACATTTAATTATATTTAGTTATTTGTGCGCCAAAGAGCGGTCATGTGACACTATGTTTGCATGTGAGGGGAGTGGGCGGGGCTTAAAGCTCAATCTTTAGTGCACAGACTCTGGTTCCAAAAATCCAACATGGCAGCCGGGTCGTGCTGGTTTCAGTTCCCAACAGCCGGAGCAGGCAGGAAGTCTGGTCCTGAGTTAACACACATGTCGATGGTTCAGACCCTCGTCTTCATCGTTTACGACCCACCATCATCATCATCCCTCCATAAAGTGAAGCTTTACAGCCGGCAGCAGGTTAATGGTTCACCTGTGGACAGGTGACAGGAAACAGATCAGAGGTCACATGATCTACATGATGTCATCATACATTTTATAAACTGCCCCAAACCTTCAATTCTTCTTTTGTTTCCATGTTTTATTCTGACGGTCAAACGATTTAAAGATTTTTTTATTTACTTTTATTTAAATCATCACTGAGATTTTCCTTCTGGTTCAGACTTTGTTCTGGTTAAATAATGTGGATCAGTTGATCCTGAAGGATCATTAACAGAACCCACACTGTGGGAGCTCAGGAGAGCGACGCTCTTTTTTACGGAGCTTCCTTAAATGCACCATTTAATAAAACTTTGCTGATATTTTGCACAAATTAAAAGTTACTCAGTTTCTGCATGTTGGACAAGGATCCACGGATCTCCTGTGGTCCAGATGGTTCAGATCCTACAGCCTCCTCTGGACCTCGATCTGCAGGATCCCCAGGTCTCCTGGTTCTTCAGGATGAAGATGGTTCTGGATTGTTCTGCTGCAGAACCCGAGCCTCTGAACAATTATCTGTTTTTATTTCAATCTGATAAACTTACAGTTATTTTTACAATAAGCCTCCGTGAAAAACACACGTGACATAAAACATTATTTTCACATGAATAAATTGATTTTTCTTCATTTTTCTTTGTCCAGTGCAACAATTTGAACAGTTGTTTCCAAAAATGTTTAAATTTCGTGTTTGTTTCAGATATTTGTCAGCAGCCGTTAAAACAGAAGTTCAAATATCAATAAAACAAAAATCAAACACTTGAAAGAAACTGAAGCTGAGAATTATTGAGGCTTTTATGTGATTTTACTGCAGCAACACATAAATACTCATCAGTGTAAAACAATAAATCTCCCATAAATCCATAAACACGCAGACAATTCCTCTGCAGGAGACAGAAGGAGGTTGATGGTTTGAATCCCTGCAGAGGAACGAGACGATCAAACAGGTTTTAATATTTACATTGAAATATGATGGAGGGATGATGGATGAAGGATAATGGATGAAGGGAGGGATGATGGAGGGATGGGTGGTGGATGAAGGGATGGATGGGTTAAGAATGGATGGATTTATGATAGAGGGATGTATGATGGAGGGATCAATGGAGGATGAATGAATTTTGAATGGAAGGATGGGTGATAGAGGGATGGAAGGATGGATGATGGAGGGATGGATGGATTATTAATGGTTGGAGGGATGGATGATGGAGAGATTGATGGAGGATGAATGACTTATGAATGGAAAGATTGATGATGGATGGATGGATGATGGATGGATGAAGGGATGGATGTTAGATGGATGATGGAGGGATGGATGTATTATGACTGGATGGATGATGGAGGGATGGATGGATTATGAATGAATAGATGATAGAGTGATGGTTGCTGGATGATAAAGAGATGGATGGATGGATGGATGGATGGATGATGGAGAAATGGATGGATGGATGATGGAAAGATGGATGGATGGATGATGCAGGATGAAGAGATGTTGTTGGATGGATGATGGAAGGACGAAAGGTTGTTGGATCGTTGGTGTGATGGATGGATGATGGAGAGATGGATGGATGGATGGATGAGTGATGGTTGTTGGATGATGGAGAGATCAATGGAGGATGAATGACTTATGAATGGAAAGATCGATGATGGAGAGATGGATGGATGGATGGATGGATGAAGGGATGATGTTAGATGGATGATGGAGGGATTATGAATTGATGGATGGATGATAGAGGAATGGATGGATGGATGATGGAGAGATGGATGGATGGATGGATGATGGAGAGATGGATGGATGAGTGATGGTTGTTGGATGATGGCGAGATGGATGGATGGATGATGGAGAGATGGATGGATGAGTGATGGTTGTTGGATGATGGAGAGATGGATGGATGGATGGATGGATGGATGGATGGATGATGGAGGATGAAGGGATGTTGTTGGATGGATAGCGAGAAGGACGATAGGTTGGTTGGATCATTGGTTGGATGGATGGATGGATGGATGGATGGATGGATTGATGGATGGATGGTGGTTAGAACCCTTCAGGTCTTTTGAAGTCTCTGGTTCTTCTGGTGGAGAACCAGTAGAACCTGCAAACATGGCTCAGGTTTCATATGAAGACCTGAGGTTCTGATCCGGAGTGAAACTGGGTCACAGGTTCTGGTCCTGAAAACCTGACTGAATGAATCCAGTTTAAAGTTGAGCAGTAAAAACCCATAAATCCTGATTCACTGTTGGTTCTGTTGAACCGGACCTGGTCTCATCAATGACGACTTTATTTTTATTTTCCTGGACTTTTTCTGTTCTGGTTTCATGTTTGAACTGCAGTGGAACAGTGGTTCAGTGGTTCAGTGGAAATGGGGCTGCGATCAACCTCCCAGCTGTTTCATTTGTCCGTTGTCCCTCTGATGGACCGGAGACCTGTCCAGGTGTCCCTCTGATGGA
>NC_056511.1:2213959-2216577 GCF_014905685.2 Nematolebias whitei | reverse complement strand
TCCCTCTGATGGACCGGAGACCTGTCCAGGTGTCCCTCTGATGGACCAGAGACCTGTCCAGGTGTCCCTCTGATGGACCAGAGACCTGTCCAGGTGTCCCCCGCCTCTCAGCCAGTGGGAGGCTCCTCGTGGTCCGAACAGACCCAGCAGGTAGACCTGACGATGACGGCGGTCCATTGATGAAGACTTTGAAGTAAATGATGCAGTTTGAAGGCGTGTGTGCGCGCGCGCGCGCGCGCGCGTGTGTGTGTGTGTGGGATCCGGTCTCCACCTGGACCTCCTTCTCCTGCAGGTTCCTCTCCTGTCAGGAGGAGGAGAACAAAGCCATAAAAGTGGTCATGTGACCGCGGTGGGGTTTTTATCTCGCGCGCACACAGGCAAAGCAGGTGGATGCGCGCGCAGGTACCTGTCAGAGTTTACCTGCAGAGCAGGTGAGCGGCAGCAGGCAGGCTGGATCCGCGCAGTTCTGAGGGAGTCGAACCCTCACCTGGAAAGATGTACGTCAGTTACCTGCAGCTGGACAAGGAGCCCGCCATGTACCCGCACCAGAACACGGTCACCCGCCACCCGGGCCTCAGCCTCAGCCCGCAGAACTTCTCCGTGCCAGGACCGCCGCAGTACTCGGACTTCCCCGGGTACCACCCCCACCACCTGGGCCTGGGGACAGACCCGCAGCAGGCCGGGCCGGGGGCCGGCTGGAGCCCGGCCTACCCGCCGCCCCCCGCGCCCGCCCGGGACGACTGGGCCTCCCATCACTACGCCGCGGCGGTCGGAGGCCCCCCCGCGGCCCCCGGCCACAGCGGCCCTGTGGGGCCCACCCTGAGCTTCAGCCCCCCGGAGTTCCCCGGACAGCTGCCCGCCTCCCTCAACCCGTCCGCCGGACAGCTGTCCCCCGGATCCCCGCGGAGGAGGAACCCGTACGACTGGATCCGAACCTCGGCTCCGCCCGGAAACCCGAGTAAGAGCCGAACCTCGAGTTCTGATGAGGAGCAGAACCTGAATTAGTTTGAATAAATCTGTCAAACTTTTATCAGCAGCTTTAAAACAAAAATATATAAAAATATAGAAATGTAATCTGTCAGTTAACGGGATGCACCTCCCGTTAATGGACCGGAACCGTTCGGCTCGGCCCAGTGCGGGTTTCATATGAATTATATTATTATTAAAATAAAAGATTTTGTTCAAACAAAACAAAAAAAAATGTTATTTTGATCTTCAGATTTAATGTTTTAATTTTTTGGGATCATTTTATTTCACGTTGTTAAAAGTTTTAAACTCATTTTTTACTTTAGAATCGATCCTCCGGTTCTGTTGGACCAAAACTCGTTTTCACCAAATATGATCAATAAACAAAAAGCATGAAAACTTTATTAGCAGCTGATCTTTGTAGAATAAAAACTGTAAAACGAGCCGCAAGTGTCCCGGACCGGGCCGGGCCGGGCCGGGCCGAACCGGACCGGGTAGTGTGTCTTTTTTATTTATTTTATTTATTTCAAAAACAAACATAAACTTTAAATTAAATTAATTAAACCAATAATTTATATTTCATATAATAAATCGAGAAAATCCTCTTTTTATTTTTATTGTTTAATGTTTCAGGAACCGAAAGAAAAAAAAAACTTATTTTTTTTTAATTTGCAGAAAAAAAACATTCAAACATTAAACTAAAATATTAAACTAAAATATTAAACTAAAACATTAAACTAAAACATTAAACTAAAACATTAAACTAAAACATTAAACTAAAACATTAAGCTAAAAGTTTCAATGAAACAGTCAAATTTATGAAACGTTCTGTTTAAATAATTTGGAATAATTTTCCTGATTGTGTTGGATTCTATAGTTTATCAATTATATAATAAATTATCAATAATCTATAATGTGAATCTTTGTGTTGTTGGTTATAATTAAACATTTTGAGCTCAGTTTGAAGTGCAGCAGAAAATAAACTGAATCTTTAGGAAACATTTTTCACTCCGTTGTGTAAAAAATGAACATAATGAAATAACCTTGAGATAAAAAATAATTAAATTATAAAACTGAGACTTTTCATGATGAATCGTGTTTGAGCCAAATCCAGCTCTGGTTCTTCTTCGTGGTTCTGAAACCTGATCACTGACGGGTCGCAGCTCAGAACTTTATTTATTTATTTATTTTAAATTTATTTTTCTTTTTTCTTAAATATATATTTTTAACTGTATCTGGTGGATGGAGGTTCTGACAGAAACTGTTCTGCTGGGTCCAGTTAGAACTATTCAACTGGTCTTTGTGCACACTGGTGCAGCAGTCTGGGAGGAGACACAATTTATTCTGCCAAAATAAATCTCTGAACTTTTCTTCAGGCGTCGAGTTGTTAACAAAGTATGTTTAAAGTCGCTCAACATCTTTTCCTCACGCTAACGAATAACAAAGTTTTCACCACTAACTGAACATCCATGTTTCTCTTGTGCTAATCAATTAACAAAGTTTGTGCTTGATATCGAGTAACGACATGTTGCTGGATGTTCTTGTTGTTTTGGGTTGGGAGGACTTTTATTTTTGAAAGTCTTGGTAACTGGCCCTGACATGGACTGGAGACCTGTCCAGGTGTCCCTGACATGGACTGGAGACCTGTCCAG
>NC_056511.1:2212527-2213859 GCF_014905685.2 Nematolebias whitei | reverse complement strand
GCCAGGTACACCGGGGCGCCGGCACCGACCCGCTCCGCGTAGTTCCCCTTCCGCAGCAGCCTGTGAACACGGCCCACTGGGAACTGGAGTCCGGCTCGGGACGAGCGGGTCTTGGCCTTGGCTCTGGCCTTACCGCCGGTTTTGCCTCTTCCGCTCATGGTTCAGGAATGTTCTCTGGTCTGAGAGCGACAGAAAATGATGCCGGAGCGGCTCAGGGCTTCTTTAAATGTGTGCAGCGCGGGCCGATGTGGTGCCGGACCAATCAGAGAAGAGGATTCCAGAAGGGGGCGGGTCCTGAATCTCAGCAGCGCCCACTGACCCGGTTTTACTTTCAATTTATTTAGCACGTTTTCGACGTGCTGCTTTAAAAGGAAAATGCGAATGACCAAGATGGCAAAGTATTTATAAGAATCAAGCTCAATAGGGACACCATTTGAAGAGAAGAGGGAAGGAAGGACTGCTGGAACATTCCTTTTTGCATTTAGCTCAAGTTTGAGATGGAACAAATCTGACTGGATGAGGTCAAACGCAGACTGAAAGATGGAAAAGCCTTAGCATCTGTTGTAGCTCAACAATAAACTACTTTATCATGATCGGACCTACATTACTCATGTAGATTGTGAAGAGGGGTGGTCCTAAGACTGAACCTTGTGGTACACCATACTGTAAAAATTGGTGGCAACTACACTGCTCCTTTTATATAAACTTTTATCTTTTTGAGACTCGTGTTAATTAGTAGACTGTTGTAAAAGTATAAGTTAACAAAGTTCTGTTTGCCAGACATTCGGGCACGTGTTGTTAGATATTTTAGGAGAACTCTTATTCCTCCTCTGATCCTAAACAGTCTTCACTGTCCTGGAGAACAAACTTTTAATCTGAGTGTTGATGGTTCAAGTCCCTGGTTGGATGCGGCTCTGGAGCAATTCATTTCCGTTTAAACACCACCAAGTCACAACAGAGTCAAACTAAAACTTTTGTATGTATGTATGTATGTATGTATGTATGTATGTATATATATATATATAAAAAATATATGTAATATATATAAAATATATATATATAATACATATATACAAACACACATACACACACACACACACACACACACACATATATAAAGTTAATATTTACCTACACACATATTTTTATCCTGTTAAATTACACCAAAATGCAAGAAATTGAATCCACTTAATTACAAACTTTATCTAAGGAGCAGGACCCCACAGATCCTGTGATCCAGAACCTAAAGGTGCATTCAGTGGAGACTGAGGAAGCCTCTTCAGATGAGGTGGTGGCTCTGAGAAGAGCCTTTGTGTTGGTGGCGGACTCCGC
>NC_056511.1:2210751-2211448 GCF_014905685.2 Nematolebias whitei | reverse complement strand
TGTTGTTGTTGTTGTTGTTGTTGTTGTTGTTGTTGTTGTTGTTGTTGATCTGAAGCTCTCGACCTCTTAGTGGCTTCAAACATCGTTAAGTTTCTGGGAAAACCAACAGACATCTTCCTTTTTTAGTTTTTACATCACTTTACAACCTAACTGTTTTTATTGTGTTTTAAAGGCCATTTGTTCTTCTCAACTTGTGTGTTTTTATGATCGTCTATTGTCATCACTCTGTTAAATCAGGTCTCTCTTGTAAATCAGTCCCAGAGGCTCAATGGGATTAACCTGTAGAAATAAAGCTTGAATGAATGTTTTTGTGTATAATAAATAAATAAAAATCCCAACTAGACAGAATAGTTAAAATATTTTGAACATTTGTATTCTGTCCTCCTTTAAACAAAGAGGGATCTGTTTTTACTTCGCTCCTCCCATGGAGACAGCACATCTGTCAATCAACGATCTTCCGAGCCGCTCAGCCAATCAGATCATGGGGACAGCGCAGCCTCATTAACATGCAGCCTGAATAAGACAAGTCCCTCTGCCTCTCAAGCTTCATTACATTCTGAGTCCAGAACTGAACCAGGATGCCTGAACCCGCCAAGTCTGCGCCCAAGAAGGGCTCCAAGAAAGCCGTGACCAAGACGGCCGGCAAGGGGGGCAAGAAGAAGAGGAAGACCAGGAAGGAGAGCTACGCCATCTACGT
>NC_056511.1:2206779-2210651 GCF_014905685.2 Nematolebias whitei | reverse complement strand
TGCCGCTTGGCGCCTCCTTTACCGAGACCTTTACCTCCTTTTCCTCTCCCGGACATGGTGACTCTTCCTGGTTGAAGGTGCTGAGATGAACTGTCCTGGAGCCGCAGGAACAGCTTCTTATGGTCGAGCTGCGGACGTAAAGGAGGACAGCTGCTGGAGGATGAGTGGGCGGAGCCTAACTTGGTCTCCTACTTGAGTTCGACGTGTAAAGTTTTATCATTAAATGATGTAATGAATTATTGAGCTACCTAAAACCTTTAGAGGATAGTTACCTGCCCCGTGACCAACTTGGATGGATTTTAAAAACGGAAATCCATCAATCCTGTACAAGTACAATCTGATAAAAATGAGGATTATTATGTAACATTATGGTTTTATTCCTGATCAAACGCCTCGGTGTCACATTGACGGACACAGAACGAGGCCATCTGGGTCAGAATCCATCAGAACCATCTCTTTTTAAATCAGCTCCGTTTATTCAATGTTTGAAAAAGATAAGTTAATTTTGAGTTCATCCTTCAGTAAAGAAACACCAGCTGGTTTGGGAACCAGAGAATTAAACAAGATCTCTTTCCCTGATAAATAAAACACTGAAGTCCACATAAAGAGGACATTTGGAGGGAAAGCACATTTTGTTCTTGGCAGTAGAACAAACCACATGAAAGGACAAGAACAAAAAAACTAACTGGACCAACTAAAGAGCTGCAGGTGGACTTCAGGAAGAAGGTCAGCCCCCGACCCCATCAACATCAAGGGTACCAAGGTGGACACTGTGGACTGCTACAAGTACCCGGGGGTCCACCTGGACAATAAACTGGACTGCTGACACCAACACCTCTACAAGAGTCGCCTTTTTCTTCAGCCAGCCGTTCGTCCACGGCATCCTTACCGTTGTTTAGTTCCCAGGAGGAGAGGAAACTCACACGAACTCAATAAAAATCAAGAACAGTAAATTCTATCGACCATTTAATGTCGATAAAGCAGAAAAATTACCAGCTCGGGGCTGAGGCCTCCGCTTCCACGTTAAGACGGGACGGACGGGTTCACTGAGTGACAGGTAAGACCATGGAAGCACAAGCCAAATGGAAGAATGACCGATCCTCGTGAGGCGGAGGGGTCAAATGAGCTTATAACGCCGGTGAAGACTATAAACCTTTACCGACGAGCAGCGGCAGGGAGGCGCGGCAGGGAGGCGCGGCAGGGAGGCGCGGCAGCGTCCACTCAACCGGAAGTGAACATTTTTTAAGTTTTGTCTCCATTTTGTTGAGAACTCCATCCACCCACCCATCCATCCACCCACCCATCCACCCACCCATCCATCCATTTTCTTTACCCGCTTATTCCATTTTGGGTCACGGGGGTCGCCGGTGCCCATGTCCAGCAATCACTGTGCGAGGGGCGGGGGACACCCTGGACATGTCTCCAGTCCATCACAGGGACACATAGAGACAAACAACCATTCACACCTAGGGACAATTTAGAGTTACCAATCAGCCTAACATGCATGTTTTTGGTCTGTGGGAGGAAACCGGAGCACCCGGAGAAAACCCACGCATGCACGGAGAGAACATGCAAACTCCACCCAGAAAGACCCCCGGACCGGGATTTGAACCAGGGACCTGCTCGCTGAGAGGCAGCAGCTCTTACCAGTTGCGCCACCTTGTTGAGAACTCGTAAAAATAACTTAACTTGGACAATATTTATAACTTTATTCTGTAAAATAAATTTTAAATTAACTACATTTTAAACACTCAATTGGCGACCTCATTTTGTAAGTAGTGCTTTTGCATCATTTAATAATTTTTAGTATTTTCTGAATAATAAACAATAGTTTTATTATTGCAACATGTGGTCTCCAGCTACAAGAACTTGGGTGTGCACCTGAACAACAACCTCAGCTGGAGCAACAACACCACCAGCCTGATGAAGAAAGATCATCAGAGACTCTACTTCCTCAGACGGCTGAGACGAGCTGGTCTGGAAGCTCAGTCCTCACCTCCTTCTACAGGTGTGCAGTGGAGAGCATCCTGTGCTCCAGCATCAACGTGTGGCATGGAGGCTGCACAGCTGCAGAAAGAAAAGCTTTGCAGAGAGTGGTGAAGGCTGCACAGAAGATGTTGGAGTCAGTCTCCCCATCATCACAGACATCTACACCTCCAGATGCAGGAAGAGGGCCACCTGCTTCATGAAGGACCACACTCACCCAGCACACACACGTTTTGCCCCACTCCCCTCAGGAAGGAGGTTGAGGAGCATTAAGTGTAGAACCACTAGACTGAGGAACAGCTTCTACCCTGATGGACCAGGGCTATACAAGAAAACTCTTCAGGGGCCACAGTTTCTGAAAACCAGCAGCTCGGGGGTCGGACATCCAGCAATTAAAGTCATTATGTAAATAAACCAAGTTTAACAGTGACATGTTACATTTTAAATTTGTTTATTACATTGAATCGTAAATGTAATTAACAGAACCCTGAACCCCCAAAATATTTTTATTTTATTTTTTATGTAGTGAGCCAGACTGGTGTCACCCATGGGTCTCCAGTTGAACAGCCCCGAGTTACTCATGAATCCCTAATAAAGATAATCTCTGTGAAAACAATCACTGTAATGCCACTTGATTATGTGCTGCTGATCTGTTTCATGTTGCTGCTGATCTGTTTCATGTTGCTGCTGATCTGCTTCATGTTGCTGCTGAACTCTTTCATGTTGCTGCTGATCTGCTTCATGTTGCTGCTGATCTGTTTCATGTTGCTGCTGATCTGCTTCATGTTGCTGTGTTCATTTGTGCTCATCTGCTCACTCAGACTCATGCTGCTGTTCAGTGTATTGTTTTTAAACTAGTGCTTAGTGTATTTCTTAGTTCATATCTTAGATCTTACTACTGTTTTTCTTTACAGTTTATATGTTTGTTGGATGTAACTGGAACCCTGTGGACATATTTCACCACATGTGAAATGACAAAGAAAACTTGAACCTTGTACTGAAACACTGGCACAATTTCCTGCGGGATCAGTCAAGTTATAGTTTATCCATCCAGCAGTCACTGTGCGAGATGCACAGTGACTGTGTTGTAGACAAACAACCATTCACTCTCTCTCTCACCTCGGGACAATTCAGAGTTACCATCAGTCTAACATGCATGTTTTTGGTCTGTGGGAGGAAACTGGAGTACCTGGAGAAAACCCACGCAGCACGGAGAGAACATGCAAACTCCAGAAAGGCCCCCAGACGGGATTTGAACCAGGGACCTGCTCGTTGAGGCAGCAGCTCTACCAACCACCTACTCCTAAATTTATTCCCATCTATCGTCTTTACCCGCTTATTTTTCTGTGGATCGCCGGTGTCCATGTCCCTTCACCAGGTTTCTGTACTCCCACTCTTTGCCCCCCAAACCTGGAGTTACATAAAATAAACATGTTATAATAATAAACTATCATTTATTATTCAGAAAATACAAAAAAATATGAAACCATGCAAAATCACTACTTACAAAAGGTGGGCATCAATTGAGTGTTTAAAATTGAATTAATTTAAATTTTAATCTATAAAGTTATAAATATTTTCCAAGTTATTTTTATGAGTTCTCAACAAAATGGAGACAAACTTAAAATATGTTCAGTGGTTATGAATGATTTGGTCAGCAGGTGGCGCTGTAGGTGTGGTTTGATCCGAGGGCAGCAGGAGAGCAGCAGGAGAGCAGCAGGAGAGCAGCAGGAGAGCAGCAGGACGACAGCAGGACGGCAGTGGGAGGACAGCGGGAGGACAGCAGGAAACAGCTGGACGGCAGCGGGAGGACAGCAGGAAACAGCTGGACGGCAGTGGGAGGACAGCGGGAGGACAGCAGGAAACAGCTGGACGGCAGCGGGAGG
>NC_056511.1:2198621-2206769 GCF_014905685.2 Nematolebias whitei | reverse complement strand
GAGGACAGCGGGAGGACAGCAGGAAACAGCTGGACGGCAGCGGGAGGGCAGCAGGAGGGCAGCAGGAGAGCAGTGGGAAGACGGCAGGAAACAGCAGGACGACAGCGGGAGGGTTCAACATGGCTGCTGTCAACAGGCAGAGGTTTAATGTGTTGGTTTCTCGTGCAGCATTTTATTCAGATTGTGAGAATGTCGGCCATGTTTGTCGATCTTAATAATAATAATTTTAGTAAAAATAATGTTTTTTAAATTGCTCCTATAAACACAGCAACACATCAGAGCGCTGAACTTTCGTTTATGGATTTATTCAGAATGTTTTGTTGGAGCGTCGTTTGGAGCCACAGCCGACACTCAGCAGCCGTCTTCTTCTTCTTCTTCTGAACGTTAAAAACAAACAACACTAATCTCACATGGGAGTTTCCACCGCGTCACGTTAGTCCTTTAGTTTCAGGTCGGTGGTCATAAAGCGTCGTAGTCGTCATCGTCTTCGTGCTTCCTCTTCAGCGAGTCCCCGCCGGCGTTCTGCGACACCACGTTGGTGGTGATGAGGATGTTCTTGGAGCCGATCAGAGACGGGTTGATGAGGACGTTGGAGACGGCGGGGGTGGACGGCGTGGCTGTCGGGACAAACAGGAAGTGTCAGCGTGTTGTTGTAAACAATCAACAATAATCTGTTCCTGGTCGACTCCTCCTGAAACCTCGAGTCTGTTCCTGAAGAATAAAATGTTTGTTTCACCAAATTCAAGGTTTAGAAAAGAAAACGTCTCAAATCTTAGAGTTTGTGTAAAGTTAAACTCAGTAAAATAAAGTTTTTAACATTCAAACTGGTTCAGGACAAAATCATCTGAAACAGTTTAATTTAGATTTGTGTTGGATCCTGACTCGGGACCAAGGAGGTCCGAGCTCCACGGGGCGGGGGGTGGTTCTTACTGGTTTTGGTGGTGGCCGTCTGAGAGGGTGGGGGGATCTGAACCGTGAACCTCTGACCCGTCAGAGACACCGGAGCTCCAACTTTACTGCTCACCGACTGGACAGAAGGAGTTCCTGTGGAACGGAACAAACAGGTCAGGATTCAGTTTTCTGTTCGACGCGCCCCCCCTCTCCACCAGACTCACCGAGGGTGGGTGTGGAGGGCCGGCTGGAGACGGCGCTGACGCTGAGGCGAGGTACCGATATCCTGCCGGCAGACGGCGCCACCTGCAGGCAGAAACAAGTTCAGGAGAGGGCGGACGAGCAGAAGCTGCTGCTGGGCGGTCAGGGCTCACCTTCTTCTGGATGGATTTGAGTCGGTAGTTCGGCGCCGTCAGACAGTACCGGTCTGGAGGGAGTCGAGGACCGGTGTACGGTTTGATGAGCGGCAGCGGCGTCTGGTTCTTCTGTCTCGCTACTTCCAGCAGGAACTGAAGCCAAAGAGCAGAAAGTGTTTCAGATGTTTACAGACGATTTATTGTTTCGACTGTTCTGAAGGAAACGTGAAGAGTTGAAAATCTGTTTGAAGTCAAACAGCCTCGGTCGTCTGGAAGAACCCGGAGCTGCCGAGCGTTCGAGTCCCGGCAGCTGCCATCAGAGGCTTACGTCTCGAGGCGGCGGAGAGGTGAACGACTGGTCCATGCGGCACTGGATGGCCAGCTTGATGTCGTCCGCATCCACGCTGGACTTCTTGGCGTGCGTGGCGTAGATCTTGGCGTCTTCGATGATGGTCGTCACGTATCCTGCAGACGGAAACAACAGTGATCTGAAGACGACACGTCGGTCAGATTCCTGTCAGGATCTGTGGCGTTTCGCACGGATCCACCGGCAGAAACAGGATCAGACTGAGACTAAAGATCACTTCCACGGAACAGCAGGAGCCAGACTGGTTCTGGTCTGGTTTCTGTTGGACCAGGTCTAAACAACGTGAAGAAGAGATTCTGATGTTCGTTCGACTAAATTGACTTTAAAAACTTAGCAGAACAAATTTTAAACAGTTTTGTTTGAGTGGACGGTTGATGATTTAGACTCACTGTAGGTGAACTCCAACATCTGGTTGATGACCCGCGGCTCGTACTCCGTGACCCCCATGTCCTTCAGGATCTGGATCATCACCTGCAGAACCCAGTCAGGATCCATCAGAACCGACAAGAGAAACATCAAGTTTTCAACGGTCCATCTGTTCAAATCTGAAAATTAAAGCTTGGATTTTTTTTGTGCTTTGTGATTTTATTAAACGTTTGAATCTGTGTAAATTCACATACTTTATTTATCCATGGCAAATTATTTTCAAGATTGAAACTCTCTTTATGAAAAAAATGTACAAACATAATAAAATGTTTCCAAAGTTTAAAGAGGTCACGATTTTAAAATGTTATAATGTTCAGTTGAACCTCTACAGGTTGAGCCTCGAGGACTCGTTTACAACGGTCCTGGTTTTAACAAACACTGATGACAACAGAAGATGTTCCTAAAAGAAAGCATATAAATGAAAACAAAAACAATAAATGGAAGAAAATGATGTTTAAAAAAACTGCTACATTAAAGCGATATAAAATACTAACAACAGGAACATGTCTGCATTGGTTTTAGCCATGAATATGAAAATAAATCTGGCTGAGTCAGTTTTATCACTTAATTCATGTGATCTAAAAAAGTTAAATCTGGTCCTCTGGACATTCAAATTGTTTGTTTTTTTAATATCCAGAGGACCAGATTTAACTATTTTAAATTGTTCTACCTGGATTACTGAGCAGCATCAGGATACAATTCACGTGAGTTTATGTTTTAAATATGAGAAAAAAAACCTCTAGTTTAAAGAGGTTATTTAGATCCAGGAGTGAAGGATCAAAACTTAATTATAACCTCATTTAAAAACAGCTGAGCGTCAAACAAACAGCACAAAAATCGTCCCGGTCCGTGTTGAACCCAGAAACCAAATTCACTACAACACCTGGAAGCTTTATGTCTGTTAATCGCTCCACGACGTCCCAAATAACAGAAAAATATGCTGCATTTTAAGTTGATATATACTCCTATTATCTCCGATTTCATACATACAAACATAGTATAGCTTTATAAAATAAAACCATAAAGATGTTTCAAAGAGCGCGGAGCAAAATGCTAACAGCTATGCTAACATGCTCAGTTCATTTTAAAGCAAAGAGCTAACAGGTTAGCTTAGCATCACTTAGCTCAACTTCAGCAGCGGTTTGATATTTAAATAAAATAATCCAGCCACACCAAACCCAAAACATGTTAAGCTGTTGTGTGTGCGTGTGTGAGCGATACCTGAGCATCTTTCGGGATTGTTTTCGGAGCCGACATTTTGATGCTGCTCCCGCAGCGCCTTCCTATTTTCTTCTTCTACGGTTTTTAATCAACATAAAGCAAAAACACGTCCGTGCTTCCTCCAACAGGTAAATAACGGAACTGCAGGAGCACACCGGTTTCCAGGCTGGAAACAGAAGATAAGCTTTAAACGTTCATAAAATGATAAACTATAGTAAAAATATTAAACAAAACATATATATAGGACACGAGTACACTGAAACAGATCCAATATGCGAGATTGTACAGATGATATTTAACATGAGAACCTGCAGGGGGCGGAGCAGAACCACACAAATATATTTTATTGTCTCACAAACTTCATGTTTCTGCCGCACACATTGATTTTCTTAATCGTGGTCAAATATTTAAATAACTTGTTCTGAAGTTTGACAACAATTTGTTTCAAATCTGTCACATCTGGTTTTCAGGAACAAATCCAGATGTTTAAACAAATCCAGATTGTTGAAGATTTTGATTTTAAATATAATCTTTATAATAAATATAAACCAAGTGTTTGTGGTGAATCGAAATGTTTGAGGTTAGTGAGGATGATAAGAGGAATCCTTCTGAGAAATTGTAAAAAGAGTTGCGTCTTATCTGAGGAAACGTTCCGACAATGACCTGCTGCAGGTTTTATCTTTACTAGAAATGTAGTAAAACGAACTACAAGAAATGTAGAGGAAGAGTGCTCCAGCATCAACGTGTGGCACGGAGGCTGCACAGAAGATGTTGGAGTCAGTCTTCCCACAGACATCTACACCTCCAGATGCAGGAAGAGGGCCACCTGCATCATGAAGGACCTCACTCACCCAGCACACACACTTTTTGCCCCACTCCCCTCAGGAAGGAGGTTGAGGAGCATTAAGTGTAGAACCACTAGACTGAGGAACAGCTTCTACCCTGAGGCTGTTACTCATGAATCTCTAACCAAAACCCAGAGTCCTGTAGAGACCCAGAGTCTGGGGTCAGATTAGATCCTTTGCTTATGAGAGTTCAGGTTTTGGCTCAGATGAACGGACTTGTTTAAACCATCTTTCTGTCTGAACTTTGACCTTTTCTGTTTATTTACAAACGTTTGTCTTCTGGAACCAGCTGGCCCAAACCATCAGAACAGAACCGATCCCTGCAGCAGAATGAGTCAGTTCTGGTTCTGATTCCGGGAACATTGGTCGTTTTAAAGACTTTCTGTTAAATCACCGTGTTCACCTGAGGGAGGGGCCGGGGTCAGAGGTCACGGCCCCGGAGCCACCAGTCAATGTTCAGTCAACCTTGATTTCTACAGGCTGGTCTCAGTGATCCACGAGGACTCGTTCACAAGAGAGACCTGATCCAGGCAGAACACAAAGTACAAACAACAACAATAACAATAACAACAATAACAATAAACAACATTAACAATAAACAACAATAACAATAAACAACAATAAACAACAATAACAATAAACAACAATAACAATAAACAATAATAACAATAAACTACAGTAAAAATGCAGTTAAATAAGAGTAGTGTATAAAAATATAAACTATACTATACTATATACTATATATGGGTGCCAGTCAGGATCCACATGGCCACGCCCCCTTCCTGCAAGCTGCCTCCATCTTGGTTTACCCAGAGTGACAGACACGGGAGGGGGGAGGGTTGGGTTCTCAGCAGGACCAAATTCACCCTTAAGGTCAGACCGTGCAGTGACTCTACTGTCAGCAGGTCAAAGGTCATGGCCTCAACCAGACTTCTGGACCAGAACCAGAGCAGAGGACAGATGTTTACCCAGAATGCAGCAAGCAGCTCATGGTCTGGGCCCATGCTGTAGACTCAGAACCTGTGTCCGGAACAAACCGTGGACCACATAACACCTGGATCAGGGTCCTGAGGAGACCAGAACCTTTATTGTTGATTTCACTACAGGTTCAAATGGATCAAACGGACCCAGATTCACTCTTTTGGTCTCTGCTGGTCTCTGGTCTCTGCTGGGGAACCACTGATCAGGACTCCGATCTGAGACAGTCTGACAACTGGACCCAACTGGGACCAAGAGGACAAAAAGACCAGACCCAAGGTGCTGCAATGGTCCAGTCAGAGTCCAGAGCCTGAACCTGGTGGGACCTTCAGAGACAGCAGAGTGGACCAGATTCAGAACTCCTCCAGAACCAGAAGACAGATGTCCTCCTCGTCTCATTTTGAGACATTTGTCCCTCGGCTCGTCTCCGGGCTTCCTGATACGGTTTTGGACTCGCAGCAGACCCTGGAGGCCCTGGACTCAGAGACGGCCGCGGGACGCACGTGTTTTTAAGATGATTAACTTTTACAGCCTCTGAGCTTCTCGTGAACATGACGTCAGCTGTGGACGGTCGAGGGGCGGAGCCTAACCTTCCAGCGGTTGTTGTAATGAAAACGTAAAGAGTTGTCCTCAGTGTGGACAGAACCGGGTCAACAGGACACAGTTTTAAACTGATCCGGCAGGAGGAGCAGAACTGCGTGCTTCCTTTGGCTCCACTCGGGTCTCGAACCCTCGGCCCGGTCTGGGGTCAGGCCGAGGACAAAATCCACTGCTGGTTAAAGATTGACTGCCTTTAACCGCCTGCGAGTCAGGGAGGAGGAAGCTCCGGGCCAGAACCAGAACTAACAGCAGGTCCAAACATGAAGTTCCCCTTCCACTCCAGAACCCGGACCGGTTTGATGAGTCGCTGCTGGAGACAGAAAATAAAAATAAAATCTAAAAACTCTGTCCTGTCTCGATTCAAACCTTTTAAATTCTGATAAAATGTCCGGGTCCTGTCCAGAACCAACACCCCGCAGCATGAAGCTGCCCCCGCCGTGCCTCAGCATGGGCCAGGTTCTGTGGGGTTCTTCTGCTTCAGATCAGAACGTTCTTAAGATCGTTTAATTTTAGAGAAGTTTCAGCTCAAGAAGCTGCGGTTCTGGTCCAAACACAGACACGCAGACAGAAATCCGAACCTCCGGTGACGAACACGAGGACGAAGGTTAATGAGGGACGAGCCGCGCACCTGAACACGGTTACTGATTAAAACTGCAGGAGAAGTTCTCTGAAGCTGCAACATAAAATATCTGACGGGAAATGTTTTATTTTATGATTTTTATTTGAAAATAAAAATTTAAACTTTAACGTTTGATTATTAATCTGAAGTTCTGAAGCGTCGCAGAATCAAACTTAAAATAAAGAAGTTAGGAGAGAAATCAAACTGAAATAAATAAATAAAGTTATTTTAAAATGCTGGACAGAACTCTGAGCTTCACGTGAAGCTTCAGGAACATTATTTGTCTGTTTTCACTTCACTGTAACAAAAAACTTCCAATAAATAAATCATTGATCATAAATCAGAACTAGATGTTGCATCAAATTGATTCCACAAATAAAGAAACTAAAACGACTGATTTTACAGAACTGATTCATTTAAAGTGTAACAACTTTTAATAACAAAAAGATTTGTTTCTTAAAAACTGAGACAAATTTGTTTTATAATATCTGAGTATTTTAATATTTATGTAAACAAAATTTAATTTAATTTAAATTAAAATCCATTCGAATGAAAAGATTAAATAAATCTGAAGGAAAGTTTTAATGTGAAGAAAAATAAACGTTTAAGTTTCATAATTTAAACTTTGTTCAGTAAAATCTAAATTACTGTTGCTGCTGGTTCCGGTTCGTTTCTTCGTCTTGTTGACTCGGTTCTACAAACAGCTTTATGGTTCTGCTCGCAGGTTCCTGAATGCACCACTTTGTCCCCACACTCCTTCCTGTTTCCCACAGCAGCTGATAATCAGGCAAATCCAGCAGCAAGGCATCATGGGAAGGTTCAGAAATTTAACATTTTAACTTCAGTTTCTGGAACAATAAAATGTCTTATTTTTAATAAATTAGCTGAAAACTGAAACATTTAAAATAAAAGTCTTCAAATGATTTCATTCATTTCAGATAATCTGTTTAAAATATTTAAAATAAAAACATTAATGCCAAAGTTTGTCAGTTTAACTAAAAGAATGGAACAAAAAATAAAAACACAAAATACAGAAAATAAAAACATATAAAGAAATCAACATTTTGAATCCAGTTTATGTATAACATTTAAAATTATGAATCCTTAATTTCACTTCTACTAATATTAAATCTTATCATTCATTGTTGTTTACAACTATAATATTTATTTTTATTTGTCATATTTTGGGTAAAATTTGCTTAAATTAATTAAGTTAATTACAAAAATAAAACAATCAACAATTTAAAGTATGTAATTAAATTAATAAATAAAATCTGAAAAACTCCTTGAAGAAAATATTTTTATTTAAATATACATACTTTTTAAAATTAATTTGTGTGTTTAAGAACCCATAAATAACAAACAAATATAAATGTATGAAAATGTTTTAAATAAGTAAATAAATAAACCTGTTTCCATCTTGTTTTGAAATAATAATAAAACATATTTAATAATTATAATTAAATAATAATAATAAATATTATTGTTATTATTGTTGTTATTATTATTATCATTATAAACAATAATATTATGATAATATTATAACTATAATATGACAATAATAATAATTATCATAAAATAATAAAAATTATTATATTCAAATAATAATAAATATTATTGTTATTATTATTGTTATTATTATTATTATTATTATTATCATTATAAACAATAATATTAATAATAATATTGTGACTATAATAATGACAATAAAAATAATTATCATAAAATAATAATAAACAATTTGTCATTATTATTATTATTATAATTATTTAATGAATATATTATGGTTTTCATATTGTTTATTATTATTATAATTATTATATTATTATTATCATTATAGTTTTC
>NC_056511.1:2197376-2198611 GCF_014905685.2 Nematolebias whitei | reverse complement strand
TTTATTATTATTATAATTATTATATTATTATTATCATTATAGTTTTCATATTGTTGTATTATTGTTTTCATCAATATTGTTTTATTATTATATTATTATTATTATTATTATTATTGCTGTTGTTTTGGTTGTTGTGGTAACAGATGCGTTCAATGTCTTTTCTTCAGGGTTAATAAAGCTCCTGGTTGCTCCTGAACGCATCTCTCCTGGTGTTTCAGAACCGGAGGTGCCGCAGAACGTTCCGGGGGGAACACCGGTAGTCTTCCTTCGGTATTGTGTGGACTTTACGACCCGTCTGTTTGGCCCCTGAGGGCCGTATTAGGGCCGAGAGTGAATTGTAAATGAGAGTTTATGGTAAAAAGGCTCATAAACGCGCGCGCTCTTGGCCCGGTCCAGGTCTTTATGGACGGCGCTGAGAGGTGAGAGTTATTGGTTCTGATTGTCTCTGTTGACTCTCATCAGTCGTAAACATTTTGGACCGGCTGCATTTTGATGCAGCAAAATAAATAAATTTAACTGAATCATCTTTGTTTACTGACACTGGAGCCGGCAGCCATTTTGTTTGGAAGAAACATGCGGGTCCATGTGGTTCTGGGTCCATGGTTCTGTGGGTCCATATGGTTCTGTGTGGTTCTATGGGCCCGTATGGTTCTGTTAGTCCATGTGGGTCCAGATGGTTCTGTGTGGTTCTGTGGGAGGTTATGTGTGTCCATGTGGGTCCATATGGTTCTATATGGTTCTGTGGGTCCATGTGGGTCCATGTGGTTCTATGGGCCCGTATGGTTCTGTGGGATCCATATTCAGGTCTCTCTTGTAAATGAGTCCTCGAGGCTCAATGGGATTTACCTGTTTAAATAAAGGTTGAATGAAAAAATATGGTTCTGTTGGTCCATGTGGGTCCATATAGTTCTGTATGGTTCTGTGGGAGGTTCTGTGGGAGGTTCTGTGGGTCCATGTGGGTCCTTATGGTTCTGTATGGTTCTGTGGGTCCATGTGGGTCCATATAGTTCTGTGGGAGGTTCTGTGGGTCCATATGGTTCTGTGGGAGGTTCTGTGGGTCTGTATGGTTCTGTGAGTTCATGTGGGTCCGTATGGTTCTTTGTGGTTCTATGGGTCCATGTGGGTCCGTATAGTTCTGTGTGGTTCTGTGGCAGGTTCTGTGGGTCCATGTGGGTCCGTATGGTTCTGTGTGGTTCTGTGGGTCCATGTGGGTCCGTATGGTTCTGTGTGGTTCT
>NC_056511.1:2185605-2197366 GCF_014905685.2 Nematolebias whitei | reverse complement strand
TGGTTCTGTGGGTCCATGTGGGTCCGTATGGTTCTGTGTGGTTCTGTAGAGAGAGATTTGAGCGTCTCCTGTTTTTCTGAGAGGATCTTTGGCTTTTAACAGCTCAAAGATGTTCTGACCCGTGTGGGATGAAACTGGGTCAGAACCAGCCCAGTGTTGGGTCCAGTCTGCAGGTGGATCAGTTATCAGAACTCGTCCCGCCTCCTCAAACATTTCTGCGTCTCTGTGGTGAAACCTTTTTACGGCCTCCACCCTCCATAAACTTTATGGCTCTCGTTGTTTGTGTAAAGATGAGCCATGAGCCCAGCTGCTGCTGGGTCGGACCGCCACATCAGAACCAAACCCACCTTCACCTGAACGACCGCACACGTTCCACTTGAAGGTGCCGGACTGTCCTCTTCAAAATCAGACAGTTTGATAGACATCACTCTGGAACACTGAAGCTGAAGCAAGGGGGGCAGGCTGAAGCCCCGCCCCCTCAGGAGTTGAAAAAACATCAAAACGCCTCAGGTCAAGCTGACTGTTGTTCATTCCTGTTCAGATATTTGTTTTAATTCATGTTAGGTCATGTGATGCCCAGATTGTGTGTGGGGGCGGGGCTTAAAGCTCCACGTGGTTAGTGCACAGACTCTGGTTCCACAAACAGCTCCTGTAAACAAACTGTGACGTGTGCACGCTGCTCCACATCACTTTGATTTTCTCTGTTTGACCTTTATTTTCAGGCGGAACGTCTGAGAACACGTTCTCGTTTACAAACATGATGCAACCTTTCAAAATAAGAGAACGAATGTCTAGAAGTCCAGCTAAAGGTTTGATCCAAGTTAAAGAGTTTAACCAGGGACTTGTGTCTGACGGGTGGACTGTTCTGACAGAAACCTCAAAGTATCGTTTAATTTTCAGTTTTGTCCAGAACATCGCTGCTCGTGCTCTACGTCTCGTTTCCACCTAAACATCTTCTGGAAGTGTCCGGCTCTGCCCCTTCAGCTCAACTGGGTTTTCAGCTGAGGACTTTATTTACCTGAGAGCGTATCCACGTTTCACAGCTGCACTGGAGCACGTCGGTGCATCTCTGGTTCTGGTCCCAAGCCCGGGGAAATGGTGAGGGTTGTGTCAGGAAGGACATCCAACATAAAACGCTCTGACCAAAACTATGATGCGAGTTCATCAAAGTGAAACCACCGGATCGGTCGAGGCCCCGGTTAACAACCACCACTGGTGCTGTTGACAAACAGGGTGCAGGTGGAAACTGTGCTGCTGTCAGTGGAAGACCATGAGGAGGGAAACATGTCAGGAGACAGAGGAGAAGAGGAAAGTGAAGAATGTAGGACTGAGGGTTGCAACTCTAAATGTGGGGACAATGACAGGCAAAGGTAGAGAGCTGGCTGACATGATGCTGAGAAGGAAGGTAGATGTTTTATTTGTCCATGAGACCAAGTGGAAGGGCAGCAAGGCTCGCAGCATTGGAGCAGGGTTCAAACTGTTTTACCATGGTGTGGATAGAAAGAGAGAAGGAGTAGGGGTGGTCCTGAAGGAGGAGTTTGTAAAGAATGTAGTAGAGGTGAAGAGAGTGTCAGATAGGGTGATGTGTCTGAAGGTAGAAGTAGAAGGTCTGATGCTAAACATCGTCAGTGGTTATGCTCCACAGGTTGGATGTGATGTGGAGGAGAAAGATACATTTTGTAAAGATCTGGATAAAGTGATGGAGAGTATTCCCAGGGAGGAGAGAGTGGTGATGGAGCAGACCTGAATGGACATGTTGGTGAAGGAAACAGAGGATGAGGAAGTGATGGGTAGGTTTGGTGTCAAGGAAAGAAACCAGGAAGGACAGATGGTGGTGGATTTCACCAAGAGAATGGAAATGGCTGTAGTCAACACCTGTTTCCAAAAGAGGGAGGAGCATAGAGTGACCTATAAGAGTGGAGGAAGGAGTACGCAGGTCGACTACATTCTGTGTAGAAGAGGAAACCTGAGGGAGGTTGAAGACTGTAAGGTTGTGGCAGGGGAGAGCGTGGCCAGACAGCATCGGATGGTTGTGTGTAGAATGAGGTTGGGCATCGTTTGAATTTGAACGGTTCCGGGTTTTTTTAGAGGTGGGTTAAAAACAAAGACATGTCAGTTCAGTTCATTTATAGAGTTCCAAGTCACAACTGAAGTGTCCTCAGGGCACCAAGCAGAAACATTCATATATAAAATAATACGTTAACACTATTTATCTGCTGCGAATTTAACTCCATCATGTTATAAATGAGTCAGAGTCCTTTCTGGATGGAATCATTTGAACTTCGATTTGAATTTTAATTCTATGAACTCTTTACTTTTTATTAACTTTATACTATTATTATTAACTTTATACTATTATTATTAACTTTATACTATTATTATTAACTTTATACTATTATTATTAACTTTATGCCTAAATTTACAATTTAAATATGTGCACATTCATGTTAATTTTCTTAATTTTGAACTGACATCTGGAGTTTGAAGCTGATGATGTGAGGAGTTCCTCAAGGCTGAGTTCTCGTTGCTTTTCATTTAGTTTTTAATCGTTTTAATAAAGACAGTCATAATTTCTAGAAAACCCTCACAGCTGATGGTGGTGAATATGTAATGTTTGTGTTAGATTTTATAACGTTTAGTGTTTCATTTTGTTGTTGTTGTTTGTTTTAGCCGAAGCCTCAAGTTCAACGTGTCTTTGCCTGTCTCTATTGGTAACTTACACACACACACGCACACGCACACATGCACGCGTGCAGATAGTCTGTATCAGAGCTAAGATAGGACTGTTGATGGAGGCAAAGTGGGCCCAGGAGGACAAAGGTCTCAGTGTGGACACATGAACACACAGAACAGCAGATAGCAGGATCCTGAGCTCTGTTTACCCAGAGTTCCTCTGTGCCCTTTGGACACCACACCTCAACTGATGAGCCAGGTAACAAATATATGTGTGTGTGTGTGTGGGGGGGGGGGGGTTCTGAAATATGGAAGTGATTTCTGTTGGATGTGGATCTCGTCCATTCAGACCAGTTTCAGGCTCTCTGCTGTGATCGTTCCAGCTCAGCTCAAAGTATTGTGGTAATCTGGTGAAATATTCTCATTAAGCTGGATTTTATTTTCCTGCACATTCATGAGCTCTCAGCCTTTATTCAGGTTCACGTCCGTAGAACGGGATCAGGATCAAATGTTCTACCAGAACCAACACAGAGAACGTTTTGTGTTAAAGATGAACCGACTCCTCGTTCGCTCTTTGTTCACTTTCAGTTAAAGGCCAGGCTCACCTGACCGAGGTGGATAACGGGCCACAGTTGGTTCTGTCCGGGCCTGGTCTTAGTGGCCGTCTGGATTTGATGCAGAGAACGTCTGAGATACACAGAACCCGTGGGCCCATCCGTTCTTTATGGATTCAGCATGGTTCCTCAGCGGCCCGGCTCCCCACGTGGTTTTGATTCAGGGTAACGTTGGACACTCATGTGGAGAACCAAACACAACTCGTCTGGGTCCAGAACCTGTCTGGGTCCAGAACCTGTCTGGGTCCAGAATCTGTCTGGGTCCAGCTTTGAGCACTAAACAGGTCAAACAAAGGTTTCCACGTGTTTGATGCTGAGTGATTCTGGACCTGATGGGTCATAAAACCCAACCGGGTTTGATCTTTAGATCCTGCACAGCTTCTGAGCTGAAGGTGGACCTGGACCGGTTCAGGTAGGACCGGTGTTCCTGTCTGCAGGGATTCAGTTTCAGATTAAAGCAGCTTCAGGTTTTGGACCAAATCAGATTCTTTGTCCTCGTTGAAAAACACGAAGCTCAGAAATCATCCGTCGTTTTGACAACAAAGCTTTTATTTAATACAAATTACATTTCAAATGTGCACATGTTGAAGTCTGATCAGAAACATTGAACGTTAGGAGAAAGACAAGTTTGATAAATCTCATAAAGTTTCAACAAACTGAACCTTTAAAGAGTTTCTCTACGGTTTGGACCAAACATCAGAACCTGTTGGTGTGAAAGTTGTTCTTTCATTAAAGTTTCTCTTCTTTTGTCCTAAAACCCAAAGTTAGAGTCGTGTAGAGAGAAGAAACGTTTCAAAGATGAAGTCACATTTCTAGAGTTTTCTGAAGAAGTTTGTCAGCAGAACCAGAACCACCAGTTGATCTGAAGGTGAAACCTCCACCAGGGTCGGTTTCTTCAGACTGGACGGTGAACCAGAGCTTCATGAAACACGTCCGCTCGTTTAACAAACTGAAAGTTTCACCCCGAACGGTTAAATATGAAACAACTTCAGCCTGGAGTTAGACCCTTCATCGAACTGGGCTGGAACTGGTTTTTATTCAAGGACTGGTGAAACTGGAGCTCCCGCAGACGAGGCTGAGACGATCTTTGAGTCCGGTTAAACGGACACGTCTCGTACGTGGAATGTTTCTGGTGTTTCTCAGTCAGAGAGCGTGACAGAAACCAGCAGCCAGACCCCCCCTCCAAGAAGAACAAGACCAAGAACTGCTGCCATCAGGAAATTATTTTGAAAGGATTGAATTGTCAGAATAAGAGCGTCCGTCTGATTTGAAGCACGGGGCCGATGAAGATCAGGACGAACAACAACGCCGCTCCGCTTCATCTCAGGGTTTTCACACGAACTGTGAACCTACGGCCATTTTTCTACAGAACCATGAATGTGTAGTCTCTTCTTCTTCTTCTTCTTTCAGCTGCTCCTTCTTCAGGGTCTCCACAGAGAAGTAACTCTCTCGGTGACTGTTTTTCCTCTGGATGTTCTTCCTGATCTACCACAGACACCGAGCTACCACACGGAGGAGCAGAGGGTTAAAGGCCTTGCTCAAGGGCCCAGAGTGGGGCAGATGAGGGTGGAGGCAGGTGTGGGTGCTTTTGATGTTGTCGGTCCGGGGAGTTGAACCAGTGACTTCCCGATCACAGGCCCACCTTCTCTAACCTCTGCGCCTCCTCTCTCCACAAATAATGATCTAAATTCAGTTCAGTTTGTTTCCATAACTCCAGGTCACAACAGAAGATCGTGTTGAGTCTCCTCTTCATCACAGTCTCATCCTGAACAAGAACAGAGGAGACAGTGGGAAGAAAAAACTCCCTGTAACAGGAAGAACCCTCCAACAGAACCAGCTCAGGACGAGCGGACATCTGCTTCAACCAGCTGGTTTAAGAGGACAGGAAGTAGAAACACACACAGAATGACAGGTCCACGTGTGGTTCCTATAGTCCAGGTGAACTTTCTACAGGAGGAAAGACAAATAACATATTAAGATTGAAATAATTACAAATCCAAACATGGAGGGCAGAGCAAGTAAAGAAGCAGCAGAGAGAGGACGTGTGGTCAGTTGGTCCAGCAGTCTAAGTCTACAGCAGCATAACTAAGGGATAGTTCAGGAAACTCAAGCCGACCCTAACTATAGGATTTATCAAAAAGGAAAGTTTTAAGCCCAGTCCTAAAACTGGACAGTGTGTCAGGACAGAAACTGGAAGTTGGTTCCCAAGAGAGGAGCCTGAGAACTGAAAGATCTGCCTCCCATTCTGCTGCTGGAAACTCTAGGAACCACAAGTAAACCTGCAGTCTGAGAGTGAAGTGCTCTGTTAGTAAAATATGGAACAATAAGATCTGTAATATAAGATGGAGCTAGGTTGTTGAGAGCTTTGTAGGTTAGAAGTAAGATTTTGAATTCTGTTCTGGATTTGACAGGGAGCCAATGGAGAGAAGCTAAAACTGGAGAGAATACAAAAGGATCTGAAAGATGGACGGTGTATAACGCCTTCCGATCCTATCAGGACACTCAAAGCTCTTTACCTGCGCCTCGTTTACCCATTCATTCAGACTCTGCTACGTACAGGATACAAACAATAATCAGAGCTTTATCACATCCATGCGCTGACGGGACTAAACGTTCTAAATAAGATAAATCATGTAAAAGGTCTAAACGCTCGTCCCTGCTGTGATTCCATCAAAGGATTAAACTGTGGGTCCGTTCAGTTTCAGGAGACAATATTTAAACAGAATTATTGACAGGAATCGTAAAATCATGTTAAAGGTGTAAAAACAAGTCAGGAAGATACATTTCTGCAGAGGACAAGATAATAAAACTGTTTAAAGTGTTTGAACTTTAAAATAAAGATCACTTTAATATGATTTAATAAAGATTAATGTTTATATTTCCAAAGACTTGGGTAAAAACTAAATTTACCCAGAAACTCATTTAGAGCTTTCAACAATAAAATCTGTGAGGAGCCTACATTAAATTTAAATCAAATCAGTTTGTTTAAAAAGAAACACTAGAGTTTCAGCTGAAAGCGGTTCCTATGGTTCTTTATCTGATGGTTCATTTTGCAGCTGACTGGGCTCCATCCAGGGGTTTTATCTCTTTTTTACTCTGATTTCACTCAAGACTCGGAAATACCCGAAGGAAAACATCTGTAAATGTTTCAACAACATAATTAAACTGTTTGGACGCCATCAAAGTGAACACGAACGTGCAAAACCAAAAACCTTAAAAACATAAAAAATGATCATAAAAACACATCTGCAACGTGTCAGCCATTAAAACAAGTTTCATGTTTTCTTCTGGAGTCCAGAATCCAACCCAGAGGTGAGGCGAGAACGTGAAGCTCGGTGTTTGTTACCAACATCTGCTGGGCCGACCGGTTCTGACAAAGAACCTGGACCTGGACCCGACCGTTTGGTCCAACCTGGACTAAACTGCACATCAGGAATGGTTTTGAATGAAGAACTCAGCAAATAAAACAATAATTTCTCCTTTTATTTCTCTAAATATTAACAGAAGTCTGCTGGAGTCCTGCCAGTCGGCTGCTGCTGATCAGACGCACTGAACTTCCTGTCTGCAGCCGTTTTTCACAATAAAAAAGAAATCTGCGACAGTCGTTGGGAGGACAGCTCCTGGAACCAGGCGGAGGCTGAATGAAGTTTGTACTTTGAAACGTGGAAAAGCAGAAAGATTCCGTTTTCCACATCGGCGTCCAACGAAACCTCGTCCGTGTCCTCCTCAGTACTCCTCCTTGATGTTCAGCGCCAGGGAAGGAGACACCAAACCGTTGTTGCCGCTGCTGCTCGTCACCATGGCGACGCTGCTGCCGCCGTTCCCATGGAGACCGCCTCCTCCCGCGCCGCCTCCAGTGGGCGGAGTGGGCGTGGTCGTGGAGGAGGCCGGCTGCTGGAGCTTCTTCTTGTTGATTTTTCTCTCCTTCGCTCGTCGGTTCTGGAACCAGATCTTCACCTGAAAATATTGGATTCTGTCAGAACCTCAGCACCACATGGTGTTATTCAACCATAACCACCTTTTTCATTTAAAAATCATGAAAACCCCAAACATTTCTGTTTTCAGGTGAAGGTGCTGTTTTTTTTAAATAAAGTCATTTCTGAGTCTGACTTTAAGAGGAACCAACAACAACTGGTGCTGCCCTTCGTCTTCGGGTCAGCAGAACCGTGGCGTCATGCACGGCGCTCTCTTCTCGTCTCACCTGTCTCTCGGACAGACTGAGGGTGGTGGCGAGCTCCGCCTTCCTGCGGATGGTGATGTACTTGCTGTAATGGAACTCCTTCTCCAGCTCCAGGCGCTGGTGGTCGGTGTAAACCACCCGGTACTTGTCTTTAGTTCGTGTTTTTCCATCTGCGGAGACAGAAAAATATTCAGATTAAATGTGTTTTGCAGGATGCTGCGTCCTGCAGGACACGATCAGTTTCTAAAAGCACCAGTTCTTGTTTTCACACTGACAAAAATGGACTTCGTTATGTTTTCATGTAATTTTACAAATAAAATAAAACACCTTTTAAAACTGTTTAGTGTTTTTATCAAACCAGTTTCTGATAAACAAAGTTCGATATAACACGTCTTATCCCAATTACTATAAATAAATGATTAAATGGGAAAATTATAGCAGCTATTATGATTGTATCCCGTTTTAGACAATAAGTCCTGTCGTTCATCTTTATTGATCGTTTTGTGGTTTCCTAAATGTTAGCGTGTAAACACAGAAGGATGACGTGTTTATTCCTCGAGGCTCAGTTCTGTCAGTGAACAGATAATCTGGATCATTTTATATCAATGTTATCCAGTATGCTGATGATACTGTGACCTCCTGAACCATGGCCCAGCTCTTCAGCTTTATCACCCACAGATGTTTGTTCTTCACAGATGTGTGTGATTTAAAACTAAAACAAACTAAACTGTCTATTTCTTAGATCTAAAAACAAAACGTCAAACTTCCGTCTCTCGTTTTGGACGTTCAAGACATCGTTATAATTTTGCTGCACATATCTTGACCTTTTATTAGACCTTTATTTATACAGGTTAGTTCCCATTGAGCCTCAAAGACTCATGAGAGAGACCTGTTACATACAACATGCAGGTAGATGAGAGAAAGAGAACACGAGGATGGAGGAAGACAAAAGAACAGTGTCTCACACCATGTCCTGGCCGGGAAACGGTGTGAAAGATGAAAAAAGACCTCGCAATATACGATGACGTCATAATACATTCATGCACAGAGGACAACGAAGACGGTGAGTTATCTATAAAGACTCCAGAAAGTTCTAATAAGATGGTACAGTGTCTATCAGCATCACGGTTCTGATAAGTCGGGGGGGGGGGGGTGTCTGGTTTCTGTCTGCCTTTAGTTCTGCTGGTGCACTCAATGATGAATCCAACAGCCAGATATGTGGACATTCTCCCAGATTGAATCCTTTATGCTGGTGAGTTCCAGAAGTGGCTACGATTCTCAGAAATCACGTCCAGCTTGTGGTTGAACTCGTTAAGAACATGAGTGTGAGAGCTCGAGACCTAATCCTTCACATAAGGCTGGCAGCTTTACCACGGCTGAAACTGCTGCCGACATCTTCCTAATTTGTCAATATCCAAAGTATCCACCGATTCCAAAAAGCAGAAACCCTGTGATTATAAATCCAACACATCTTCTACGTCCTCCACAACAGAACAGATGGGCACATCATCTAGGAGTCCATGACATGCGCAGCTGCGTGGGTCCCTTCAGGGCATGAGGGCTCTCCAGCACCCCGTCGTCTGGTGGAAAATAAATTATCAACTGCGCTGAGGGACCAGCTGACCAGATCCATAAGGATTTTTGATTCAGAAGACGTGTAAAGAGGGTTGAGAGAGCGCTCTGAGGTTGAGAGAGCAGGAGGGAGGGAGAGAGCGACCGACTTCATCGAAGGCGAAAGAGACAATGTTTACCACTGATAACTTCTTTATTCATGTCAAATAGTTGTGGCAATAAATAATTTTACTGCAAATGAAGTATTTTAACTTTAAGAACTAATTTCCATCAGAGATAGGACGACTTCAGTGATTCCAGCTGTGTGAAATCACGCCGGCTGTTAGTAAAAACCTGAATGGAGTGAGTGGAATCGTAAACTTTTATATTCTGTGTTGTAAACACGGGACAGGACGGGTCATGGAGCCACGCGTCCTCAGCAGGACGCCTCTATTCAAATGTCCTATCTGCCTCGGCTGCATTTGCATAAACTGCATTTTATCAGCTTGAGTTCGTTTATGAGCCTCACTTCAGGCGTTCAAACTGCTCTGAGCTGCGAACTGAAGCAGAACGAGCTCCTCCAGTCATCAGTAAAACGTGGCAACTTAAAAACATGTTTCTCCAACTGTTTGTCTTTTTCTAACCATAAACCTAATGAAGTCTGGCGCCTACATTACCCACAATGCAGCTGGGACAGCTAGAAGTTACTAGAAGTTGCAGCAGAAATGTTCTCCTCTAAAAAACCATCAATAACTCAAAAGTTCCTGTTGAATTTAACTAGAAGAGTTCAAGCTGCTGCCAGGGGCTCGTTGCCGTGGTAACCATGTGACTGCATCTGTCCCGTCCTGACAGCACTCTTACTGCGACAGGCAGACAGACTGAGGCATCCTCACACTTGTCTGTGTGAAAACCACAAGGACTTGTTGCAGTTTGGAAGAGTCCGTCTGACTCGGAGAGAGTTCTGGAGCGACTGACGTTCAGACGTTCCTTTGGAAAGATATTTGGAAAGTTAGAGGTTTGGTGAACTTTAGATAAGTTACGGTGCTTTGATGTTTATGTTTTTAATTAACGTTTTTCATGAACGAGGTTAGCTGTTTGTCTTTTCTACCCAGAATGCATTGCTGTGAAAGATTTGACAAGTTCTGTCTGAAGATACAAGTTTTAATAAACTTGCTTCAGGGCAGCACGGTGGCTCAGAGGGTGGAGCTGCCACCGCTCAGCGAGAAGGTCGTCAGATCGAATCCTGGCCGGGGGTCTTTCTGTGTGGAGTTTACATGTTCTCTCCGTGCATGTGTGGGTTTTCTCCAGATACTCCAGTTTCCTCCACAGTAAAAACGTGCACGTTAGAACTCCAAACTGTCCCTAAGAGAGAGAGACGGTCTCGTTTGTCTCTATGTGTCCCTGTGATGGACTGGAGACCTGTCCAGGGTGTCCCTTGCCCCTCACACAGTGATTGCTGGACATGGGCACCAGCGACCCCCGTGACCCAAAATGGAATAAACGGGTAAAGAAAATGGATGGACATTTAGATATTTTGAAACGTGTACATTTAAAATAATTAGTGGTTAAAAATGAATAGTTGCAGTTGTCTCGTTTGTAAGACAAATAAAAAGATGAGTTTCCAGGGGACACCTGTCCCTGCTGCTGTTTGCAGGACTCATTAAAGGGCCTTCAGCTCTCGTGCACACGCTCTGATTCAACAGTAACACCGCGCACGCAGCAGGACTCGAACCCTGC
This sequence comes from Nematolebias whitei, assembly GCF_014905685.2. NCBI lineage: Eukaryota > Metazoa > Chordata > Actinopteri > Cyprinodontiformes > Rivulidae > Nematolebias > Nematolebias whitei. The sequence goes on along the minus strand of NC_056511.1, from coordinate 2,186,611 downwards.
GGGGACAAACTCAAACATTTTAGACTGAGAGCAGCATCTGTCGGAAGTTTCTGCTCGACTGCTCGCAGAGTAAAACCAGCACTTTGATTCTCCGCGCTCATGAAACCACAGCATCCAGTCAGTTCCAGTACGTTCCAGTATGTTCCAGTCAGTTCCAGTACGTTCCAGTACGTTCCAGTCAGTTCCAGTATGTTCCAGTCAGTTCCAGTCAGTTCCAGTCAGTTCCAGTCAGTTCCAGTCAGTTCCAGTTAGTTCCAGTACGTTCCAGTCAGTTCCAGTTAGTTCCAGTACGTTCCAGTCAGTTCCAGTTAGTTCCAGTACGTTCCAGTTAGTTCCAGTACGTTCCAGTACGTTCCAGTCAGTTCCAGTCAGTTCCAGTCAGTTCCAGTCAGTTCCAGTCTGCAGCTTCTGAGACTCGACAGTCTGAGCTGCAGAAACGTCCAGATTTAATCCAGATTTAATCCAGATTTAATCCACACAACTTCCACGTGTTCGTGCAGAAAGAAACTACATTTAATGAAATCAAAATCTGTGAACGTAGATTCCTCCAGAATGTTTAAAATGAGATAAACCACCAAGACAAGATCGATAATCAATAACAGAACATAATCACAGATCAATTTGTTTTCTTCTTTTTAAAAAGCAAAATCAAAGAAGACGTGAGTTCAGCGCTCGACACTAAAACACACGTTCTGCTTCCTGTTTGTTCCTCGAACAAACTGATGATGAAAATATATTAAAATAAAACTGTTTGTGTTGAACCTGAAGCAAGAATCAGACGAGCAGCTCCTCCTGCATCCATCCATCATCCATCCAGACATCCATCCATCCATCCAGCCAGCCAGCCATCCATCCATCATCCATCCAGACATCCATCCAGACATCCATCCATCCATCATCCATCCAGACATCCATCCAGCCATCCATCCATCCAGACATCCAGCCATCCAGCCAGCCATCCATCCATTCATCCATCCAGCCATCCAGCCAGCCAGCCAGCCAGCCA
>NC_056511.1:2168961-2170605 GCF_014905685.2 Nematolebias whitei | reverse complement strand
CTCGTCGGTGCGTTCTTCTCGGTGCGTTCTCGTCGGTGCGTTCTTCTGTCGCCTTCACTCGCTCTACATCAGGTCTCTGTGTAAACGAGTCCTCCAGGCTCAGTGGGACTAACCTCTAGAAATTAAGGTGGCATGAAAGACCTTGTTCCGTTCAGGATCTTTAGTTGGAACTGTTCCGGGTCCAGCAGGGGGCAGCAGAACCTCTAGATGGTTCTGGTTCAGACAGAACCCGATTGGTCCTGACTTGGACAGATTCTGGTTCTGATTTGTGTCACAAACTTAGAAAAAAGGTATCAAAGGACCAGATCCAGGACGGACCAGATCCAGGACGGTCCAGATCCAGGACGGTCCAGATCCTCATTCTAGTTGTGGACTTCTTGAGTTCTCTGAACAGAACCGGACCTCTGAGGAGGTTTTCTCTTCTTTATTTCTGCTCATGGATCATTCTGCAGGACCCAGACTCATGTGGACCCAGAGGTTCTGAAGAGGAACCAACCAGGAAGTAAACAGGAAGTGATGTCTGAATGAAGATTTAAAGGAAGTTCTGATCGAGTCAGGTAAATGGACTCTACTGGTACCGCTCAGTTCTGTCTGATAAGACACTCAAAGCCGTTTACAACAATCTGTGCCTCGTTCACCTCCACGCACGCACGCACGCACGCACGCACGTCAGACCATGAGGGGTTCAGTGTCTTGCTCAGGGACACTTCAACATGCGACTGCTGGTGGAATCGAACCCCCAACTCTTGAATTGGAGGACGACTGCTCCCTCCACTCAGCCACAGCTGCTCCTACCAGGTACTTTGAAGTTTATGTTGAATGTAAACCTGTAGATTCTAACCAGAACCAGAACGAAGTCCTCTGACCTGGTTCTGGTGCCGGGGACCTGGACTCACTGTGAAGTAGAAGGGATGTGCATGTTGGCCAAGCTTCTTCAGCAACCGCTCCTGCAGTCGGCTGTTGGCTTTCTTCTCCTCAGGAACCGGAGGGAAGGCCTGAGAGAGGAACCGGGTCAGAACTTTACCTTCAGGGACGACTCGGGGTAATCAGCAGGGAGGAGGAGGTTCTGTTCAGGGCTCACCTGGAAGGTGGAGATGTAGAGATCCTTCCTGAAGGACAGACCCAGGACGTCCAGGTCCTCGCGGCCGTACCTGAACGCACAGGTGAGCGTGACGAAGACTGTAACGAGGAAGAGGAGCAGTCAGGACAACATTCATCATCACGATGCTTTGACTGAGAGCGAAGCTTCAAAATAAAGGTCCATTAACTTTACACTAGACTGAGAGTGAAGCTTCAAAATAAAGGTCCATTAACTTTACACTAGACTGAGAGTGAAGCTTCAAAATAAAGGTCCATTAACTTTACACTAGACTGAGAGTGAAGCTTCAAAATAAAGGCCCATTAACTTTACACTAGACTGAGTGAAGCTTCAAAATAAAGGTCCATTAACTTCACACTAGACTGAGAGTGAAGCTTCAAAATAAAGGCCCATTAACTTTACACTAGACTGAGTGAAGCTTCAAAATAAAGGTCCATTAACTTTACACTTGACAGAGTGAAGCTTCAAAATAAAGGTCCATTAACTTTACACTAGACTGAGTGAAGCTTCAAAATAAAGGTCCATTAACTTTACACTAGACTGAG
>NC_056511.1:2166318-2168951 GCF_014905685.2 Nematolebias whitei | reverse complement strand
TTACACTAGACTGAGAGTGAAGCTTCAAAATAAAGGTCCATTAACTTCATGTAGTTGTTTCTTCACCCGTCGTCCGTTCATTGAACGTCTTGGAGCTCCAAGTCATGATCTGATATTTTCAGACGGAGCAACGATGTAAACGTTTCACTTCCTGCATGAACTTTGACATGTTCAGACGGTGACGAGCGTTCGCCAGGTCCAGTTTGGTGTTTCACCTGGTTCTTAGGAACATGAACATCTAGGAGTTTGTCTTTTGTCTTCAAGTGACCAACGAAACGAGCAGATTCAGGTTCGATGAGCAGGAACGTTGGAAGACGTCAAACCGAACGAAGCTGCTGCTTCATCAGATCATGTTCCTCGTGAATGAACTCAGCCGAGTCAGATCTGTGCGAACCGTTTTTTATACTTCACACTAAACAAAAGGATCCAACGGTCCAGAACCACTCTGTTCTGTCGGTTCCGCTCACCTTTGCGGTCCTTCAGGTACTCTGGGTCGACGAGGATGACTCCATCTGAGGAGACGAAGAGTTTTACTCATTTAAACTGAAAAACAGAATCCTGCGGTCCGGTTAGGAACTCACCCACTGGGTCCACGTGGTCCAGGTGGTCCACGAAGTCCCTTTTCCCCAGATACACGGTGAGCTGAAAGAGCAGAGAGGACAATCAGCTCCAACACACGACCCACGTTCCTGTTCCTCATCCTCGGGTGGTGAAGACCACGTTTGATCCGACACTTTGGAAATAAATACAGGAGATATTTTGCAACCTGGCAACACGCTGCTTTCTGAAGCTCAGGGTTGCCAGGTCTGGCTGTTAGAGGTGTAAAGACACATTTTGAGATTTAAACGGTCTCACAAACCCAGAATCGACCCGGAGGTTCTGATTCAGTAAAACCTCCATCCGTCCAATCCTGTGTGGCAGCAGCTCAAACACGTCAGACTCTAGGACCCCGCGGTCGCAGCTTCCTCCTGCAGCTACGTGCTGAGAGGAAGAGTCACTTACACCCAGAGGAGGATCGGACCAAACTGCCCCCCCCCTCCATGAAGCTGTCTGAGAGTTTCACTCTAATGTCCTGAGTTTCCATGACAGCCGACAGATTCATAGATTTATTTAACGTCGTTTTGTTTTCTGTTGTAAATTTAAGTTGAAACGTTTGTTATTATTGATAATGAGGTCAAATTTGATTAGAAACAGAAACCGATTTAAAAAGGAAGATCAAAGAAATTAATCAAAGTCTTTTAATAAAAAATATTTCAGTAAACTCTGTTTAAACTGATAAATCAAGAAAGTTCACGTCATATTTCTGGATGAATAATTTCCTACAAAAACAAAAATAACCTGAAAACTTTGGCAAATTGATCTTTTTCAAGTAAATATTGGAGAAAAGGTTTTGGCCGTCGAGGTTTTGATTTAGACCCCGAGTTCAAAGGTCATTAAGAGCTGATCTAAGAGGTTCAGATTGGGACAAAACATTTCTCCTGAGATTAAAATCTCGCCTCGCACCGACCTGACCCGTAACGTTCTGGGTCAGGTCGTTCAGTTGTGGTTCCGTAAACAGAAGTGAAAAACCTTCAGCGTTGGTTTCAGGTTGTGTATAAAAACACGTCAGTTCTGCAGAATCCAGACTGAAATGTTGACTCAAACACAAAATTTAAATTATTTCATGACGCAGCAGTGCCAGTATTAACCCTTCATGTGAACCAGATGCAGACTTTTGATTGTTTTACATGCGGCAGTCTTCAGACCTCCACAGGGTGGCGCTCTGGAGCAAAAACCAACGACTCGATATTTATTTAAATCTATTTTTAAACAGTTGTTCTGATTCAGTTTTCTGATCAGACTGCAGATCAAATCAATCAACAGATTTAAACTCGTCAGGACAGGAAGCTGCAGCGCCTCCTTCCTGCCACCGGGGGCAGCAGCTCACTCACCTTACAGTTGGGGCTGGACTTCTTGAAAACTCTGAGGTGGATTTGGACCCGAGGACGAACCAGAGGAGGACGAACCAGAGGAGGACGAACCAGAGGAGGACGAACCAGAGGAGGGCCAAAGGAGAACCGGAGGAGGGCCAAAGGAGAACCAGAGGAGGGCCAAAGGAGAACCGGAGGAGGAGCAGAAGAAGAAAAGTGTCACATCCATAGACATCATACATAAACACGTTCATATATGATCTCTGTGGTCACAGCAGTTCAGTTTCTAAAAGTTGAACAGGAACAGGAAGTGTGTCAGCTTCCTGTTGGGCTGAAACCAGCCGTGGTTCAGGTGTCAGTGGCCGGAAGTTATTATGGGATGGCACCGATCCTGAACCATGAGGTTTCTGTGCAGCCGTCGGTCTGAGAGCTGACGAACGAATGACGACGTTTGTCGTCTGGACCGGAACCGTTTTCACTCAGAAACCAGTCGTTCAGATTCCAGCAGCTCCTTCAGACGCCCCAGAGAAACCTGTTGGAGCCTCAGCGGTCAGAGCAGGTGGACGGGGACCAGGTGGGTCTGACGTGGGGCCAGGTGGGTCTGACGTGGAGCCAGGTGGGTCTGACGTGGGACCAGGTGGTTCTGATGTGGAGCCAGGTGGTTCTGACGTGGAGACAGGTGGTTCTGACGTGGAGCCAGGTGGTTCTGACGTGGAGCCAGGT
>NC_056511.1:2163999-2166308 GCF_014905685.2 Nematolebias whitei | reverse complement strand
GGTGGTTCTGACGTGGAGCCAGGTGGTTCTGACGTGGAGCCAGGTGGGTCTGATGTGGGACCAGGTGGGTCTGACGTGGAGCCAGGTGGTTCTGACGTGGGACCAGGTGGTTCTGACGTGGGACCAGGTGGGTCTGACGTGGGACCAGGTGGTTCTGACGTGGAGCCAGGTGGGTCTGATGTGGGCGACAGAATGTTCAAACCTGAATTGTGGAACCCTTTTAAAGACGTGCGGCCGTCCTGTGACAGGTCTCGCACCTGGAGCTCAGGTGAGGTCCAGAGCTCAGGACCCCCCCACCCCCCACAGGAGCCTTCAGCTGCAAACAGAACCGGGTCGGTTCTGATCAACAAAGACCGACCCAAAGGAACCATCAGATCCACACGATACTCAGACGTTTACGGGTTCATATCCGATGAGCTCGGTCCAACTACGACCTGGATCAGAACTTTTACAACTAAATGTTTATAAAACTGGTGCCGGTGTCAGGAACCAGGACCGGGTTCGTTCAGGTCCAACGTGAGCCAAAACATGTGCATGTGATTAATTCAATAAAGTAATTGGTTTATAATTCATGTGTTCATAAAGAGCTCAGTCTGACCGACGGACTCGACCAGAACCATTTGGAGGGAGACCGGTGAAGGAAGCACCTTCACACCATGAAACAAGACTCGTCTTCATCAGAACTCACCGCCACAGGAAGTGGTCCGAGCAAAAACAGGAAGTTCACCACAAACCGCTCAGAAGCAGAACCATGAGAGGAGATCCGTTCAGCAACACAGAACCAGAACCAGAACCAGAAGCAGTCAGGAGAAGATCTGGATCAAGCTGTTCTGGAACCCAGGTCAGCTGGTTCAGGTGCAGCTCCAAGCTCCTCAGACGGACCGGAACCAGAACCTGGAGGTTCTCCTAGATGCAGACATGACCCGGCTGCAGGAAGTTCCTCTGCAGAAGACTCATTTCAAACTAAAAGTCTGCACAATGACCACACACACTGAAGTCATACTCTTATTTTGAAAGTGTGATGATCCTTCCGGTTCTGATGATCAGTTTGTCTCAGAACACGATGGTCCAGTTTATCAGAACTGACGGTTCTAATGGTTTTTCGCTCTGACCAACTGATGTGCAAACAGAACCGGGTCAAGCAGCTGATGGAGTGAGTTACTGATCAACCCGATCGTTGCTCAACGTCTCCTTCGACCCGCAGAACCGCTGATCTCTCAGATTTAAACAAGGAAACACAGAAACCCTGGGTTCTGGACCGGGTCGGAACCAGCTCTGCAACATCAGCTGATCAAGACCAAACAGAACTTCAAAAGAAGTTCAAACTGACGTACAAGTGGACAGAACCCAGGTCCGGTTGGAGAAAAATCTGAACTGAACTTCCTTGAAAATGAGTCCTGATCCAGTCCTGATCCAGTCCAGACCAGGCTAGAATCCGTTTGTGGTTCCGGACCAACAGTTCTCCGGACCTTCTGAAGCTCAGTCGGAAATATCTTTTTAGACTTTGGCTGATGTTTGACCTTTGAACTCTGACAGAAAACATTAAACTCAGGGGGAAACAAAGATCCATCAAGTCGAGGTTTGAACTGGATCAGAACCTTTCGGGGTCACAGAAACACGACCCGTGTCTCTAGTTGGACCATAAACCCCCCAGGATCCACAGCTTCCTGTGGAAGTGATGTCACAGCTCGGCTCCAAAACGGATCAATACGTTGATTATTTACAGCCAAACAAGAACCTTCAGGTTCTGGTCAGAGTTCGGCAGCTCAAGACTCCCAGACCACAAGGACCCCCAGAACCTGAGGACCCCAGACCACAAGGACCCCCAGACTGGGTCACACTCAGACCACGGTTCTCCGTGTGAACCGGGCTCTGAGGTTTCATCTCTGTGAGGAGTCGGTCCAGACACGGCTCTCAGATCAGTGTGCCTGCTACTGCTGGCTGCCGCTGCACCACTGCCCCGGCAGGTGACGGGTCGCAGCTCAGAGGAGAACAAGGCCCTGCTGGGTTCCTGAGACAAGGCTGCCGTCGGCCACGTTTGCACGACGCTTCCTGTCCTCGAGCGGTTTCCTAACAGGAAGTAACTGCAGGAAGTGAGGACGGGGCTGGAGCGCCCAGACGCTGATCCACCGAGCACGAGAGAAGTCACAAGGTCCGACGTTCGTCCGTGAAGAGACGATCCAGGAAACTGCAGCTTCAGAGAAAACTGACGTTTGTTTACGTGAGTTCAGTGGGAACGAACACAAATGTTGTAGAACAAACAACAACAGGTAAACAAATGTGGTGGAACAACAAACAACAGGTAAACA
>NC_056511.1:2163811-2163989 GCF_014905685.2 Nematolebias whitei | reverse complement strand
AACAACAACAACAACAACAACAACAACAACAACAACAACAACAACAAGTAAAAAAAATGTGATGGAACAACAACAACAACAGGTAAACAAATGTGATGGAACAACAAACAACAACAGGTAAACAAATGTGATGGAACAACAAACAACAGGTAAACAAATGTGGTGGAACAACAAACAA
>NC_056511.1:2162611-2163801 GCF_014905685.2 Nematolebias whitei | reverse complement strand
ACAAATGTGGTGGAACAACAAACAACAGGTAAACAACAGGTAAACAATGTGGTGGAACAACAAACAACAGGTAAACAACAGGTAAACGAGCAGCTCTAGGGCCAGACGCCTGCTCCACCTGGTTCCTCTCCTCCCCGACAGCTACAGAACCGCTGAACGATCTAAACCAGAACCGGGCCGGAAAAGTTCTGAACAGAGTTTTAAAGCATTTGTTGTTGTTTTTAAAGCTGCTTGTTTCAGGCCCGACCCGACATGATGTGGCACCACTAGAACCTCTAATCCTGGCAGGAGTCCCCTCAGAACCTGGTACTGAGGTACAGGTCCAACCAGGTCTACAAACATCAAATAAAAACACCAACTGGTTTTAGGTCCGTTTGGATCCTTATCAAACTCCAGAACACTGAGACCTTTTAAAGAGGATTTAGAACCTGGTCCTTGGCAGCATCGTCTGGTCCGTCTCGGGACAAATGTTCTGGTTTCTTTCCATAAACGTCTCGCAACAGAGTGTTGGACTTCTGTCTCATTCCTGTTGACAGAACCAGTCTAATGGAGCCCGGTTCGTTGCCTCATCATCTCCGCCCACAGATCTTCTCCGGACTGGGATCGGGTCTTTGTGATGTCCACTCCAGAACATGGACTCCGTCGTCCTTCATCCTCTTTGTAACTAATCTGTCCGCATGCTGAGGGACACTGTCCACTTAGAGCTTGGACACTAACAGATCTTCTAAGTTCCTGGCTGATGTTTTCAGATGTTGCTTAGCTTGTTCTGTCCTCATGAAGTCCACCAGTCCCTGCTGCAGCAAAAACACCCCACATCATGCTGCTGCCACCACCGTGCTTCACGGTGGGGACGGTGTCCACAAATTCCTTTGTCCTCCAATTGTAACGATGCTCATGGACAAACAGAATTAGTCTCGTCAGACCACAGGACATGTCTCCACACATTAAGGTCTTTGTCCATGTGTGGACAAACAGTAATCTGTCTCATGTTGCTTAGGAATAATGTCTTCGTCCAGCTTCACAACATCTGCAGCTCTGGTCCTGGTTCTTTTCAGGAACACAGGAGCCGTCTCATTCCTGAGCGGAACGAAGGCAGGACGTTCTTGTGGCATTTCAACTTTTGTAAGATTGAACGGAGGGACGTGGACCCTTCAGACGTCCAGACGCTGGACCCTTCAGACGTCCGGACG
>NC_056511.1:2160848-2162601 GCF_014905685.2 Nematolebias whitei | reverse complement strand
TGGACCCTTCAGACGTCCGGACGCTGGACCCTTCAGACGTCCAGACGTGGACTTAAGGTTGAACCAGAGCTGTGGAGGTTGACCATTCTCTTCCTTTGATCTCCTCTACTTTTCCCATGATGCCTCACACAGAAACCGACTGGTTGAGGTCAGGGTAACTTAAACCAGCTTCCTACACAACATGCAACGTCAGCAAGAACCCGGATTTCTGGCAACAGAACTTGAGTCCAGTGTAGTGTTGCAGCGTAGTCGCTTTGTGCCGATAAAAACCAGCAGAAGCAGCTTTGATGCTACGAGACTCGCAGTATAACAGACATGATGCTGAGAAGCCTCAAACAGAACCTTCTGCCACCTTTGCTGCTTCTCATCAAGGATAAAGAGCCAGAATCAGAACAGAACCACCGGAGCGCCACACGTCGGCCCAGTTCCTGTTAGTCCTGGATCGTAGCCAGAGCTTGAGCTGCATCCTTCGATATGTTCCGGACATTTTGGCCCCGGGAACGTGGACTTCCTTCAGGTTGACATGGATGAAAGCATCGGACGTGTCCGTCATGAACGAGGTCTGCTGCGCTGTTCTTAGCCCAACATCAAGACTTTGGAGACCCTCTACAGTTCTCGTGACGTCACCCCTGATCGACGTCGTTAACTCAGACTAACCAATCAGAATCTTCAAAGCTATGACATCATCTTCTGAGTGTTAGTGTATGCAAACTTGTGATTCTCTGTCAAGATTTAAGTAGTTGAGCAAATGTTCTCGAGTCCTCAGGGGCCTAAAACAGGAAGTGATTTAGATTCAAGAACTGGTTCTGTGGGTTTTAATCTGGCGTGTAAACGTAACGGTCTCTGCAGCCTCGTTAAAGACGTTGGCCCGACACTAAGCAGAAACGAGGAAACTCGACCTGAAGTCTTTTCAGCCCCTGGACAGTGGATGAGCCCGTTTTCAACCAAACCTTTGCAGAGGAACGATGACATCATTTCCCGTCTTCTTCGTGGTTCTGGCGTTTGACTCGGGTCGATTCTGAGCACGCCAGTTTGGGTTTCTCATCATTCTTGTGATTCTTGGTGGTTAAAGAAGTTTGTTGAGTTGGGAGTTTGGTCTGAGGCAGTTTAGGTTTCTGGTTCTGATCGGACTTTTTATATCTGATCTGTGCAGCTGCTCGTTTAGGAACCAGCTCCTGGACTCGTTTTCTGTTTGGAGCTGCTCGGTTCTGCTCACCGTCACAGACCGTGCTGGTGTTCACACTGCTGGTTCTGCTCCAGAACCATCCGGACTCAAGTGTTTGGTTCTGGTCAGAATGACTCAAACAGATCCAGATGTTTGCACTGGAAACCCCGAGTGGTGTTCTGGAAACAAAAGTCTGGAGTTGAAGTCGGACCCAGCCCGGTCCAAAAACTGAACGTTTTCCAGCATTTCTAGTTCTGGGTCACGACATGAAGCCCGTACTGGCTGAGCCGGCGGTTAGAGGCTGAAGTTTCCGGTTGTTGGTCAACTCTTGATCACTCCAGGATGATTGACAGCTGAGCTCGTTAACGTTGTGGTCTTGGTTCTGACTGGACCTGCTGTGATCTCAGAGCTGTTGAGAACCAACATGAAAATAAGACAAACAACTTGAACTGTCCCTTTTGACTTCCCGTAGGAGGAGCACCAGCAGCAGAACACAGGGCAGCTGTTAGTACAGGTGTTGGGCCCGATCGCGGCGGGTTTCGTTCCAGATGTTGGGCCCGATCATGGCGGGTTTTGTTCCAGATGTTG
>NC_056511.1:2159394-2160838 GCF_014905685.2 Nematolebias whitei | reverse complement strand
TTCCAGATGTTGGGCCCGATCATGGCGGGTTTTGTTCCAGATGTTGGTCAGATCATGACGGGTTTTGTTCCAGATGTTGGTCTGATCATGACGGGTTTTGTTCCAGATGTTGGGTCAGATCATGACGGGTTTTGTTCCAGATGTTGGGTCAGATCATGACGGGTTTTGTTCCAGATGTTGGGCCTGATCATGACGGGTTTTGTTCCAGATGTTGGGTCAGATCATGACGGGTTTTGTTCCAGATGTTGGTCAGATCATGACGGGGCCATGACAGCCTCAGCTGTGTCTCTGCAGGAAGTGCAGAATAAAATCAGTTTCCTGCTTTTTGGCTGAAACTGTTTCTCCATCAAGCCTGAGGAGGGCCAGCTGATTAACGGAAGCCTGCGGGGCTCACGCTGACGAGGAGAACTCGAGCACGTCCTCCTCCTGCTGCTCCTCCGTGTCGGTTAAAAACAGAAATGTTTGTTTTCAGCTCCGCTCGCGGAGGAGCTCCATGTGTCCATGCCGCCCACCACCGTTCATTGTACAACCGTGTTTCCACGGGGGTTCCGGTCCAAAACACTAAAACCAACAGTCTGACTTATGAGCGCCGTGTCGCGCTGACGACAATAATCGTTTAGGATCAGTACAGAACCTCCGAACCGAGCCCGGAGCGCCGAGCCGTCCGGCGGAGTCGCGCCGCGGCCAGCTAACCCCACCCTGCTGGGCTAAGCTCGCCTCCGGAGGAGCAGCTCGGCGCCTCCAGGGGCTGAAAACACGACCCGGGGAGGGGGGTTCGGTCAGACCCGGTTCGGATGTTGCCCCCTGTCCACGGAGCAGGTAAATTCTGCAGCACCGCCCTGTGAAAATGTGCCCCCGCCCGCCCGGGCCAACGGCTCGGCTGCTAGCGTTAGCGGAGCGCGAGGAGCTAACGGCGGCTAGCCGTCCTACCTGGTGCCCGCCTTGTCCCCCATCTCCTCGGCAGGCGGACGGTGACACGATCCCGACAAACTGAGGCCGGACTCGGCGTTGCCTTGGCGGTGGTGAGGCGGTGTCGGTTCCGGTGGTTCGGTTCAGCCGTCCATCCACAGCAGCGCAGCGGCAACTACTTTATGCTAATTAGCTGTAGCGCCGCCTCGGCTCCTCCGAGCTTCCGCAAAGACACGATCTGTGCGTGTGCGCGCGCGCGGGGACTGCTGTCTCTGTGAGCGCCGAGCGCGCAGCTTTACCCGACTACCGAGGACACTCCAGGTGTTTCCAGGTGTTTCCACACAGCGGCGGCTAAAGGTTAAAGGTCGCTCCTGCAGGTTAGAGTCGATTCCAGCTGTTTTGTTTTGTACACTGCGGTTTTACTGTTGTTGTTGTTTACTGGTGTTGTTTTTGTTTACTGTTGTTGTTGTTGTTTACTGGCATTTACTGTTTTTGTTTACTGTTGTTTACTGGTGTTTACTGTTTTTGTTTACTG
>NC_056511.1:2157501-2159384 GCF_014905685.2 Nematolebias whitei | reverse complement strand
GTTTTTGTTTACTGTTGTTTACTGGTGTTTACTGTTTTTGTTTACTGGTGTTGTTTTTGTTTACTGTTGTTGTTGTTTACTGGTGTTTTTGTTTACTGTTGTTGTTTACTGGTGTTGTTTGTACTTTATAGTTCTGTGGAACAGGTCTCTCCCCGCCTGTAGAAATACAGGTTGAAGGGAAAAATGGAGGCGTGCGCGCGTGTGTCTGATTGAGTCTCCATGCACTTGATGAGCGGAACTGAGACCCGGATCAGAGCTGAGGGCCAGAGTCCAGGGGCCCCAAGGTCCAATGTCAGTTTATTTTTATAGCACATAAAAGAAGAACCGCAGTGTAAGAAGTTCAGAGTGAAGGTTTGTAAAGTCGGTGGAGAAGACAAACAGTCCAGTCGGACTCTGCATGGACCACACGCCGAGGACAGACGAGTCCTGAAGTAAAGGTCTCATCGTCTCAGGTCTTCACATCATCAAGTCAACTTTATTTATAGAGCACGTTTAAAACAGAGCCTGTTATCAAAGTGCTTAACAACAACAACAACAACAACAACAACAACAATCAATGAGTAAAATTAAAGAGAAATATGTATATATATATGTATATACACACAATACACTAATAATAATAACTGAAGAATTAATAAAAACATTTAAAACATGGGGTCAGATTAAAAAACACTGATCAGGTTCCAGAGTTCAGGAGCAGCAGCTGCAAAAAGCCCCATCACCTCTGGACCAGTTTGGATCTGAGGACTTCTGGTTCTTCCACGTCTGGTTCTGAACCTCAGGACCAGACGGGCTGAGGTGGACCCACGTCTGGTTCTGAACCTCAGGCCCAGACGTGGGTCCACTTGACGAGCTACGGGCTGTGCGTTGCACGTGACGTGTTTAAACGTCTTTAATTTGCTGACATCAAAGACTGAAATTAAAAACCGTTTGAGAAAAACATTTTATTTTGAAATAAAGCTGGAAAGAGGAAAACTAAAGACGCTTTAATGTGAAAGGGTTCAGACACCTCCATGTGGTACCTGACATGTTCTTCAGGTGTTCAGCTGCTTGAAAACAGGCTCGGGTCCGATCAGCCCTTCAGGTCATGTAAAGGTTCTGGTTCTAGGTCTGAGCCGGGCCTGGTTCTGAACCCGTTCACGTTGCGTTTCCTGGAAGCTCGCCGGTGATGAGAACTCAGTTCGTCTCTCTTGGTTTTCCACCGTCGCGTCTAAAACAACATCAGGGCGTTTCCTGATGTTCAGAAACATCTGCACTGGTTCCACTCAGAGGCGTGACCTTTGACCTCAGAGTGACAGACTCAGAGTTTCCAGCTGAGCTCGTGGAGTTTCAACAGGAAGTGGCGATGTGAGCGTGCTCCGTATCTGTGTGACCTGCAGGATGCTTCCTGTCAGATCTTCGGCCCGGCCGTCCTCCTCGTCGCAGCTCGTCCTTCCTGTGAGACCACCGGAGGATGAACTGCAGCTGGATCGGACCTGGGCGGTCCGAAGGTTGAGCCCGCTCCTCGTCAGGACCGATGGCGAGTCATCAGCGGGCAGCAGTTCTGAAGAAGAGGAGGAAACGGGTCAGAACTGAGTCAGCACAAAGAGCCGCCCGGTCCCAGAGGCTGGTTCCCCCTGAAGCTTCCTCCCTGCTCAGCAGACGCCATGTTGGTTTATGGGCCGGACAGAACCCTGCAGCAAACACAACCTGGACAGGACTTAAAAGGGCCAGCACGCTGACTCAGCATTTATTCTGAGAATAATTCAGTCTGAACGCTGACTCAGCATTTATTCTGAGAATAATTCAGTCTGAACGCTGACTCAGCATTTATTCTGAGAATAATTCAGTCTGAATGCTGACTCAGCATTTATTCTGAAAATAATTCAGTCTGAACGCTGACT
>NC_056511.1:2154984-2157491 GCF_014905685.2 Nematolebias whitei | reverse complement strand
ACGCTGACTCAGCATTTATTCTGAATAATTTACAGTCTGGACGCTGACTCAGCATTTATTCTGTTGTTTTTGGTGTCAGCTTCAAACTCTTCGTTTTCCATTTTAGCTTTTGCTTTTTCGAAACATTCAGCTCATTAAGGAGATGGGTGCTTTTACTTTTTTTATACTTTTCAAAATATTAAAAATTTATTTACAAAAACATCAGCGAATGAAAAAACACAAATGTTGTTTCAAGTCTTTCAAAATATTATTTTTTTAAATCTACTTCAGCATATTTCTGCTGCTAACACTTGCTAACACCTATACTGTTAATTTTAATTTTTACTATTTCTAAATTGCTAATACAGTAGTCCATCGCTACTTCATGGTTCGTTTTGAGCGGACTCACTTTATCGAGGTTTTTCAAAGATTGGACATGACACACTGATGGATGAGCCGCATGATCGGCACAGAATTTTTATTTTAAATAAATTATTTAACATTATTTAGCACCTGCTGCACAGGTGCACAGGTCTGTGTGCTGCCCACGGCTGCAGAGGAGTTCCTTCCTGCAACGTGTCAGATCTCTGCAGCGGAGAAGTGGGCGTGGCCGAGAGCAGCCGAGGCCGAGAGCAGCCGAGAGCAGCCGAGGCCGAGAGCAGCCGAGGCAGAGAGCAGCCGAGGAAGAGAGCAGCCGAGGAAGAGAGCAGCCGAGGAAGAGAGCAGCCGAGGCAGAGAGCAGCCGAGAGCAGCCGAGGAAGAGAGCAGCCGAGGCAGAGAGCAGCCGAGAGAAGCCGAGGCCGAGAGCAGCCGAGGCCAAGAGCAGCCAAGGCAGAGAGCATCCGAGGCCGAGAGCAGCCGAGGCCGAGAGCAGCCGAGGCAGAGAGCAGCCGAGGCCGAGAGCAGCCGAGGCCGAGAGCAGCCGAGGCAGAGAGCAGCCGAGAGCAGCCGAGGCCGAGAGCAGCCGAGAGCAGCCGAGGCAGAGAGCAGCCGAGGCCAATCAATTCTTGTCACGGTTACAGGTTGTCAGTCAATAGCGTGTCTAACAGACTCATGGAGACACGCCCACAACAGACAGGAACAAACTTGTAAACTCTGTTGGTGAATTTGAAGTTAGCGAAACCTAATTTAGCAGAAACTAATTCTGCTAACGATTTCCAAAGTTAGCGAAAACGCTCATCAGCTAAATGAAAAATTTGTTGTGCTGTTAGTGGTACTGTGCCCATTACTGCGACTACTGATTCTTCTAATGCTACTACAGATAATGGTACTCTTGCTAATTGTACTAATTCAAATACAACTCATTACTTTGCCGTTTTTAGTGTTGGGCTGGTGTTTTACTACGTTTTCTTGTTTCTGTACTTTTTGCTAGCATTTTTCTACTTTAGCTTTTAGCTAGTCGTTGCTATTTTAGCTTTCAGCATCGATTCAGTTTTCAGCTCCTGTTCTCTTCCCTTCACAGACCCAGTTTCAGTTCTTCAGTAGACTCTGGCAGTCGTTCAGTTTTCCCTCTGTACCTGCACAGGTGATTTAGCTTCTCTAGCTCCGTCTTCTCACCTGTCCTCCCCTGGCTGCTTCCTGCTGATCAGATCCGGAGGATGTAGGAGTCTGAGTGGGTCACGTATCGGACCCAGCGCTGAGACGGGCTGGGCTGGATCGGGGACAGGCGGAGGAAGCGGATCTGCAGCCCGGTGGCCGTGTACTTTGGCAGCTCGAAGCTCAGACCCACCGGGCCGACCTCCAACATGGAGGCCGAGCTGAGACCAGGAACCTCCAGCTGAGGACAGGAAGTGCAGGAAGCTGTCAGCCAAAACCAGGGGACGCAGCGCTCAGGACCTGGGTCCTTGATGGATTTGTTTTGGAATGCTGTGTGTGTGTGCGTGCACGTTTTTGTTTCAGGTTAACTGGTAGGGACCAATTTTACAAAAAATCATGCATTGTGGGAACCAACTCCTCCTTATGGGGGCCAAAGCCAGGTCCCCATAAGGAGGAGTCTCGTTGGGGGTTAGGTTTAGGACTAAGGTGTGAATTGCAGATGGGTTAGGGATGAACTAGTAATGGTTAGGTTTAAGGTTAGGTCAGGGTTAGGTTATAGAAAATGAATGGAAGTCAATTCAAAGTCCCAAAAAGTATGTTTACAAGAACATGCATGTGTGTGTGTGTGTGTGTGCAGACACGTGCGCACCTTGAACAGAGCAGACAGCTGAGTTCCTCCGGTGAACCGAGGGATCTGCCAGACCACGGATCTGCTCTGCAGTCTCAGCTCGGCACTCTGGTCCGGACTGCTGAGCTCCTGGGACAAACTGAACCAACGACACACAGTTTGGACCTCAGGTGTGACCTGGTCCGGTCCTACCTGGAGTCTCTACATCCAGCGGTCACTGTGCAAACAGTGGGGACACCTGGACAGGTCTCAGTCCATCAGAGGGACACAGAGACAAACATTCACTCTCTCTGAATTACAGAATTAGTTACCAGTTCATCCAACAGTTACCAGTTCATCTAACAGTTAATCCAACAGTTACCAG
>NC_056511.1:2151114-2154974 GCF_014905685.2 Nematolebias whitei | reverse complement strand
ACAGTTACCAGTTCATCTAACAGTTAATCCAACAGTTACCAGTTCATGTAACAGTTACCAGTTCATGTAACAGTTACCAGTGAATCCAACAGTTACCAGTCAATCCAACAGTTACCAGTGAATCTAACAGGTAACCCAGAGAAACCCCACAGGAGAACAGGAGGGAGTTGGACCTGCGACCTTCTTGCTGTGAAGCGACAGCTTGATTTACTCATCAAGGCTGAGGTTCCTGGTTTGGATGTCATGGCTCGGGATGAGTGAGGTGGCGTTTCACAGAACCAGAACCAGAACCAGGACTGATGAGCAGAACCTGCTGCTGCAGTTTCAAAACACAAAAACCACCAAACTGATCTAAATAAAAATGAACTCATGAGAATGAGTCTTTACTTGAACTATTTTAAAACAAACTGATGAAACGGACTTTGACAAAAGAACGGTCCTCAGAACAGAAACTAGTCTGTCCACAGGGACGTGTTGGACTCGGGTGTGTCCTCCTGCAGACAGGGACACCAGTGGACAGGTGCTGAAGTCTCAGAGTTGACTCTGATTGTCTCAAATGTCCAGCAGAGATTAGGTTCAGGTTTCTCACCTGCTTCATTAGTTTTATTTTTTAAATAATTCTTCTGAACCAAACGTCCAAAGCGTTCCTGGGCTGTGGACTGAAGACCTGCCGTGTCTCCGTGTCACCAGGACCATATTCAAAGCAGCGTCCCGACCTGGGTCGGGCTCATTTCCATAACAAACACCATGTCCCGGCAGAGACATTTGAATGGGAGCGTCTCACCTCAGCGAGCCTTTGGGGACCGGCACCGAGGCACACAGGTTGATGGCAGCGCTGCAACGACAACAATCACATCATCATCAGCCTGATGAAGGCTCTCTGCAGAAACACGCTTCCATCACAGCTTGAGTAAACAAGCTAGATGTGCTGTAAACAACAACAACGTGTAGAAAGACTTGAGTGGGATCGATGTCGTCACGAGTTCAGACGTCGTTAATCTTCGCTCTGCGGTCGTTAAAAGATCTAAAGGTTCTCTTTAACCAATTAAATCTCTCCGTTTGTGTCGAGTC
This sequence comes from Nematolebias whitei, assembly GCF_014905685.2. NCBI lineage: Eukaryota > Metazoa > Chordata > Actinopteri > Cyprinodontiformes > Rivulidae > Nematolebias > Nematolebias whitei. Next base: position 2,153,903 of record NC_056511.1, on the reverse strand, counting down.
ACCAACAGGGCGGAATTATTTTAATCATGAAATTATGATTTATTATAATTATTTATTATTTTTAATTATTTATTCATAAAATTATTAGCAAAAACCAACGCAGACATGTTTGTTTTTAGTTTCTTTACATCACTTTATCATGTAGCTGCTTTTTGTTTCATTTTTACATCATTTCTTCTATTTACTTTTCATTTTATACGATCGTCTACTGTTGTCTGGACCTCGTCTGTTCTTTGTTAAACCAGGTCTCTGTTGTGAAAGAGTCCTCGAGGCTCAACGAGACTAACCTGTAGAAATAAAGGTTGAATGGGAACAAAAGGATCTGTGATTAATGACACTTTAAAATATTTTATTGCTCTTTTTAAACTCGTGAAATGTAACGTTTTATTAGACACAAAATGACAGCTGTTGATGTTTGAGCTAGCGTTCAGCTTCTTTTAGCTGTTATCAGTTTCAGTTCTTCAGCTGATTTCAGTGGTCAGATTGTGTTTTAACGGAAAATATAAACATTTAGTTTATTTTCATTCTTTTACATTTAAAATAAAACATCTTCAGAAGTATTAAGATTTTTAAATCAGAATCAGCTTTATTGTCATTGCACCGACAAACAACAAAATTACATTCCAGTACAGCCCGTCGGAGAAAAAAAACAGACATGGGGAGACGGAGGTGTCTGAGGCTGCGGCCCCGTGGGAGGTGCTGCCCTTTTCGTTTAGATAAGGAAAAGAGAAACACGAGGGAAGGGGGGGTATAAAAAAAATCATATCTCACAGTCCTAGATGGGACACAGTGTGAAAGTTGCAAAAAAAATGAGCTCAGCAGGGAAACACCAACAAACTGATGACATCACAATACATTTATGCATGAGGAGGCTGACGAGGGCAGCGAGTTGTCAGAAAGTTCCATAGTCCTGATAAAGATGGTACAGTATCTGTCAGCCGGCTCAGCTCTGATACAGGTCCACAGATGTCCTCGGGAAGGGAGGGGGGGGGGGGGCCTTCATGTTCACGTAACATCCAGGAGAGTTTGAGATAGTCGGCCAATTCAAGGCCGACACGGGGGAGCCAGATTCAGATAACAGTTATTTTGGGTCAGGCCGACTCTGCTTGATCTCTGTCTGCCTTATAGTTCTTCTGGTACGTCTCAATGGTGACTCCAAACAGCCTAATTCTTGTGGTCAGCTCCGCCGGGCCGAGTTTGTAGCTTCTCCAAGGTCAATTCCTTCACGCCAGCGAGTTTCAGGAGCCGCAAGTGGCCTGTGATTCTCAGAAATCGCGTCCAGCTTACGGCTCAGCTCACACAGCATCTGAGTCTGAGCGCTCACGGCACATCCCTTCACGCCGGGCAGCCTCACCAGAACATCTGCCCATGTTTTTCACATTTGTCGATATGCCAGGTAACCACCAACTCCAAAAAGCAGAAATCACGTTGTCATAAATTCAATTATGTGTCTTCTACATCCTCAACTGTCAATACGGACGGACACACGATCTTCCTCGGCCCCCAGGAATCCATCGTGTATCCAGCTGCATGTGTCCCGTCAGGGCATGAGGGCTCTCCATCACCGTGTCTTCACGTTGAAATTTTATCAGTTGAGTTGAGAGACCAGCTGAACAGATCCATAATGTACAATCCAGAAGCTACGTGAAGAGAAGCTCTGATAAGGTTCACAGGACAAAGAGCCGAGCAGGAGGGAAAGTGTCCGCCTTCGACGAGAGCAAGCGGGAACGTTATTAAATATTATTTTCATTCGATCAACCTTTATTTATACAGGTTAATCCCACTGAGCCTCGGGGACTCATTTACAAGACCTGATTAATAATAATTATATTATTATAAAAAATAATGTTTTTAACACTTTGACAGGTTTAATGTGAGCTCAGGCAGAAAGGGTTTTTATGTTTTTATGATTTAAATCAGAGAGTTGTGGAGCAGGAAAACGGGCCTGGATCCGCTCCATCAGAACTCGTTATTTAGTCGTCGGGTGTTTTCAGACTGTTTTTGTTTTGTTCATCAGCTGGTGTTTCTTTAACGTGTTGAGCCCTCTCAGCCACCGTAGTTTGAACCAACTGGACCCAAGCTCAGAACAGAACCCGGCAGGTTCTGCTCAGGTGGGGTTGGTTTGTCACTGACCTCTTTGGTGGCAGATCACAGCGCAGCTTCATGAACATCAGCAGCCTGCAGGAGGAGAACTTCAGCTGTTTATCAATACACTTCATCAGAACCAGAACATCAACGACCCACTGGGTTCAGGTCCACCAGAACTTAAGAGGTTGAATGTGGTTTAAACATAAACCAGAACTTGACTACCAGAGAGGAAGCAGCAGAACTGACCCAGAACTGATCCTGGTTCAACCCTCAGACCTGATGCTGCCCCCTGCTGGTTCAACCCAGAACCACACCTGACCCGCTGGTTCGGGTCCTGATCATGCGTTTGGTGATTAGTGGGGTCGGGTACCTTCCTGCAGCGTCTCTCTCGATAGAGGGAAAGAGACGGAAAGGAGGAGGTGCCGGCAGGTCGTCGCTCAGCTGGTACGTCATCACCGTTTGCTGCAACAACAACAACAACAACAACAACAGGAGGAGTCACATCCAGAACCAGCCCAGCAGGAAGAACTCATGATGAGGGTCCAGTCACCTCGCCCTGACTCGGGCAGAGCCGGAGGATCCGATGGTTGTCGAACTCGTCCAGTCGGACCGTCTGATGGAAGCTGCACGCATCGACCCGAACGGCAGCGCCGTAACCTGAACACAACAAACAAACAACAAACAAACTGTAACCTGAGCAC
>NC_056511.1:2148844-2151104 GCF_014905685.2 Nematolebias whitei | reverse complement strand
CAAACTGTAACCTGAACACAACAAACAAACAAACTGTAACCTGAACACAACAAACAAACAACAAACAAACTGTAACCTGAACACAACAAACAACACGGAACCTGAACACAACAAACAAACAACACGGAACCTGAACACAACACACAACAAACAACAAACAACAAACAACACGGAACCTGAACACAACAAACAACACGGTCGAATACCTTCTCCAAGTCCACAAAACACATGTAGACTGGATGGGCAAACTCCCATGACCCCTCAAGGACCCTAGTGAGGGTAAAGAGCTGGTCCCGTGTTCCACGGCCGGGACAGAACCCACATTTTCCTCAGATAGAGAACTTCACTAACTGGCTTTTATGTGAAAGTTCCTGTAAAGTCCCTGAGACAACTTTGTTGTGATTTGGTGCTTTATAAATAAACTGAGTTGAATTTTTCCTCCTGGATCTGAGGTTCAACTTAAAATAAATAATTTTAATCTGTTGGATGAAGTGCCACGTTCTCTGAAAGGACTTTGGTGGAGACATGAACATTCAGTTCACGGACATGAGTCAGCAGCCAACTGCACGCTCCATCAAACCTGCAGCACCTGTGGCCTCTTATTGTGGTCAGCCTAACGCTCACCTGTGCAATAATCCTGCTGTCTGATCAGCATCTTGATCTGCCTCACCTGTGAGGTGGAGGGATTATAACTAACATTACACACATCAGTGAACAATAAATACTTAAAAGGCTTTTTGAGTTCAGAGAAAGTCTCAGATCTTTTGAGTTCAGCTCATGAAAAATGGAGCAAGAACTAAAATGTTGTTTATTTTTCTTGTTTACATCGAGAGCAAAATGATCAGAACCAGAAACAGATTTTTATGAATCAAACAGCTGTTCACTCACAGGAAACAGGAAGTGTCTGTTCATTGCAGGGTTACCGTGTCCATCAATATAAAGTATCAAGACATGCCCATCTGTTTGTTTGTTTGTTTGTTTACCTCGCAGCTGAGACTTCCCAATGCTGAACTCTTCATTCAGTCCGATTCTCATCTCTGTGGGTCAGAAGACAGCGTGAGACACAGTCAGGTGGTGGTCGTCCAAACCCACAGCAGTGTCCTCAAGCATTAACGTGTTTGTTTTACCGTACGGTAAAAGAGCAGGAGTTAAAGGTTCTGGTTGTAATCTCACCTGAGCAGCTCGGCATGTAGCACTTCACTCTGATCTCTCCTTCCACGTCTGTCTTCATCACAACCCCCTGCAGCAGAAACCAGACGGGCCGTTATGGACAGACATGGACGTCCAACCAGTCCAACCAGCATCTGGACGCTTTAACAATTACTGGTCTGTGAGGTCTGAAAGAAGTGAAGCAGCCCCTGCACTCTTCTTCATGTTCCCTCCTGGTTGAAGTTCTCGACTCCTCACAGATTTGAGAAACGTGAACATGAACGTCTCCATCAGGAGCCGTGGGTTCTGGGTTTGGGTTCTGGGTTTGGGTTCTGTTTTTTGCATTTTTGATTCAATTCAATACAATAAACACATGTAAAAGGTAACAGATTATAAACTTTAGTTTGTTTACAGAATGATTTAATCGCTGGATGTCCGGCCCCGAGCTGTTGGCTTTTAGAAACCGTGCCCCCCCCCCCCCCCCAAACTTAAACAGGTCTCTCTGCTGCAGGACTGATGGTTCCTCTCAGAGGTCAGGGGTCACACATCAAAACCCCCCACTGACCTCCACTGTCAGAGATCAATAAACAGGACGTGAAGGCTCTTTTTAACTTCTCTTATCTCCTCCACCAAACCCTGTAGAACCATCAAACAGAACCTGTAGAACCATCAAACAGAACCTGTGGTATCATCAAACAGAACCTGTGGTACCATCAAACAGAACCTGTGGTACCATCAGAACCTTCTGCTGCTCACGGGTCAAGAACTTCTTCGATCCGATTTCTAGTTTTCACTCAGAGACTGATTGTCTGAGGCTCACTTTTTACTCTGTGCTTCTGCTCCCCAGAATAGTCAGGAATCACCATGGCAACGGGTGACTCAGCAGATTCTGGGTTGCTGACTCCGCCCCCACAGATTTGTTGAGTCATCCTGCGATCACTGAAGGTCCATGAGGAAGAGCAACCAGTAAAATTCCTAAACTGGTCCATCATAAACTGGTCCAACATAAACTGGTGCACCATGAACTGGTCCACCATGAACTGGTCCAACATAAACTGGTCCAACATAAACTGGTCCACCATGAACTGGTCCATCATAAACTGGTCCACCA
>NC_056511.1:2148522-2148834 GCF_014905685.2 Nematolebias whitei | reverse complement strand
CATCATAAACTGGTCCACCATGAACTGGTCCACCATGAACTGGTCCAACATAAACTGGTCCACCATGAACTGGTCCATCATAAACTGGTCCACCATGAAATGGTCCAACATAAACTGGTCCACCATGAAATGGTCCAACATAAACTGGTCCACCATGAATTGGTCCAACATAAACTGATCCACCATAAACTGGTCCACCATAAACTGGTCCAACATAAACTGATCCACCATAAACTGGTCCATCATAAACTGGTCCAACATAAACTGGTCCAACATAAACTGGTCCACCATGAATTGGTCCAACATAAACTG
>NC_056511.1:2139491-2148512 GCF_014905685.2 Nematolebias whitei | reverse complement strand
CAACATAAACTGGTCCACCATGAATTGGTCCAACATAAACTGGTCCATCATAAACTGGTCCAACATAAACTGGTCCATCTTCTAAAGCTACCTCAGTCTGAAAGAAAAATATAAAACTTAAATAATTTGTTTCAGTTTTAACGCCTTTAGATTATTAAACCGCCACAAATGTGTTTTCTTTTAACGGGTAAAACATTTAATTGACAGTAATTTAAAAAGGCCTTTTTCAACATTAAAAGGATCTGTTGGAGTTTTACCGACAGTTTGAGACCTGACGACCCTCCCGCCCTCAAACCACTGGACCCAGTCGTCGGCGAGGAGCGCTGTCAGCAGCAAACTGGTTGATCCACTCTGAGAAGGAGCTATTTAAGAGACTGAGCTGAATACAGCATCTCAGACTGAAGAAGTCCTCAGGATGAGAGACGAAACGTTTCTACATTTGTTTTGTATTTTGAACATCCAGAGGACCAGATGGAACTGTTCTAGATTTTTCTACCTGGATTATTGAGCAGCGTCAGGATATCAAAGGAAATAAACTAATTAAATAACTAATAAAAATAAAAGCTGAATTTTCTCCACGGGACCGTGTGAAAGGAGTTTTCAGAAAGTTCTGGTCCGTCGCTCTGTGGGTTGTTTCCCGTCATCCTGGGATCGATGAGGAACGTTCAAACGGCCGCAGCTCCCCTGGGTTCTGACGGACCTTCAGCGCTCCGGTTCTGCCTGCTAGCGCGTCGCTCACGTCCACTCAGCTAATGGCAGGAATGGAGCGAGTATTTAGAGAGGAGCAGAAATAAACAGCAAGTCGATGGAGCCGGGGTCACGACCCTGGGAGGGGGCGGAGTCAGAGGACCAAAACAATACAACAGGAACCGGGTTCTGTCAAAAGAAACTGGTCCGGTTCTGTTTGCTGCTGGGAACTGAAGGGAAACCGCTCCATCGGACAGAACGTTTCCTAGAATTCAGCACAAACATGAATCTGTAAAACGGATATTATTTCATTATGTTCAGACAAATAAGACGTTAAAATATTTACTGCAGCAAAAAGACGGAAACGCTTCAGAACGCAGGCAGCCGAGGCTTTAAAGACTTAAAGATTGAAATAAAACTTTGTTTTGTCTGAGGAGGAACAGGTCGTGGGTCAGCACGGAGTAAAAACAACGAAACGTGTCTGGAAAGATTCAAACTGATGAACTCGTTTCTTGACGCATGTTAGAAACGTGTTCTCTCCTTTGAGTGAAGAACGAAGCGTTCACTCTGCCATCCGTTTTTCTTCTGCACCTTCCTCGTCCCGCAGTTTTCAGCTGTTTCAACAAATCAGAAAACGTTCGGCTCTTTCAGGACAATCCTGCTGTGACTTTTGGTATTGGTGCAACTTTAGCTGTTTGAAATATTTAGCCTTTTCTGACATTTGTTTCTCATAGAAATGAAATGACCTCATTTTCCATCCTTCAGATCTTTAGCTGTGTTTACAACCTTTTACTGATCCTTTCACATTTTGTTCTGTTTCAGCTTCGTTCAGCTTCCTGCTGCAAATTTGAACTTTTTCAGCTACTTTCAGGAGATTTTAGCCGTTTTCTGCTGCTTTCAGATTCTTTCTGCTAATTACAACATTTTTTCCACTTCTTCCAACGTCTTTCTGCTCATTTCAGCTTGTCGTGCTCCTTTCAGTCTTTCGCTGTGAGTTTCAGCACATTGTTGCTCTTGCAGCTTCTGTTTAGCTGTTTTGATGCTGTTTTTAACTTTTCAGGCAATTACACATTTTTAGTTCATTTCAGCTCCTTCCACTTCCTTCTGGTAGTTTAAGCATTTTTCTGCCTTTTCAGCTGTTTTGTTTTTGTTTATTTTAGCGTTTTTAGCTCATTTCCTAATTTTTTTTTCTCATTTCTGCTTATTTAAACCTAATTCAATAAATATGTGTCCTTTCTTCTTCCTCTGCTATCTTAGGCTTGTTCTTCCATTTCAGCATGTTTTAAGCTAATTTTAGCTGTTTTTCAGCAATAAGCATTCACACTGCATTTTTGCAGAAAATGCAATTTGTCTAGTTTTTATTAAAGAACAGAGAATTCTGGACCTGAACCACGAGTCCAGTCAGAGCTTGGCTTTGTTCTGGTTTCATGTTTTCACCTCCAGACGTCTGGACTTTTATTCTTTTAAAGACTCTTCTGGAGAATTCTCGGTGTTTGTGTTAAACTCACGTTGCAGCCGATGACGACGGACATCCTTTCAATCACGTCCACAAAGATCTCGCTCTTCCCTCCCTGAAACAGCCGACAGGATGATTCAGACCTGCTGGGATCGGACTATTTACTGGAAAGAGTCAGATTTGAACGCACACACTAACACAGTAAAACTCAAAGGTTCAGATAATTCAATGTTTTTAAACTCTAGTTCAGATTTCTCACATTAAAACTCTCAAACTGCTGATTTAAGTAAAAACAAACATCATGTTAAAATATTTTCAAGTTGTTTCAACAAACTAAAACCACGTTTCTGTCCCCAGGTCTGGTTTACCGGCTCCCTGCTGGACTGGATCGGTCTGGTGGCTGCAGAACTCGGAGCTACTTTACTCTGTTGTGTTTCTGCTCCAAACTACAAACAAACAAACAAACAAACAAACAAACAAACAGAGTGAATCAGAGAGAAAACAGTGAGGGAAGAGCTGCAGAAACAGCTTCATGAAGTCCTGCTGAGGACAGATCTGGAAGAAACCTGTAGCAGGAAGTAGAGGACAGGAAGTAGAGGACAGAAGTGGAGGACAGGAAATAGAGAACAGAAGTGGAGGACAGGAAGTAGAGGACAGAAGTGGAGGACAGGTATCAGATGTGTTAGGCCACAGGTGGACAGAACACCTGGGGACAACAGTGGGACATACCAGTCCAACATTGCTGAGGTCAAAAAGGCTGAAGGGGCGAGACGAAACCGCTTCGGTCTGGATGAAGTTCTTCAGGACATCTGAGGACGTTGTCTGGACGTAACCGTAGTCCTGAGAGACACAGACAGACCTATCAGAACCATCTCATGTCTGTTCTCGTTTTGTTTCAGTTCCACCTGGCAGCACGACGGCTCAGTGGTTAGCACTGTTGCCTCACAGCAAGAAGGTCCTGGGTTCAATCCCCGGTTGGACGGGGGGTCTTTCTGTGTGGAGTTTGCATGTTCTTCACGTGCATGCGTGGGTTTTCTCCGGGTACTCCGGTTTCCTCCCACAGACCAACAACATGCAGGTTAGTCTGATTCAGGCCCAGACCTCCCTTCAAAAAACATCTGTGATCTCAGTGGGATTTCTCTGGTTAAATAAAGATTAATAATAAATAAATAAAAGGTTGGTCGACCGTTTTTCTTTGACAGCTCAATCTTTTGTTCTCAGCTTTGACGAGGACAAATCCTCGTGTGAACTCAGCTTCAAGTCTGCTGCTGTAATTAAAGACTCTTCCTCTCAGCACGTAGCTGCAGGAGAACGCTGTCACTGTTTTTATGCTATTAGTGTATTTTTAGTTGATGTTTTTCTTAGTTCTTATCTTGGATGTTATCACTGTTTTTCTTTTACATCTTATTGTTGGATGTAACTGGGACCCTGCGTACACGATCTTGTTCCACCACATGTACCACATGAGGTGTGAGTGACAACAAAGAAACTGACCGTGTGGTTCTGAAGCTGGATGTGTTTGAACTGCTGACCGCAGCTCCATGCAGCTTCGTGTGTTTAACTTCTACTAGAACTCGTGGCACCAGAACTCGTTACGCCCCTAACGAGCTCGGGTTGATCCCGGCGTTGCTCTGCAGCGCCCTGTGGGGAAACACTCACCAGAACCTCGTCCAGCAGCTCGTGGATCAGGGCAAAGTTCATCTGGACCGACTTCTCTGAGATGCTGCCGCAGTAATCTTTGACCAGAGCCGTCAACCTGGAACACGGAGCAGCTCGGTTCAGTGAACGGACCAGTCGTAGTTTCCGAACAGCACCGTGCTGTTGGGTCTGTAACCGACCTGTTCAGGAACTCGATGATGGTGAACGGCGAGGAGTCGGCCGTCGTTGTGGCGACCCAGTAGAGCCCTCCCTGCCTGACGTGGACGAAGTGCAGATCTTTGTGAGTCTGCAGGTCCAAAAACAAAAACTGACTGAAGAGTTTTATTTTTAGAACGTGATGCAGAGAAAAAATAAAACTTCAGGACGTCTGAAACTAAAACCTGAACTAATTCAAAGTGTTCTGTTTCTAATACGGAGTCACAGAAACACTGGAACTTTTAAAAGTTCATAAATCACTAATTACTAATTAGAACCTGAAAATAAGTCCAAGCAGTTCCACATGAAGATGAGCAGCAGAGAAGTTCTGATGGTTCTGATGGTCCGGACCGATCACTGTGACAGACAAAGTTCTTACAGTTCATGTTTTTATAAAGTTGGTTTTCTTATGTGAAACCACGTTTTGATGACAGAGTTCAGATGATCAGAACCAACAGAGTTCACTTTGGTCAAACTGGACCCAAAAGAACCTATTTTACAAACTAATAGTTCAATTATTGATTAGGAGAAGTTTTACATGCGAAGCTGCATCTTTGTTGGATTTAATTTGTTAAAAACATCATTTCAAACCCTGCCAGCTGCTGCGTTACCATGACGACGGGAGGCTGGTCTCCGGTCAGCGCGGTCACCTTGTCGTAGAAAACGTTGATCACATCGTTCTCGGCCTCGCCGCGGTCTGAAGGTCAGGTGGAGGTTAAGTCAAACAGGATCCCCTGAGCTCAGTTCAGACTTAAACCTGGTTCTGTTGGGGCCAGAAGGATACAGTCCTTGTAGATGAGGTGGTCCCCCTTCGAGGACAGGATGAAGACCTGCGAGATCATCCCTCTGAGACAGAAGACACTAAATAAATCAACTCAAATTTCTCTGAACCTTGAACCTGTGGATGTCCACACCAGGTCAAAGGTCATTAGCTGCCATTACAGCTGCTAAAATACACAATGTACATAATAAAACATTAATAAAAACACTTGTGCTTAACATTTTGTGCCGACGTTTTTTTTACTTTGAGACAATTCACGGAAAGTCTTAAACACATTTATTTCCTTCATAAGGAAATAAATAATTCTTACTCAATTTGACAAACACTGTAGAGGTTCAGCACAGATTTGGGTTTTACTCATTTAAAGCATCTGTGATGAATTTCAGAACCGTTTCACTTACCCTCTGAAGCTGTGGAGTCAAACAGGAACAGATGTTGGTTTACCAGATGTTTTATCATCAAACGTGAGGAGATTAAAACATGACAAGGCTAACCGGTTAACAGGAAGCTAACAGATATTCAAACTTCTTATTTTATACATGACTTGAGCTCGTAACAAACTGCTCATCGACCGTAAATAAAAACAGATAAAGTCTTCATCAGAAGCAGTAAAAATAAATAAAGAGCAGTTTTAGTTTTAGAGTTTAGGTGAAGAACGAGTTGTTTACAGCTAGCCGTTAGCCGTTAGCTCCACCCCGCCACCTGGCGTCTGGGAGGGAAACTACAAGTATATTTTTAAAATTCACGTTATAAAAAGAAAACCTACAAATGACATAAATCCTAGATTGTTTTAAATTTATACTTAATACGTATTTGGTGTAATGCTGAAAAAGAAAACAAAAAAGATTTTAAAGCTTAGTTTACTTGTAATCCGGACTTCCGGTCTGTAGGCGGCAGCAGAGGCGGAAATCCAACCGGAAGTGCTTCTGGTCAACACAGTAACTATTTCCATCAGGCGTATGTTTATGTAGTTAACCATGAAGTAAGTAAAGATTTTTATTAAAATATGAATTTGGTTTGTGTTTACTACTTTTGAGGCTGATTGGTTCATATAGTTGCTGATTCTTTTAATAAATCCAGCTTAACGCTAACCTGTTAGCCAGCGCTAGCTTCACACGGTGCAGAACGGATTCCTTTTTAAAAACGTTAAATTTAACATTTTATTTTAAGTGCAGGCCATGAAATTTGTTAATACAGAATTTTATTGTACTTATGGGAAGAATAATAAGTGTTGTTGAATTCGGCTTTAAATTTAGCCTCTGAACTTAACTAAACAATAAAATTTAGGGTGTTTTTTGTTTTTGGTCCTTCATTACTAAATCATTCGTAAATATGTATTTCTTGATTGGTTTACACAAAAACACCTTAGATCTTTACAATTTATTTGTGTTTTTATGTTCGCGTTGTAAACAAGCTACCAAAGAGATAAACGAACGTGCACTGGGACTAATATCGGTCTCACTTACTTAGTTTTAAACTCCATCTTTATCTTTATATATTTTATTGGAAGCACTTCTTTGGATTGTCATAATGTGACCCAAATGCGTTTCTGTCAGATTAAAGAACACTGAAAACATTCAGCAACATTTTTCATATTATTTATTGTTTTAATGGAATTGGAACAACACAGAGAAGCAGAAACAAATTAAATCTGAAACATTTCACACAGAAAAGAACAACTTTATTTGTACTTTCAGGACTACATAGTAATAAAATGATGAATAAAAATCAGCTGATTTTGATTAAAAGTTGTGATGTTCAAGTTAAAGTAGGTTTTATTGTCATTCTCATCATATGTGGTACATGAGGTGGAATGAAATTGTGTACACAGGGTCCATCTTATTTTACTTTGTAAATAAAAAAATCTGAACATCCTCTTTTATAACTGTTTATTCTTGTCATGATGTCATCTTTGTTGAAATCAGGTCTCTCTTGTAAATGAGTCCTCGAGGCTCAATGGGATTAACCTGTAGAAATAAAGTTTGAATGAATGAATGAAAAATGGGCCCAGTTACATCCAACAATAGTAAAAATATAAATTGGAAATAGAAATGGTAAATAAGGATCTAAGATATGAACTAAGAAATACGCTAAACACTAATAGTACAAAACAATACGCTGAAAAACATCAGCACAAACATGAGTCTGTGTGAGTAGGTGAGTACGAATGAATACAGCAGCATGGATAATCAGCAGCATGGATAATCAGCAGCATGGATAATCAGCAGCATGGATAATCAGCAGCATGGATAATCAGCAGTGCATATCACCAATTAAAGAGTCATTACAATTATAATCCTGGTTAGAGATTCATGAGTCTAATAACCTCAGGGTATAAGCTGTTCCTCAGTCTAGTGGTTCTACACTTAATGCTGCTCAACCTCCTTCCTGAGGGGAGCGGGGCAAAAAGTGTGTGTGCTGGGTGAGTGTGGTCCTTCATGATGCAGGTGGTCCTCTTCCTGCATCTGGAGGTGTAGATGTCTGTGATGGTGGGGAGGTTGACGTTCTGATGTCGACAGAAGGAACCACAGAATAACAAACCTTTTTATTTTGACTGACAGAAACAATCTGTTTCTCTTCTAAAAGGATGAAAAGGCATGAAACTTTCACCAGACGGTGTGAGAATCAGACGGTGAAGGTGTAAACAAACGTGAGTCGTTGACGATGTCCTCTCGTGTTTTCAGTCCGTTGACGAAGGTGAAGCTGATTCAGGAGCTGAACGAGCGCGAGGCCGACCTCGGGATCAAAGAGGCCGTCTCATGGCACACCGAGTACCGAGACAGCGCCTGGGTCTTCGTTGGTGAGGTCTCCTTGTCTTCTAACGCCGTCTGTCCCACGGTTACATCTGAAAGGGACACTCTGAGGAAAATACTTGGAAGTTAACTGCAGAGGCCAAAATGTTTTACTAAAGATTCTCCAGAGAGAGAAATATGGTGGAAATCCTTTAAACCGTCTTCATCGAACAGAAGGTTTATTTTTAATTCAACCTTTGTTTGTACACATTAGTCTCATTGAGCCTGGAGGACTCATTTACAAGAGAGACCTGTTTAGGGAACAGATGGTGTTCAGGTGTTTCTTACAAGACACCTGAACACTGAATTTATTAAGTCGTTTAATTCAGTGTGGTTTAAAATAAACCGGAGATATTGCATGTCCTGTGAATATGCAGTGTGGATGCTTATTGCAGAAGAACTGGCTGAGAAACAGCTGGAATTTGCTCAAATAAAACGTGCTGAAATGTAGCTGAAAGCCTAAGTTAGTTCACGTTCAAGTCAATGTCAGTGTCATGTCCATCATATGTGCTACATGAGGTGGAACAGAATTATGTACACAGGATCCCAGTTACTCCCAAAAATAACAAAAATATAAAGTATAAAAAGAAACAGTATACATGGCTCTAAGATAAATGCTAACACCAAACGGTACGCTAACAAATCTAAGATGTAGCACAATATGACGTAACAACAGCAGCCCAAACATAAGTCTGGTGAGCAGATGGGTGTAAATGAATAGAGCAGCATGAGATCAGCAGCAGCATGAGATCAGCAGCAGCACAGATAAGTCAGTTAGCAGAAGAAAGCAGAAAGAACACATATCGTATTTGATGAATTAGTGTTAAATTAGCCCAAAAGTTAAAAATTAGCGAAAAAAGGTCAGAAATTATCAAAATAGCTGAAAAAGCAGAAAGAAACAAACTATAAGAGTAAGACAGAAGCAGAAAGAGCTGAAATAAGCTAAAATGTGGAATTAGCTGAAAAAGCTAAAATTAGTATAAAAACAGCTAAATAGTAACTTTGTTTGTTTATCAAAGCACTTTGTGATTTTTATCTTGAGGAGTTCTGTGCAGTAGTCCCTCACTACTTCACGGTTCGTTTTTCACAAACTCACACTATCGCGGTTTTTCAAAATAAGATTGGACATGACACACAATTGGCTGATTGATGGATGAGCCGCATGATCAGCATGGGCTTTTTATTTAAAATCATTTAGCACCTGCTGCACCTTTGTGTAGCCCACACTGCAGAAGAAACTTCCTGATGCCGCTGATCAGCTGTTCTCGGTGCAGAGTGGAGAAGTGGGCGTGGCCAAGAGCGCTTGCAGGAGGCAGAGAGCTGAAATCATGACATTCTGTCTCTTTTAGAGTGTTTAGAGTTTAAATACATTGTTTACAATATTGCAAGTTGAGTGTGGGAAGGGTTTAAAATGCATTCATACACACATATATATATATATATATATATAT
>NC_056511.1:2131178-2139391 GCF_014905685.2 Nematolebias whitei | reverse complement strand
AGTCTAAGTAGCTGATTGGATTCATTGGGTTTAATGGACAAATATAATTGTGTATCATCAGCATAGATATGATTTAAATCATTTTAGAGCTGTTCCTGTAATCCCAACATCATATTCAAGCCTCTGTAGTAAAATATTGTGATCAACTGTATCAAATGCAGCACTGAGGTCTAACAGGACCAGTAGAGACACAAGTCCATTGTCTGAGGCCATGAGAATATCATAAGTGACTTTTACTAGTGCTGTTTCTGTGCTATGATGAGCTCTAAACCCTGACTGAAACTCTTCAAACACATTATTTCTTTGTAGATGTTCACGCAACTGACCTGCAACTATTTTCTCTAGAATTGAGATGAAACTTAGATTAGATATAGGTCTATAGTTGGCCAGAATTTCTGAATCAAGGTCATGTTTCTTAAGTAAAGGTTTAATTACAGCAACCTTAAAGCTCTGTGGTACGTAACCGTTTATTAGAGACAAAATAATCAGATCCAAGACGTGATTATTAATTAAGGGAAACATGTCTTTAAATAGTCTGGTTGGGATGGGATCTAGCAGACATGTGATGGTTTGGATGAAGCAATTATTTTTGATCATTCAGAGAGTTCAACAGGACAAATTCAGTCCAAACATAAATCAGGTTCTAGTGACATTTTTAAAGTTGTCTCATCTGACACAGAACCAGAGCTGATACTATTTATTATTAACCTTTATTTAACCAGGCTAATCCCTTTGAGATCACAGATCTCTTTTGCAAGTGAGGCCTCCCTTGGGTCATTATTATGACTTTATAAGTATTTAGTAGTAAGTCAGTTGAGAATACTGAGAATTCAGACAAGAACTGAGCATAAAAGCCTGGTGGACTCATGTTCATGCTGATTCATATCTTAGATGTTATTACTGTTTTTCTTATACATTTTATTGTTGGATGTAACTGGGACCCTGTGAACATAATTTCACTCCACCACATGTACCACATGAGGTGTGAATGACAATAAAGAAACTCTGACTCTGATAACAACTAGTGAGGTGGTCGTTCTGTTTTCCATTTTGGATGGGACAGACTTAGAGATAGTGACTCAAAAGTATTATAACTACTAATTGGTAATAGTCTCGACTAAAAAGCTGCTCCTCCACCTCGACCAGTTGTTCTAGGAACATGAACATTTAAATAATTAACAGGAGTGGATTCATTTATACCAACAAAATCCTCCTGATGTAGGCAGGCTTCTGTCAGACAGAACAAATCAATATGATGATCAGTTATCAGTTCATTAACAACAGAGATTTAGAGGAAAGAGATCTGATGTTCAATAATGATTTTATTATTTTGGCCTGGAAGTTGTATTTATTTTAATAAGACTTTTATGGTTGATATTTTTAGAGCTGATTTTTGGTTCATTTGATTTGAGCCGTGGGCGAGTTCACACTTTCAGTGGGGTTTTGGGTGGGTAATGAAGAAGCAGCAGAGGGGTGTGGAGGACTACATCTCTGCTTCCTGGACTGACTTCTAGACTGGACCATCAACAACCTGGATGTTCAACTGAATCAATGTTTACAGAGAAGTTATTATTAATGGTCCCAGCTGAGGACCATTGCACCAATGAAATTTAGTGAATTTCCTCAGATCAACAACATACACCATTAATCTAATAATTAATTATATATATATATATATATATATGTATATAATAAAGAAACCCTAACCTTATATTACCCAGAGAAGCTGTGATCAGATACTTTGTGTTGTCTGAAGTTTATCTGGAAGTTTTCAGCAGAAAAAACACGTCACGTTTAACAAACTGCATTTATTCCAGAACAGTTACAGCAAAGACAAAGTCCTCAAATTGCACTTCACCCAAACGACTTGATTTCTGCAGTGAAGAACGTTTTGATTTAGTTTTATTTACAGTGAAGCTCGTAGAAAAGTTACAGCTCATTAACTTCCTGAAACTTGTTGTAGAAACTGTCGGCTGTAAAGAGGAATCATTTTCACAAAGCAACCAATAAAAATTTTTACTAACATTTGTTTTTTTTATATTTATATATATATATATATATATATACCATGTTACAAAGTCAGGTGGTAAAATGTAGCCAAAGGTTAAAAAACGAGGTAACGGTTTGTTAAAGTCACGTTCCACGAGGCAGCAGAGACAGGAAGGAGCTAATAACGCCTCGTCATTAAAGAAATGATTTTCAATAAATAAAGAGTCCGTTCATGACGGTCAAGATAAACGCTGCTAAATCAATATATTCATATCACAAAATAAAGTTAATGGTTATGTACTCATTAGTTGAAAACAATCTAAATATTTATGACCTTTTCAACTTCAGTCATGAACCTCCTCGTTAGCGCCCGTCTCCACCTCCCCAGGTTCGTCCTGAAGAACTAAACCAAACGTTTGTTTTACTTCAGTTGTGCTTCATCTGGTTCTGGACTCTGGTCTCGGGGCAGCAGCTTGAACGGGGGGGGGGGGGGGGGTCCACAGACACCTCGTCCTATCAGTCTCTCCAGACTGTCCAGGGTCCATCCTGACCAGATGTCTGAACATCCTCTGCGGTCTCCTCTGGATGTGGAGGAGCAGCAGTTCTACTCCGAGTCTCTCCTGGAGAACTGAACTTCTCACCCCGAGTCCAGCTACCCTGCAGAGGAAACTCATTTAAACCTGCTGGATCCAGGACCTGGTTCTTTCAGTCTCTACCCAGAGTTCCTGACCTAAGGTGAGGGTAGGAACGTAGACCGACAGAGGACAATACCTTACAGCTAAGCTCCCTCTTCACTGCATCGGACCAGAACAGAGTCCACAATACTGCAGACACTGCAGCGATCTGTCTGTAGATCTCACGCTCCATTCTTCCCTCAAAGCTGTTAGCAGCCACAGATGCTAACATCTGTTAGCAACTACTGATGTCAACAGCTGTTAGCAGCCACTGACGCTAACAGCTGTTAGCAGTCACTGACGCTAACAGCTGTTAGCAGTCACTGACGCTAACAGCTGTTAGCAGTCACTGACGCGAACAGCTGTTAGCAGCCACTGACGCTAACAGCTGTTAGCAGTCACTGACGCTAACAGCTGTTAGCAGTCACTGACGCTAACAGCTGTTAGCAGTCACTGACGCTAACAGCTGTTAGCAGCCACTGACGCTAACAGCTGTTAGCAGCCACTGACGCGAACAGCTGTTAGCAACTACTGACGCTAACAGCAGCTAGCAGCCACTGATGCCAACAGCAGCTAGCAGCCACTGATGCTAACAGCAGCTAGCAGCCACTGATGCTAACAGCAGCTAGCAGCCACTGATGCTAACAGCTGTTAGCAGCCACTGATGCTAACAGCAGCTAGCAACTACTGATGCTAACAGCAGCTAGCAGCCACTGATGCTAACAGCAGCTAGCAGCCTGAAGTTTAATCTTCTGTCTCTGGAGCTGAGCGGAGGTGGTTGAGGTCAGAGGTCAAAGGATGATGGATTCTCTTTGCTGATGTTGTGCGCCAGGAGGAGCAGAACTAGCTGGAGTCTGAGGTAGACTTCAGGAACCAGGACCGTCTGTGATTTTACCCAGAACTCCTCAGGTTCATGTCAGTCCAGTCCTGGTGTCTCCGTGGGTCCAAACAGGTGAGCGAGGTTCTGTTTGAGCCCGTTTCAGGTAAAATCATGACATCAAAAGGAAAATTAAGGCTGATGATACCTCCATCTAAGTTCTGAGGATCATATGAGCCCCACGGCCCGGATCAGAACCAACAACCCTCCTGTCAGTCGAGCAGCTCTACCTCAACAGAGGCTGACTTTTCCTGATTCACCTGAACGCCCCGCAGACGTTCAGGTGGGTCAAAAACCCTGAAACTGTCCAGAACCAATAAAACTGGACAGGTGGCTTTGCCTTGTTCCTCAGCAGAACCCTGAATGAACCGGTTCTGTAACCCGTCATGACCTCTGACCTCTGAGTGCAGAGCCATTAAAGACAGTTATTGGACTTGGAAACGGTTTTTGGTTCCGAGCGAAGGAACAACTTCTCCAGAACATTTCTGGACATTCAGGTCGAAAAGTTCTGAGGAAATAAAAACATTTAATGTCCTGACAAACACAAACGTGATCCTGGAACCATCAGTTACAGAAAATAAATTAACGTCAGGTAAACAGCGGCGCCGTCTGTAAACAAACAAACAAACAAACAAACAAAAACGAACATGCAGAATGAAAGTGCCTAACTTCACCGTCAGCCCTTTTTAATCCAAACAGAACCGCCGTGAGGAACCAGAACCCGTTTCTGTAGGTTTGTCCCAGTTTTTATCTGAACAGAACCTCTGGAGCTGGACAGGTCCAGTAAAGGGCCCGGGTCGACGGTGTGGTTTCAGTCCTGGTTGGTTCTGGACCCGTTTTATCGACACTCAGAACTCCATGCTCATTTTTCCATTACTTCCTGTTCTTTCATGACCCAGTACGGAACCAGGACCTGGACTCTGCTGGTGAAACCAGACCAGATTATTGCAAAGATGCTGTGAAGGCCACAGGAAGTCCGATACATTAGAACCTTCCTGGTTCTGAAGGTCCAAGCTCTGAGGATCTGATAAAGGCCCGCCTCTGGGAGCTTCTCCAGGTTTCTTCTCGAGAGTTCAACCGTTTCTTCCCGATGATCAGAAACCAACCAGACCTCCCGCGGGTCTGAGCCTCCCTGCTGCCGGGTTCTAAAGGTTCTGGTGGTCTCTCCAGCAGCAGGGCGAGCGGTACCGCCGGCGCCGCTCGGCTCCTCAGCACATGGAGATGGTGACGTTGATGCCCAGGTTCCCGTTGTCGGCGAACAAGTGAGCCACGGACGTGTCGAACACCAGGCAGTCGCTGTTCAAGATGGCCGCCGCCACGCCGTCGTGGATGGAGCGGGGCGTGGCCTCCCAGGTGAGCCGGCGCCGGTTGCCGTTCAGCTCCAGGCGGTAGGCGAAGCTCTCGGCCTGCTTGCGGGTGCCGATGAGGAGGACGACGGCGAAGAACTGCTGGTGTCCTTCGTACTTCTCCTGCTTCTCCAGAACCAGCATGAAGTGGTGGCTGAAGCAGGACTGCATCATGACCCAGTCCACGGCGCCGGGCAGGTTGATGTCCGTCGCCAGGAACACGATGTCCTCGCCCTGCGGACACAAACAACACGGGTCAGCTGGATCCACCTGGACATCTAAACCTTGAACCTGACCTGGTACCAGAGGGTCCGGTGTTACATCACCAAACAGATTCTGATGGTTTGGATCCGGGTCGTGTGCCGGTTCTGACCTGCAGCGTGGTGATGGACTTGTGGGCGTGCATCAGGTGAGGCATGACGGCCTCCAGCGAGCCGTGCCACTTGCAGGTGGCGCCGGGACAGGGACAGGTGTACGGCCGGAACTCGCACACCTCCTCGTGGTCCGGTTTCTCGCTGTGGTGCAGCGCCAGCAGGCAGCCGGCCGACGAGTACTGCAGAACAAGAGAACGGGTCGGATCAGAACCGCCTGAGACCGTTCGACACAGAGCTGCTCCTGCAGAACCTCAGGAACCTGCAGCTGGTTCTGAAACATGAGCAGGACTCACCGGACCCAGAAACTCGTTTTGTCAGTTCCTCTGATCGGGTCTTTTTCAGATTTCACTTTTATTCACCAACAATTTAAATATTTAAATTGATTTCTAATAAAGTTGAGCTTTATCTTCTGTCTGACCCGTTCGATGTGCACGGTTCTGACAAATCGGACCTTCAGCTTCATCAGACCTTCAAACAGAACTTCAAATAAGATCTGAAGATGGTTCCTGAAACGCAGACTGCTGGTGCCGGCCAACAAGAGACGTAAAAACACAAACCACCCAGTGACCGCGTCACTCACAGGAAGTGATGTCACTCACAGGAAGTGATGTCAGAGGGGAACCTAGCATTGGAGCAGCAGTTAGCCACACAGAATAATCTGACGTTTCTTTAAATTATTTAAACCCGTCTCTTGGCTCATCTCATGGTGTCAGCACCGCAGAGACGCCCTCGCTGCTCTAACTTTAAATCAGGTGATAGTCCGGTGGACTCGGATCGATTGAGGACCAACATTCAGAACATCTGTTTACATTTCCAGCTGGTGGTTGGTTCTCAGTCGCACTGCACTGAGTCAGTCGACCTGTTCCCCCGCTCGCCTGTGGGGGCGCTGCACCAAGAACTACTGAAGGAAACAACACGAAAACCTCTGAAGACACTTCTTCTTCTTCTTCTTCTTCTTAAAATAAAAACAAAAATGGAGTGGCATCAAGTTTTAGCAGTTTTAGGAGTTCTGTTTTGTCATTTTTCAACAATGGACTCAGCATGAGAGGAAGCTGAGGCAGAAGACCATGGACAATGTTGTTTTTCACACAAGGCAGCTGACGGCTCCGTATGAGGTAAGAGAAATGTGCGTTTGTTTTGGTTCTATTTACCCAGAAAGCCCTGCGCTGTAGTCCACTTCCTGCTTTTGGAGTGGCCTCCAGTCCGCTTGCATCCACAATGCATTTGAACCGCACCAGAGTTCACATCAGCCGGACCGAGACCTGGGTTTTTAGGCGGACCAGAGTTCGCTTCTTTGGTCCACATCAGAGTTTGATTGCACATTCACACCTCCTCAAACGAACCGGACTTTCTAGGCAAACGGACGAGAGTTGGATTAAAAAAGACGAAACAGCGCTGGTGTGAATGCACCCTCAAAATAAAATAAACCCTTCAGCTCCACAGCTTCACCTAGAACTGAGGAAAACCACTAAAATATGGATTTATAAAAAGGTTTGAAGCAGCTACACAATAGTTATCCAGCACACACACACACACACACACACACACACACACACACACACACACACACACACACACACACACACACACACACACACACACACACACACACACACACACACACCATCTGTCAGCTCAGAAACCGGATCAGGACTTTCGGTGTTCAGGAGGACAGTAGAACCTGTCTGTGGTGCATTAAGAACTCGGAGCGGGTCGATACCAGTCAGGATAAAAGACGAGTCTGCTGGTTAATGGACCAGTAAGGAGACACCGTCCCCCACTGGGGCTTTCATCAGAACCAAAGATCCCTCCTCCCATCATTGCTGGGAAATGTACCCAGCAGGGCCCAGTTCACTGGGTCTGCTCTCTGATGATGCTGGGCTGTAGGCTCCGCCCACTCCTCTGTACACAACCATGGTGTCACATGACCTTGCTGTTAAACATTTTTCTTTCTGTTCTAAACAACCATCCACCGTCCCACCGGTACCGTTCGACTGGACAACGACCAGGAGAAGAAGCTGCAGTAGCAGCTGCTACAGCTCTGTGGCTGTGATGAGGTTTAACGAGAACGTCATTTTCAAAATGTTCCTCCATCCATCCATCCATCTTCACCTTCCTCTTGTTCTGGACTCAGGTCTCGGGGGCAGCATCTTGAGCAGGGAGGTCCACACATCTCTTTCCACAGCCTCCTCTTCCAGTTCTTGTGGGAGGACTCCAAGGCGTTCCTGGACCAACTGAAAGACGTAGTCTCTCCAGCGTGTCCTGGGTCTTCCCGGGGTCTCCTCCCAGTCAGACATGCCCAAACCATCGCAGCAGTTCTACTCTGAGTCTCCTGATAACTGAACTTCTCACCCCATCTCTAAGGGACAGTCCAGCTACCCTGCAGAGGAAACTTATTTCAACCTCCTCAGAGTTGGAGGAGTTCATTCTCGTCCCAGCTGCTTCACACTCGGCTGTGAACCGCTCCAGTGAGAGCTGAAGATCACGATGACGCCAACAGGACCACAACATCTGCAATAAGCCGAGATGGAATCCTGAGTCCACCGAAACAGAATCCCTCCACCCACTGGCTGCAACGAGAAATTCTGTCCATAAATGTGTCTATACTGGTCCTGTTAGACCTCAGTGCTGCATTTGATCCAGTTGATCACAATATTCTACAACAGAGACCTGAATATGATGTTGGGATTACAGGAACAGCTCTAAAATGGTTTAAATCATATCTATCTGATAGATTCCAGTTTGTAAATGTAAATAATAAAACTTCTTCATAAACCAAAGTTAGTCATGGAGTTCCTCAGGGCTCAGTGCTTGGACCAATACTCTTTACCTTGTATATGCTTCCATTAGGTAAAGTTATTAAACAACATGGGATAAATTTCCATTGTTATGCTGATGATACACAGTTATATTTGTCCATTAAACCCAATGAATCCAATCAGCTACTTAGACT
>NC_056511.1:2128425-2131078 GCF_014905685.2 Nematolebias whitei | reverse complement strand
ACGTCCTTTTCAGGGACACCACCAAGTCATTGGTTCAGGTATGTTGACGACACCTGGGTTAAAATTAAATCTCAGGAAGTCCAACATTTTACTGACCACATCAACTCTGTGGATAAAGACATCAAGTTCACACGAGAAGATGTAAAAAATGGCAGGTTGGCTTTCTTGGACTGTGAGGTCTCAGTCTCTGATAGAGGACATTTGCAAACCGAGGTGTACCGCAAACCCACACACACAGACCAGTATTTGCAGTTTGACTCCCATCACCCTTTGGAGCACAAGTTAGGAGTCATCAGGACTCTGTACCACAGAGCAGACAGCGTCCCCACTAGCTCAGGAGCCAGGCAGAAGGAGAAATCCCACACAAGACAGGCTCTAGAGCAATGTGGATATCCTAACTGGGCCTTCCTGAAAGAAGAAACCCAAACAGGACTCCAGTCAGCCATCAGGTGAAAAGGAGGAACCCAGACCCAGACCAGTGGTCATTCCATATGTTGAGGGAGTATCAGAGAAACTGAGACGTTTATTTTCTAAACACAACGTCCCAGTGGCTTTTAAACCCCAAAATACATTAAAGACTGGTTCATCCCAAAGATCCAGTCCCCCGGCACAAACAGAGTAATATTGTGTATGTTGTTCAGTGTCAGGAGGGTGATCAGTCTTACATCGGGGAAACTAAACAGCCACTGGCCAAAAGGATGGACCAGCACAGAAGATCAACATCATCAGGCCAGGACTCTGCGGTCTACACTCATCTCCAGGCCAGCGGTCACTCTTTCAGGGATGAAGATGTTCACATCCTGGACAGAGAGGAACGATGGTTTGAGAGAGGAGTAAAGGAGGCCATCTTTGTGAAAAGAAATCGTCCATCATTAAACAGGGGTGGAGTCAGAGTCAGAGTTTCTTTATTGTCATTCGCACCTCATGTGGTACATGTGGTGGAGCGAAATTATGTACACAGGGTCCCAGTTACATCCAACAATAAAATGTATAAGAAAAACAGTAATAACATCTAAGATATGAACTAAGAAAAACATCAACTAAATATACACTAAGCACTCATAACATAAAACATTGAACATCAGCACAAACATGAACATGAGTCTGTGAGCAGATGTGCACGCATGAACACATCAACATTGAAACAGATCAGCAGCAACATGATGGAGCCTCCAGGTTCAACTGTCCCCCTCTTACAATGCTGTGATTGCTAGTATCACTCAGCCCTCTGTGAACAGTAAACAGCCATCAGGTGCTAATGATCCATTGTTAGGCTGATGGTCCTTCTTGAGCATGTGATCAGCTGGTTCTGGTTGTCAGCAGCAAACTGGTTGATCCACTCTGAGAAGGTGCTGTTTAAGAGACTGAGCTGAAAACAGCACCTCAGACTGAGGAAGTCCTCAGGATGAGAGACGAAACGTTTCTACATTTTTTTTGTTTTGTTTGTTTTCTTGAATGTCCAGAGGACCAGACCTAACTTTTTTAGATCCTTTTTCCATACATTTTTTAAATTTAAAAATACATTTAATTATTTCACTGTGTATTTATTTATTTAATTTTGTCACATTCCATCCTTCATATTCCTGATGGAGTTTTAAAAACTTGTTTTTCTGTTCAAAACTTCTCCGATTCAAACATTACGTAATGACACGCCCCTCGCCTCCGATTGGCTGAGCGGCCCGTCACTCGGAGCGGTGGCAGCCAATGGCAGCGCGTGCTCTCCGAAACAAACTAATACGAACGAGCAGCCGCCATGTTGAGTCCGCTCGGCCCCGGAGGGACGTCCGGTTGTAAATAGTAAATGACGGTACCGCCCGCCAAGCCGCTCACAGGAACCGGACTGCAGCTGGAAGCTATGAGCCGTCCGTCCTCTGCCGGAGCCGGAGGTGGAGGACTCGGGGGCGGCAAAGCGGGCGGAGGAAAGCACGGGGGACCGGGAGGAGCCACTTCCGCCGCCGCCGCAGCGGCCGGTGCCGTAGCCGGGTCGGGTTCGGCCGCCGCGTGTCTGCTTCCCTCCGCCGGCCTCCCCGGGCAGCCCGCCGAGCTCACGGCCCTGTTCGAGTGCCCGGTGTGCTTCGACTACGTGCTGCCGCCCATCCTGCAGTGCCAGGCGGGTCACCTGGTGTGCAACCCGTGCCGCCAGAAGCTGAGCTGCTGCCCGACCTGCCGCGGCCCGCTCAGCCCCAGCATCCGGAACCTGGCCATGGAGAAGGTGGCCTCCGCGCTGCCCTTCCCCTGCAAGGTAACCACCGGCTCCGTGCGCGCCTGTCTGCTGACGTCACACGGGCTCCTGCAGAAACAAAACAAACCCAAATCAGCGCTTGTTCCGAAACCTGATCAGGGAGTTAGAAACTGGAGAATCTAAAAACAAGATGATTTTATTTCTTTACATTTGTTCACAGGGCTAATAAAAAGACCTGACTGTTTTAAATCACCTGTAGAAATTCACCTGATCAGGCCCCGCCCCCTCCGACAGGTAGGCCCTTGATGTGTTTGATGTCTGTAGGAAAACTGAGCTCTACGTTCTGGGAACATTTTATTGGTTGTATGGAACCTGTTGATGTGGGTTTTGGTGAAAGATTCTGGTTCTAGTCAGCCGCAGCTCTGGTTCTGTTCTGGTTCTGGTCAGCTGCAGCTCTGGTTCTGGTCAGGT
>NC_056511.1:2122317-2128415 GCF_014905685.2 Nematolebias whitei | reverse complement strand
GCTCTGGTTCTGGTCAGGTGCAGCTCAGGTTCTGTTCTGGTTCTGGTTAGCTGCAGCTCAGGTTCTGTTCTGGTTCTGGTCAGCCGTAGCTCTGGTTCTGTTCTGGTTCTGGTTAGCTGCAGCTCAGGTTCTGTTCTGGTTCTGGTCAGCCGCAGCTCTGGTTCTGTTCTGGTTCTGGTCAGCCGCAGCTCTGGTTCTGTTTGGTTCTGGTTAGCTGCAGCTCAGGTTCTGTTCTGGTTCTGGTCAGCTGCAGCTCAGGTTCTGTTCTGGTTCTGGTCAGCTGCAGCTCAGGTTCTGTTCTGGTTCTGGTCAGCTGCAGCTCTGGTTCTGTTCTGGTTCTGGTCAGCTGCAGCTCTGGTTCTGTTCTGGTTCTGGTCAGCTGCAGCTCTGGTTCTGTTCTGGTTCTGGTCTGGTTCTGTTCTGGTTCTGGTCAGCTGCAGCTCTGGTTCTGTTCTGGTTCTGGTCAGCTGCAGCTCTGGTTCTGTTCTGGTTCTTGTCAGCCGCAGCTCTGGTTCTGTTCTGGTTCTGGTCAGCTGCAGCTCTGGTTCTGTTCTGGTTCTGGTCAGCCGCAGTTCTGGTTCTGGTTCAGACTCATTAAAGATGAATTGGACCACTGAAAGCTGAGTCGTGACCTTTAACCTCTGGGAACATCAGCTGGTTTCAGAGCTGATCTTGGGTCAGTTTGGACCCGGAGCGGGCCGCTGACAGGTGACACCTGTCAGTGTCAGGTAACCCGTCTCAGAACCACCTGAGAACAGGTGTGTCTGCAGTGAACCTGGGTTCTGTTGGTGTTCCTGTGTAAAAGAACCCAGAAGGTCCTGTGAAGGTTCTCCGCTGTGAGTCCTGAGACGGAGACATCAGAGGACAGTTTGTCTTTGAAGATGGACGAAGACGTCCTGCTCCTCCTCCTCTGTCCCACTTCAAAACACCTGGACACACACAGGGGGGCGTGTCTCTGCAGGTGGATGTTTTGGGTTCTGATTCTGGCCTCATAAAGGTGGTCCAGATATCAGAAGGACTCAGGGGGTCAGACCTGGACCCGGTGGATCAGGGACTCCAGCCGTTTCCTCGTACAGGTGCTGCAGGCCGATTGTAGCCCTGCTCAGATTCACCTGTGTACAGGTGCACAGATGTGTAGGTGGTACAGGTACATGGTGTCCCAGGCCAGACTCCGCCCCTCTGTCTTGCTAATTAACCGAATCAGAACAACCCCCCCCATTTTAGCATTTGTCTGTATTTTAAGGCTTTAGAAACTCTTCCCACACTCTTACAATGTTCTAAACTCTTAAACCTTCTGATTTTAACAACACACTCATGTAGCTACTAAATTTTACTGACAGCGCGTCCCCGCCCGCAGGTCCTCGTGGGCCGGGTACCAGCTCTCAAGGTTCACCGATATGTCTGGAGGTCTGGTTCTGGCCCGGTTTGGTGGATTCCATGCGGTTCCTCCGCCTCCACTGGGCCGACCAGATCAAAAATTTCCATCTAGTATTTCAGCAGAAGGAAATGGGGCTTCTGGGAAATGTAGTTGTCATGAGTGGGAATAAAGTGGAGGCTTATTGAGAGAAAACTACAAAATGGCGGCACCTGTCTGAAGTATTTTATTTTTTAGTTAACTTTTTACTGTACTGTCCCGGTCATGTGACCAACATTAAAGTTCACAGTCTTGTAAAAAATTTATCGCGTTCAGTCTTACTTTGAAAAATCTCAAAAGAACGAGTCCGCGACAAACGAACCGCGAAGTAGTGAGGGACTACTGTGTGTGTATAAAACTCCATCTGAGGAAACTGCTCTCTAGTTTTTATACTATATTTAACTCTAATGATTGGGGTGGCTGGAGATGACTCTAGGGGGGCCAGGCCACCACTGGCCACCCCCTGACTCCACCACTGCTCCTGGTGGTGGATAAAACTGCTCCCTCCACTCTCCTGGATCTGTTACTCAAAATGAAACCTCCCTCCGTTCTCCACAGAGTAACTCTTGGATGTCTTGCAGTAAAAACATTTAGGTTTACGTCGTCCTCTGTTCCAGTCTCCAACGCTGCAGGAATTCAGAACCCCTCCGTGACGGGTCGTCAGAGCACCGCTTGTTTAAATTAAAAATGGCTGCCACAGCTGCCTGTGCAGTCACAGAGCTGGTGCGAGACGCTGAGCTTTATCTGGAGTGGTAGTAGCTGCTGGTGGTCTGCAGCAGATGTTGGACAGCTGTTCTGGTTTGAGTCGTCGTGTCGACGCTCCGAAACACGAAGAGTTAATTTTTGTTCTCAGAGCGCAGCTGGTTCTGTGGTGTGTTGTCGGGTGAAACAGAACCATGAAGCAGCTAAAAGAGCTGGACAGATGCTGGGGGGGCGGGCTCAGGTTTCTGTCCCCGCCCCCACTCTGTGTGTGTGGAGGTTCTGCCTGGCTCGGTTCTCCATTGTCAGGTTTTTTCCACCACAGAAGAAGAAAACCTTCTGTTTTTCTCCTTCGGCTGCAGGCAGAGCGAGGCGTTGGAGCTTCGGCTGTTTTAAGCCCTCAGCAGCAGCTGGTAGGTTTATCTGATCATCGATCAATTATTGATCCGTCAGTTTGTTTACCCTCTGAGGGACAGATGTTTGTTAGGTTTCTCCAGCTGATGTTGGAGCTGTACGTCTGTTGAAGGGTGCTGATTCTTCACCTCCTGTTGAACGATTTTCCATCAATCACATCAATTGATTAGCTGACGCTGTGTTACTGGACCTGTCAATCATCTGACCTCACCGTCCACTCCACACATTAATTTGTTGATTCACTGATTTTATTTTGAAATTCACAGACAGATTAACTCTGTCAACTAATCGATCATCTGTCCTTTGATGAATGATTGATTTAGAATAAAGCGGACGGAGGCTTGAAGGTACCGACATTCTGGTCGACCAGAACCGGGCGTTTGGACCTGCGCTGTTTTCTGTCAGATATGAAGTGAGTAATCTTCAGCTGCAGCCTTTTTCATAAATATAAATATACAAATATAAACTTCTGATCAGCTGACCCATCGTCTTAACCCGTTCAGACTCAAACATCTGGACACGTGTGGCGTTCAGGTGCAGCCCAAAAAGACCATTTTTACCCACGCTGACTTTAATTAGATCCAAAACTGGTTAATCTTCAGTGAGAGGGCTGCAAGAGTGGGTACAGCATGTAACTTTAGGAGTGCCAGCACATCGAGTACAGGCTGTGGTTTTAAAACAAGTATTACTACGCCGAAGAAAGTAGTCCCCAGTAAACACTCTGCTGAAACAGATGTTTTCATTCAAACCAACTGAAGCTGGTTTCAGGACATCAGGATGTTTGTGTGACTCAGGAGGCTGGTGTTTCCCACCGGAACAGCTGTTCATGAACGCATCACTCCATGGGTCATCAGAACTCGAGAACATTCGAGTTTCCCTTCTCGGGTTTGGATTTTTCTGACAGCGGTTCTGGAGCTGATCTGAGCGGAGTCGTGCTGGTTCTGCAGGAACCCAACATGGCCGGACCCACGGGTCGTTACATGAGCTCTTCTGAGCACATGCAGACGGACTGTCTGGTTCTGTACGGAGAGCCGCAGGGGACAAAAACCTGCAGCAGCTTCAGTTTGACATGACGGGTTCAGGTTTGATCCTGAAGCTGCAGATCCGGTTCTGGAAACTGAACTGGATCTGAACTTCCTGTCCCAGTTCCAGTAGATGTTAAGACTCCTCCGTAAGGACTCCTATGACCTTTAAGAACTCAAGAAGAATTGTCTTTATTGTTTTTTTACACCTGAAGAACCAGAACCAGGTTCCATGTGAACAAGATGAGCCATGAAAAGATGAATAAATCCATTTTAGAACGGTTCCGGTTCTTGTTCAGAGATCAGGGAGCGGACCTGAGACCGTTTCTGAACCCTTCTCTGAGCTCACAGGAGCGTTCTCTGGAGCTACAAGACGTTCTGGTTCTGGTCACCTGTTTGGACTTTTGTTAAACGTGTTCAGGTTCAATTTTTGTTCTTGGCTGCAGCTCAAGATTATTCACTACAGAACTGATGAGTTTAATTTTATATATATATTATATATATAAATGTGTATGTAGTGTATGTATATTGACAGTGAAGTTGAGGGTTAGATTATCTCTGAAACTTTTGAACTCTGATTTTTCTGGACTAAAGATTCTGGTGCAACCCGACTCTGGATTATCTAACCTGGATTAATTTGGCGGTTGGGCTCGTGCTTGCAGCTGCGCCTCCATGTTGTGTCCGGCGTCCTGCCTGCCTCTCCTCAGGGAGCTGGCTCAGTGGCGCTGCCTGCTGGGTTGGCACCGCCACCACGGAGTCGGGTCATCGAGCGGCGCCACGGCCAGCGCCAGCCAGCAGCAGGGGTCAGAGGTCAGGGACAGAAACCGGCGACCTGTCGGACGCACCAGACCTCTGCCGGGCAGCCAGGTGAGTCCTGGTGAGACCTGCTTCTGGTTCCTGGTACTGACGAACCCACACTGAGTGAAAACAGAATTGAAAATTATTTTTCTTCTTTTAGACAGCAAAACAAGAAAAACCTGTCAAAACTGAAGCTGTAACTCTTCAGGTAAACAAACAAACAAACAAACAAACGTTGGCTAAGCCTCAGGTCAGTCGATGGATGTTTTCTTCTCTCTAAAGTCTAAAGGACTCAATAAAACAACATTCTAAATAATTTAAAACCTAGCTCCATCTTATATTACAGATCTTATTGTTCCATATTTTCCTAACAGAGCACTTCACTCTCAGACTGCAGGTTTACTTGTGGTTCCTAGAGTTTACAAAAGCAGAATGGGAGGCAGATCTTTCAGTTCTCAGGCTCCTCTCTTGTGGAACCATCTTCCAGTTTCTGTCCGTGAGGCTGACACATTGTCCAGTTTGAAGACTTTCCTTTTTGATAAATCCTATTGTTAGGGTTGTTATGCTGCTGTAGACTTAGACTACTAGAGGACAAACGGACCTCATTTCCTTAAATGAATTGTTTAAATTAAATAGTTTTTATTTGAAACTATTTCTATCTTAACATGTGATTCTTGACCTGCCATTGTGTATCTGTTTTTACCAAACCCAGCTGGTCGAAGCAGATGGTCCTCTTGTCCTGATCCTGGTTCTGCTAAAGGTTTCTTCCTCATGAGGGAGTTTTTCTTTCCACTGTCGCCTTCATGCTTGTTCAAGATGAGAGTTCAGTGATGGAGTTAAACTCAAAGCTGCTCCTCAGATAAATCGCGTTATTAACTTACTTTATATATATATATATATATATATATATATATATATATATATATAAACACACACACACGCTAACTATAGGATTTATCAAAAAGGAAAGTCTTCAAACTGGACAATGTGTCAGCCTCATGGACAGAAACTGGAAGTTGGTTCCACAAGAGAGGAGCCTGAGAACTGGAAGATCTTCCTCCCATTCTGCTTCTGTAAACTCTAGGAACCACAAGTAAACCTGCAGTCTGAGAGCGAAGTGCTCTGTTAGTAAAATATGGAACAATAAGATCTGTAATATAAGATGGAGCTAGGTTGTTGAGAGCTTTGTAGGTTAGAAGTAAGATTTTGAATTCTATTCTGGATTTGACAGGGAGCCAATGGAGAGAAGCTAAAACTGGAGAGAGATGATCTCTCCCAGTAACTCCAGTTAAGACTCTGGCAGCAGCATTTTGGATCAACTGAAGACGTTTTAAAGAAGTATTTGGACACCCAGATAATAAACCATTGCAATAGTCCAGTCTAGACGAGACAAATGCATGGACCAGTTTTTCTGCATCATCTTTAGATCAGATGTTTCTAATGTTAGTGATATTACGCAGGTGGAAGAAGGAGGTTCTAGTAACGTTTTTAATGTGGGGGATAAAAGACATGTCCTGATCAAAAATAACACCAAGATTTTTAACATTAGAGCTGGAGGACAGATTAATGCATCTAAGGAGGGAGAAAGACTGAAACATTCATTCCTAA
Organism: Nematolebias whitei; assembly: GCF_014905685.2. NCBI lineage: Eukaryota > Metazoa > Chordata > Actinopteri > Cyprinodontiformes > Rivulidae > Nematolebias > Nematolebias whitei. The sequence goes on along the minus strand of NC_056511.1, from coordinate 2,122,460 downwards.
GGTGCTCAGGTCCAAAAACCAAAACCTCAGTCTTGTCTGTTCAACAGGAGAAAATTAAGGGTCATCCAGGTTTTTATGTCTTTAAGACATGCTTGTAGTCTAAGTAGCTGATTGGATTCATTGGGTTTAATGGACAAATATAA
>NC_056511.1:2112282-2122217 GCF_014905685.2 Nematolebias whitei | reverse complement strand
TGTGAACTTGATGTATTTATCCACAGAGTTGATGTGGTCAGTAAAATGTTGGACTTCCTGAGATTTAATTTTAACCCAGGTGTCGTCAACATACCTGAACCAATGACTTGGTGGTGTCCCTGAAAAGGACGTCAAGGCTCTCTTTTCTACCTCCTCCATGTACAGGTTGGCAACAACAGGAGAAACTGGAGACCCCATAGCACACCCATGTTTCTGCCTATAATATTGCTCCCCATATGTGAAGTAGGTTGACTGCAGGCACAGTTTCAAGAGTTGACACAGTTGTTCTGTGGAAAGTGTGGTCCTGCTGCTCAGAGTGGTGTCTGATTTTAATCTTAAACTGACCACCTCTACTGCATCATCAACAGGAAGTAAAGAGTGATGTGACATCAACAGAGACCATTGTTTCATCAGTCTCCATGACGACATCCCTCACCTTGTCCACAAAGTCCATAAATATAAAATAACACTGGTAACAAAACTCAAATAGTACTTTACCTAAAAATACATGCTCAAGATAAAAGTTGAAGAAATAATTAAATTTAAAAGTCTACTTTATTATTAAGAATATTAAATATACAAAACACTTTAAAAATATTTCCTATATAATTACTTAACACCATGAACACTTTAACTTATTTTAAACATCTCAACAGCATAAAAGTGTGATAAACATCCAAATTATTCAATAAAGTTTGTAATTCTGCTTAAAGTAAAACTGACTCTTGTTCCTCTCAACCTGCTTTGTGTTTTGGAAAAGCAAAGATTTAAAAACATTTTGAATTTATTCAAATTATCTGAAGGCTGTCTCAGGTGTGATGCCACCTAGTGGACAGCTGCTGACATAACACGTTGTTTAAGTGACCTTTAAATTGTTTCTAATAACCTCAGAGACGCTTCAAACATCTGGAACCAGGAGGGACTTGTGCTAACAGGAGGTTCCTCCCTGCTCCTCAGACCAGCTGGAGCTGGATTTTATAAGTACAAAAACAAGTAATACAGTAAACACAAGAGCACTGAACTACAGCGGCGCAGACTAAATGTGGCCAAATGGTGGTGTCCTTGAGAAACAAGCAGTCGTGGAACACACTGCCAGTTTCTATCAGGAGCACCTACTGCAGCTTTAAAACTCTTTGAAACTTTGGCTGAAAACTAACCAGAGGTGCACTCCTGTGCACATTCACTATTTTCTTATGGCATCGTATCTTTATTGTAATTTCATGTTGTGTTATAAAGGTGGTGTTTGTGTTGTTCTCTGCTCTTTGTTTTGTGGGATGTCTCTTGTTCTTGCGTGCCTTAGGACAACAGATGAAAATTAGCTGTTGTGCTAACTCCGGCATATTTACATTGATGCTTACTGCTGACATGATGATTAATATGATTGTCCTAATTTAAATAAATTAAATGAAATGAACTGATCTCAGACCAGCTGGAAGAAGATCTTTATTTTAACTCTAACTGCTTAACAGTCATTCTTCTTCTTCTTCTTTTTTCAGATTTTCCATCTTCAGGGGTCACCACCCGGCAGGTGGACTCACGTGTGCAAGATGAGCCTTCATCCCTCAGGCTGTTTGGCTCCATCTCCTGGTTCTTTGGTTCGGTCCGGACCGGTTGGGCTCTGTTTAACTGAGGAGTAAAGGTAAATTCTGTTAAATAAATCAGAGGGAGTGGTTTGACCTTTGACCACCTGGCCTCTTCACCCAGAATAAATTAATCCTGTTAATCCGTTAATCTCCTCTTGAAGACCTCGGGTCACTTTTTAAACTTATTTTATAATTTATTCTCGTTCCTGTGCCGACCGCAGAGGAGACGGATTTATCTGTCAGTGAGTAAAGAAATATTTCAGACATTTTCAGAAGGTCTGAGTTCAAAGAGGAAAACATTCTTTAGGACATTAAACCATTTTTTATTGATCAGAACTTGATCAGAACATCAGAATGTTTTTCCTTTCATGTCAAGCTGAGCTCTGCTGTTTTCCCTCCGTGCTGACTGTCAGGCTCAAACCCTCCATCCAGTGATCCAGGCTGTTCTGGGATCACTTCCAGTGGTTCTGGATCTCAGTTCTCCGGCCTCTCTGTTCCTCTTTGGATGTTTTTTCTTTGGGTTCAGATTTTTAAAAACATTTTCCAAAGGGAACATTTTAAACGGCTCCGTTGTTGTTCTGTGGGGGCAGACACTGAACAAACACTTCAGCACTGGTGGAGCTCTTCATCACTAAACGCAGACCAACGGAGTTTACATCGATTTCACTTGCTGCTGTTTACAACAAACCAACCCAACAGCCCAGCCTCGCTGGAACCCCAGGTCTCTGGGTTCCAGGAACCAGGCTGGAAAAGGGCCATAACTGCAAACACACAGAACCCAGGTCTGAACCCAGGCCGGGCCTTACGATTCAGAAATACCGTCAGGTGCTCTAAAGGACTGTTAACGCCAAAGAAACCACAAAGAAACCAAAGGGATGTTGCGTTCAAGCAGGTCGGTCCCAGCAGTCCTTCCTTCTGTTTTATCTTTGAACGGTGTCCTTACTGAGTTTATAGGTTCTTACAATACTTGGACATTTAGTTTGATTCTCATCTCTCTTTTAAGCCTCATGTTGAAAACTTGGGAGACAAAAGAAAAAAAAAAACAGAATAGAAAACAAACAAACAAACAAACAAACAATGAACCTGTCTGGAAACAACAAGACACACAGACAGTGTGAGGTCGAAGGCCGGGAGTTTGATTCCCAGCTCCTACAGTGTGCTGAGGCCTGCATGATGGAGCAGAGGAGGAGGCTGAAGGAGGCACTGACCACCCCTCATACAGCAGTGACCACCTCCTCTTCATCCTCCTCCTCCTCACCACCACCCTCTCACTCTGCTTCATCCTCCGATCTCAGCAGATGTTTGATCGCTCGGCTCCGATCGATCGGATCAATCAGTGATCAGGATGAAGATCTTGTGCAGCTCAGCGCTCCTGCTGCTCCTCTTCATCGTCCCAGGTAAACAGATGTTTGATAAAGTCCAGATGTTCTGAGCAGAAGAAAGGTTTATCAACTCTTTTCATTCCTCCGGTTTCAGACAGAAAATAACTCATTGTTATCAGATTGTTGTTTATTATTCAGATGGGAAGAGATTTAACAAAAGCTCTCAAGTTATTTCGTTTCCCTCCTGATTAATGAAGTATTTTTGAATTGAAGGTTTTCTGTTAAAACGACCTGAACGACTGACTCGATGCTGCATTCAGGCGGGACTTCAATACAAAATATTTATATAAGAAAAACTTTTCTAAAATCTAATTCTTTCACATCTTTTGTACAGACTCTTTCTTATAATCTAGTTTAAACTAAAATCCATCCATCCATTTTCTTTACCCGTTTATTCCATTTTGGGTCACGGGGGTCGCTGGTGCCCATGTCCAGCAATCACTGTGCGAGGGGCGGGGGACACCCTGGACGGGTCTCCAGTCCATCACAGGGACACATAGAGACAAACGAGACAAACAACCATTCACTCTCTCACTCACACCTAGGGACAATTTAGAGTTACCAATCAGCCTAACATGCATGATTTTGGTCTGTGGGAGGAAACTGGAGTACCCGGAGAAAACCCACGCATGCACGGAGAGAACATGCAAACTCCACCCAGAAAGGCCCCTGGACCGGGGTTTGAACCAGGGACCTGCTCACTGAGAGGCAGCAGCTCTACCAGTTGCGCCACCGTGCTGCCCTTAAACTAAAATAAAAATAGAAATGTTAATTTCTTCTTTAGATGTATAACTTTTACTAAGTGTCTTTTATAATGTTTGTAGCTGTTTTTGTTCAGTGCTGAGGCCACGGCTGTTGTGACCAAATAAACTGAAACTTTGTCCTTTCAACAAAATAAACATTTAACCGTAAATGTATCAAAACTCTCATTTTCAGTCCTTCACTGTACACTTCACTTGAATAGTTTACACATACGCACACACACATGCGTGCATGCACACACGCACGCACATTGTAATGCACTAACATCCATCTTGTGCCGACATCAGCGGAAGACTGAATGAAGCTAATTAAAACAACATGGTCTGATCATATTCAAAGATCATGGAGCTGCTGCAGCGGTACGTCAGAGCGGCCGCCATGTTGGATGTGGCAGATCTGCCCGTCAGCTAATATAAAGAAATTCATTCATTCATTCAACCTTTAGTTAGAAAGGTTAATCAGGTTAATCAGGTTAATCAGGTTAATCAGGTTAAATGGACAGAACTTCATAAAGCACCGATCTTAAAACTGGATAATGTGTCAGCCTCATGGACAGAAACTGGAAGTTGGTTCCACAAGAGAGGAGCCTGATAAATGAAAGATCTTCCTCTCATTCTGGAAACTCTAGGAACCACAAGTAAACCTGCAGTCTGAGAGCGAAGTGCTCTGTTAGTAAAATATGGAACAATAAGATCTGTAATATAAGATGGAGCTAGGTTGTTGAGAGCTTTGTAGGTTAGAAGTAAGATTTTGAATTCTATTCTGGATTTGACAGGGAGCCAATGGAGAGAAGCTACAACTGGAGAGAGATGATCTCTCCCAGTAACTCCAGTTAAGACTCTGGCAGCAGCATTTTGGATCAACTGAAGACGTTTTAAAGAAGTATTTGGACACCCAGATAATAAACCATTGCAATAGTCCAGTCTAGACGTGACAAATGCATGGACCAGTTTTTCTGCATCATCTTTAGATCAGATGTTTCTAATGTTAGTGATATTACGCAGGTGGAAGAAGGAGGTTCTAGTAACGTTTTTAATGTGGGGGATAAAAGACATGTCCTGTTCAAAAATAACACCAAGATTTTTAACATTAGAGCTGGAGGACAGATTAATGCATCTAAGGAGGGAGAAAGACTGAAACATTCATTCCTAAGATGTTCTGTAAAGGTTTCTTTGTTTTCAGGACTTTTCTTCTTCACCATGTGGAGTCATTGCTGCCATGGTCAAAAACAAAATAATCCAGCAGCACCCATCAGACTCCAGAAGAGCTGTGAGGTGGTTCCTCCGTTGGTGAGGTCCTCCGTGGTTCTTCTAAGGTTCTGTTGGACATTTTGAAGACTCTCGACATAAACAAAAACATCTTTCCGTGGTTCTCTTGGTCTCCATGAGTGACGAGGTCCCAGGACTCCTTAAAATATTTAATGCAGTTCTCTTCTCCTCCAGTTTCTGTTGCAGGACTTCAAACAGTAACCAAACCAATCAGATCCAGATTTAACGAGCCTGACACAGAACCAGACAGCTCGTTTCTCATCATGAGGCGTTCACTTCCCGTCGGACATTTCCATTTTTGTCTAAAGGCTGCTCAGATTGGAGCCTCCTGTGCCGGCAGGTCAAAGGTCAGAGATGTTTCATTCTCTGGTTATCTGCAGGTCGTTAAACTCATCTGGTGTTTCCTTTTATGTTCATGTTGAACCTCTGAGTGTTCGTCATCGTTTCTGTCTCCAGCGGCTCCGCTTCCTGTGTCCAACAAACTTTAACAAGCTAAAGGTCACGACCTCACAGCCACAAACAGCTGTAAGAAACACGGAGATGTTTCAGGTGGAACAATAGGACCTATGGGTCCGAGTCCAGCGACCATAATAAATGAAACACCTTTAGAACGGAACCAGACGTGAGCACGGACCGAGCGTTGACCACAGAACGTCAGAGTTCTGTCAGAGTCCAGTTCACACCAGACGGTTCCGGAGAAGAACGCTCAGTGACTGAAGAAGATTTATTCATCTTCTTGAGCTCCTGCTGCTGTTTGCTCTGAGGAAACATCTGAAAACTTTTACAGAAAAACATCAAAACCTGAAACAAAATTCAAAACCAGAGAAACACTAAGACCTTCATCAGAACCAGAGATCATCTTCATCACTTCCTGCAAACAGGATTTAAGAATCAGTCCGTGAACGTCTGGAGATTAAAAGTGGAGGTGCTCAGCAGGTTAATTAATGTGGGAAATGTGGTTTATAAGTGTGTGTGTGTGTGTGTGTGTGTGTGTGTGTGCATGTGTGCGCGTGCGTGCGTGTGTGTGCATGTGTGTGTGTGCGTGTGTGCGTGCGTGTGTGCGTGTGTGTGTGTGATTGTTTTGGTCAAACCTTAAATCAACTCCTACCTCATTCAGTTCAGTCAGACCTCTAGTGATCTGTTCAGCCTCGGCGTGTGCGTTGGGCATGACTCTCAGCTACCACCACACCAACTTCCTGCTCAGTATCTGTAAAAATGTCCGTTAGTCATTTTTGTGTTTTGTTGAGTCAGCTGCCCGTGGCGGCCATCTTGAATTAGACTGACTCCAGAAGTTAATCAAATGTGTCCGTGCATCCAGTGATTACCTCCTGAAAGTTTCATTAAAAATCCCTTCACTGGTTTCTGAGATATTTTGCAAGAAGGGAGACACACAAGCAGTTACATGATCGCCCTCCTGTCATGGCGGTGGGCGATAATAAAACATGAAAAAAGATTTAACATGGACATGGTAATGTGAGTTGTCTCCTGCGTTAAAGCTTCTCTAACATCTCTAAAAACAGAACAATCAATCACGTAATACTCAACCTGATCAAAGACAGATGTCTGGGGGTCTACCTGAGTCCTCCAAGTTTCTTCTTCTTGTCTTTGCAGTTTGTTTCGCCGCTCACGGTCGCTTTGCCCAGAAGCTCCTGACTGACCTGTTCTCCAACTACACCAACGCCCTGCGGCCAGTGGAGGACACCGACAACATCCTCAACGTCACGCTGCAGATCACCCTGTCCCAGATCATTGACATGGTAACCAGACCCTGTCCTCAGGGTCCTCAGAATCTCAAGGCCTTCACAAGCTGTCCTCAGGATCCTTTGACCCTTTCCTGAGAATCCTTAGACAGTGTCACTAGGATCATTACAACCTATCCTAATGTTTGACAAACACTGACTGAGGATCCTAAGGATGATCTTTTGACCCTGCCCTGATAATTCTCAAATTTCAACTGAGGGTCCTTAGACCCCCATCCTGAGGATTCGGATTCTGATGGGAATTCTCAGCTGTTGTGTTCTGTTTCATCAGGATGAGAGGAACCAGATTCTGACCACCTACCTGTGGATCCGCCAGGTATGGCTGGATGCCTACCTCACATGGAAGAAGGAGGATTATGACGGCCTGGACACCATCCGGATCCCCAGCAGCTATGTCTGGAGGCCTGACATTGTTCTGTACAACAGGTACTCAAAGCTTCCTGTCAACTGGACTTGGTTCTTCTCCTGGTTTCTAATAACTTCCTGTGTCATAGTGCAGACGATGAATTCTCCAGCTCCATGGAGACAAATGTGGTCCTCCGTAATGATGGACAGGTGATGTGGGACCAGCCGGCCATCACCAAAAGCTCCTGTTCTGTGGATGTGGCCTTCTTTCCTTTTGATGTGCAAGAGTGCAGCCTGACCTTCGGCTCCTGGACTCACAATGGAAACCAGATGGACCTGATCAACGCACTGGACAGTGCAGATCTGGCCGACTTTGTCCCCAACGTGGAGTGGGAGGTGAGAGGTTCTCTTCTCAACAAATCCTGGTTCCTGGCTCAGATCTTTTAAACCTTCTCGCTGAACAGGTTCTGGGCATGCCGGCCAAGAAGAACGTCATCCAGTATGGCTGCTGCTCCGACCCATACCCGGACATCACCTTCACGCTCCACCTGAAGAGACGAGCCTCCTTCTACATCTTCAACCTCCTCATCCCCTGCATGATGATCTCCTTCCTGGCTCCGCTGGGTTTCTTCCTGCCAGCCGACTCTGGGGAAAAGATTTCCCTGGGTGTGACGGTGCTGCTGGCCCTCACCGTGTTCCAGCTGCTTGTGGCTGAGAGCATGCCGCCATCTGAGAGCGTCCCTCTGATCGGTGAGAAGACCTGATCTTTGCCTTTGGGTGGAGGTTCTTATTTCTCTCACAGGTGCCTTTTATCAAAGTTCAGTTGTGTTTTTTTATCGGAAAGTGTAAGAATGTAGAACAGGTTAGATGATGATGTTTGCAGACAACATCTGTAGCGAGAGCAGGGAGCAGGTGGAAGAGAGCCTGGAGAGGTGGAGGTCTGCTCTGAGCAGAAGAGGGATGGAAATCAATTGAAGCAGAAGACAACAGAGGTGAGGACAAAGGTAGATGGAGACAAGTGTTGGGAGGAGAGGGGCAAGAGAGGGAAACGGAAAGTTTTCAGGATGGTATGGAGTCCTGCTGTGAAGTTTAGAGATGGTGGAGTCTGGAAGTGGGGCAGACGAAGATGCTCAGATCTCCATTAGGAGGGAGCCCCATTGAGTCCATCAGAGGGAATATCAGAGCTCCAGTCTTTTGACAAAACCAGAAAGGTGTGAGATGGTTTGGACATGTCCAGAGGAGGGACAGTGGACATATTGGACAAGGATGTTGAACAACGAGCTCCCAGGTTGGAGGACCAGAGTGAAGGTGGATAGATGTTGTGAAGGAGGATCTGCAAAAAGTTGGTTTGACAGAGGAGGAGGCTGGGAGATGGACTGTTGAGTACTGTCATACTCAGTCCGTAGTACTGTTGTACTCACTCTGTGGTAGGGATGTACTCAGTCGGTAGTACTGTCATACTCACTCCATAATACAGTTGTACTCACTCCATAGTACTGTCAAACTCACACTGTTGTACTCACTCTGTACTACTTTTGTCCTCACTTCATAGTACTGTTGCATTTACTCTGTAGTATTATAGTATTCACTTCATAGCGCTAGAGTATTCAGTCTGTAGTACTTTTGTACTCAGTTTGTAGTTCTATTGTACTCACTCTGTATTCACTCTTTAGTACTGTTGTTCTCACTCCATAGTACTGTGGTGTTTGCTCTGTAGTAAAATCAGATGTTTCATGGTGAAGCTTTGGTCCGACAGCAGAGACATAAATGGCTCTGTGTGTGATCCAGTAGGTGAACAGGATGTTCTGAGATTATTAATCGTGATTTATAACCTTGAATTTTAGCAAAGTATTTAACATGCAGCCTGACATTTTACAGGATGGTTCCTGTTGCTCCTCTGACCTCAAACGAGACAGAGAAGGAATACAGATAATTAATCCGCCAAGAAGCAGATAACTGTCTGCAGAGGAGGCAGATTAGTTGTTGAAGTGAAACGGACGGAGAGGAGCTGTGGAGTAAACACCATGTTTCTGTACCTGCCAGAATGACCAGGAGAGGTCACTAGATCCTGTCAGGTGGTGTTTAACAAAACAACAATGCTGGATGGATGGCTGGCTGGCTGGATGGATGGATGGATGGATGGATGGATGGATGGATGGATGATGGAAGGATGATGATGGATGAATGGATATTAGATGATGTATGGATGGATGGAAGGAAGGAAGGAAGGAAGGTTGGATGGATGGATGGATGGATGGATGGATGGATGGATGGATGGATGATGGAATGATGATAATGGATGAATGGATATTGGATGATGGATGGATGGATGGATGGATGATGGATGATGGAAGGATGATGATGGATGAATGAATATTGGATGATGGATGGAAGAAGGAAGGAAGGATGGATGGATGATGGATGATGGATGGATGATGGAAGGATGATGATGGATAATGGATGGATGGATGATGGAAGGATGATGATGGATGAATGGATATTGGATGATGTACGGATGGAAGGAAGGGAGGAAGGAAGGAAGGATGGATGGATGGATGATGGATGATGGATGGATGGAAGGAAGGGAGGAAGGAAGGATGGATGGATGGATGATGGATGGATGGGTGATGGAAGGATGATGATGGATGAATGGATATTGGATGATGTATGGATGGAAGAAAGGAAGGAAGGAAGGATGGATGGATGGATGATGGATGATGGATGGATGATGGAAGGATGATAATGGAAGAATGGATATTGGATGATGGATGGATGATAGATGGATGATGATGGATGGATGGATGATGGAAGGATGATGATGGATGAATGGATATT
>NC_056511.1:2107814-2112182 GCF_014905685.2 Nematolebias whitei | reverse complement strand
TGTATGTGACGTGGTTTAATCAGACCTTTGTATGTGACGTGGTTTAATCAGACCTTTGTGTGTGACATGGTTTAATCAGACCTTTGTATGTGACGTGGTTTAACCAGACCTTTGCATGTGACGTGGTTTAACCAGACCTTTGTGTGTGACGTGGTTTAACCAGACCTTTGCATGTGACGTGGTTTAACCAGACCTTTGTATGTGACATGGTTTAATCAGACCTTTGTATGTGACGTGGTTTAACCAGACCTTTGTATGTGACGTGGTTTAACCAGACCTTTGTATGTGACGTGGTTTAATCAGACCTTTGTGTGTGACGTGGTTTAACCAGACCTTTGTATGTGACGTGGTTTAATCAGACCTTTATGTGTGACGTGGTTTGTCTGTTTGTTGTTTTGTTCTTTGCCTCAAACTTTAGAAACCAGAAACTTTAAGTTGTTCATGTGACAGCACAAAGCACAAGATTACCTTCAACCACAACTTGAAAGGCTGCATGTTACAGTCATTACCTGTAGCTTTAGCTTCAGTGTCAGAACGTCCGCTGAGACGAAACCAGTGTGACCAATTCTAACGCCATGGTACCCAGTCCTGGTCCTGGAGAGCCACCATCCTGCAGGTTTTAGATGCTTCTTTGCTTTGACACACCTGGCTTCTGCAGAGCTTGAAGACCTGCTGACAATCAGGGAAACAACGAAAACCTGTAGAATAATAGCCCTGGTGCACCAGGATGGAGCACCAATGCTTTAGTGTCTCCATCAGTTGTGGAATTAACCATAAATTCAGAAAAAAAACTTTAATTTAAAAACAAGACACAAATGTAATTTTTCTGCAGCTTCAGAAATAATCAAGATGTAAAACTGAAAAGAACAGCAAAGAGAGAAGTGTGAGGGTAAACACAAAGGGCGTCACACCAGTCTCTACTGACAGAGATTACCTCCCTGTCCAACAGTCCCTGAATGCCTCACCCAGTTTAATTCAATTACCTGCTGGTCACTGAGACCCACAGGACCTGCGAGGCCTGCAGGATTTCCATTAGTGCCAGGAAATAACAGAACGTTTAATCACGTTCACTGTAACTCAGCTCGGTTCTGGTTGTCAGGTGATTTATGAGCAGATTGGATAAAAATATCAAGTTTATTAATGTCACACAGGTTATTCTTTAAGTTATCACATTATCAACTTTCTGACAGATCCAGTAGCAGGACGGCATCTCCTCAGCTTCTTTGCAGTCCCACAACATCAAACTGACCTGATTTCAAATGGACTAATAGTTTTGGTCCCTCTTCCAATCGACTTTGGTGCTCAATGGACTCAGAGAGTCGAACGGAAGCATCTGATAATTTTCCGGTCCAGGACCAGGACCAGAACCAGGACCGTTTCCAGCCCATCGGCCACCTCAAGTGAAGCTTGATGGCCAGGTGGCCTCTCGAGCGGGGAGACGTTGTCCAAAGGTCCGACATTTTTCTCCAGATTCTAACTGGACTTTTCATCTGGACCTCAGTGGCTGTTTGGTTCCTACTGGGATTACTGTGTGGTTTTGTGCTGGCTTTTTGTTGGACTGGCTCTCCTTGTAGGTATCTTGCTGTCGGCCATGGAGATGTTGATCTGAGCCGGACCAGAACTGTGCCAGCTGGAACCGAGCTGGTCCCAGCATCAGCGAGCAGCCTGATCCTCACTCATCCAAGGACTAGCTTTCTCTGTGGGCATCTGTTGTTGGCTGTGGAGAAGTTTGACGAAACCGGACCAGAACCTAGCCAGTCCCAGTCTCAGTGGGCAGCCTGATCCTTGCTCACCGAAGGACCAGCTTTCTCCATGGATGTCTGCTGTCAGCTGTGGAGGAGTTTCCCAGAGCCGGACCAGAACCAAACCAAGAATGGCTTCCAGCCTCTACGGTCAGTCTGACCACTGCTCACCTGTATGGAAGTCTCTCCTGCTGGGAAGCACTGTGGAGGAGCTGTTTGAAGGAAAACCGGCATCTGTATTGGAGTTCTGTGGATCTTCCATCTGCACTCACCTGGATTTTGGATCTGTATGGAACCACTGCTTCGGCGCTGGTCAGCTGAAGGATCTATTCCAGATCGAAGGCGAAACATTTCAGCACAAAAAAAGAAACTGTCCAGATGACCTGACTGAAAAATGTTGGATTGTATACCCAGATTATTGAGCATGGACTTTGCTGTTTTCAACCAGTTTGACAAGACTGTCAACAAGGAAAAGGGCTGGCAATGGAGGAGGGGCGTACCAAAGAGACCATCTAATCATAAGCAGAACTGGTTTGTTCCACTTTGGAGTAAGCAGTTGGAGGAAGAATCAGTTTTGTTGTGTGTTTCCTTGACTGATGAAGCCTTCCGGATCCAAGGCGAAATGTTTCACACAACAAAAGAAACTGTCCAGATGACCTGACTGAAAAATGTTGGATTTTATACCTGGATTATTGAGCATGGACTTTATTATTATGACAATAGTTTCAAGCGATGTTCACATCATCAATTAACAGAATACGGTGCCAGTCAAAGTGAGATAAATCCCAGAGGAATGACTGTTCACAAAAACATTTCAGATCACTATTTTGAATTAATCTGGGCTTAGTGTGGAAGTTCAATGTCTCTGAGAGTCGCTATGATACAATGGTCACTCAAACCATGGAGTCTGTCACAATTTTAACTCCTATAATTACACATCTGTCCCAAAAAATACAAGAAAATGTCTAATGATAACGTTGTTACTGTTGTCTGGGATACAACCTAATCCTGGATCCCCCACACATTATAGCACACCAAATTATTTAAAAACCATGTCAGGAGTACACTTTCTGCACGTTAATACATGCAGTCTCCCTCGAAAAATTGATTCATTGAGGGTTTGGGTCTGTTTTTCTAGTGCTGATGTAATTTTAATTTCTGAAACTTGGTTATCCAAAAAAAAAATTTGATAAAGATGTAGCAACTGGTGGATTTAACATCTAACGTTCTGACCATCTCTGGAAGGGAGGTGGCGTTACAAATTACATCAGAGCAGGCCTGGATTCTCAACTGGTGTCTGCTAAAACAATCCCAAGCCAGTTTGAATTCCTGGCAGTAAACATTACTTTTCATGGAGGTTTTTCTTATCTGTTGTGGGCTGTTATCACTCCATCCCCCCAGCAAACTGCTGAGGCTCTGTCCTCCTTTTTAGAATTCCTAGCCAATTTACAGTTCAATGAAATCCTCCTTGCCAGTGACTTCAATGTTGATTGGAAAATTCTGAGCCCACTCCGTGAAAAATTCAAGGAATTTTGCTTGACACTTAATCTGACACAAATCATTGACACCCCCACCAGACCTAACAAGCGATGTCCTGAAAAATCTTCCATATTAGACCTCTTAACAATTATGCCCCATAAATTCCCTGGTTTGGGTGGTTTTGCAAATGATAGGAGCGATCATTGCATTATCGGAGTTATCAGAGACACTAAACTGCCTCACTCTAAGCCCATATTAATTCAAAAAAGGGATGTGAAATGTTTTAGTCATCAAGCCTTCCTGTCCCATTTTGATTGGCACCGTATCCTATTAACAACGACATGAACACTGCTTGGAACTGTTTTCAGAGTAGTTTAATCTATTTTGTAGATAAACATGTTCTTTTTTGCCAGTTCTGAATAAAAGGACGACACAGCACCTGGTTTGCACCTGAGTTAGCTGATCTTCTGCACAGGAGAGATCAGCTTTGGGCTGCAGCCAGGAATTCTGGCTCAGACTGACTTGTTGCATTTTCAACAGCTGCAAAATAAATGTGCAACTTGAATCAAAGCTTGATTCAGCTGCTCAGAGTACTCAGTATCGACCTGACTCTCTGTGAAGCCAGGTATCGTAGCTCCGTGGATGATGGCTTGGTGTCTCTCACATGCACGCGCCTACCTGTAGGTTACAAAACTCTGACTTCCATCCATCCATCCATTATCTTTACCCGCTTATTCCATTTTGGGTCACGGGGTTTGCTGGTGCCCATGTCCAGCAATCACTGTGCAAGGGGCGGGGTACACCCTGGACGGGTTGCAAGTCCATCACAGGGCCACATAGAGACAAACGAGACAAACAACCATTCACTCTCTCACTCTCACCTAGGAACAATTTAGAGTTACCAATCAGCCTAACATGCATGTTTTTGGTCTGTGGGAGGAAACCGGAGTACCCGGAGAAAACCCACGCATGCACGGAGAGAACATGCAAACTCCACCCAGAAAGGCTCCTGGACCGGGGTTTGAACCAGGAACCTGTTCGCTGAGAGGCAGCAGCTCTACCAGTTGCGCCACCGTGCTGCCCACTACAACAATCAATGAGAGTAAAATTAAAGAGAAATATATATATATATATATATATATATATA
>NC_056511.1:2094987-2107714 GCF_014905685.2 Nematolebias whitei | reverse complement strand
CAGACCCCTGAAGGTGTCTTGTCTCAGACCCCTGAAGGTGCTCTTGTCTCAGACCCCTGAAGGTGTCTTGTCTCAGACCTCTGAAGGTGGTCTTGTCTCAGACCAGCTATATCTGCTTTCAGCGCTGTCTGAGCTCAACTCTGTGACTAAGGACAGAATTTAAAGTCTGGAGAACCTCTTTAAATCAGTAGGTTCATCCACTAGAACATGAACTTCTGGACTGATGTGCAAGTCAGAAGGTACCACAGATCACTGCAGCTCGCTGGTGGACCTTCATGGTTCCAGTGTTGAAACAGGGTCAGCACCAGTAGAAATCTGGACCTAAATATGTATCCATGTCCTTATTTCAACAGGAAAGTACTACATTGCCACCATGATGATGGTCACTGCATCCACAGCCCTCACCATCTTCATCATGAACGTCCACCACTGTGGTCCCGAGGCCCAACCCGTCCCACACTGGGTCGAGCGCTTCGTCCTGAACTATCTGGCCAGAATCTGTTTCGTCAGTGAGGTCGGCGAGAGCTGCTTCAGAGGATCCTCATCCAAGACACAACCGTTGTCTCAGGATGAGTCTGACATCCCATCCGGAGACAGCAGGGGGACAAACTGGGACATAAACGGACAGACGTGGGGAGGGAGAGGTGAGGAAAAAGGGGGAGAGGAGTCTGTGAGTGGGGAGCAAGATCTGACCAAGCAGAACCTTTGGGAGGAGGATCTGTTCGTGACCATCGACCACTCTGAGGAGAAAGGCTCTGCCGGAGGACGGGGGGACGGAGCTGAGGAGTCCAACCATGACGGAAGGGGAGGAGGGGGGGAGTACACGAAGGAGACAAAAGGCATCGGAGGCGGAGTCACAGAGAACCTGAGGGAGATCTTGGTGAGAACGCAGAGTGCATGCCAGCACCAGAGACTGCGTAAGAACATCGAGTTCA
The DNA here is from genome assembly GCF_014905685.2 of Nematolebias whitei. NCBI lineage: Eukaryota > Metazoa > Chordata > Actinopteri > Cyprinodontiformes > Rivulidae > Nematolebias > Nematolebias whitei. The sequence goes on along the minus strand of NC_056511.1, from coordinate 2,106,779 downwards.
TCGCCAGCTCGTACCAGGAGCAGCGAGCGGCACAGCTCCGCATCGCTGAGTGGAGGAAGGTTGCCAAGGTGATGGACCGCTTCTTCATGTGGCTCTTCTTCATCATGTTCTTCTTCATGAGCATCCTCATCCTGGGCAAGGCCATCTGACCCAGCCATGGGCTCAGACTGTGTGGACCACGAGGACGTATCCACCATGATGAACCCAGCAGGACGTCACCCGCAGCGCTGAACGCTGAAGTTCAAACTGAGACCAGTTACAGCTCAGAGGGTTTGTTAGGGACGACTCAGCTACTACCACACCAAGGCTTACCTTGGTACCTGTAAAACTGAATGAGTTGAAGCCCTCATTACCTGTGGCAGCCATCTTGAATCAGGATCAGAAACCAACTTTTTTCCATTCCAACCAGAAATGGCCAGATAAACCCAGGTTTGATCAATTATCATTACTGTGAAAATAATTTTGAGATTAAATTAAATGTTCCTGAAAAACTAAAACTGTTCTTTAAAATGTTTTTAGTTAAGCTAATCAGAGCCTTTTAAAGGAGTAAAAAGTTTCTAAATAAAAGCTTTGTGTTGGTGTAGCTGTCAGGTGTCGCCACCTGCTGGTCTTCACTTGAACTGCAGCGCTCTCGTGTTCCAGGTGACGTCATGTCCTCTGCAAAGTCTGACTGAAGGCAGGCTTATTCTTTCAATCTTTTAACAACAAATTAAGTTTAAATTCTTTATTATTTTAAAGGTTTGTCATTTCTGAGTTACAACCGAAAGTTACACAGACGTTTGAAGATGTAATCATGAATTAAAGTGAAGTCTTTGAAGGATTGTGTTCATCTTTTCACCAAAGTTAGTCTGTTAATGCACCATCAGACATTTATTTTCACTTTGTTTTATTTTGTGTTTGTAATCACTGAATAAAAAATCCATTAAACAATAATCTGTACATGTGACACAGGTTGTTGCACATTTGTGAATTATTTCTTGTCACCAACGCCCGTGCTCAATAATCCAGGTACAAACCCAACAATGTTCGGTCAGGTCATTTGGACGGTGTCTTTTCTTTTCTGAGACGTTTTATCCTTCATCCAAAGGACTTCTTCAGTCTGAGAAACCAGGTTATTTCTTGTCACTTTTTGCACAATGTTTTATCAATAATGTATTTCTTGTTTATTTGTGTATTTTTCCTCATTTATAGCCTCAAAATGTGTAATAAAATTTGGAATCCTAAAATCAAAACGTGAAACTTCATTTATTGACAGAAATGACATGTGAACAGTGGCGGCTCCTGAGTACAAATATTAGTGGGGCAGACATTACTTTCTTGTTGGTTTTTGTGTGTCCACAAAGATTTTGCCTTTCTTCTCCCGTGGGTCGAGGTTGTGTCTGGTGAAAAACAGTCGGGTCTAATAAATCAGAGAAACACCTTCCACCCCCACCCAGCAGGTGCACATCTTTCTGAATCGGGTTTCTTGTTTGATTTGAAGTAGAGAAGAAGAAAAACCTCCAGAATAACAAAGGGAGACAAAAGTTCAGTGAAGTAACTAAAATAATGTAAAAGTGAAAAATGACAACTCGTCACCGAACCAAATAAAAGATTGAAGAGGGAATCAAACCCTCAAGAACTCTGCTTCCACCGCTGACCCACCACAGAAACAAACTCACGATTAAAGAATAGTTTCAAGAAGGTCCTACCATGTTGCTGGAAACTTCCTGTTCCTTGACCATCCTCTGTTCGGTTCTGGTCCGATCTGTTGGCTCCAAACTGAATATCTCCACTGCTGAACTCAGCAGGTTTCTCTGCAGCTGTTCCTGGGATGAGCTCACGTCAGGTAGAGGTCGTATCAATGCGCTAAAACCAGCTGAATGTGTCCACAGGCAGAAGATCAGACGCCCCAAATGAAGCTCTGTTGGACCGGCCTGTTCGGATCACAGGCCACACGTTCAGATCTGCTCGAGGAACGCGTGTCGTTGAACGGTCCCACCCCATGACGGTAAATAACTAATAACTGAAGACGAATCACTAAAAATATTTTTAAATTCTACTTAAAATTGTTAAAATATTTGAAAAATGCTCCAAACAGAACAACACACAGGACAGAAGTCATTTGTGGAGGTCCAGGCCTCCCTTGCAATAAAAATCTGTGATCTCAGTGGGATTCGCCTCGTTAAATAAAAGGTTAATAAACTTATTAGGAGGAACTACTTTGTGAGGCGAATGAATTTTTTAAGTGGAGCTCTGTCCCACCTGCCCCTGTGGACCAGCGGCCACTGCATCTGAATTTATTTTAGGAGATGGATGTGTGAGGTTCTGGTTCTTGATTTTATCTGTTCAACCTTTATTTCTACAGGTTAGTCTCACTGAGTCACGAGGACTCATTTACAAGAGAGACCTGTTTTAAACAGACAACAATAATTAAACATTAAAATCCAATTACAATCGAAGTAGTGTTATAAAAACAGTCAACTCAAAGTAACACTAAAAACAAGAACACGCTTGTTTTGATGTTTCTTAGAGAGGTCAAGGTGGAGAGCTTCAGCTCTTTCTGGAAGGTGTTCCAGGAAACAGGATCAGGGTCCGCACTGAGGGGACGCTGCAGGTAATGAAGGCCAGAGAGCGCACGCTGTAACTGCACTGACAGCGTGACACGGAGGAGGAGATTTAAGAAGGCTGCAGACCAAGGAGGGATTTAAAGATGAAAGTAGTTTAGTGAAGAACACCGAGGTACAATGTGCATGTGTGCACGTGTGCATATGTGTGTGGGGGGGTATTTCTGGTGGTGAGTCTTCGTGGATTTGAGACAAATTGAAATCAGCAGCTGGAGATGAAGGTCAGAACTTCAAGCGGAGCTTTTTCTTCAGTTGACTGAAGGGAAGTCCAAGCAGGATCTTCAGAAGGTCAGAGGTCAAACGTTCTGACCCACTCAGCTAGAACACTTCCTGTCATCAGGATTCACAGCAGATGTCTCCCACTTCACTGGTGTTCCAGCTTTTAGCATAAATCTTTCAGCGTACGCTGCATTTTCACAGGAAATGAGTCGAGTTTCAATGATCACTGCAACATGAAGTTCATAACAGTCACAGCAGTCCTTCGGACTTCTTTCAAGAACCAAAAGATTATTTAACTGTCTTCAACATTGCAGCATGGTGGATCAGTTGGTAGAGCTGCCACCTCTCAGTGTAAAGATCGCCAGTTCAAATCCCGGTCCGGAGGCCTTTCTGGGTGGAGTTTGCATGTTCTCTCCGTGCATGCGTGGGTTTTCTCCAGTTTCCTTCCACAGATCAAAAACATGATTGGTAACTCTAAATTGTTCCCATGTGTCCCTGTGATGAACTGGAGACCTGTCCAGGTGTCCCTGTGATGGATTGGAGACCTGTCCAGGTGTCCCTGTGATGACTGGAGACCTGTCCAGGTGTCCCTGTGATGAATTGGAGACCTGTCCAGGTGTCCCTGTGATGGACTGGAGACATGTGGTGTCCCCCACTTCTTGCAAAGGACTACTGGATGTGGGCACTAGAGACCCCACCACAGCCTGAAAATGAAGAAGCAGGTAAAGATTATGGATGGATCTCTGTGTGGACAATGTCCTGTCTTTGGTCCAACATTTAAACTTGTTAAGGTCCAGCAAAGAAACGATGGAGATGAACAGCACCAAGTGCTCCACTGACTCCTACATAACTTCTGTCCTGTCTTGAATGTCCAGAGGACCAGACTTAACTATTTTTGATTTTTCTACCTGGATGCATCAGAACATAACTTCTCTATTTCCTCTTTCAGCCGTTTGTTTTTCTTCAGGGCACCTTTGGTCTTCAGGGCAGTTAGTGGTTTTAATTTTGCATGGAATAAATGTCTTTCATGTCTTTATTTCTTCTAGGCAGCAATAATCTTATAATTTGTTAGCTTTTGGCTTTCTTCCTGATATTTCTCTAAGTTGTGTTTTATATTTTTGACTGAACTGCCGAGGTAGAAGAGTTTGTCTCAAAGGGTACGGGGTCACCACTAGGACTGGATCAAATTCACATGATGTATACTGCATATAACTAACAAACTACACAGGTTGTGCGACAGATTATTGCACAGCTACTAAGGAACATTGATATGAATTATGATGGTAAAATAGATACATACATGATACAGCCACATAATGCATTAGCAATAAAAATATTAGGTGTCACAAGCTAATATTAGTCATATTAGTTGTCACAGATGTGACTTGGTAAATGGTAAATGGACTGTACTTATATATCACCTTTCTATCTTATCCAGAAACTCAAAGCTCTTAACAATCTGCGCCTCATTTACCCATTCATACAGCTCTATACTAGATCTCTACAAAGCTAATTGAACAAATCATTCTAAAGAGACTAATCAGAGCTTTATCACATTCATACACTGATGGGACACACATCACAGGCAATGAGGGGTTCAGTGTCTTGCCCAGGGACACTTTGGTATGCGACTGCTGGTGGATTTGAACCCCCAACTCTTTGGGGGTTCAAATTGGCGGACGTCTGCTCTAACCACTCAGCCACAGCCTCCCCATGTGCAATGTTATTGTCAGTTGTTCAGTGTTATTTATCGAGAGTTCAGTAATCTGACAGCTTGTGGATAATAACTGTCCTTTATACTTTTTGTACGCAATGACAGACGTCTGCTTGAAGAGAGTAGATGGAAGAGTCCTTGTGCTGGGTGGGTGTGGTCCTTAATGATGCTGTGTGCTTTACGTAGACATCGGCTGTAGTAGATGTCCTGGATGGTGTGGAGACTGCTACCAGTGTGTGATGATTACCCATTTGGTGCAGGCAAGACTCAAGGAATATAAATAAATAATTTATTCTTTACAAAATAAAAATGGCTGACGGGGCAGCAAACTTACATGAATCATGGGACAAGACGCAGGATACGAGGAGCAGGACAGGCATCACAGTGAGACAATGACCAGACCATGAGGGATGCAGGCAAACAGACTTAAATACACACACTAACGAGACTAACACAGAACACCTGTGAAACACAGGTGCAGACATCAGAGGGGAAGCAGACAAATATAGAACACTAGAGGGAGAGAGAGACCAGGGAAAGCACAACTCCTACAGTACCCCCCCCCAAGGACGTCCGTTGACGTCTCCAAGACCCCCACACCCCCAAAATGTGGGTGGGAGGAGAGGGAAAGCCAACAGGGAGGAGGGCATTAGGAAAAAAAAAAAAGACACGAGGGGAACGAAGAACTGGACAGGGTACACCAGGGGCAAGGTACAACACAAGGAAACAAAAGAAGGTCAGAGTTCAGGTAGGGGACTGTGAGATTGTCCAAAAAGCAGAACAGAGGTCAGACAGGCAACCATTCACCAGGCCAGGGCCAGTCAGGAGGGCGGCCAAGAAGTCGCCCAATAGGCAGGAACAGGTCGGGCAGAGCAGGAGTGAGGACCTCAGCAGGCGGGTCAGCGGCGAGGACCTCAGCAGCAAGGAGCTCTTCTGTGGCTGGATCATCTGGGGCTGGATCTTCGGCGGCAGTATCTGGAGCAGGAGCGGAGTCCGTCTGGACCCCCACGGAGCAGGAGAAGTGAGGAGCGTCCGCCGGGACCCCCTCAGAGCACGAGAAGTGAGGAACATCCGCCGGGACCCCCTCAGAGCACGAGAAGTGAGGAGCGTCTGCTGGGACCCCCTCAGAACAGGAGAAGTGAGGAGCGTCCGCCGGGACCCACTCGGAGCAGGAGATGTGAGGACCTCAGTGGGCAGAGCAGGAGCAGCGCGGGAGCCACCACGGGGGCTGCGTGCAGCGCGGGATCCACCTCGGGGGCTGCGTGCAGCGACAGGATCTGGAAAAGACGTGTCTGGGTCTGTGGGCTCAGGACAGTTGGGATCCTCACACAACATTGATGATGCAGAGGCTGCAGGAGATGGAAAAACTATGGAAACTGTGATCCAAAAAAGTTCAATCTGGTCCTCTGGACATTCAAAAAAAAAAAAAAACAAAGCAAAAAAATATAGAAACGTTTCATCTCTCATCCAAGAGACTTCCTCAGTCTGAGGAGCTGTTTTCAGCTCAGTCTCTTAAATAGCACCTTCTCAGAGTGGATCAACCAGTTTTGCTGCTGACAACCAGAACCAGCTGATCACATGCTCAAGAAGGACCATCAGCCTAACAATGGATCATTAGCACCTGATGGCTGTTTACTATTCACAGAGGGCTGAGTGATACTAGCAATCACAGCATTGTAAGAGGGGGACAGTTGAACCTGGAGGCTCCACCCCTGTTTAATGATGGACGGTTTCTTTTCACAAAGATGGCCTCCTTTACTCTTCTCTCAAACCATCGTTCCTCTCTGTCCAGGATGTGAACATCTTCATCCTTGAAAGAGTGACCGCCTTTCAAGGATGAAGATGTTCACATGAAAGACATTTGTAAAAATATGCTAGCATACAATCTATAGTAAAATAATTGTGTATACCAATGTAATATATAAGCATATCCATCCATCCATCCATAAATACATACATACATTATCTTTACCCACTTGTTCCTTTTTGGGTCACTGGTGCCCATATCCAGCAGTTATTGTGCGAGAGGCGGGGGACACCCTGGTCAGGTCTCCAGTCCATCAAAGGGACACAGAGACACAGCAAACAAAAAAACATTCTCTCACTCTCAGCTAGGGACAATTTAGAGTTAACAATCAGCCCAACATGCACGTTTTTGGTCTATGCATGAAAACTGGAAAGATCATACAAACTCTACCCAGAAAGGCCACCAGCCAGAATTTGAACCCGTGAACTTCCTACTGAGACACAACAGCTTTACTGCACCACCATTCCACAAGAAAAGATAGAATTAGTTCAATTTATTTAGAAAATATTAATTTAGAACTCTATAAAAAACCATATTTTAGCTTGTTTTCTCATGTTTTAACTGATTTATTGTAATTATTTTCTCCTAAATGTTGGCTTTACTGTTTGTTTTTATTCAGTGGGAAACGTTTCTTGGATTTAAATAACTCAAAGAGGAATTTACGGATCTCTTTGGACTGTAAACCATAAATAACTGGGTTGAGGGTAACAGGAACAACAGCAAACAGAACCATAAAGTATTTTTTGTATTCTGAATACTGAGGGAACCGATGCAGGATGATGATGGTGAAGCCGCTGCACGCCATGACCAGGTACACCACCAGGTGGGTGCTGCAGGTCTTCAAAGCCTTCCTATTCACGGACTGGTTCTTACGGGTCACACAGACAATGGCGATCCGAGTGTAGGTCAGAACCATGCAGCCAATGGAGGAGGTGAACAGAACCGCGGTGAACGTCAGCCCGTACACGTTGTTGACCACAATATTTTCACACGACAGCTTGAACAGCGAGGCGTTGTCGCAATACATGTTCACAATCACAGTCCGGCACCGGCTCAGTCGTACGCTCAGACCTATCAGAATCCCTGTGAGAACCATCGGTACCGCCCAGGCAGCAACCGTCAGCTTGATGATCATTTTATTGGTCATCAATGAAGAGTAGTGCAGAGGGTTGCAGATGGCCACGTATCTGTCGAAGGCCATGATCATGAGGATTGTGTGTGACGTGGCTCCAAAATACTGAGTGATGAATGCCTGAAGTGCACACTCATGGTACCAGATGAGGCGCTCAGCCGGGGGCTTCAGGAGGTCTGACAGCAGGCGGGGTACCAAGTGAGTGGATCCCATCATGTCACTGAACGGTAAGCTGCAGAACAACATGTACATGGGCTGATGGAGGTTCTTATCGACAGCGATCAGAACCAAAATACCCATATTCAAAATCATAACAAGAACGTAGGAGAGGAGGAAAAAGAAAAAGACAGTGTACACCGAGTCTCCCGTGACCATCAAGCCTTCCAGCTGCAGAAGCTGACTGTTGTAGGTGTAGTTTTCCATCAGGCTGAAAGGAGAAAATCACCAACAGCAACAAAACATTTCAATTCAATCAACAACTGAGTTAAAAGTTTTAGGTATAAAGAAACATTTAGAAAGTTTCAAAGATGTTTCTAAGATGGTAGTGTAACGGGTGATACCTTTGTCAATAGTCAGCAGCTTCTGTTCGTAGATCTCATTTACAGGTTTAGTTTTAAAAGCTGCGACACGTGCACAGAACACAACCAAATGTCTGATGTAACTTGGAGAAATCCATTGGGTCAGCATCGCAGTTCCCAGAAAACAACATTGTTCCTGGAACAACATCTTCTTCTTCTGGGAAGATGGCGCCAGTGCTGGTGGCTTGCCGTTCACCTCTGTCTGTTTTGATTGTTTTTTTTTTTGTTTTTGTCATTTTTCTTCGGTGACATCAACTCACTGCTTGTTTATGATCGCCAACAACTTTTAAATATACAGTTATCTACTACAAACCCCGCCTTGTTCGACCACTTTGATCGGGACTCTGGACCCCCACCCCCTCTGCTTGTTGATGTCCCGGTTTACCTGCAGCGCGTGGCGTTTCTGCCCGCCCGAAAACATCGCTCCAGATGCCGTGGAAGACGTGCCGGCCGTCTCGTGAGGATTATAGCCAGCATCAAGCTCTCTGATGCTTCGTCATCTGCTGCTGACCATCAGACGTTAAACTGTCCATCCGGATGCTTCGCTGATCCACTCAACTCCAGCCTGCTACAGGATGCCTGGGCCTGGTACGCGCAGCAGGCACGCGCAGCAGGCACGTGCAGCCGTGGCAGTTTCTGCCGTCTCCAGAGGAACTTAACCAACTCCGGACTGTCTGCTGCATCATCTCCTGCCAACCATCTGCTGGATTTTCGCCTGTCCGGGTGCTTCGCTGATCCTGCTGGGTCCTGCCTGATCCCTGTAATCGAGCCTGGCCCGTGCCGCGGGCGCGCACACAGCTGCTGCGTCTCTGGTCCTAGGAGGTGCGCTTCAAACTCCAAAAATCTGAAACAGCTGATCTGTGCTCCGAGCTCAGCTTTTCCTTCATCTACTGGTCCTACAAAGAATGCTCTGCTGAATGTCAGGTCGCTGGCAAATAAAACCTTCATCTTAAACAACTTTTTCTGCTCCAATGGACTGGACTTCATGTTTGTTACGGAGACGTGGCTCGTCCCTGGTGACTTAAGTGTTTTTTCTGAACTTTTGACGGTGGATTGTGCCTTTTTTAATGCTCCAAGGACTTCTGGTAGGTGTGGTGGATTATTAACAGTTTTTAAAAAGCTCTGGAACTGCAGACAGCTACAGGCTGTAGCTTTTCAGAGTTTTGAACTACTATATTTTGAGCTGGGCCGCTCCAACCCAACATTGTGCAGCCTGATCTACAGGCCACCCTCGTACAACAAAAACTTCATTGAATTCAGAAATAATCAATTCATGAATTTTCTGACTTTCTGACTGGAATACTGCTCAGTTACGACAGGGTCTTGATTCTGGGAGACTTTAATGTACATGTTTGTTGTCCTGACAAGCCTTTGGTGCAGGAGTTTCTAAATCTGATCCAATCTTTCAACCTTGTTCAAAATGTTGTTGGTCCAACTCATCAACAGGGCCATACGCTTGATTTAGTTCTGTCTCACGGTTTATCTGTGGTTAATCTGGAAATTGGGGATGCTATTGTTTCATATCATAAACCCATTTCATTCCAAACCTCTGTTATTCATGAGTCTAAATCCCCCGCTCCAGCCAAGAGTTGTCGGATATTTAACTCTTCAACCGCTGCTCTTTTTTCCTCTGCATTCATTACTGATGCTGCTTCAGTCCCTGAAACCTCTGCCTGTATTAGTACGCAGGAGCTGCTCAGTAGGCATGATGCGACCTGCTCTAAGATCTTAGACCTCGTGGCCCCGCTAAAAATCAGGCGACCAAGGCGGGCACCACACCCCTGGTTGAACGCGACCACTCGAGTGGCCAAACGTCTATGTAGGAGAGCTGAACGCAAGTGGAAAAAGGACAAATTACAGGTTTCTTTTATTATGTTAAAAACATGTTTGAAAGATTATCAGAGCATCGTTAAATCTGAAAAGAACAAATACTTCTCCCAAATCATTGCTTCAAACAGTCATAATCCCGTGTTCTTTTTAATACCGTAAATTCCATTTTAAACGTGCCTCGGTCTGCCAGTATGGAGGCCTCTGTTGACATCTGCAACAACTTTACCAGATACTTTGCTGATAAGGTAGAGTTGATTAGGTCATCCATCCCCCAGTCCACAACTGATCCCTCTGTCTTTGTCCCTTGCTCAGCTGTCTTCAAACAGTTTGAACCCATTTCACTCCCATTTCTAAACAAAGTTGTTGGTCAGATGAAACCCTCTGGTTCCCCCGCTGACCCCATTCCAGCGTCATTTTTCATACAAGTTCTACCCACGATTGGACCCTCTGTTCTTACAATTGTAAACAGTAATATTGTGACAAGTGTGGTTCCCGATGTTTTCAAGCATGCAGTAGTTCATCCGTTAATTAAGAAACCTGGACTTGACCCTTCGACTTGCTCAAATTTCAGACCAATCTCAAAACTTCCCTTCCTGTCCAAAATCCTGGAGAAAATAGTTTTCATTCAAGTAAACAAGTTTTTGAATGAGAACAGAATCTTCGAGATTTTTCAATCTGGTTTTAAGCAACTCCACAGCACTGAAACAGCATTAGTAAGGGTTTGTAACGACATTATGATATCAAACGATTCTGGTCAATTTGTGGTACTTGTGCTCCTGGACCTTACTGCTGCTTTTGATACTGTTGACTACAGTATCCTTATATCACGGCTGGAACAGTGGGTTGGGATCACAGGTGCTGCATTAGAATGGTTCCGCTCATACCTGAGTGGCAGGAGTTTCTGTGTCAAGGTTGGTAATAATATATCCGCCTCATTACCTCTTTCTTGCGTGGTCCCACAGGGTTCGATTCTTGGACCCCTTCTGTTCTCACTTTATTTGCTCCCACTGGGGTCCATCCTGAGGAAACATGGTCTTTCATTCTATTGATATGCTGATGACTGCCAGATCTACCTGCCTGTGAAACCAGCAAGTGTTTGCTCCATTCACCTCTGTTAAAATGTCTGGATGACATTAAGGCCTGGATGGCTCCAAATTTCTTAAGTTTTAAAAATGAGAAGACCGAAGTCATTGTCTTTAGCCCTAGCTCAACTGCCGCCACTGATCCTGTCAACCTGGACTCTCTTCAGCTATATCTGAAGCAGTCTGGTAAAAATCTTGGGATGGTTTTAGACTCTGACTTCAATTTTGACAAACAAATCAACTCTGTTATGCAGAAAAGCTTCTTCCAGCTAAGACAGGTAGCTAAGCTCAAGCCGGTAATGTCCAGACCCGACCTTCAGAAACTAGTCCACGCCTTTGTCATGACCCAATTGGACTATTGCAATGCACTCTATGCTGGGATTAGCCAGGTCTCCATTTCACGTCTTCAGCTCATCCAGAATTCACTGGCTCCCTGTTCGTACGAGGATAGTCTTTAAAATTCTTCTGTTGACCTTCAAATGCTTAAATGGCCTCACACCCCTTTACCTCTCTGAGCTTCTGAAACCTTACGTTCCCTCTTGGGCCCTGAGATCATCCGATCAGCTGTTTTTGGCTGTTCCAAAAACAAGACTGAAGCTCAGAGGAAATAGGGCTTTTTCAGTCATGGGCCCTAAACTCTGGAACAACCTGCCCCCCAACATCAGGCAGACCACCTCCATTCCTCACTTCAAATCTCTGCTAAAAACACATCTGTTCTCTCAGAGATTTCACACAGTGTAAATTGATCCAGTGTTTTTTAATCTGTGACCCTATGTTTTAAATGTTTTTTATTATTCTTCAGTTATTATTATTAGTGTATTATATAT
>NC_056511.1:2083479-2089987 GCF_014905685.2 Nematolebias whitei | reverse complement strand
ACAAAGGTCTGGTTAAACCACGTCACATACAAAGGTCTGATTAAACCACGTCACATACAAAGGTCTGGTTAAACCACGTCACATACAAAGGTCTGGTTAAACCACGTCACATACAAAGGTCTGATTAAACCACGTCACATACAAAGGTCTGGTTAAACCACGTCACATACAAAGGTCTGATTAAACCACGTCACATGCAAAGGTCTGGTTAAACCTTGTCACACACAAAGGTCTGGTTAAACCACGTCACACACAAAGGTCTGGTTAAACCACAGTGAGTTTTTAACAGAAAGAGGAAAACAGAAATGACTTTTGATGTTAATTGTACTGTTTTCATTATTGGGCTGTGAATAATGCCACCGTCATGTCTCGGGTGAATCCAGATGTCGTGAAGGTCTGACCTCTGGTGACCTCTGTCACTGTGAGTCAAACTATGTTGTTGTGTTAATAATCAGTAACCAGAAGTTGATGTGAGACCGAGGTGAGTCCTCTCAGACCTCCGGAGACTTCTTGTAATTACTGTTATTCTCTGAACTCCTATAATCTCAGATTGCTGAGCCTCCGCCTCGTTCCCGGAGGATTAATTACCACCAGAAACTGTTGTTAAGTGTTTGTTAGGGAGCGGCTCACAGCGGACCTCATTAATGATCGCCTCTCTTTCAAAAACATTAACGCTCATTACCGGCAGCTGTGGCAATATGAACGAGCTCTGATGAAACTGATAGGTCATTACGGAGAAACGTGGCCCCCCGGGCCCCAAACAAGCAACAGTTCAGTGTCTACAACAAATTTAAAACTTTGTTTTCAAATAGAAAACTGCCTTCCAAGTATGATCTCACAGCTTCTGTAGCACGAAGATCACAGTGAGGAGAATTAGATCCCATCCTTTAACTCTCAGAGAAAAGTTATACTGCTGCAGCTTTTATAATAATTGTATACTAATCATTAATCAGTGATCACAAATTTTATAATAATCATATTTCTAATCATAAACCTCAGAGTGTAAGACTGATGTGGTGTGCAGAAGTCCAGTACTTGTCTTTATTGCATCAAAGCTGAGCAAGAAATGCAAATCTGGAATTTTCTGTCTGAAAATCTGGTCTAAAAACCCATTTAGAAAAGTTTGTCTTTAGAGTCCTAATAAAAGTCACTTAAACAGCACAGCATCTAAACTAACATACAGAAGTTTTAACAAATATCTTAAAAAAATATATCTAAAACACAAACAAAGACGAAAAGGACCTGGGATCCTGCAACAGGATGCCACAAGAACGAAAAGTATAACAAAAATGCTGCATGTCTAAAGTACCTTCATGTTTTATCAGTTAACGTAGAGGCGATTGGAAAATTCTTTATCACTAATAGACAGAATAAAGAGCTCAGGAGTTGGTGTCAGAAATATTTATTTTATGAAAAAAATGTTTATCTGTCAATTTATTATTTAAAAACCTGTAAAATGTAGTTTTTAATTGGAGGATTCAACAAACCATCCTCTAGGGAGCACCAGCCAGTGTACCTCTGGTTCTGGTCCCAAGCCCGGGAAAATGGTGAGGGTTGTATCAGGAAGGACATCCAACGTAAAACACTTTTGCCAAAACTATGATGTGAGTTCATCAAAGTGAAATCATACCAGATCAGTCGGGGCCCGGATAAGGAACAACCGGTGCTGTTGACAAACAGGGTGCCAGCAGAAATTGTGCTACTGTTAGTCGAAGACCACGAGGAGGGAAACGTGTCAGAATGTAGACTGAATGTAGGACTGAGGGTTGCAACTCTAAATGTGGGGACAATGACAGGCAAAGGTAGAGAGCTGGCTGACATGATGCTGAGAAGGAAGGTAGATGTTTTATGTGTCCAAGAGACCAAGTGGAAGGGCAGCAAGGCTCACAGCATTGGAGCAGGGTTCAACTGTTTTACCATGGTGTGGATAGAAAGAGAGAAGGAGTAGGGGTGGTCCTGAAGGAGGAGTTTGTAAAGAATGTAGTAGAGGTGAAAAGAGTGTCAGATAGGGTGATGTGTCTGAAGGTAGAAGTAGAAGGTCTGATGCTAAATGTTGTCAGTGGTTATGCTCCACAGGTTGAATGTGATGAGGAGGAGAAAGATACATTTTGTAAAGATCTGGATGAAGTGATAGAGAGTATTCCCAGGGAGGAGAGAGTGGTGATGGAGCAGACCTGAATGGACATGTTGGTGAAGGAAACAGAGGATGAGGAAGTGATGGGTAGGTTTGGTGTCAAGGAAAGAAACCAGGAAGGACAGATGGTGGTGGATTTCACCAAGAGAATGGAAATGGCTGTAGTCAACACCTGTTTCCAAAAGAGGGAGGAGCATAGAGTGACCTATAAGAGTGGAGGAAGGAGTACGCAGGTCGACTACATTCTGTGTAGAAGAGGAAACCTGAGGGAGACTGGAGACTGTAAAAGCCCGAGTATACTCGGGCATACGTCAGTCCGCTGAGGTCTGTGCGTACCTGATTAAAGTCGAAACGGACGCCCGCAGGGCATGTCCGTGCAAAGCTCAATTTTTACGACCGTGTACACATATTCTGTGTCGCACAATAAACTGCCCGGTGACAGACTGTTTTGTTTGTGACACCAATGTATTAAATTCACCTCCTTCATCCCTGGTCTGGTTTAATTTTTCATTTTTTTTTTTTTTTTTTTTTTTCATTTAGCCTTTATTTATCCAGGTTAGTCTCATTGAGCCACGAGAACTCATTTTCAAGAGAGACCTGTTTAGGGAGCACATGGTGGGGGTTAAGGGCCTTGCTCATGGGCCCAGAGTGGAGCGAATGAGGGTGGGGGCAAGTGTGGGTGTTTCACCCACCCCACCCACAATTTTTTTGATGTTGTCGGGGCCGGGGCGTGAACCGGCGATCTTCGGATCACAGGCCCACCTCTCTAACCTCTGCGCCACCACTCCCCAAAAATGGCCTTTTCTTTGATTTTTTTGTTTTTCTGCCAAGAGGCAGTGATCTCTTCCTCCTCCGTTGACGCCATGACTGAAATGGTGAGAAATTAAGGAATTTGTCACGAGAGAATTAAACTCAGGTCCAGCGTGGCTGAAGGAGGGTCTGGAGATTTCCTGGTGGGCTGGTCTGATGTGTGGGCTGCAGGACCAGGACTCCCTGTTTTTTTATGTTTTAGAACGTTTTATTAACAACATATAAACTCAGATCACCGCTGCAGCAGGAGCTACCAGCTCTTTTCTTTCCAACCTGTCAATCAATCCAGTAGGCGTGTAAGCAAATGGCCAATCGGCGACTCAATTTGTCCTGAAGGTAAATGCCACCTGTCTGTGGAGCTGCTCTGCAGCCGCTCAGGGTGGACGCTCGAGCATGAAGTCTCAACCCTCTACAGACAGTGCCAGTTGAGTCCGTGCGTAAAACGGTCCACCCGAGTATACTGGAGCCTTAAGGTTGTGGCAGGGGAAAGTGTGGCCAGACAGCATCGGACGGTTGTGTGTAGAATAACTGTTGTTGTGAAGAAGAAAAGAAGAGTAAAATCAAAGAAGACCAAATGGTGGAAGATGAGAAAAGAAGAATGTTATTTACTCTATATTGTTGTCTGTCTAGAACAGGTCTCTCTTGAAAATGAATCCTTGTGACTCATTTAGACTACCTGTATAATTAAGGTTAAATAAAGAAAAAAATTCTACATTCAGACACATCACCCTATCTGACACTCTTTTCACCTCTACTACATTCTTTGCCAACTCCTCCTTCAGGACCACCCCTACTCCTTTTCTCTTTCTATCCACCCCTACTCCTTTTCTCTTTCTATCCACCCCATGGTAAAACAGTTTGAACCCTGCTCCAATGCTGCGAGCCTTGCTGCCCTTCCACTTGGTCTCTTGGACACATAAAACATCTACCTTCCTTCTCAGCATCATGTCAGCCAGCTCTCTTCCTTTTCCTGTCATTGTCCCCACATTTAGAGTTTCAACCCTCAGTCCTACATTCTTCACTTTCCTCTTCTCCCTGTGTCTCCTGACATGTTTCCCTCCTTGTGGTCTTTGAATAACAATAGCACAATTTCTGCCGGCACCCTGTTTGTCAACAGCACCGGTGGTCGTTGTTAACTCGGACCTCGACCGATCCGTTATGGTTTTGCTTTGATGGAGTCACATTTTAGTTTTGGCTTTACTTAAATTTCATTTAAGTGTTTTACGCCGGATGCCCTTTCTGACACAACCCTGATCATTTACCCGGGCTTTGGTCCAGAACCAGAGATACACCGGCTGGTGCTCCCTAGTGGCTGGTTTTTGATCATCAAGAACACCAAAAACCCCAAACCATGACAAAACAACCTTGAGTTCTAATATGGTGTCCTCGGTTGTCATTTTTATTTGATGGACTTTAGGCATCTTTGTGTAGTTGCACAAAACAAAATCACCATGTGAAGTCAAATATATCTGTCACCTGAGAAGGATGATGGATTTGTCTGACATGTAACACGGTTGGTTTTAATGAGCTAAATGCATGCACAAGCTTCTTCTGATATATGCATCAGTCCCTTTTATGACACGTGTTAATCTGCTTGAAATGTACTACTGAAAAATCTCTGTTGGCCTGACAACTTTGTCCCGTATCTACGTCACTGCCAATATAAAACAAGATAACTTGAAGGTATAGTGACAAGATAGACTTGAATCATGTTCTTCCAAAATGAAGCCACAGTGTCCTAGCCAAAAAGAAAAGACACACCAAGAGCTGTGTGAGGCATATACTGAGGATGATGGATGCTGGATGGATGATGGATGCTGAATGGATGATGGTTGATGGATGGGTGATGGATGGATGATGGATGATGGATGGATGATGAATGATGGATGATGGATGGATGATGGATTCCTCTGTTCTGAATGAGGATCTCGGTTTTTCCTCTCCATCTTCTTGTACCGTTGCCTCCTTGGTTCCTTCTCTGTCTCCGTTTTGCCGTTGAAGTCTCATTTTTGGTTTAGGGCCTCTTGGACTCCGCCGTGTTCTTCCTGATCGGTTCATCTTCCTCCTGACTCTTGTTTTGAAGCATGTGCCTCCTCCTTTACACACCTCCACTCTGACAAGTAGGATTGGTGTTTCCATGGTGCATCTGACTCGGGGAAGGTTTCAAACAAAAAGTCATTTATAAGCCAGAAGACGTTCCTCACCAAGTCACATCAGAGCTCTGAGGCTTCATGCTGTCCTCAACAAGTGGACACTTCTCTTTAAACAATATTATACATGTAGGCATCATCTCTTCTTGTCTCCTTTGGACGATCTGGAGGTATGGCAGTGGGATCTATCTTTGTCAAATAAACCTTCACATTATTTGTGACAAGCCATCAGCAGGTTCATGGTATCTAAGGCTTTGCCTGTTCTCTGTGTGTTAATGTTCTTCTCTTACAGAACTGTTCTGCCTTGGATGGAGAACCAAACCATGGTAACTCCTCTCAAACAGCCGATTGTTTTCGAACTCATAGGGTTTGATGTTCCTCCAGGATCCGGTCCCCTCCTGTTCGTCCTGGTTCTGGTGGCGTACTTCGTGATCTTACTGGGGAACGGGGTCGTACTGTGTGTCATTGTGATGGACAAGAACCTCCACAGACCCATGTTTGTGCTCATCTGTCACCTGATGCTCTGTGATCTGCTGGGGGCCACAGTGGTGCTTCCTCGCCTCATGATGCACTTCTTGATGGGGCAAAGGAAGATCGCCTACGCCCCGGCCTATGTTCAGGCTGTCTGTGTGCACACGTACGGCACAACGGTGCTGAACATTCTGGTTGTGATGGCCTACGACAGGTAACCACCGGCACATTGTGCCGTCCGCTCAGTTTCTGCTCATTTTATTAGGAATGTTCAGCCGTGTATGTTGTTTTATTTAATCCTTGTTTTGATTCAACTTTACACACTGACGTTTTTATTGAAGTGGAATCAACATTGATGCTTTGAATTTGTTAAGGATTTCTTCTATGTGTCGGTGAGGTGCACCTTTAAAAACAGAGTCATGTTAACTTCAATAATGTTGGACATGGAGGAAAACATTATTACAGCATGGTGCTAGAGCTGCTGCCTCTCATCAAGCAGGTCGCCAGAACGAATCCTGGTCCGGGGACCTTTCTGGGTGGAGTTTGCATGTTCTCTCCGTGCTGCGTGGGTTTTCTCCAGGTGCTCCAGTTTCCTCCCACAGACCAAAAACATGCATGTTAGGCTGACTGGTAACTAAATTGTCCCTAAGTGAGAGAGAATGTTTGTCTCGTTTGTCTCTATGTGTCCCTGAGATGGACTGGAGACCTGTCCAGGGTGTCCCTGTGATGGCCTGGAGACCTGTCCAGGGTGTCCCCTGCCTCTCGCACAAGGATGGCTGGATATGGGCACCTGTGACCTGAAAAGGAAGAAGTGGGTAAAGATAATACATGGATGGATGGATTATGGATGGATGGATGGATGGATGGATGATGGATGGATGATGGATGGATGGATTATGGATGGATGGATGGATGGATGGATGGATGGATGGATGGATGGATG
>NC_056511.1:2076056-2083469 GCF_014905685.2 Nematolebias whitei | reverse complement strand
ATGGATGGATGGATGGATGGATGGATGGATGGATGGATGGATGGATGGATGGATAGATAACATTATGACAAAACTAACCAGAGAGTTTTTTTATTAATTGGTGAGCAGTGTTTTAAAGTCTGTACAAACCAGGAGTTTATTTCATCTTTTGAGACGTTCAAAATAAAAACACTTGTTCTCTGAAAGATGAAACAATCATTTAAAGTTTGAGAAGATGGAAAATTATCACATCGGCAAATATTTTCATGGGTTTTTCTGCTTTAAACATATTTTAGAGACTGAAATGTTGTTTAGCCATAAACTAACTACCCAGCCACCCAATTAGTCACAATATTTTAAAACTATTTAATATTTAGTGTCCAAAAGAACAAAATCTGAATGTTTCAAAACTAAAACAACAAAAATGTTTCTTCAGCTTCTTATTCTTCTCGTACACAAAGCTTTCTCAATTTATTCATGGAGATGTTCTGGTGTTGCACCTAAATTCACATGGAGATCCATTCCAAGGCCCTTCATTCAGAGGGTCTTCATTCAGAGGGTCTTCGTTCAGAGGTTCTTCATTCAGAGGGTCTTCATTCAGAGGTTCTTTGTTCAGAGGGTCTTCATTCAGAGGTTCTTCGTTCAGAGGGTCTTGCTCATTTGTAACTTTTAGAAAGCTCCAGACAGTTTGCAGCATGAAACTAGCACCTTCTCTCTAATTTACATCTTCCTGCAAGAAACAAAACTTCAGTCTGTTGAACCTGATGACCCTCATGAGGAAGAGGAGGGAGAACTATCTGCAGGAGACTTTATCCATCCATCCATCCATCCATCCGTCCGTCCGTCCATCCATCCAACCATCCATCCATCCATTATCTTTACCCGCTTCTTCCTGTTTTGGTCACAGTGGTCATTGGTGCCCATGTCCATCAATCACTGTGCGAGAGGCGGGGGACACCCTGGACAGGTCTCCAGTCCATTACAGGGACATGGAGACAAACGAGACAAACATTCTCTCACTTACCTAGAGACAGTTTAGAGTTACGTCAGTCTAACATGCATGTTTTTGGTCTGTGGGAGGAAACTGTAGTGTCCGGAGAAAATCCATGCATGCACAGAGAGAACATGCAAACTCCACCCAGAAATGTCACAGGATGGGATTTGAGCCAGTGACCTTCTGCTGATAGGCAACAGCTCTACTAACTGATCCACCGTGTCGCCCTGTCTGAGAGTGTAGCTGCATAAAAAACGTCTTGTGCAGTTTAAAACTTAGAAGACCACATTCTCCAGTTTAATATAAGTATCGCTGGATTGGAAGAGAAATGTCTTCATCAAGCAGAAGTTAAAAACTGAGGTTTTTAGGATTTGCCCTCTCCTGCATCACTGATAATCTACAAAAAGAACAAACATTAATTTGGCTGTAAAGTTGAGGCTTTGTTGTCTCTCTGCAGGTATGTTGCAGTGTGTGAACCTCTCAGGTATCACTCCATCATGACTTCGGCTCGGTTCCACTCGTGCTGCGCTCTGGCCTGGACCGTGGCCCTGGTGTTCATTGCTCTGCTCTTTTCCTTCCACATGAACGTCCCGCTGTGCGGCCAAACCATCCAACATGTCTACTGCAGCAACCGAGCCATCCTAGACCTGTCCTGCATTCCCACCCCCATAAGCAACATCTACGGTTGGTAAATTATTGACAACGAGGCTTTATTTTGTCTTTCACAAACAAAGAGCTGCAACTTGCAGGACGTTCTAACAACAGGAACTCTTTAAGGACTCATCTGCAGCTTCTAAATGAAAAGTTTCATATGTGGGATCAATCAAAGTGGTTGGGTTATTTCTAGTTTAAAAATGGTGTGGTAGACCTCAGTCATTCTGGACTTTAAGTTTTTGTAAGGACACCTTTCTTTTCGTGTTTGTTTTTAAAGTGAGTAAAACAATTAAGGCGCCACTTCATTGGCCCATCACATCTACTGCTGCTCAGGTTACCAAGAGTCAGACAAGAACTGAAGCCAAGAGTGGCTCTCTTAGTGAAACATGAGATTTCTACACATCAGGTTCATCTGGTTTTCCTGTAAGGGTCCACAGACCACTTGCAACCTGTTCAGGTGTCCCCGCCTCTCGCACCGTGATGACTGGGCATGGGCACCAGTGACCCCCTCGACATGAAAATAAAGAAGCGGGTAAAGACAATGGATGGATGATGGATGGATGATGGATGGATGGGTCCACAGACCAGGTTGTAACCCCAAGTGGCAGCTTAGTTATAAAATGTTCATCAAGTTTATCAGTATCGACTGACAGATTAAGGAATAGTCGACTATTTTCTCTGCTGTAAAAGTTATGGTTCTTTTTCTGACCACAAAAATAACGACTTTGAAAGATGTGATCCTCAACTGCGACGACCGGTGACGCACCAGACACGATGTTTAACTTGTCCCTGCCTCTTTTCTGCTCTGTAGGTCTGGTTATGACCTGGTCTTGGAGTTCTGGGACCTTCATCCTCATTGCTTTCTCCTACATCAGAATCCTGAGTGTTTCTCTGAAACAAGGCCGAGCTGACAGCAGCGTCCGCAGCAAGGCCTTTCAGACCTGTGCGCCTCACATTCTTGTGTACGTGCTCTATCAGATAGCTTCGTTGATCGTCACCGTGGGTTCCAGGTTCCCCTCTCTTTCACCAAATATTAAGAAGTTCTTCAGCATTTTAATTTTCATCATGTCACCACTTATTAACCCCATCATCTACGGCCTGGTCAGTAAGGACTTACAATCCAGTGTCGTTAAGTGTTTCTCTGTACGAGTCAGAAACAAAATCTGACCCCAAAACATTGAGCATGAGTTTCTTGATATTAATAACAATGGTGGTGTTACATCAATACGGTTACATTTGCTGTACAATGATTAACATAAAGCTAGGAGAGGACGTCATTCTGTGTCGAGTAGGGAATGTAGTTTTAAGTTGTATGCCTACAAATCCCAGCAGCCACTCACCCATCATTTTAGAACACAAGATCTCGAGATCTTATTGGCTTAGAGATGGTTACAATTTATTGTAACAGCTTTTCATTGGCTGTGATAATGAGACATAATATTAATAATAATGAATTTAATTTGTAACGCACTTTTCATTAACAAAAATCTCAAAGTCTGCGACATCTGCGGTGGTGTGGCCAAGCTCTGAAGAAAATGTGTGTTTCGACGGATGCTCAGGGCCATTACTCGTGACCACATGGAGAGGCGGTAATGGCCCAGGGCTTGTGATTTATGTACCTTACATGTGGGTAAAATAAACATTCTGAAATGCTTGATCACTTCTCCTGAGTCTGCTTCAGACATTGAACATATCTAACAAGCCCAAAGTTATTTCCAAAATTCCTCTACGATGTGGCATCAGCAACAGGACGTTCAGCCTGTGATTTTCTGCTGACGTCTCTTGTGTGTGCGGTCATCCATGGCATCATCAGGCTCCAGGGTGAACAGCCTACGACCCTGAAGCAATCACCCATGTGAAGTGGAGAATGTGATGTCACTCACAGCAAGCTGTGTAAATATGACTGCTACATGTCATTGTCAGTGTATTGATTGTAAATGGTAAATGGACTGTACCTATACAGCTCCTTTCTGTCTTATCAAGTTGCTCAAAGCTCTTTACAACAATCCGTGCCTCATTTACTCGTTCATACAACAATCTACTACTCTACAAAGATAATATGAATCTGTAGAGACTAATCAGAGCTTTAGATCACATTCATGCACCGATGGAACGCACATCAGAGACAATGAGGGGTTCAGTGTCTTGCCCAGGGACACTTCAGCATGTGACTGTTGCTGGAGTTGAACCCCCAGCTCTCCCATTGGAGGACGACTGCTCTAACTCAACCCAACTCTGTCCAAATTTCAACCTCCCAGCTATTTATTAGAGGTGAAGTTGAACCATTTGAAGATAAATATTTATAATTTCATCCACGTTGAACGACAGCATGATGCTACCACCACCATGCTTGTTAGTAGGTGCTGCGCTCTTGGATCAACAGCCTTCACAATGACTCCTCCAAACCAACTTATTGGCTGCTATGTACAGTAAGCCCCCATAATGTGTGTCTACAGAACCATTGAGGTATGAATGTACACAACCACCACAGACATTTCAATATATATTATAGATGAATCTCTAAGCTCATCAAGCACAGCTCTAACATCATCCTCAAGTATGCTGATGACACCACCATCCTGGGCCTCATCAACAACAATGATGAGAGTGCCTACAGAGACGAGGTGAAATCACTGACCAGCTGGTGCCAGAAAAATAACCTCTCTCTAAAGGTCAGCAAAGCAAAGGAGATGATAGTGGACTTCAGGAAACAGCATAGAGGCCAGCACTCCATCATCTACATAAACAACTCTGAGGTGGAGCAAGTCAGCAGCTTCAAGTTCCTCGGCGTTCAGATTACTGAGGATCTGTCCTGGACTTTACAAACAGACACTGTGATCAAGAAAGCCCAACAAAGACTCTACTTCCTAAGAAGACTAAAGAAGTTTGGTACGAACACCAGCATCCTCACCAACATTTATAGGTGCACCATTGAGAGCCTGCTGACAGGCTGCATCACAGGGTGGTACACGAACTGCACCAGTCAGAAAGCTCTACAGAGGGTGGTGCAAACAGCAGAGGACATCACTGGTAGCAGTCTCCACACCATCCAGGACAGCTACCACAGCTGATGTCTGCGTAAAGCACGCAGCATCATTAAGGACCACACCCACCCAGCACAAGGACTCTTCCATCTACTACTCTCTGGCAGACGATACAAGAATCTGTCATTGTGTACAAAAAGACTAATGGACAGTTATTATCCACAAGCTGTCAGATTACTGAACTACTGATAAATAACACTGAACAACTGTCAATAACATCAAGACACATCTGTGACACCTAATAGATTTATTGATTATTGCTGCTGCATTATGTGGCTGTATCATGTATGGTACAGTATCTATGTATCTACCTTACCATCATAATTCAATCTCACTGTCACTCACTGTCTGTGCAATAACCTGTCACACAACCTGTGTAGTATATGTTAATTATGTGATATACGTACAGTGCCTTGTGAAATTAGTGGGCCCCTGTCACAACTCCTCACAGTTGGAACCCATTTGCAGGGAGGCGAGCGAGGCAGGAGTTTAAATAAAAATAATTTATTTAAACAACAAAACAAAAGGCTGTCGGTGCAGCAAAACTTACTTTGGCAAAACAGGATCAAAAACAAGGCTGAACAGGACATCAGAGTACACAGGCAGAGCAGATCATCAGGTGGACAAAAACAGACAGGACAGAGGAGGACTGAGATGTCTGTGAATACAGAGCAATGACCGGACAAGGAGTGGAGGAGAGAAAGGCTTTTTATAAGACAGAGGGAGAGTGAGTAATGAGAGCACCTGGGCAGGTGGCTGATGAGGGACAGGTGTGAATGATAAAGACTGAGGAGTGGAGAGGCAGCCTGAGGAGTGAGTGGAAAACAGGACCAGATACACAGGAACAGAAACCACAGAAAGAGCAGAACTACAAGAGCACAAAAAGCAGAGTGGGGAACACAAACACAAACAGAAACAGAAACAGGAAATGATACAATCCTTACAGGCCCCCTTGAACTTTTCAACCTTTTGCCACATTTCAGGCTTCAAACATAAAGATATAACATTTTAATTTTTTGTGAAGAATCAACAACAAGTGGGACACAATCATGAAGTGGAATGAAATTTATTGGATGTGTCAAACTTTTTTAACAAATAAAAAACTGAAAAGTGGGGCGTGCAATATTATTGGCCCCCTTTACTTTCAGAGCAGCAAACTCACTCCAGAAGTTCAGTGAGGATCTATGAATGATCCAATGTTGTCCCAAATGACTGATGATGATCAATAGAATCCACCTGTGTGTAATCAAGTCTCTGTATTAATGCACCTGCTCTGTGATAGTCTCAGGGTTCTGTTCAAAGCTCAGAGAGCATCATGACACAAGCACCTGGGAGACACCAAACATGTGGAAGAAGGTGCTCTGGTCACATGAAACCAAAATCCAACTGTGTGGACACAATGCAAAACGATATGTTTGGAGTAAAAGCAACACAGCTCATCACCCTGAACACACCATCCCCACTGTCAAACATGGTGGTGGCAGCATCATGGTTTGGGCCTGCTTTTCATCAGCAGGGACAGGGAAGATGGTCAGAATTGATGGAAAGATGGATGGGGCCAAATACAGGACCATTCTGGAAGAAAACCTGTTTGAGTCTGCAAGAGACCTGAGACTGGGACGGAGATTTATCTTCCAACAAGACAATGATCCAAAACATAAAGACACATCTACAATGGAATGGTTCACAAATAAACGTATCCAGGTGTTGGAATGGCCAAGTCAAAGTCCAGACCTGAATCCAATCGAGAATCTGTGGAAAGAGCTGAAGACTGGTGTTCACAAACGCTCTCCATCCAACCTCACTGAGCTCCAGCTGTTCTGCAGGAAGAATGGGCAGAACTTCAGTGTCTCCATGTTCAAACCTGATGGAGACAAACCCCAAGAGACTTGCAGCTGGAACTGCAGCAAGAGGCGGAGCTACAAAGTATTAACGCAAGGGGGCCCAATAATACTGCATGCCCCACTTTTCAGTTTTTATTTGTTAAAAAAGTTTGACACATCCAATAAATTTCATTCCACTTCATGATTGTGTCCCACTTGTTGTTGATTCTTCACAAAATATTAAAATGTTATATTTTTATGTTTGAAGCCTGAAATGTGGCAAAAGGTTGAAAAGTTCAAGGGAGACGAATACTTTCACAAGCCACTATACATATATATATATATATATATACAATCTCCTAGAAACAATCTAAACTTGTTTTAACTGGCCATGAGGCAGAGCTCTGAAATATAAATGAACTTCAGACAATTGTTGTTAAAAAAAAAAAAAAAATTGGGAAAATCAGTTTCTCATGCAAGTATTGTCTGATTTCCGATTTCCCAAAATAAGAAAATTGGGGGCAATTTATCGGTGCACCCCTAATATTTATATGCAGGAATTCAAGGGTTTTTATTGTCATTTGCATCACATGTGGTACACGAGGTGGAAAGAATATGTGTACTCAGGGTTCCATTTACATCCAACGAAAGTATAAAATGTAAAAGACAAACAGTAATAACATCTAAGATATGAACTAAGAAAAACATCAACTAAATATACACTAAGCACTAGAAGTACAAAAACAATAGGCCAAACAGCAGCACGAACATGAGTCTGTGTGAGCAACATGAAACAGATCAGCAGCAGCATGAAACAGATCAGCAGCAACAGGAAACAGATCAGCAGCAACAGAAACAGATCAGCAGCAACAGAAACAGATCAGCAGTAAACAGATCAGCAGCAACAGGAAACAGATCA
>NC_056511.1:2059566-2076046 GCF_014905685.2 Nematolebias whitei | reverse complement strand
GAAACAGATCAGCAGTAAACAGATCAGCAGCAACAGGAAACAGATCAGTAGCAACATGAAACAGATCAGCAGTAAACAGATCAGCAGCAGCATGAAACAGATCAGCAGCAACATGAAACAGATCATCAGCAGCATGAAACAGATCAGCAGCAACAGGAAACAGATCAACAATAAACAGATCAGCAGCAACAGGAAACAGATCAGCAGCAACATGAAAAAGATCAGCAGCAACAGGAAACAGATCAGCAGCAACATGAAACAGATCAAAAGTAAACAGATCAGCAGCAACATGAAACAGATCAAAAGTAAACAGATCAGCAGCAACATGAAACAGATCAAAAGTAAACAGGAAACAGATCAGTAGCAACAGGAAACAGATCAGCAGCAACAGGAAACAGATCAGAAGCAACATGAAACAGATCAACAGTAAACAGATCAGCAGCAACAGGAAACAGAACAGCAGCAACATTATGTGTTTTTTTTTCACAGTGAGAATGAAGCAGATACAAAAACATTCATATATTTATGGTCTAAAGTGACGATTGTTACTGTTTATGATCTCCATCAATTGAAAATGACAATTCAATTCAATTCAAAAATACTTTATTAATCCCAGAGGGAAATTAAATGTTGTTGTAACTCATCATCCTGGTTTCAAGGAACAAGAAGTTCCTGAAAAAGTTGATAATTTAGTTTGTGCAGTAAAGTGAGTTGGTGCCCGTCAGACTGCAGCAGAATCCTTCACCTGTTCTGCTAAATTAAAGACAAATGTTTTTGTTTTCTCATCAAGAAAACAAGTGAGTGACGTAGGTGTCAGGATGGTTCCATGTGGAGCTGACAGGAGGAGGGAGTCGGAAAGATTACCATCATTAAATGGACACGCTTTCCTCAACAAGTCAAACAGGAGGACTGGAGGCAGAACTGTCCTCCAGCATTAGTTTCACTGATGACGTCCTACATTTCTCTGTAGCTTTCTGTCCATTAACTCCGTCTTCTGCAGGTACTGTTAGATCAGGGTTATCAAGTTAACAATCAATGACACAAAATGTGGTCTCGTGTCTGTAAGTTGTATGTTCCTGGACCTAAATGCAGTAACACGTTTCATTGTTGTAAAACTTCTCTGATTCTGCTTCTGTGTTTACGTCTGCTTGTCTCTCATAGAACTGTTCTGCTCTGGATGGAGAACCAAACCGTGCTGACACCTCTAGAACAGCCCATTGTTTTTGAACTCGAGGGTTTCAGTGTTCCTCCAGGATATGCTCCTTTCCTGTTCTTCCTGGCTCTGTTTGCATACATGGTGGTCTTACTGGGGAATGGGGTGGTGGTTTTAGTCATTTTCATGGACAAGAACCTGCACAGACCCATGTTTCTAATGATCTGTCACCTGATGGTCTGTGATCTGCTGGGGTCCACAGCGGTGCTCCCTTCACTCATGATGCACTTCTTGATGGGGCAGAGGAAGATCACGTACGCCCCGGCCATCACCCAGGGCTTCTACGTGCACACATACGGGGTTGCAGTGCAGACCATTCTGGCTGCAATGGCCTACGACAGGTGAGAAAGTGTTGGCTCAATAATCTTGTTGTTTTTACCACAAACGTTTTAGGACTTGCAAATAGTACACAGATGTGCAGATGTTCCTGACACAACTCCAGCCACTTGGTTATCCTGACCCATGGATGCGTTGCCTTGCTTGAAATGAGAACATACAATCAGTTGAACTGAACCTTTTTAGTTTCCCTCAGTGTTGTCTCTGCAGGTATGTTGCAGTGTGTGAACCTCTCAGGTATCACTCCATCATGACTTCGGCTCGGCTCCACTCGTACTGCGCTCTGGCCTGGATCTTGGCCCTGGTGCTCATCGCCGTGCTCTTTTCCTTCCACATGAACGTCCCGCTGTGCGGCCGAACCATCCAACATGTCTACTGCAGCAACAGAGGCATCTTGGACCTGGCGTGCATTCCCACCCCCATAAGCAACATCTACGGTTGGTACAGTTTAAAGGGTTTCTGTGTCTTCCACAAACAAAGAGCTGAAGACTGCGTGGAGCTAAAAGAGCAGGAACTCTTTCAGTTTCCATTTGCAGCTTTTAGTCAGACTTCTCTTTATGTTTTAAGAGTAACTAAACTATTTGAGTGTGTTTAGTTTTAAAATCCAGATGAGTTTGATAATATTTGACATTTCTTCTGTTTTATAAAAGGCAGCGGGACATTTTATTGTTTGTACATCTGTAACGTTTCTCACCGAAGGAGCTTTCTCTGTTGAAACTAGAAAGTGTGAAATTTATAAACCAGCTCGTTGTTTTGTGATTTTCCACGACAGTTGGTTTGAACAAAAAGTGAGTGAAGAAATCCACATTAAACAAAAAAACACCACCATCAAAGAGACGAGGTCTCACATTTCACATGTTCATGTGTTTTTATACACACATTGAAAGGTGGTGGTACTATGGCATCGTCTCTGTCCATCTGTGAACTTTCTCTTGTCCCATCCAAAGCAAGATGGTTCAAACTGAAGATTAGAACTTGGCTGTGTTTAGAGATAAAGTTCACTTGATGCATCAACGCCGGTCCTGGATGAAGGTCAGTGACAGACTAGTCTGCAGCTTCTTTTCTTTTTTCAGTGACCGTGGATTTGACATGAACCTTTGGACCTTTCCTCAGTTCTTCCCCACCTCTAACAGACGTGGTTTTAGTACAAGGCCAGGCTCGGCCCAGAACTAACGGCCTCACAGCAGCAGCTTTGTACACATACGTACGAGTCACTTCAGACCTGACTGCGTTGGATTCTGAGATAACACTGATTGGAGATCAGGATACTTTTATAAAGAACCTGAAAGGATCTAAAATGCATGAAGAAATTATATTAAACGTATGCATGCCTTTTTATGTTCTGTAGGTCTGGTTATGACCTGGTCTGTCAGTTCTGGGACCTTCATCCTCATCGCTTTCTCCTACATCAGAATCCTGAGTGTTTCTCTGAAACAAGGCCGAGCTGACAGCAGCATCCGCAGCAAGGCCTTTCAGACCTGTGCGCCTCACATCGTCGTGTACGTGCTCTACGAGGTTGCAATTTTTATTGTTGTTGTGAGCTACAGGTTCCCCTCACTTTCACAAAACATTAAGAAGTTCTTCAGCATCCTCTTCATCATCATCCCTCCAGCCATCAACCCCATCATCTACGGCCTGATCAGCAAAGACTTACGGAGCAGCATCATCAAGCAGGTTTCTGCACGGGTCTGTCTCAAAAACTGAAGCTCTTACAAACTAACCCTGAATAAATGAGCCTGGATCCTCGGGGAACTCTTTTCACTCCACACCTAAGAAGTTCTTGCGGGCCTGTCCTTCACGTTTTCTGTTTTTCTTACATCACGACAGATTTAAATGTGTGTTATTAGAAGTCTTCTGCAAACTCTGAAGAGAAACTTCAACCACTGAATCCCAGCTATTGGATGAGGGAAACATCTAAAACGTGCAGGATGTTGTTGATGTTTGAGGGCTAGCTTGAACACCAGAACCATTTTTCTTTACGTTTATCCAAAAAACATCTGCATCCCACATGTTCAAATGTGACTGTGTTTAGAAAACCAAAACATCCTCACACCTTCCCATCACTCTTTTCATGTGAGATTTTATTTAAACCTAAAAGTTTTTCAATATTAACTTCTTAAATTTTACACTTTTTTGTGCTTATTTTCTTTATAAAGTTCAATGTCTTATTATGCATCATCGTTTATTAAAAGTTTGCGAGATCTCAGCAAAATCTTTGTGTCTAATTTTAGTTCCATAGGACTGTCATTTGAAAATCAATTTTAGATTTTTATCCATCCATCATCCATCCATCATCCATCATGGATGGGTTAAATGCAGAGACTAATTTTGCCATTGTATGGAAACATGCAGTGCTGACATTGTGAAGACATTATTATTATTATCATCCATCTTTTTCTTGTTCTGGACTCAGGTCTCGGGGCAACGGTTTAATCAGAGAGTTCCCGACTTCTCTGTCCACATCCATCTCTTCCGACTCATCTGGGAGGACTTCAAGGTGTTCTCAAGGTGTCCTGGGTCTTTCCCGGGGTTTCCTACCAGTTGGACATGCCAGGAACATTGAACATGTCCAAACAGACATAGGGAGGCATCCATGTGGCATCCTTACCAGATGGCCAAACCACCACAACTGGCTTCTCCTCAATGTGGAGGAGCAGCAACTTTACTCTCAGTCTTTCCCAGATCTCACTCTATCTTTAAAGGAGAGTCCAGCTACGCTGCAGAGAAAACTCATTTTGACTGACTATATCCAAGATTTTATTTCTGTCACTACTACGTGTTTGTGAACATAGGTGTGGGTAGGAACCTAGATCGAGCAGAAAACATAGCACCTCGTCTTGCAGCTCAGCTCCCTCTTCACCACAACAGTCCAGTACAGAGTATGTAATGATAAGGAAGCCTCACCAATCTGAGTGTCAGTCTTGTGCTCAATTCTTCCTCTCACTCATTTACACATCTCTGAGATACTTAAACTCCTCCACATGAGGGCAGTACCTTGCTCTCAACCCAGTGAGTGCCTTCCACCCTTTTCTGACTGAAGACCATGGCTTTAGAGTTGGAGATGGTGATCTTCATCACAGCTGCTTCACACTCAGCGTGATCTTCACTGACTGCAGTCAGAAGTTGTGGATCCTCACAAACTGTGGTCTGTTCGTTAAGAAGTCTAGGACCCAGTTGCAAATGGAGGGGCTTAGGCCTAGTGTGAGTAGTTTGTCCATCAGGGTCTGGGAAATCATGGGACTGAAGGCAGATATGAAGTCCACAAAGAGTATACGGACGTAGGAGTCCTTCTGCTCCAGGTGGGTGAGAGCAGTGTGGACCACAGAGGAGATGGTGTCCTCTGTTGATTGGTTCTCGCGGGGTGCGTACTGGTGAGGGTCCTCGTTGATGTTGATGGATCAATTGTCCTTCTTCCTGGCAGGGCTTAATTTGTAAACTCAGTGATGCCGGAGCACAAATAGAAGGGAGGTCTGGGGGGTTTGGGTCATCTGTGGGTTTTCCCCCAGAAAATATGGAATAAAAGAGATGCCATTTCCTGCATTTTGGTGTATTTTAACGTGTTGTTAAACATCTTTGTTTACCTACTGTGAACATTTGATTAAACTGATTAAAAACAGGTCTCTTGTAGATGAGTCCTCAAGGCTCAATGAGACAAACAACCTGTATAAATAAAGGCTGAATTGAATTTACTGTTTTAGACATCAAGAAGAAAAGCCTGTGAATAGAACATCTCCGATTCTGTCAAATGTCCTACCCCACCCCCACCCCCCGGCAACTCAAATCTCCGCCCCTAAATGTCCAAAGTCATTGCGCATTTTTATTTTATTTCTTTAAAAAAAAAAATTTTTAAATTAATTATTTCTCAACAAATACAATGAGATGAGACATTGCCCTATCTGTGAAGTGTATGTTCCAGCTGCAGCTCGCGCACCATGCTCCTGCCCAGCAGAGCTGCAGACTCCATGTCCGGTGGAAAGAGTCTTCATCCACCTTCAGCTGTGTGTATATGTCTACGTGCAGGAGTTCCGACACATCAGCAGCTGTGCGCACTCTGGAGAGCTGTCTGAGATGCTCCTGTGCATAAAACATGCACTGTCTGCAGGGCGCACAGCTGAAATATGAAGACGCTCCCCGCTGGACATGCGGTCCACGTCTCTGCTGGGCAGGAGCATGTGCGCGAGCTGGTGCGCATAGTGTGTCTGGAACATCCACTCCACAGATTGGGCAACATCTCCTCTCATTGTATTTTCAATAAATAATCAAATAAAAAATGTGCAATTACTTTGGACTTTTAAGGGCGGAGATTTGCCAGATCCAACCAAATACAGTAGTTGCTGGAACACAGTTGGTCAGAATGAAGGAGTTCCTGGATCTTGTTCCGGCAGGATCCAGTTCAAATTTACCACTGCTTCCTGGGGATGTTGTCTGGGCCGGTTGCTTTGTGAGGGTTAATCCTCCTGAAAGTACTTCTTACTTCTGCTGTGGTCACGCTGAGAAGCTCTTCATCTGGTGGTGAGGTGAGTCTGGTGCTGGGTGGTCTGTTCTGGTCTTGAAAGCGCACATAGAACTTGTTGAGAGCATCAGGCTGTGATGGGTCTCTAGGGCATTATTCATTCCTGCATTTATAATCTGTTATACACTTAATGCTCCTCCACATGCTCCGTGAGTCTTGTGGGGTGAATTGACCCTCAATCCTCTGTGCATATGTGGCCTTGGCCCTCTTAATACCAGCAACCAGTTCTTTCCTTTTCCTTCTCAGCTCCTGTGAGTTTCCAGACCTGAAGATGGTGTTCCTGGCCTCCAGCAGGACGCGCACCTCTGCATTCAACTAAGGTTTTCTGTTCGAGTAACTTTTAACATATCTTATGGTGGTGACGTCATCAGTACATTTACTAATGTACCCCAGAACTGAGGATGTGTATTGTTCTGGGTCTAGCAGCCCCCCCCCCCCCCCCCCCCCCCACACACATTTTTAGCAGCTACTCTGAAGACCTCCCAGTCGGTTCGTTCAAAACAATCTCACAGTATGAGGCCACTGTTCTGGATCTAAGATTTAACTTTCTTTTGTACCGGTCTGGAGTGTCTCAGCGGGGGCAGGTAAGCAAGAGTTAGGAAGATTGAGATGTGATCAGAGAATCCTAGGTGGAACAGGGTTCAGCTTTGTATGCTTCTTTTATGTTTGTGTAAACACGGTCCAGTGTGTTGTTTCCATGTGTTGGTATGCCTACATGCTGGTAAAATCTTGGTAAGCAGGCTTTTAGATTCATGTGATTAAAGATTCCAGCCAATATGTAAAGAGCCTCAGGGTGTTTGTTCTCATCACATTCACCACTTGCTCTTGCCGAGGTCAGATGCATTTCCCCTCCCCACCCTCTCCGCTTTGCTTTGCTGCTCTGTCTGTCTGCGAAACTGCTTCTGAGCCTCTCTTGCATCTTCCGAACCATAATTATGGACTGTTTTGATCAGTTGGTCCCTCAACTCAATTTACAACATTTCTTTGAAGAGAAGACAGGCTTTAGGTGAGCTGATTTGCCCTGTTGGCACGCATGCAGCTGGACATCTCATCGACTTGAAGACTTGATGATGTGTCTATCTCTGCTGCCACTTGTGGATTTTAAGGACGCATATTTAATTGGCTTTACGATAACTGGTTCCTGCTTTTTGGATTTGGCTGGTTGCTGGTTTTTATCAATCGATCAAGGAAGTCGTCAGCAGCAAATTTGGACCTGATCACGTTGCTTGCCTTATGATGGCTTGGTTCGTGTCTCGAGTACCCAGACTCAAATGCTTTGGGCAGAATGGATCAGATCTCTGAGATTTCACTCAGGCACGTTCCATCGGTGTGGCCATGTAATTTGGACATTTCGGAACCGAGTGGACCAACACAGACTCAAGGTAGATGTCATTAAGTTCTGCCTGTCACCAAAACAACTGTGTTTATCTGAATTTGGCTCCCCTGACTGGCCTTCAAGGCCAACTTATCTGAATTCGCTTGGAGAACATGTGATCTGACGCCCCCCCCCCCCCCCCCAAAAAAACAAAACAAAAAAAAAAAAAAAACATTTCCAACTGATAATCAGATGTAACCAACTGAATAAACTTGTGTCATCATTTCAGGACTCTTGGATTCCCATTCCCATAGGCGTTATTCTTGGCCATTCCTCGACATACCTCGAGAATGTTTATGGGTCTCACCAGAGGATATTGACTGATTATTTAACATTCTTATCAGAACTCTTACAGTGACCTCAAGAGCATCTATGAACATGCTGACCGCTCTCGTCTCCCCTGTCTGCAAAATGTCTACGTAAATATGTGCTTGTTTGTGCGAGGTGTTTTTTTAATATCAGAGGTTTTTTTTCCTCAGGCAGGAAAAAAAAGTCTGATAGAATTTTTTTTCCGCCTCCAACTTCTACATGTGTCCACTTAAACACTGTTTTTGTCTGTCCAAACAGGTCTCACTTGTAAATGAGTCTTTGAGGCTCAATGTGATTTATCTGTTTAAATAAAGGTTGGATGAAAAAAAAATAACCTGGGACAAGCAGTGTGTCCATTCAGCCAGCTTCAGGACCCGTTTAATCACATCGTAAGAGATTTTTAAGACAAGACCTCTATTCCTTTTTGTTGGGAGACATTGCATCTCTCATCTGTTAATCTATGACAAAAGAAAAGTCCATGGGATTTTAGGACTTTGAGCATTGTTGAAGGGAGGTCCATCAGTCATAAAAATACATTAAAGGGACAGCAGGCGGTGTTGAACAAGTCAGAGCATCATCAGAGCTCTAACTGGAGAGGAGGCAGAACCATCACCTTCATCTGTAGGCTGTTCTGTTTTTGAGATATTCTGTCTCTGCATTCAGTGTTGTTACATCTGCAGATACAGCAGTCTGATCTATTATACAAATGTCAGTTATCTCTGAGTTAAACAGTTGTTTATTTAAGTGCATTACATTATATCTGGTTATCTGATACACAGTCTAACCTGTTTAGAGGGGCTAAATGAGTTTGTCTTTCACAGAAACGTTCTGCTTCAGATGGAGAACCAAACCATGCTGACTCTTCTAGAACAGCCCATTGTTTTTGAAATTGTTGGGTTTGATGTTCCTCCAGGATATGCTCCTTTCCTGTTCTTCCTGGCTCTGTTTGCATACATGGTGGTCCTAATGGGGAATGGGGTGGTGGTTTTAGTCATTGTGATGGACAAGAACCTGCACAGACCCATGTTTCTAATGATCTGTCATCTGATGGTCTGTGATCTGCTGGGGACCACAGCGGTGGTCCCTCGTCTCATGATGCACTTCCTAACAGGGCAGAAAAAGATCACCTATGGCCCAGCTATCGCCCAGGCCTACTGTATGCACACATACGGAGCTGGAGTACAGACCATTCTGAGTGCAATGGCCTACGACAGGTGAGAAAATGCAGGTGCACTTCTCAAAAACTACTCTGACTTTTCTTTGTGGTGCAAACTTGAAAATGTAAAAACCAAACTGTAGTGTAAGAAGTTGTTCTGTTTTCTCATGTTTCCAGAGATTGAAGTGTTTGTATTTAAAGAGGGTTCAATAATCATAATTCTTACCACAAGATGAAGATTTGTTTGTGCACAGATGTTCAGGTGTTCCTGGCACAACTCTAGCCACTTGGTTATCCTGATCCAGATGTTATGAATGCTTGTGTGAATATAAAATAAGTTGAACTGAACCTTTTTAGTTTCCCTCAGTGTTGTCTCTGCAGGTATGTTGCAGTGTGTGAACCTCTCAGGTATCACTCCATCATGACTTCGGCTCGGCTCCACTCGTGCTGCACGCTGGCCTGGATCTTGGCCCTGGTGCTCATCGCCGTGCTCTTTTCCTTCCACATGAACGTCCCGCTGTGCGGCCGAACCATCCAACATGTCTACTGCAGCAACAGAGGCATCTTGGACCTGGCGTGCATTCCCACCCCCATAAGCAACATCTACGGTTGGTACAGTTTAAAGGGTTTCTGTGTCTTCCACAAACAAAGAGCTGAAGACTGCGTGGAGCTAAAAGAGCAGGAACTCTTTCAGTTTCCATTTGCAGCTTTTAGTCAGACTTCTCTTTATGTTTTAAGAGTAATTAAACTATTTGAATTGATTCAGATTTAAAGTCCAGTTGAGTTTTCATAACAAGTCATGTCTGACATTTCTTTTAGGAGTTTTATAAAAAAGCCACAGGATATTTTATTGTTTGTGCATCGGCTACATTGCTCATTGAAGGAGCTTTCTAAATTTTATAAACTCTGGTAAATGTCTTAATTTTGCATCTTTGTTCTTCAACATCCAGTAGGTGGTTTTAGAGAAAAGAGAAGACAGAAATCTGTGTTAGGCATAAAACACCATCAAACAGAAGGTTTTAGCTGTTTCTGTTTTTCTCTCATAGTTTCAGAGAAAGCTGAGATTCATGTTCCAGCATTGCTTTAAAATATTGATTAAATTGATCAGTAATGACTGATAAATTAAAGATAAAATATGCCATTGTTTAATTCATGTCTTTTAATATAAACCAATGTTGCACCAGCCATTATATTAAACTTATGCATGCCTTTTTATGTTCTGTAGGTCTGGTTATGACCTGGTCTGTCAGTTCTGGGACCTTCATCCTCATCGCTTTCTCCTACATCAGAATCCTGAGTGTTTCTCTGAAACAAGGCCGAGCTGACAGCAGCGTCCGCAGCAAGGCCTTTCAGACCTGTGCGCCTCACATCGTCGTGTACGTGCTCTACGAGGTTGCATCATTAATTCTTGTTGTGAGCTACAGGTTCCCCTCACTTTCCCAAAACATTAAGAAGTTCTTCAGCATCCTCTTCATCATCATCCCTCCAGCTATCAACCCCATCATCTACGGCCTGATCAGCAAAGACTTACGGAGCAGCATCATCAAGCAGGTTTCTGCACGGGTCTGTCTCAAAAACTGAAGCTCTTACAAACAAACCCTGAATAAATGAGCCTGGATCCCTGGTGAACTCTTCTTGCTCAGTCTGAGTAGGATCCAGATTTCACACCTATAAACTGTTGGTCTGGAGATTTCTCGGGTTCAGACCTGATGATTTTTGCAACAATTGTTCCCCCAAAACACATCATCCACTAAATCTAATCTGTCTAACTCTGAATGTTAGGAAACACCATGTATCTGTGACTTTCCTTCCCTCCATTGATCACGGTGACATTATTTACATGAACGCTCCTACAAGAACCCTGCAGATGTTGGATGCTGCAGATGTTGGATGCTGCAGATGTTGGATGCTGTCTATCATGGTGCACTAAGATTCATAACTGGCTGTAACTACCGTACCCACCACTGCACCCAGTATTCACTGGTTAACTGGTCACCATTAACTTCACACAGACTCTCTCACTGGTACATTTTCATCTTTAAATCACTTCTTGGTCTGCTGCCTTCATACATCTCCTCCTACATGTCTCTGTGTGAGTGCAGCTACAGCGTGCGCTCTCAGGACATCATTACCTTTAGCTATGTAACTATCTTGGTAAGCCTCATCCATCCATCCATCCATCCATCCATTTTCTCCCGCTTATCTGGGGTCGGGTTGATGGTGTAGCAGCTTAAGTATGGAGGCCCAGACTTCCCTCTCCCCAGCCACTTGGGCCAGCTCCTCCAGGGGAATCCTGAGGCGTTCTCAGGCCAGCTGAGAAACATAGTCCCTCCAGCATGTCCTGGGTCTTCCTTCGGGTCTCCTCTTGGTGGGACGTGTCCAGAACATCTCACCAGGGAGGTGTCCAGGAGGCATCCTAACCAGATGCCTGAGCCACCTCAACTGGCTCCTCTCGACATGGAGAAGCAGTGGCTTTACTCTGGGTCCCTCCTGGATGATCGAGCTTCTCACCCTATCGCTAAGGGAGAGCCCAGACACCCTGCAGAGAAAACTCATTTTTTTCATTCAACCTTTATTTAGACCGGTAAATCCCATTGAGTCTCCAGGACTCATTTATAAGAGAGACCTGATTTCAACAAAGAATGATGGCAACAATGGATGACAGCGACAACAATAAACAGTTATAAAAAGTCAAATTTTTTAACAAATAGGATGGCTAAAAAGAAAAAAGTAAAAAGAAAAGAAAAGTAACAAAAAAAACATCTCGATTCTAAGGCGAATGTA
This sequence comes from Nematolebias whitei, assembly GCF_014905685.2. Taxonomy (NCBI): domain Eukaryota; kingdom Metazoa; phylum Chordata; class Actinopteri; order Cyprinodontiformes; family Rivulidae; genus Nematolebias; species Nematolebias whitei. The sequence continues at coordinate 2,064,360 of NC_056511.1, read as the reverse complement.
GAAAACTAAAAACAGGAACATGTCTGCATTGGTCCCTGCCAGGAGTCCAACAGATTCTTAAAGCCACTTAGCGAGTTCAAGGTCGAGAGCTTCAGATCTTTTTACAAGATATTCCAGGAAACAGGAGCAAAGGAGGAGAAGGCCCTTTTGCCTAGGTCAGTTCGCACTGAGGGAACAGTGCAGGTAATAATGTCCTGAGAGCGCACACTGTAGCTGCACTCACACAGATTTTGGCCACTTGTATCCGTGATATTGTTCTTTTGGTCACAACCCAAATGCTCATGACCATAGATAAATTAGGGTAGGAATGTAGATTGACTGGTAAATTGAGAGCTTCGCCTTTTGACTCAGCTCTCTCTTCACCACAACAGACTGGTACAGTGCCTGCTTCACTACAGATGCCGCACCTATCTGCCTATTGCTCTCCCGCTACATTTTTCCCTCATTCATGAACAAGACCCCAAGATACTTTAACTCCTCTTCTTGAGGCAGGACCTCCTCCCTGACCCAGATGGGGCACTCTGCCCTTTTCCGGCTCAAGACCATGGCTTCAGATTTGGAGGAACTGATCCTCATCCCGGCCGCGTCACATTCGGCTGCAAACCGCTTCAGCAAAAGCTGTAGATCCCGACCTGATGAAGCCAATAGGACCACATCATTTGCAAGAAGCAGAGACGCGATCCTAAGGCCAACAAAATGGATCCCCTCAACACCTTGGCTGCTCCTGGAAATTCTGTCCATAAAAGTTATGAACATAATTGGTGACAAAGGGCAACCTTGGCGGAGTCTAACTCTCACTGGGAACAAGCCCGACTTACTGCCAGCAATGAGGACCAAGCTTTGACACCGGTCGTACAGGGGCCTAACAGCCCATATCAAAGGGACTGGGATCCCAGAGTAGCCCCCACAGGGTTCCCTGAGGGATGCAGTTCAACGCCTTCTCCAAGTCCACAAAGCACATGTAGACTGGTTGGCCAAACTTCCACGCACCCTCCAGGACCCTGCTGAGGGTGTAAAGCTGGTCCAGTGTTCCATGACCAGGATGAAAACCGCACTGCTCCTCCTGATTCTGAGGTTCGGCTATCTGGCAGACCTTCCTCTCCAGAACTCACGAATAGACCTTACCAGGGAGGCTTAAGAGCGTGATCCCCCTGTAGTTGGAACACACTCTACTTTCCCCCTTTTTGAATAGGGGGACCACCACCCTGGTCTGCCAATCCATGGCAACTGCCCTCAATGTCAACTCAATATTGCAGAGTTGTGTAAGCCAACACAACCCCACAACATTCAGAGCCTTAAGGAACTCAGACACCTCAACACCAGAGATTGGAGAGCTCGACCCAAAGTTCCCAGGGTCTGCTTCCTCAGTGGAAGACGTGCTGGTAGGATTGAGGAGGTCTTTGAAGTACTCTGCCCACCGACCCACGATATCCCGAGTTGAGGTCAGCAGCACACCACCTCCATTATAAACAGTGTTGGTGGTGTACCCCCCCCCCCCCCCCCCCGAGATGCCGGATGGTGGACCGGACCAAAATCACCTCGAAGCCATCTGGAAGTCATTCTCCATGGCCTCTCCGAACTCTTCCCACGCCGACAAATTTTTGCCTCAGCGCCTACCTGAGCTGCATGCCGCTTGGACTGCCGGTACCCATCATCTGCTTCTGGGTCCCACAGACAATAAAAGCCTGATAGGACTCCTTCTTCAGCTTGACATTAAGCCAATCAGGAAGTATTTTTTTAATGTTATTAACAGCATAAAACTGAACAACAGAACAATATACAGTAAACGCACAATGGAGATACAGTTAAAAGGATAGCCTGTTAACTGTATCTCCGTTATGTGTGTACTGTATATTTTCAGTTCATTTTTTCATTTACTCTTTAGTTATACAGGTAGTCTCCTTGAGTCATGAGAACTCATTTTCAAGAGAGACCTGTTTAGGGAGCAGATACCATACCATACCATACCATACCATACCAATTTATTTATAAAGCACTTTAAACAGTGACAAAGCACACCAAAGTGCTGTACAGGGACAAACAGAACAAGCACATAGCAACATATTACATAACAGGACACCAAAAAGTAGAAACCAACAAAAACAATAATGGATAACAACAACAACCGCAACATGACCAACACAGTGTGATGCACACAGACTCAGCACAGATCACACAGTGCAGAAAGCCAGGGAATAGAAGTGTGTTTTTAAGCGAGATTTAAAAACTGTGAGGGAGGGGGCCTGTCTAACGAGCAGAGGTAACTCATTCCAAAGTCTTGGGCCTGCTACAGAGAAGGCCCTGTCACCTCTGCGCTTGAGACGGGTTCCTGGGACTGTTAGGAGCAACTGGTCTGCTGATCTGAGAGAACGTGGTGGGACATACGGCTGGAGCAGAACAGTAAGATAGGAGGGGGCAGAGCTGTTTTGTGATTTATAGACATACAAGAGTATTTTGAATTTGATTCGAAGGTGAACCGGAAGCCAGTGTAGGGAGGCCAAAACAGGTGTAATGTGCTCCCTTTTGCTTGTGCTGGTCAAAAACCGGGCTGCTGCATTTTGGACCAGTTGGAGTCTAGCTATGGAGGTCTGACTGATACCAAAAAGGAGTGAGTTGCAATAGTCAAGCCTGGATGTAATGAATGCATGAATTACTGTCTCCAGGTTATTTTTGGGCAAAAAGGGGCTTCAGCTTAGACAGTCGCCTCAGCTGGAAAAAGCAGGATTTAACAATCATATTTACATGATTGTTGAGTTTCAGAGAAGGGTCAAGTATCACTCCTAGATTAGTGACTCTTTGTTTCACTAACAGTGACAGAACGGATAGGTCGATGCAGTGGTTGGTGATAGTGTCATTGGGAGGAAACAGCATAACTTCAGATTTCTTCTCGTTGAAACTCAAGAAATTTAAAGCCATCCAATCTCTGATGTCAGCCAGGCAGTCCAGTAACGGTTGAATAGAGCGAGTACCGTTGAGTCTGAGGGGGAAGTAGATTTGGCAGTCGTCTGCGTAGAAATGAAAAGGTATGTTATGTTTCCTGAAAATAGCACCTAGTGGCAGCAGGTATAAAGAAAATAAGAGAGGACCAAGGATGGACCCTTGCGGTACCCCCCATTTAAGCGCTGCCGAGGCTGAACTAAAATCTTTGATGGAGACACAAAAGGACCTGTCAGCGAGGTAAGATCTAAACCATTCGAGGGCTGACCCAGTGATGCCCACCCACTGCTCTAACCTCGCAATGAGGATCTCGTGGTCATTTGTATCAAAGGCAGATGTGAGGTCCAGTAAGAGAAGGAGCACAGAATCACCAGCGTCTGTGAATAGGAGAATGTCGTTAAAAACCTTGAGTAGAGCAGTTTCAGTGCTGTGGAGAGGTTTAAAGCCAGACTGGAATAGCTCTAAGATGGCATTATCCTCTAGAAAGCATTTCAGCTGGGACTCCATTATTTTTTCCAGCAGTTTAGCGACAAATGGGAGTCTGGAGACAGGCTGGAAGTTAGACCGGATGGTGGGGGTTAAGGGCTGTTCTGTTGTTCGGTTTTATGCTGTTAATAAAGTAATAAAAATAAAAAACTTCCTGTTTGGCTTAATGTAATTCCGTTTTATTCTAATGTAATTCCGTTTTTTCTAATGTGATTCGGGCCACTTCCGCTTCAGCCACTTCATCTTTGGCTTAATGTAATTTTGTTGTTTTTTTCAAATGTAATTCCATTTTTTCAAATGTTGTTCATTTACGCCTTAGGGCCATAAGGTTCAGCAACAGTATGTGCTCAAAGAATGAGGTCAGCTGACTACCTGGATATACTGAATGGCCAGGTTATTCCATCAATGGCTATTTTTCTTCCCTGATGGCACGGGCATATTCCAAGATGACAATGCCAGAATTTATCGGGCTCAAATTGTGAAAGAGTGGTTCTGGGAGCATAAGACATCATTTTCACACATGGATTGGCCACCACAGAGTCCAGACCTTAACCCCATGAGTATCTTTGGGATGTGTTGGAGAAGGCTTTGCGCAGTGGTCAGAATCTGCCATCATCAATGCAAGATCTTGGTGGAAAATTAAGACAACACTCGATGGAAATAGATCTTGTGGCATTGTAGAAGCTTATCGAAACAATGCCACAGCGAATCTAAAGGCAGTCCAACAAAATATTAGTGTGTGACCTAAAAAAGTTCAATCTGGTCCTCTGGACATTCAAAAAACAAAACAAAGCAAAACAAAACAAAAAAAATGTGGAAACGTTGTAGAGGGTGTGTCCAGTTTTGCTGCTGACAACCAAAACCAGCTGCTCACATGCTCAAGAAGGACCATCAGCCTAACAATGGATCATTAGCACCTGATGGCTGTTTACTATTCACAGGGGGTTGAGTGATACTAGCAATCACAGCATTGTAAGAGGGGGACAGTTGAACACGGAGGCTCCGCCCCGTTTAATGATGGATGGTTTCTTTTCACAAAGATGGCCTCCTTTACTCCTCTCTCAAACCAGCACCAGGAGCCAGGCTGAAGGAGAAATCCCACACAAGACAGGCTCTAGAGCAATGTGGATATCCTAACTGGGCCTTCCTGAAAGCAGAGAAGAAACCCAAACAGGACTCCAGTCAGCCAACAGGTGAAAAGGAGGAACCCAGACCCAGACCAGTGGTCATTCCATATGTTGAGGGAGTATCAGAGAAACTGAGACGTTTATTTTCAGTTTCAACTCCGCCCCCGGGTTCAACTGTCCCCCTCTTACAATGCTGTGATTGCTAGTATCACTCAGCCCTCTGTGAACAGTAAACAGCCATCAG
>NC_056511.1:2053480-2054566 GCF_014905685.2 Nematolebias whitei | reverse complement strand
TCAGGTATCACTCCATCATGACTTCGGCTCGGCTCCACTCGTGCTGCGCTCTGGCCTGGATCTTGGCCTTGGTGCTCATCGCCGTGCTCTTTTCCTTCCACATGAACGTCCCGCTGTGCGGCCGAACCATCCAACATGTCTACTGCAGCAACAGAGGCATCCTGAACATAGCCTGCATTCCCACGCCCACAAACGACATCTACGGTTGGTAAATTTACCAAGAAATTTATCAAGAAATTGTTTTGTTTGTGTTTCAAGCATTTTGTACAACTTTTGCTTTCCCTGTTAATGTCTAAGAAGTGAGTCAGACATGACAATAAAAAGAAACCATTAAAAAAATGGACAAAACGTTGTCTAAAACCAAAGCATTTTATTTTAATTTTATTCACAGTTTCCAACCTGTAAATTATTGAAAACTTCTAGTTAAATATTTAAAGGTTAATTTACCCACTAAATGTAAATTTAACAAAAACTTGTCTTAAAAGTAAGAAAATGAAACAAAAACATCCTATCAAGCTATCACAGGTTGAACTTTCTGCACTTTAGAGACACGGTTATATCTTCAAAAAAAAAAAAAAAAAAAAAAGTAAAAAAAACAACATTAAATGTTCCTTTAACAAAAAAACCTAGTCCAAACTGCCCTGTGGTTCACAGCAGCAGCTTGGCTCCAAGCTTCATACTCAACTCCTGATGAGTGAACTTTGATGTCCACAGGCCACTGTATTACAGGAAACATGTTCAGAGTGAACTCGTATGACCACTCTAATACTTAATTGGGGCATGCCATAAAAAGTATAAGACATTCAGTGCAATGTTTCATTCTCCACCTTTTAAGGGTTTCTTAAATATCTTTTTATTCTTCTATCAACATTTTGGCAGCTCAAACCGTAATGTGTAACCAAACAAATTATGCATCAACACGACTATCTCGCTCCAGGACGTGCGTTTTAACCTTTAGTAATGTTTGGTGTTACCTTAGTGATGTTTGGTGTTACTTTTAGTAATGTTTGTTGTTACCTTTAGTAACGTTTGGTGTTACCTTTAGTAATGTTTGGTGTTACCTTTAGTAATGTTTGGTGTTACCTT
>NC_056511.1:2049515-2053470 GCF_014905685.2 Nematolebias whitei | reverse complement strand
GTGATGTTTGGCATTACCTTTAGTGATGTTTGGTGTTACCTTGGTTTTGTTTGGTGTTACCTTTAGTCATGTTTTGTGTTACCTTGGTCATGTTTTGTGTTACCTTCGTATTGTTTGGCTTTACCTTTAATGATGTTTGGTGTTACTTTTTATTACGTTTGTGTTATCTTTAGTGATGTTTGGTGTTAACTTTGTGGTGTTTGAAAATGTATCTTTTTTTTTTTCTTCAACCAGTATTTTTGCTTTTCCTTTATGACTTGAGATTTTCTCCGGAGCCTCAGAGTGCATCCACGTCTCTTCTATTCTTTTCATATTATTTCAGTTTGACTGTGCTTCTGATTTTGGGTGAGGAGTCTTTTAAACACATCATATTTCTGACATATAGCACTGTAGAAATGTGAAAAGTTACGAGTGAGAACAAATATCTTCTTTCAGTCATGTTCCAAGAAATGTTTCATTTGACCTAATATCTTTTTTTTTACAGTGACTCTTTGTTTGAACTGTACATTTCTGTACATTTCTCTCCTATTATGACATAAAGCTGTGGTCTTATTTCACCCCTCTCTGCCCCCTAACAACAAGAAAGTCTGACTTTCTGATTGGTATGACTGTTTCTACTGTATATGGGTAGAATACCTTCTTTTTAAGTTAGAAGAAGGCAGAAAACAATGGAAATCAAAACTAAAAATGGCTGCCACAGCTAATAAGAAAAATAGCTATAACTCAGCCTTTTTCAGATATATCGACAGTGGTGATTTTAGCCTCTTTTTGAGGGTTGCTCAAGCAAACCTAAATTTTAACGCAACATTCCTGAAAAATGAAGAAACCATCATTAGGAATTTGTCAGGAAACTCAGTTATTAAACCTTAAAATCACCAAAATATTGAATCAATTTGGAATGGATATGGAATAAATAGCAGCACAGTGGCGCAACTGGTAGAGCTGCTGCCTCTCAGCAAGCAGGTCCCTGGTTCAAACCCCGGTCCAGGGGCCTTTCTGGGTGGAGTTTGCATGTTCTCTCCGTGCATGCGTGGGTTTTCTCCGGGTACTCCAGTTTCCTCCCACAGACCAAAAACATGCATGTTAGGCTGATTGGTAACTCTAAATTGTCCCTAGGTGTGAGTGAGAGAGTGAATGGTTGTTTGTCTCGTTTGTCTCCACGTGTCCCTGTGATGGACTTGCGACCCGTCCAGGGTGTACCCCGCCCCTCGCACAGTGATTGCTGGACATGGGCACCAGCGACCCCCGTGACCCAAAATGGAATAAACGGGTAAAGAAAATGGATGGATGGATGGATGGATGGAATAAATAGCAGCACAGTGGCACAACTGGTAGAGCTGCTGCCTCTCAGCGAGCAGGTCTCTGGTTCAAATCTCGGTCCGGGGGCCTTTCTGGGTGGAGTTTGCATGTTCTCTCCGTGCATGTGTGGGTTTTCTTAGGGTACTCCGGTTTCCTCCCACAGACCAAAAACATGCTTGTTTGATTGGTAACTCTAAATTGTCCCTAGGTGTGAGTGAGAGAGTGAATAATTGTTTGTCTCGTTTGTCTCTATGTGTCCCTGTGATGGACTTGCGACCTGTCCAGGGTGTACTCCACCCCTCGCACAGTGATTGCTGGACATGGGCACCGGCGACCCCGTGACCCAAAATGGAAGGAGCGGGTAAAAGATAATGGATGGATATGGAATTAATGATGACACTCTTAAATGGGCCAGTAAGATCTATGTGTTTTGCACGAGTCGGTTCCTCTATGCCACCTGTCAATCAATCCAGTTGACTTGTCAGCAACTAACCAATTGGTGACCTTAATTTGTCCCCAAGTGAAACAGCTTTTACCTGTAGGAGCTGGGTGGGGGGTGGGTAGTGCATTCATGAGAGAGGCGGAGAGCTACATCTGTAGCATCTTAGCTAGCATCTGTATTGTGCGCTGCAATACAGTTGTTGGCAGTTGTCGACTGGCAGTGGAGGGGGGTTGTTAGGATGTGTGAGAGAAACGGAGCATGCTCTATTCACACAAGAAGAGCTGTTGGTCAGGTTACTTCTTGTTGCTCTGTAAAATAATTATTGAATCAAGTGTTTATTTATGTAGGTAAAACTAGATGTTTAATAACCTGTTAAAATACACCAGAATGCAGGAAATGACCTATACTTTATTCAAAATTTTCTGGAGGAGGACCCCCCAGACACCTCCCTCCCATGTTAAAAATGCTTCTGATGTTAAAAGCCACCGCGTTGTTCAAGCTAGGAGCCATTGTCAGCACTGGGGAATAAGCTCCCCTAAAGGTCAGATTCTAGAATTGCACCTACATATTGAGCTGACATTTTGTGTATTGGTAGCAAAACTCAAAAACTAAATTCCCCATTATACACCGAATGCAAATCAAACATCTGAGGTGGATACCAAATTTGAATAAAAAAATCAGCTGTAACTTTTCTAGACACAAGGAGTCAAAATTTAGTATGGAAATAGCAGAGAGAAATCCTCAACACAAAGTAAGCGCAAATCAAAAATTCAAAATTGTCGCCAAATGTCAGGCCTGTCCAGAGTTCATTTAGGATCATTTCTAGTTAAATGTTGTTCTGCGTTTGTTTTAAAGGTTTATCCATTACCTGGTGTGTGAGTACCGGGATGTTCGTCATCATTGCGTTTTCCTACATCCAGATCCTGAGAGTCTCATTTCAACGAGGCCGAGCTGACAGCAGCATCCGCAGCAAGGCCTTTCAGACCTGTGCACCGCACTTCATCGTGTACGTGCTCTATCAGATAGCTTCAGTGATCATCATTGTGAGTCTAAGATTTCCTTCTGCACCACCAAACATCAAGAAGTTCTTCAGCATCCTCATCATCATCCTTCCCCCAGCTATCAACCCCATCATCTATGGCCTGGTCAGCAAAGACTTACGGAGCAGCATCAAGAAGCATTTTTCTGTACAGGTCTGTCAGAAAATTTGAACCAGGTTCTTACAACCCAACCCTGCAGAACTCAGCCTGGATCCGCTGTGATCTCTTTTTGCTCCATATGAGTAGGAACCAGAGTCCAGACCTTCAAACTGTTGCTCCTGGAGCATTTCTTGGTTCAAACAGGTACCTACTGATAAATGTGTCAAATATTTCACCAAGCAGTGCCGTCATCCACACAACCTGCCCAATATTGCCAACCAACTCATTCCCACCACCTTCTCTGGTTAAATATTACACAAAAGCTGTCTGAAGCTTTGATCCTGGTCAAACGAGGCACGTCTTTGCAGCTAGTTCTCATGTGTGGAATGGTTCGCTCTAGTGGTGTCCAGTTCTTGTCTTTGCAGGTCAATATCCTGCATGTTTTAAATGTGTTTCTCTTCCAACTCATCAAGTTTAAAGAAATGTGTATCAAGAGGCTTCTGCAAAACTTTAAGAGATTCTGATAATATTCCATAGCAGCTTTATTTATAGAGCACTTGAAAACCCCACAGGACCAAAGTGCTGAACAAGTAGTTCCTCGTTTAACGTGGGGGTTCTGTTCCCAGCCCCCATGCAATAAGTGAAAAACTGCGAAGTAGGAATAGTAGTACAAGTAGAGGTAGTAGTAGTGAGTAGTAGTTTATTTTAGTATTTATATATAAATTAAGGTGTTTTAAACCCTTCCCACACTCGTAATATTATAAACTAAACAATGTTTTTTGTTTTGTTTTTTAAATACCATTTTCTCTCATTTGTTCTTCACTAGGCAGCACGGTGGCGCAACTGGTAGAGCTGCTGCCTCTCAGCGAGCAGGTCACGGGTTCAAATTCTGGTCCGGAGGCCTTTCTGGGTGGAGTTTGCATGTTCTCGCCGTGCATACGTGGCTTTTCTCTGGGTACTCCGGTTTCCTCCCACAGACCAAAAACATGCATGTTAGACTGATTGGTAACTCTAAATTGTCCCTAGGTGAGAGAGAGAGAGAGAGAGAGAGAGAGAGAGAGAGAGAGAGAGAGAG
>NC_056511.1:2041301-2049505 GCF_014905685.2 Nematolebias whitei | reverse complement strand
TCTATGTGGCCCTGTGATGGACTGGAGACCTGTCCAGGGTGTACCCCGCCCCTCGCACAGTGATTGCCAGATATGGGCACCGGTGACATGAGAGGGTGGCCTCCCTCCGCCTACGTGTGGGGGGATGGGTTCTGACTGTCGTTTGTGCTTATGCACCAAACGGCAGTTCAGATTATCCACCCTTTTGGAGTCCTTGGAGGGGGTACTGGAAAGTGCACCTCCTAGGGACTCCCTTGTTCTGCTGGGGGACTTTAATGCTCACGTGGGCAATGACAGTGAGACCTCGAGGGGTGTGGTTGGGAGGAACCCCCCCCCCCTGATCTGAACCCGAGTGGTGTTCTGTTGTTGGACTTCTGTGCTCGTCATGGATTGTCAATAACGAACACCATGTTCAAAATTAAGGGTGTCCATATGTGCTCTTGGCACCAGGACACCCTAGGCCGCAGTTCGATGATCGACTTTGGCATCGTCTCATCTGATCTGCGGCCACATGTCATGGACACTCGGGTGAAGAGAGGGGCGGAGCTGTCCACTGATCACTACCTGGTGGTGAGTTGGCTCCGATGGTGGGGGAGGATGCCGGTCAGACCTGGCAGGCCCAAACGTATTGTGAGTGTTTGCTGGGAACGTCTGGCAGAGTCTCCTGTGAGACGGAGCTTTAACTCCCAACTCCGGGAGAACTTTGAACATGTTCCAGGGGAGGTGGGGGACATTGAGCCTGAGTGGGCCATGTTCCGTGCCTCTATTGTCGAGGCAGCTTACCGGAGCTGTGGCCACAAAGTTGTCTGTGCCTGTCGCGGCAGCAACCCTCAAACCCAGTGGTGGACACCGTCAGTGAGGGATGCTGTCAGGCTGACGAAGGAGTCCTATCGGGCCTTTTGGCCTGTGGGACCCCGGAAGCAGCTGATGGGTACCGGCAGTCCAAGCAACATGCGGCTTGGGTGGTCGCTGAGGCAAAAACTCGGGCATGGGAGGAGCTCGGAGAGGCCATGGAGAACGACTTCCGCACAGATTTGGGGCAATTCTGGTCCACCATCCGGCGTCTCAGGGGGGAAAGCGGTATACCACCAACTCTGTTTATAGTGGGAGTGGTGTGCTGCTGACCTCAACTTGGGATGTTGTGGGTCGGTGGGCAGAGTAATTCAAAGACATCCTCAATCCCACCGGCACGTCTTCCACTGAGGAAGCGGAGCCTGGGGACTCTGGGTCGGGCCCTCCAATCTCTGGTGCTGAGGTCACCGAGGTGGTTAAAAAGCTCCTCGGTGGCAGGGCCCCAGGGGTGGATGAGATTCACACGGAGTTCCTTAAGGCTCTGGATGTTGTAGGGTTGTGTTGGCTTACGCGACAACACACCCTCGACCAAGGTCGACCAAGGTCCAAGGTCGGACCTCGACCTTGGACCAGTAAAGACTCAAAGGCTGACAAGAAAAATAGTCTGCCTGAATAAATCAACTATTGTGGTTTATCTGAATCTGACTCCCTGGTTGGCCTCGAAACAGGCCGGCATCAGTTTCTCCTGGGAAATGTGTAAACTAAAGAAAAGCTTCATCTATCCCCCCCGCCCCCCCGCCCCTTTCTGTGAATGCTGATCAGAACTGTGCCGGCTGACCAGCATCTTATCAGGACAATGGACTGTTAGTGCTTCATGGACCGCCTCGTCGTAAATGCATATGTAACGTGTTCATTACGTGCTGCTGGCAGAGTTTTTAATGTTTTAAATCGTGTCCTGTCAGGACAAGGTGTGAAGAGATCGTTTTTGTAATGCCACCACCCTCTCCTCATGGCTTTGTCCCTTTTTCTATATAAAAATGTGTTCTGAAAAGGATAAGAAGGCCGCGCTTATATCAGCAGCTACGTGCACTCCGCCCATCGCTCAGACGACTGTTTGGACATATTCTCGTTGTGTCTCTGTGCAATGATAATAAAACTTATTATGATTCTGATTCTGATTTTGTTGCATGCAGAACACATCACTAAAGACAAGTTTATTCCTGCAAACTTCTGTGTTTGTTTTAAAACAAATCTGAAAGTTGTCTGAGCCAACGCAGATTTAAAGTTAAATTAAACAAAAATCTGTCCATAAAATGGAAAAAAAAAATAAAGAGAACTTATTTTGGTACTTTAAAAAGAAGATGAACTCATTAAGAAAATTATGTGTAAACACACACACATACACACAGAGAGAGGCAATTAAAAGTAAAATAGGTCTTAACGAGGTTAAACAGGATGCTCGTTGCCATGACAACAGACGGTCATGGCTCTTTGTTTTCTGTGACTGGAGATACAACGGGACCTGAAATGAGTCCCTTTGGTTTCCGTTTTCCCTTTGTTGAAATAATCACCATTTTTTAATGAGCTGACATAACTGGTTATAACAAACGTCGAATTTCTCTCTAATTGTTTGTAGTTTGGGTTTAAAAAGATGAATCTGCTCCATGTTTGTTCAAAGAGTCAGGAATAAGAAACGAAAGGTGTTCGGTGTCTGAGCGTTGACTTGACTGGAAACTTTATTTTGATGACTTCCTGAGGAGAGATGGAGCTGCTGAGGTTTGAACACTCTCAAGGTCTGTAAGTTTGGATTGTTTTTACAGAACCGTTAAAGTTACATTTGTCTGATAAACATCAAAACTACAAATTAAAATAAAACACAAGCCGTCAGTATTTCACTTATTTTATCTAAAATGTCTGATTCTGTAAACTTCATTTGGAGGAAAGTTTTAGATTTTGATTTCCTGTTTTGTAGCTGAAAGTTGTGTTTTTAGTTTTGATAATTTATTCATTCACAATTTATTATTATTGTTGTTATTGTTATTCTTTAATATTTTTATTTAACAGGAAATGTGTTTAAATATAAATTTAGCTAAAGTTTAAACTGTGATGAAACCGTGGAAACTGTAAATCCGCACGATTTGAACCGTGAAGCAACAGAAAAACATATAAATTAAACATGAACTCGTCTCTGGAAGACAAACTGAAGAACGTAAATTTGTCAATTCTAAATTAGAAACCAGAATTATTGTTTAACATTTTTCACATTCTGTGGCTTTAAATTAAAAACACAAACATGAATAAAGTAAATTATTATTCTTAACAATTTTAGCTCAAACTAACAAAAAACATCTGTAACATCCTGATGTAGGTTCAACATCTGTAACGTTTACACACTTTAGCTTAAACAGATGTTTTTAAAAGTTTAAATGTGAATGTTCAAACCAGATGTCTTTCAGTTTTCTACACTTTATTTCCACATTTGTACTAGTTTTAATAAGTTCAGTTTTCTGAAATGTTTTGTTTGTTATTTAGATGTTTTTAATGAAATGTTAAGAAAACTAAAATATTTCTCAGTTTGAAACACTTTACTGAAAACTGAGAATAGTTTGAAGTTATTTAGTGTAAAAGTTTGACGCAAACTTTTCTCAGAGATTTTCTGCAGCTTTTTTGCATCATTTGATTAAAACCTTAAACTAAAATATTTATGATATTTAATGCGTGACCGAATAATTTTGTAATAAATGTTTTTTTCTGTTGAACGTTGAACTAAATAAAAACATTTCAGGATATTTCACTGCATCATTTTAATGCGTTCACAGAAGAAAAGAAACAACTTTTAAAAGTTTTGAAGTGGTTATTTGTTTTTGTTTCCTGCAATCAAAAGACAAAAGACTAAAATATTCTGAAAATTATATGAAAACTTTTATATATGATTAAAAAACTGGACTGGATACTGCTGTTCTTGCAAATTTTAGGCCTGTGTCTAAATTATATTTTATCTCAAAAATCCTGGAGAAGATAGTTTTGAACCAATTAATGGATTTCTGGAGAAACACAATATCCATGAGGTTTTCTATTCTGGTTTGAAAACCTTCACGGCACAGAATCAGCTCTTTTAACAGATTTTAATTGTTTTTTAGCAACTGACTGAGGACTGTGTTGTTCTTGTGCTTTTAGACTTTGCTGCATTTGATACAGTGGACCATAAACGTTTAATCTCCCTGTCGTGGTCAGCAGCCCCCGCTGGCCCCCCATCTGCTCACTTCGCTGCCCCTTCATGACGTGCCATGTTTCTGCCCCTCTCCTTCATGTGTTGTTGATCCCTCAGCTCCTGTCAATCTGCACTTCAGGTCTGCTCATGTCACTTCTCTGTCACCACGCCCCCTCAGCTGATTCACACCAATCAACCTTCATGCCTCTCACCTGTTCTCTCCACTACTTAACCTCCATGCCCACACTCATTTGGTGTGAGATTATTAAACCTCTCATGGTCCCTGATTCTCAAGCCAGTTGTAGTTTCATGCCTGAACCTCAAGTCTTGTGTTTTGACTACGACCTCACGCCTGCCCCTTGGATTCATCTCTCTGCCTGCCACTCGTCTGGTTCTGCTCTGCCCTTCTGACCCTGGTACGACAACTTTTTCTGGCCCTTTGACTCTGGATTTTGGATTAATGCATCTGTTTAAAGAACTCTGACTCCCCATGCTTGACCCCTGCCTTGCCTTCTGGATCACGACCCCACCTCTTCTGGATCCTCTCCCTGGCTGCAGCTGCAATTATAAATAAAACTGTTTTCATTTTTTTACTCTTGTGTCTTGTCATTCTGAATCCAAACGCCTGGTTTTGGTACACTCCCACTTGAATCAGTGGATGGGTGTCAGTGGTGCAGCACTGGAGTGGTTCAGGTCATACTTGAGAGATCAAACATTTTGAGTCAGTGTTGGTAACTTTGTGTCCTCCACTGCTTGTCTCACGTGAGGTTCCCCAGGGTCTGTCCTGGGCCCACTACTATTTTCTCCTTATTTGCTTCCACTTGGTTCCATGCTTTGGAAGCATGGTATTTCCTTCCACTGTTATGCAGATGACAGTCAGATTTATATCCCTCTCACAAAACAGATCTCCACTCTGTCAATCCGTTGCTCAGGTGTCTTGATGACATAAAAACCTGGAAGGCTCTAATCTTTTTAAATTTTAATGAAAAAAAAACCTAATTGATGGTTTTTGGTGGTACCACTAGCCCTCCGTCCTGTAGAACTGGAACTCTTGGCCCAGTTCATTAAGCCCACCGTTACAAATCTTGGAGTGAAAATGGATCTCAAGCTCGACAGTCAGAAGTTCAGTTGTTAAATCGAGTTTTTTCCAGTTATGGCAGCTGGCTAAAATAAAACCCACAGTAACTCATGCCTTTGTGACCACCAGGCGGGATCACTGTGATGCTCTTTATGTGGGGGTTAGTGGCTCCTCCATTGCCCGCTGTCAGATGGTGCAAAATGCTGCTGCACGTCTTCACTGGCACATGTAAACACAAGCACATTTCCCCCATTTCAGCCTCACTTCACTGGTTGACCATCAGTTTAGGATCGGTTTTAAGATTCTTTACTTTTAAATCTCTTACTGGTCTCACCCCACCCTAGCTCTCAGAGCTGCTACAGACTTGATGTCCCTGTTGGACTTTATTTCTTATTTTCTTGTGTTTCTCTTCTGCAGATCTGAACGTGCCCTTTGTGGCGGATCTGAGGTGGAGCTCCGTGAACGGCAGCCAGGAGCCCAGAGAGGTCAGCTTCTTCATCATCCAGGGCCTCTCCATGCTCGGCGACAGGAAGATGATCCTGTTTGTCATCCTGCTGCTGGCTTACATCGTCATCCTGGGAGGAAACAGCATGATCATATGTGTGGTACGAAACAAAAGCAGCAGTTTTTCATGTCTCGGATCGTGGTCTCAGTCTGAGGCCTGATCTGAGTCTCTCTGTTTCCAGACGCTGTTGGACTCCAAGCTCTCCTCTCCCATGTTTTACTTCCTGCACAACCTGTCCTTTGTGGACATGCTTTTCACCACCACCACCATCCCCAACATGCTGTCCGGCTTCCTGACGGAAGGCCTGACCATCTCCGTCCCGAGCTGCTTCCTGCAGATGTTTTTCTTCATCCAGCTGTCTGTCACGGGCCGCGGGATCCTAACTGTTATGGCGTACGACCGCTACTTGGCCGTCTGTGACCCTCTGCGCTACACGGCCATCATGACCAGGCCTGCCCAGAAGCTCCTTGTTGCAGGAGCCTGGGGGTTCGGTATCTTCTGCACTCTGCCGTCCACCATCATGGCCCTGCAGCGGTCTTACTGCGGTTCAAACGTGGTCCGACACGGCTGGTGCGACGTGTCGTCCGTCCGACAGCTGGCATGTGCCGACACCTCTGTGGACAACATCGTGTCTCTCACCTTCGCCCTGGTGAGCCTGATGACCATCGGAGTCCTCATTCTCACCTCTTACATCCTGATCTTTGTGTCTCTGTCCAAAATGGCCGTGGCTCGGAGGCTGAAGGCTTTAGGAACGTGTGCCGCCCACCTGACCGTGGTGTCCATCTCCTACACTGCTGCTTCCTTTGTCTACATTTCCTACCGGGTCGGAAACTTTTCTCCAGAGGTACAAAGTTACAGAAATATGAGTTTGTTGTCAACGTTTGTCATGGTCTGAGGTGAGTTGATTCTTTACTGAAAAAGTCTTTTAGCGTCGACTCCCCGCAGTTCAAACTTGTCTTGGTGGACATTTGTAAACTGGGACTGTTGGAGAAAATCTCTCTCACTTACAATGATTACCCAAAAGAACCAGGATTTTTAACTAGTATTAGTACCTGCAAGGTCAGATTTCAGGAGAGTTTACATAAATATGAATATGAATATATAGATGAAAACCAACCACAGAAAAAAACATGAGGTGCATTAACCACTCGCTTTTATATCCCACTCAGCTCAGCCGAGTCCACAGAGTTCACGAGGAGTCCTTACAGCCAGCTGCAGCCTTCTTACACAGCGCTCTGTGCTTACCCAAACATATGGTTCATGGGCGGAGATAAGATCTTGGGAGAAGGTTCCGGCTCGTTCTGGGCTTCTTGTTCTCGGGGCAGAGTGGAAGAATTTTGTCAGCCATGATAATAAAACATCCAGAACCTTTGAACAAAAACTCTCTAACATATCCCCCTGTTTACAGATGTTTTATTGCATTAGCTACTTTGCAAGCAGGGAAGCTTTACGTGTGACAGACCCCCCCCCCCCCCCCCCCCCAAACAAAACAACACGGTTTAAGAAGGGGAGAAACATCACATTGCCCCATAGATGTTGGTGACAACCTTATGACACATTTCAACATCTCAGCCGGGTGGGTCAGGATAAAAAAAATAAATAAAAAAAATGCGTGAATCGAAAACATAAAAAATTTAAGTAAAACATAAAAGTAAAAAAACAACGATTTAAAATGTAAAGTAAAGTCATAAAACTTCCTTCAGACAGATCTTTCTCTCTCCAGCTCACAACTTAATGCGACGTGTGATACTGGAAACGGTCAGGAATCATCTGCATATCAAGAAATAATAAAACATAATATTAGAACAGAAAATCATTGTACAAATTTCCATTTCCATCAGCGTCATCTCAGTGCTACCTCCTCGTCAGAAGCTCAGAAACAGGATCATGTCTTCATCAGAGGCTCCATCCTTCAGTGGACTCGTCTCGGGTCTTCACTGACCTCAAGTTTATTTCAGCCAGTCATATTTTCTTCCCCCACCTGCAGCTCCGGCAGCGGTGACAGGATGTGGCTCAGGTTCTTTTGTTTCTGAAATGGGGGTGCCTCAGAGGAGACGTGCATTCGGACATGGTCTCTCATCAATAGTCACGTTTCTTGTTGGGGCCTCGTTTGTGTGAGGCAGGATTGTAGAGACGACTTCCTGCTCCTAACAGCTGGTGTTCATGACTGAGGGCGCAGACAGATGTGGAAACCTCACCTTTAAATCAAACGACTCGTTCCTCAGTCGTGCAGGAGTTCACTTTAGATGATCTAATTAGAAGAACTGTTCCTGAAGAAATAACTGAAGCAATGCTTAAAATTAAATAATAGAAAGAAAATATAATGTTGTGCCCATCCAACCATCCATCCATCCATCATCCATCCATCCATCCATCCATCCATCATCCATCCATCCATCCATCAGCCATCCATCATCCATCCATCCATCCATCTGTCCATCCATCCATCAGCCATCCATCCATCTATCCATCCATCCATCATCCATCCATCCATCCATCCATCCATCCATCCATCCATCAGCCATCCATCATGTACCACCCATCCATCCATCCATCCATCCATCCATCCGTCCATCCATCCATCCATCCATACATCCATCCATCCATCCATCCATCAGCCATCCATCCATCTATCCATC
>NC_056511.1:2035013-2040666 GCF_014905685.2 Nematolebias whitei | reverse complement strand
ACATACATACATACATACATACATACATACATACATACATACATACATACATCATCATGTATCATCCATTTTATCTGCATATCTCTGGTACGGGTCGGTCTACGTTCCCACCCTCAGCTTCGGTCTCTGGGCAGAGACTGAAAGAACGAGATCGTGGAAACAAACGGTCCAAATGAGTTGTTCCTCAGGACTGAACTCAGTTTCTGTTTGAGTCACAGATCAGAGCCGTAGAGCAACAACAGATTTCAGACCAGTTCCAGATGTTTACTAAAGACTGAAGCTGCTCAGACGAGGATTTTGTTTTTCGCAGGTGCGTATCATCGTGTCGGTGTTGTACTCTGCGCTGACTCCGTTCCTGAACCCCATGATCTACAGTCTGAGGAACAGGGAGCTGCGTGAAGCCATCAGGAGAACTCTGAGGAGGATCAGACCTTCAGCTGCGTCTGCTCCAAAAGACATCAACCCCCAGATCTGACCAAGGTTCATAAAACACAGTCCAGTTCAGATCCAACGTTCCCAAAAACATTGCAAAGTGGGACAACGTGAGCGTGCAGCCTGAGGTGTAGGAATGGATAAAATGTTGAAAAGTTCAAACATGAAAGTTCTGTCTCACCTGAAATAAAAGCCCAATTAAACACCGTGTCTTGATTGGTCTACGCAGACCGGACCAGCTCAGATGAAACGTGAACTTGCTGTGATGGAGTGGTGGAGCCAGACGATGATTGGGTCGTCAGTGCAGCCACAGCGGCGCTGCCAGGCCGTCATTACCTGAGCTCAACAGAAAGACCTGCTCTGCTCCTGGAGCCTGGAACACCTCGCAACAAGATCTCAAGCTCTCCACTTTCATGTCTTTGATGGGTTTTAAACATTTGATAAGGTCACTAGAAACATCCAACAAACATGTTCTTGTTTTTAGTGTTGTACCTTGTTTTACCTGGCATCTTGAGTTGACTGCTTTTATAACTACTTTCATTTATAATTCATAAATTTATATTTATAGTAACTTCTGCATGGATAATATAATCTCCACAAAAACAGTTTGCTGCTTTCCCAACAAGCAACAGCAAGGACATCAAGACAGCCCTGAACAGGAAGAAGGAGGGGGGACAGGGAGGAGGTGAGGGACAAGGTGAGGGAGGGTAAGGAGCAGTGCAGGAGAAGCTGGAGAGAAACAACTCCAGGGAGTTCTGGAACAGGAAGAGAAGCATCACTGGTCAGAAAAAGACTGCAGCAGTGATGGGAGGTTCTTCAACAGGTTTGACGTGAACCCTGCACACCCGTCACCCACACCTCCTCCAACACCTACCAGGTGGTCACCACACCTCCTAGACAACCCCACCCCTCCTCATCATCAACATAATGGACCCCAGCTGCACCCCCTTCACCATCACTGTCTTCTGAAAACACATCAGAGCCTCCAATCACCATCAGCAGGAGGCTGTGAGGATGGAGCTCAGTCATCTACATCCAGGCAAGTCTGCAGGTCCAGATGGATTAAGGGTGTTTTTACACCTGACAGTCCGGTAGACTCGGTTCAACTGGGAACCAGTATTCAGAACATTTTTTTACATTTTCAGCTGGTGTGGTTCTCGTTCACATTGCACTGAGCCAGTCCACCTGTGACCCAGTCGACCTGGGAGTGGACCTGCAGTCTCTGACAGGTGTCTGAGCAGAAGATGTTGAGGAACCTGCTCCAGATCCTGAACAACACGTCCCCCCCCCCCCCCCCCCCCCCGCATGAGACCCTGGACTCTGCACCTTCAGTCGTAGACTGAGACCACCTCCACAGAACAACAGGAAGTCCTTCAAACTGTTCAACTCCTCCCCCTTTAGGACAATAAACACTTTAATGTTTCTGTCTGCACCTGTTTACAACGTAATTGTTGTTATTTTTAATATCTTGTGTATGTTCCTTCGATGAAACTCTGGCACAACAATTTCTTGCTGGATCAATAAAATTCTATCTTGTTTGATTTAATTGCCTTTTGTTGAATTATTTTTGTCTGCTTGAATCAGGTGTCTCTTGTAAATGAGTCCTCGTGACTCGATGAGACTAACCTGCAGAACTAAAGGTTGAATGAACAGAACCATCGGATCAGAACAGAACCATCGGATCAGAACAGAACCATCGGATCAGAACAGAACCATCGGATCAGAACAGAACCATCGGATCAGAGCTTCAGCAGCTGCAGGTGAAGGTAGCGTTAGTGAGGAAGACGATGTAAATCAAAGAGTTTAGAAAACATCAGTCTTTATTAGTGAGGAACAGAGGCTGGCTTCTTCGTAGGCTCCTGGTTCATTCTCCGTCGTGAACTCCGTCCTGTTGTTGATGAAGAGAGCCTGAAGGCAGCTTGTTGGGGTGGGGGGACGTGTCCGTGTTATGATGCTGCAGGTTCTGCTGGGCTCAGTGGATCTGCACCAAACAGGATCACAGTTCTACAAGACTCTTCAAGAACGACTGAGCTCAGTGATCAACGACAGAAACTTCATTTAGTCCTGTCTGTCTGTCACAGGCTTCCTGGTGAACACGATGGAGATCTTTTCTCGAACAGCTTTGATTTGCAGTCCGTAGACGATGGCGTTCATCGCAGGAGGAACCACGTGGAACAGGATGGAGGCCAACTTCCTGTGGTCCGACAGGTCGGGGAAGCGATGGAGGAAGATGATGATGCTGCCTGACACGAACATGATGACGTACAGGACCAGGTGGGTGGCGCAGGTCTGCAGGGCCCGGCTGTTCTTGGACCTGCTTTGGTTGGTGAGGCAGGCCACGGCGATCCGCAGGTAGGTGACCGTGATGCTGCCCAGAGAGGTGCCCAGAAGGACCACGGTGTACACGAGGCCGTACACGTTGTTGATCAGGACGTTCTCGCAGGACAGCTTGTACAGGGACGCGTTGTCACAGAACGGGTTGGACACGAACTCCCTGCAGCGAGACAGGCGGACGCTGAGGCCCAGCAGCAGCAGAACCATGAGCAGGACCACCCCCCAGGCTGACACGGACAGACCCACCACCATCCTGTTGGTCATGATGGTCTGGTACCGCAGCGGATTGCAGACGGCCACGTAGCGGTCGAAGGCCATGATTATCAGCACGGTGTGGGCGGCGCTGGCGTGCACGTGAGCACAGAACGCCTGAAGGACACAGCTGCTGTGCTGGATGTACCTCTGCGAGCTCGGAGTGAAGATGTCGCTCAGCAGGCGGGGGATGATGGCGGTGGCCCCCAACGCATCGTTGGCCCCCATGTTGCAGAAGAGCAGGAACATGGGCTGATGGAGACCCCTCTGCAGGGTGATCAGGACCACCAGGCTGATGTTGGACAGCATGATGAAGATGTAGATGAGGAGGAGGAGGACAAAGGCAGGGATGGAGGACTGAGGGGTGACCTTCAACCCCTCCAGGAGCAGGATGTCAGAACCTGAAGTCTGGTTTTCCATACAGCGTTGATGAGGTCTGCAGAGCGACAGATCAAACTATGAGCGACCGATTTAACTGAAAAGAAAACTTTTCAATAAGTTCAAGGAAACGTGCATTTTATAAAACAAACGAGTCTAAATTAAACATCTTGGACAAAAACATGGAAAACCTTTGGATTGAGACGGAATAAAACCTGAATCCAGAAGTGACACCGAGAAACAAACACATAAATAATGTTATTTATTTATGCTAACAGATGTGCTGTCACACTTCACATTAAGTCTTACTTCATTGGAAGACATATTTTTAACTATCCTGCAGCAGGAGAAGCCTTGAAGTCTTCCAGGTGATGCGTCTCAAAGAAGTTATTTTATAATTCTCTGCCTGGCCCTTCGATTGATTTAAATATCTTGATCTGTTGCTCTGGAAACAAATGTCGCCACTCCTGATTGAAAATGTCTGAAGAGTCAAACCCAGGAATCAACAGAGTGAGCGCTGAGTCAGCAACGTTCTGCCTCCAGGAGCACGACAGAACAACCATCATGATGGGATCAGGGTGGTTTCCTCCTCTCCGATCCTTGGCTCTACTCTTCATCACTCACTTATCCTCAGTCACGTGACCACGCCCACTCTCACCTGCTCCTGCTCGGCCTTTAGCTCAGGTGTCTCCACTACGCCATCAGCCCGGCTCATGTTGGTTTTTGTGTCACATGTTCTCCTCGACTGAAGCCCCATTTACACAAAGTGAAACATTTGTTCATTTACAGACAACATCCTCGTCCTCTCTGAAGTGAAGGTTTCTGAGTCCAGGTCTCAGACTGGAGGTTTTCAGGGGAACCCCCCACGGAGGAGTGAGATGCTCCAAGTTTGAAGTCTCACATGCTCACTCCAGGCAGCTGCACACCAAAGTTTTTCTGCTCTAACAAAAGTTATAATAAATAACAACAGTTATCATAAATAACAACAGTTATAATAAATATAACAACAGTTATAATAAATATAACAGCAGTTATAATAAATATAACAGCAGTTATAATAAATATAACAACAGTTATAATAAATATAACAACAGTTATAATAAATAACAAAAGTTATAAAAAATATACAGTATCAAAAGTTATAATAAATAACAACAGTTATCATAAATATACAGTAACAACAGTTATAATAAATAACAACAGTTATAATAAATATAATAACAGTTATAATAAATAACAAAAGTTATAAAAAATATACAGTATCAACAGTTATAATAAATAACAACAGTTATCATAAATATACAGTAACAACAGTTATAATAAATAACAACAGTTATAATAAATAACAACAGTTATAATAAATATAACAACAGTTATAATAAATAACAATAGTTATAATAAATAACAACAGTTATAATAAATATACAGTAACAACAGTTATAATAAATAACAACAGTTATAATAAATAACAACAGTTATAATAAATATAACAACAGTTATAACAAATAACAAAAGTTATAAAAAATATACAGTATCAACAGTTATAATAAATAACAACAGTTATCATAAATATACAGTAACAGTTATAATAAATAACAATAGTTATAATAAATAACAACAGTTATAATAAATATAACAACAGTTATATGAAATAACAAATGTTATCATAAATATAGCAATAGTTATAATAAATGTAACAACAGTTATAATTAATAACAATAAGTATAATAAATAACAACAGTTGTAAAAAAAAACAACAGTTAAAATAAATAACAATAGTTATAATAAATAACAGCAATTATTATAAATATAACATCAGTTATAATAAATAACAATAGTTATAATAAATAACAACAGTTATAATAAATAACAACAGTTATCATAAATATAACAACAGTTATAAAAAAATAACAACAGTTATAATAAATAACAACAGTTGTAAAAAATATAACAACAGTTATAATAAATAACAATAGTTATAATAAATAACAACAGTTATAATAAATAACAACAGTTATAATAAATAACAGCAGTTATAATAACTATAACAACAGTTATAATAAATATAACAACAGGTATAATAGATAATAACAGTTATAATAAATAACAATAGTTATAATAAATAACAATAGTTATAATAACTATAACAACAGTTATAATAAATATAACAACAGGTATATTAGATAACAACAGTTATAATAAATAACAATAGTTATAATAAATATAACAATGATTACAATAAATATAACAACAGTTA
>NC_056511.1:2033102-2035003 GCF_014905685.2 Nematolebias whitei | reverse complement strand
AGTTATAATAAATATAACAATGATTACAATAAATATAACAACAGTTATAATAAATATAACATCAGTTATAAATAATAACAACAGTTATAATAAATATAACAACATTTATAATAAATAACAACAGTTATAATAAATATAACAATGATTATAATAAATATAACAACAGCTATTATAAATATAACAACAGTTACAATAAATAAGAACAGTTATAATAAACATAACAACAGTTATAATAAATATAACACCAATTTTAATAAATAACAACAGTTATAATAAATAACAACAATTATAATAAATATAATGTCAGTTATGATACAAAGTAAATAACAACAGTTATAATAAATACAACAACGATTGTAATAAATATAACAACAGTTATAATAAATATAACAATGATTGTAATAATAATAACAACAGTTATGATAAATATAACAACAGTTATAATAAATAACAACAGGTATAATAAATAACAACTGTTATAATTAATAATAAGTTATAATAAATAACAACAGTTATAATAAATATAACAACGATTGTAATAAATATAACAACAGTTATAATAAATATAACAGTTATAATAAATAACAACAGTTATAATAAATAAGTTATAATAAATAACAATGATAAATATTATTATAACAATAATAAATAAGTTATAATAAATAACAACAATTGTAATAAATATAACAACAGTTATAATAAATATAACAACAGTTATAATAAATAACAACAGTTATAATAAATAACAACAGTTATAATAAATATAACAATGATTGTAATAAATATAACAACAGTTATAATAAATAACAACAGTTATAATAAATAACAACAGTTATAATTAATAATAACAGTTATAATAAAGAACAACAGTTATAATAAATATAACAACGATTGTAATAAATATAACAACAGTTATATTAAATATAACAGTTATAATAAATAACAACAGTTATAATAAATATAACAACGATTGTAATAAATATAACAACAGTTATAATAAATAACAACAGTTATAATAAATAACAACAGTTATAATAAATATGACAACAGTTATAATAAGTAACAACAGTTATAATAAATATAACAATGATTGTAATAAATATAACAACAGTTATAATAAATATAACAACAGTTTTAATAAATAACAACAGTTATAATAAATATAACAATGATTGTAATAAATATAACAACAGTTATAATAAATAACAACAGTTATAATAAATAACAACAGTTATAATTAATAATAACAGTTATAATAAGTAACAACAGTTATAATAAATATAACAAGGATTGTAATAAATATAACAACAGTTATAATAAATATAACAGTTATAATAAATATAACAGTTATAATAAATAACAACAGTTATTATAAATGTCAGAGAGCAGAGTGTTTTTGTGCTGCACACACTTTTTCAGCTTGTGGGAGCAAAACTAATAAATTCCAGGCTCCAAAGAGACGTTGGTGTCTTCAGCAGTTTGGACTAACTGTTATGCAGATGCTACATGCATGATGAGGGTTGCCAGATAAATGTAAATTGTTTTATTTACACCCTCCTTTTCTGTGCATATGTTCAACAAACACAACACACACCTCATCTTGGAATATCTTTACTCAGCACATCTGACAGCTTAGCTTAAAATATTATTATTTTAAAACCACAGTACTATAAGTCATCATTTCTTATATGGCAACCAGACTGACATGGAAACTACAGCGTTTTCATGTAAACCCACTCATTTTTTGTTTATTACCCAATAAATATTGAAAAAACACTAAAGTTTCCAGAGGTTGTTCTGTGTAAAATGATTCTCTGAAACAAACGAGTCCCTCCAACATTTAATTCATGTTTCAAATTAATATTTACAGCTTTCATGTCTTAAATTAATATTTACAGCTT
>NC_056511.1:2029294-2033092 GCF_014905685.2 Nematolebias whitei | reverse complement strand
CTTAAATTAATATTTACAGCTTTCATGTCTTAAATTAATATTTACAGGTTTCATTCCTGCAAACAAAAGGAGCAGCGTGATAAATGTCTCTGAAACTAGTTTCAAATCAGAAGTGAATCAGCTCGGTTTAAAGCACAAACCAGTTTAGGGACAGTTTGAAGTTCAAATACATTTGAAGTAAAGACGGTTTAAAGGTTTCTATGGATCCAGCTATAGAAGAGATCAGAGGAGACTCAACAACAGACAAATCAGCAGCTCGTTTTAAAGCAAACATCTAAATGTTTCCCTCAGACACTGAGTCATGAATCAAAGAGCTTCTCATACTCACGGCTGATGACAGATCTTCTCAGCTCCATCAGATCCTCGCATGGCTTTTATAACCAGACACAAAGATTCCTGGGCTGGCTCTCCAGACTGGTTCTCCAGGGATCAGGACTTGGCAGGTTCAAGCAGGATCAGAGCTGAAGGTTTCTGCTGAAAGAAACATTTGAACTGATGGTTCTGGACATGAGCCTCTGGCACTGAGGATCATTAGGGCCTGCTGGTCTGGTCCATATGAGATGTTCTGGTCTCCTGTGTTCCTTTTCAGAATCAGAATCAACTTTTTTGTCATTGCACAGTTAAGTGCAGAGACATTTCATTCCATACAACCGTCTGAAGGGTAGACGTATGAGCGCTGCCCTTATCGCTTAGACAAGAAGAGGGGAAGAAAACATGAGGAGAGAAGGTATAAACCAAAGACCTCACATCGTGTCCTTCACACAGAGCACAGTGTAAGGTAGCAAAAAAATAGAAACTCTTTACTAACACTGTGTTCACCTCCCTGGGGAGGTGCTTCAGGCATGTTCAACTGGAAAGAGATCCCAGTGAAGACCCAGGACGTACTGGAGAAAATACATCTCTTGGGTGGACTGGGAACACCTTGGATTCCTCCCAGAAGAGCTGGAAGAGGTGGCTGTGGACCTCTCTGCTCAAGATGCTGCTCCAAGACCTGAGTCCAGAACAAGATGGTGGATGGATGGATGGATGGATGGATGGATGGATGGATGGATGGATGGCCAGACACAGGAACACAAAGACAGAAACATCATCAAACACCAACAAAAAAGGTTGAATCATGTCATCTGGACTTCGTTTTTTGTTAAAAAGAAACGTTTCGCCCCTCATCCAAGAGGCTTCGTCGGTCTGAGGCCTAGCCATCTGGTATTACCCAGAAGCCACCCTGACTCTTGTGTTTCAAGCCTGCCTCAGATACCCCTGAAGTCTGGCCTTTTCACTAATGGTTTCAAAAACACAAAGTTTGTTTTCTCAGTCATCCAGGTATCATACCTGGATGACTGAGAAAACAAACTTTGTGTTTTTGAAATCATCAAACACCCTCCATGGTGCCAGATCATCGATAATCTGACGTAAATAAAAGTTTCTGATTACAATTTTTTTAAACTTCTACAAAGTCACAAAACTGTATTTTTTTTTTAATAAAAGCTTAATTCCATCAAAGTTGGATATTAACAATAACGTTCTACAACATTAACAGGATTCACGACGACCTGCATCATAAGAGTTGTTTTAAAACTGTTTTTTATTTTTCTTTCTGCAGATGTTTTACTCACTGAGTAAAGAATAAAGTTTGTTTTTTATCTTCTCTGGTGTAGCTCAGCTCACCTTTGAGCTCAAATCATCTCTGGTTGCCTAGCAACAGATGAACTGGTTAAACGGCGACGCCTCCGATGCTTTAAGTGTTTCTGAGCGGAGGCGTCGGGGTGGAGACGCCGCAGCTCCTGCTTCCTTCAGACGGTAAAACAACTCTTGTCTTTCTGCTCAGAGACAAACTGGGCGCGGTTCAGACGGACTCAGCTGGTCCAGGATTCAGCTGGTCCAGGACTCAGCTGGTCCAGGATTCAGCTGGTCCAGGACTCAGCTGGTCCAGGACTCAGCTGGTCCAGGACTCAGCTGGTCCAGGACTCAGCTGGTCCAGGATTCAGCTGGTCCAGGATTCAGCTGGTACAGGATTCAGCTGGTCCAGGATTCAGCTGGTCCAGGATTCAGCTGGTCCAGGATTCAGCTGGTCCAGGACTCAGCTGGTCCAGGTCACTGATAAAACCTAAAGACTAGAAAAGAACTTACAGATCTTTAAAAGCTTGTTTGAGATATTTAACAGATGACCGATCAGCTCAAACCTCGAACCTCTGGACTTAATGACTTCAGATAATCAATAATAATCAATAAGTGGCTTTTTTTAATGTGGGAATGAAGTTAGGATTACTTCACCGAGGTGTTTCAGTTAAACAAACTTAAATATTTTGTTTAAGTGCATTTATTCCTTTTTAATAAAACAAATGTTAAACTGGAGATCAGTGATGTATTGATTGATAGATTGAAAATAAGTAAAACATGCACAGTTCAAAGAGATCAGTAAGGTGGTGCACGATGTTTGGGATCGTGAATCAACTTGTTCTAAATCACAGTTTATGAAACTTATGGATCTGATACAATTTAAAACTGAACAGGTGACGTTCAAAACTAAAAATAATATTCTTCCAAAGAATATTCAGAGCGTATTTAAGAATAGAGAGGGGAGGTTCGAACTGAGAGGAAAATGTAATTGAAAGCATCCCCGTGTTAAAAGCACGTGCACGTCGACTCGTGAGGGGATTCTGTGGAATGGATTAGATGAAGAGATTAAATTAAATAAAACTGTTGCACAACTCAAGAAAAAATACAAAGATTACAAAATGAATGTGTGTGAAAATGAATGAGACAAAATGATTTTACTCCAGCTGTTAATCTGTTAATCTGTTAATCTGTTAATCTGTGTGTTTGATCTGCAGGTAATTGATGTATGTGTGTGTGTAGCGATGCATGTGTGCGTGTTATAGAAACGTGCATTTATTAATTCAGACTCTGTATGTAAACTTATGGTTCTTCCTGCTCCTTTTCAAACAGTTTTGTTTTTGTTTACAGAATATTTTGCTGCAAATGTTTACATTTTTATTTATGTTTTTTGTTTTGTTGAAATTTAACTGTTTGAAATCTTCTACTTCTTCTTCAGGGGTCTCCATCTCGCTCTGTCCTCTGTGTCCTCTGTCCTCACTCCAACTACCTCCATGTCCTCTCTAACTGCATCATGTGTCTCCTCTTTGTCTTTTTCCTGCAGCTGCATTTCTAACATCCTTCTACCAATATACCCACTGTCCCTCCTCTGGACATGTCCAAACCACTGTCCATCCTCTGGACATGTCCAAACCACTGTCCATCCTCTGGACATGTCCAAACCACTGCATCCTCTGGACATGTCCAAACCACTGTCCCTCCTCTGGACATGTCCAAACCATCTCAGTGTGTCCTCTCTAACTTTATCTCCCAGTTGTTCAACCTGTGCTGAACCTCTGATGATCTCATTCCTGATCTTCTCCATCCTTGTCTCTCCTAAGGAGAACCTCAACATCTTCATTTCTGCCACGTTCAGTTCTGTCTCCTGTCTTTTTGTCCATGTCTCTGTCTCCTGTCTTTTTGTCCATGTCTCTGTCTCCAGACCATACAACATAGCTGGTCTCACCACTGTCTTGTAAACTTTTCCTTTGATCTTTGCTGACACCGTTTTGTCTCAAATCACTCCTGAGACTTTTCTCCATCACTCCATCCTGTCTGGACTCTCTTCTTCTCCTCTTCACCACACTCCCCATGTTCCTAGACAGTGGACCCCAAGTCCTTGAAGTCCTGCTCCTTTGTGACCTCTGAGTGGGACCATTGGACCCATTGACCCTGAGTGGGACCAGTGGACCCATTGGCCCTGAG
>NC_056511.1:2026902-2029284 GCF_014905685.2 Nematolebias whitei | reverse complement strand
GACCCATTGGCCCTGAGTGTGACCAGTGGAACCATTGGCCCTGAGTGTGACCAGTGGAACCATTGACCCTGAGTGGGACCAGTGGAACCATTGGCCTTGAGTGGGACCAGTGGACCCACGGACCATGAATGTGCCACTTCTTTACTCGTTTTGAGAGAAGAAACAACTCCTGCAGAACTCTGATGTGAACAGAAACTAAATCATTTATTGTCCATCAGGTCACCTCTGATTACTGGAGTTATCCAACCCTACACACACACACACACACACACACACACACACACAAATGTTCCCCCAGCGTCCTCGGGCACACTGGAGAGAAGATGAGTTTGGAGCTGGAGCAGCTCAGAGAAGGTTGGTGAAGCAGAGGAGCATTCTGGGAAACGGAGGCAGAAGATGTTTGTTGTGCAGAAATAAAGATGTGATCAGTGAAACATTTTAACTTTGGTTTAAATTCTCACACTTGTTTATGTTTGAAGGTTTAATTTAAATAAAGTTTTGTTCAGTTGGAGTCAAATGTCTGATTTTAGGTTGGCTCAGATCTTTCAAACACGGTTGTTGTGTTGCAGATGAAACATGAACAACAACTGGACGTTGAGCAGCGACATCCTGACCCTGGAGGCCCTGAAGGTGACCCCTGAGTCCTCCCTGCCTGCCTTCCTCCTCCTCCTCCTGATCTACATCTTCATCGTGGTGTCCAACATGGGCCTGGTGGTCTTGACCTTCAGCAGTCAGAGCCTCCAGCAGCCCATGTACCTGCTGCTCTGCAACATGAGCATTAACGATGTGTTCGGGGCCACCATCATCATCCCTCACATCCTCAGAGACCTGCTCATCTCCAGCTCGGAGCGCTACGTCCATTACATCGTCTGCGCTGTTCAGGCCTTCTGCGTCCACCTCCACGCCAGCGTCTCCCACACAGTCCTCATGATCATGGCCTTCGACCGCTATGTGGCCATCTGCAACCCGCTGAGATACGCCGCCATCATGACCCACAGGATGGTGGTGGGTCTATCGTGGGCTGCTTGGGGATCTGCTGGAGTCTTGGTCCTGATCCTCGTCGGGCTGAGCGTCCGCCTGTCCCGCTGCAGGCGCCTCGTGTTCAACCTGTTCTGTGATAACGCCTCTCTGTTCAGCCTCTCCTGCGAGAACCTCCTGATCAACAACATCTATGGCCTTGGCTACACCGTGGTCCTGCTGGGGTCATCCATGGGCAGCGTCACCATCACCTACCTGAAGATCGCCGTGGTGTGTCTGAGCAGCAGGAACAAGGTGCTGAACAGCCGGGCGCTGCAGACCTGCGCCACCCACCTGATCGTCTACGTCATCCTGCTGGCGTCGGGCTTCATCATCGTCATCCTGCACCGTTTCCCTCAGCTGGCCGACCACAGGAAGGTGGCGGCGGTTCTTGGCCACGTGGCACTTCCTGCTCTCAACGCCGTGATCTACGGACTGCAGATCAAAGAGGTCCGGCAGAAAATCAGAGCTGTGTTCCAGAAACAGAACGTCACGGATGTAAAATAAGAAACAGGAAATGCAAGGATCCTTTTGGACCTTTAACAACTTCCAGTAAATCAAACTGCCAATAAAAGCTTTAATAAAAAATAAAATACAAATGTTTGTGTCTGTGCAGAGTTAATCGTTTCAGAATAAAACCTGAAAACTTTGTGATTCTGGTTCCAGCGGTTCATGATCTACCAAATCACCTGGGATGTATAAAATATGAGCTGGGCACCAAGGATTTACAGTAATGGGTCAAAATATATTTTAGGTGCAAGAACAGAATAAAACAATGTGTAGTTTAATGTAAAAAGGTTCTTTTAGTCAACAGTTGTGCTACATTTGTAAACTCAAGTCAAATCATTTACAAGATCGTAATGTACCTTTATTCTTATGATCGCCAGCACTTTCTGACATGGACTTATAGAGACCAGGTGTTCTTTTTACGTGAGACTGCAACTTCAAAAGGTACAACTTCAAGAACTTGAAACTACAAAACTCCAGGATGTATTTTGTTGCTGTCCAACATTTAACTGAGCTGAGAGAGCTTTGGACATGATATTGGAATTACAGGAACGACTCTAAAATAGTTTAAATCGTATTTATCTGATAGATTCCAATTTGTAAATGTAAATAATGAATCTAAAAAAGCTCAGTCTGGTCCTCTGGACATTCAAAAAACAAAACAGAAAAATTGTAGAAACGTTTCGTCTTTCAGCCGAAAGACTTCTTCAGTCCGACTGAAGAAAGTCTTTAGAACCACACCTGGACCAAAGAAACTACACCTGGTCCATAGAACTACACCTGGTCCATAGAAACTACACCTGGACCATAGAACTACACCTGGTCCATAGAACCACTTCTGGACCATAGAAACTACAC
>NC_056511.1:2026658-2026892 GCF_014905685.2 Nematolebias whitei | reverse complement strand
GGACCATAGAAACTACACCTGGACCATAGAACTACACCTGGACCATATAAACTACACCTGGTCCATAGAAGCTACACCTGGACCATAGAAACTACACCTGGACCAAAGAAACTACACCTGGACCATATAAACTACACCTGGACCATATAAACTACACCTGGACCATAGAACTACATCTGGACCATAGAACTACTCATGGACCATAGAACCACACCTGGACCATATAAACTACAC
>NC_056511.1:2025446-2026648 GCF_014905685.2 Nematolebias whitei | reverse complement strand
AACTACTCATGGACCATAGAACCACACCTGGACCATATAAACTACACCTGGACCATATAAACCACACCTGGACCATAGAAACTACACCTGGACCATAGAACTACAACTGGACCATAGAAACTACACCTGGACCATAGAAACTACACCTGGACCATAGAACTACACCTGGAGCACTTCTTGTTTGTCTGTGTCTCCTTCCTCTCTTCTCTCTTTTCCCAGCCAGTTGAGGCAGATGGCTGTCTGTCCTGAGCCTGGTTCTCGTTCTGCTGGAGGTTTCTTCTTGCTAAATGGGAGTTTTTCTTTGCCACTGTCGCCTCTGTGCTCCTCAGATTGAGAGGTTGAACCAAAGTGCAGGTTCAGCTCAATCTGATGTCTTCTTTGATAATGTTTACTAACTGGTGTTTTATAAAGTTTGTAATTGGCTGGTGCTGTGAGATGATTTTTTTTACTGGCTAATAATAAATAAACTGAATTGAGTTTTATTGTAGTTTTAGATTTGATGTCACACTATGAGTTGTGTTTTTGACGGGTTGGACTTCTTGTTGAGCCTTGGGAGGTGAATGTCTCCACTGTGCTCAGCACTTCTATTTGGGTTCTGTTGTTAAAGCGACAGTTCGTTAATGAACTCCACGAGGCAGAAGAAACTTCACCGGTGGACATGGGTAACTTCCTGTCAACAGAAGGTTATACACTTCATTTAAAGGATAAACTTTATTTTAAACTTTATGAGTTAATGACATAATTATCCACTGGTGGTTGAAGTTTCCAACACCGGAGAAGGTGTCTTGATCCATAACTCAAATCAGAGAAAGTTCAGAGGTTTTACTTTTCTCACCGACAAAATGAAACATATCTTTTTGTTCCCGTGTCTTGTTTTTCTAATTATATTTCAGGCTTTCAATGCATCAAAAATAATTAAAAGTTTGAATATCGGCATGATTTTGTCGCTTTTCTCCTGCAATTTTCAGGTGTCCAACAGTACAGGTCATCCTGGGGATGGGTCAAGACAGCAGGCAGGCAGGCAGGCCCAGACCTCGGACTTCCCCTTTTCCTCAGCTTTTGGAATGTGAACAGGATGTGGTTTACTTAATCAGAACCCTGATCCAAGCTTGCTCCAATCCATAATCTACCATTACAGGACCCTGGGCCAAGGCAAGACCATTACAGAACCCTGAGCTAAGGCAAGACCATTACAGAACCCT
>NC_056511.1:2025187-2025436 GCF_014905685.2 Nematolebias whitei | reverse complement strand
GACCATTACAGAACCCTGAGCTAAGGCCAGACCATTACAGGACCCTGAGCCCAGGCCAGACCATTACAGAACCATGAGCTAAGGCAAGACCATTACAGAACCCTGAGCTAAGGCAAGACCATTACAGAACCATGAGCTAAGGAAAGACCATTACAGGACCCTGAGCTAAGGCCAGACCATTACAGAACCCTGAGCTAAGGCAAGACCATTACAGAACCCTGAGCTAAGGCCAGACCATTACAGGACCCT
>NC_056511.1:2021859-2025177 GCF_014905685.2 Nematolebias whitei | reverse complement strand
CCAGACCATTACAGGACCCTGAGCCCAGGCCAGACCATTACAGAACCCTGAGCTAAGGCCAGACCATTACAGAACCTTGAGCTAAGGCAAGACCATTACAGAACCATGAGCCAAGGCCAGAAACATGTTTTTGGTTGTATGTTGACCCCAAGTGGCAGATTGAAGGGACGACAGAGACAGGTGTACAAAATTAAGTATCTTTATTTACAGGTGCTCCGTTTCTGGCCTGAAAAGGAAGGAGGGACAAGGTGAGTACTGGAAGTTGTTCTTGAATGATGATTAATTTAGGAAGGGGATTAAATTATCTTACTGAGATTGTCTTTGTTGTAGTTGGAGCCAGAGAGGAGAGTTGTGAGGTCTTGGTTCCAGGAGGTCCTTAAATGAAGAGATGTAAGCACCAATGAAGTGAGGAGCAGGTCATGTTGAGGCAGATGGTTGGTTCTTCAGGCTCAAGGCTTTGGATTGTAGTTGGGACATCATCAGAATGAGTGGAGGTCTTGAGGAGCAACGAGGCCTTGGAAGTCTTGAGGACTCCACGACTAGAAAGTCACTGCAGGAGATCACAAAACAGGATCTTTAGAAACAAAATGTCTGGAGTCAGTTTAGAGGCTGTCCATTAGCTTTACCATAGATATGACAATGTCCCAGTGCTGAAGGAGTGTCCGGCTGAAGTTTTGATGCTCCTGCAGAGTCGTCCTCCAAATCAGGGTCAGGTGTGTAGGGCTGGCAGATTGGTATCTGCTACAGCTGTGGGAGACAGTGAGTGTAGCTGGCAGAAACATAGAACTCCCACACCCACACCTGTGAGCCATGCCTTGAACATTCACAAAACCCAAAGCCAATCTGAGACATAACAGAACTCTTATGTGTGCAGCCAGACCGTCCCAGAGCATGATGCTACCACCGCCATGGTGAACAGTAAGTACCAAGTTGTTGGAGGTTCTTGTTGGTGTTCTTTTGTCTTATCTGACCATCAAATGTTGGCTCAGAAGGAGTCTTCTTTATTGTTCAGGTGGTTGAGCATTTGGATCTTCTTTGCTTTGGACAAGAACCCTGATCCTCTCCCAGACCATTACAGAACCAGACTTTTGGACTTGTTGCTGCCAACAGCCTGGATTCTCCTGTTCCTCTTTGGTCCATTTCTTCCAACAAGGTTTGGGAATCCTGATCCATGTTTTGACTTTGTGATAGTTCAACCAAATGGAGTCCAGAGAAGGTGGCACCACCTCTGGGTCGGGTTAAGTTTAAAGAATGAAGATTCATGGAGACAGTTTTATCAATAAAACATAATTATTTTCACATTTTCATGTAGAATATTATAAAAGTTACATTACAACTTTAAATTCTAAAGTTATAGTGAACTCTTTAACATGTTTTGTTTACAACAATGAGAAACGAGAGTCCTGAAGTGAACTCCTTGGCGTCTCAGTGACCAGGCAGATCATTAAATTAAAGCCTGGGGTGTTCAGGGGACTTTTTCTCAGGAGAAACTTCAGCCTGTAAATACAATTATTTTTACTTTTTCACTTGGACATGGGTTTGTTGTTGTTGTTGTTGTTGTTGCTGTTTTTGTTGTTGTTGTTTCTTTTGTTGCGTTGTTTGTTTCTGAAATTTCTAAATGGCTCATCTGGAGACACGTTTCCACCGGCGTGGAAGATGGTTGAAGGAACCAGAATAAGTTGCCTCATATTTGGTGTCCGTGTTTTTGGTATTGTTCGACCTAAAGACGTTTACTGGTCCAACTGGTGACACTGACATTTGTCCTCTTGTTTCGCTGGTCTTTTGCCAATTTGAGTTTGTTGGAAAAGCCAGAGTTTGACAATAAAGTAAGTCCCTGTAAAAGTTTAGTGACTTAAACTTCTTTGTTTTTAGTCGGTGTTGTTCTCTGAGCTCTGGCTCCTTGTTTCCTCCCACTGGGATAATACCATTAGAAACTGTTTATGATGAGTGTCTGTGTGGAGCAGCTCACAGCGGACCTCATTAATTATTACGTTTGTTTTTCAAACATGCACACGTGTTTCTGTTGGAACATGCAGTGATGAAAGTTGTCGACCTTCAGGGGCAGCGCGGTCTCCTGAGAGCCCAGCGCTGAAACTAAGTTTGACTCTGTGACCAAACAGAGCAGGTCGTAAAGGTCTCAACACAGTGATGACATAAAGTTCACACATTTTACACAACCTTCGTATTTCTTATGTGAATGTGTTCATTAAATACAAACCTAAACTTTGAATCCAAACATATCAACCAGTTTGGATGTTTAAATTGTTTAAAAACATTAAATTAACTGAAATGAGTTTTGAGTCAATGGGTGAGTGACTGATGGGTGAAAGATGTGTAAAATAATAGCATCTTAATGTTAACAATAAAACATACAGAGAAAGGGATCTGGTCAAATCCTCCTCCACTTCGTGCCCAGTGGTTGTCAGTTTATACCACGTTATTACCACCTCAAACATCACGCTGAGCAACCGGACATTCAGTGGGTCCAGTCCAGCACCACTTAGCTGCGGTGGTACATCTGTCAGAATGGACTCTGGCCTGATGCCCTGAACTGGTTTCTCCTGCCTCACCTTTAAATCTGCCTGGTCTTTCTACCAGGCTCAACCCTTCACCCAGTTCAGATGGATGTGTTTTGTTTATTGGACACCATGCACTGTCCCTTGGAGGGTGGGTACTGTCATGGTGTTAGGATTTTGGGGTTAGTTTTGTTTATCAAGGTCATGGTCAAGGGTTATTGTCATTCACATCATATGTGGCACAGGCTGTGGGATGAAATGGTGTACATAGGGTTCCAGTTACATCCAGTAAAAGTATAAATTGTAAAGAAAAACAGTAATAAGATCTAAGATATGAACTAAGAAAAACACTAAAAATACACTAAGCACTAGCAGCATAAAAACAATACGCTGAACAGCAGCACGAACATGAGTCTGTGTGAGCAGATGAGTATGAATGAATACAGCAGCATGAGATCAGCAGCATGGATAATCAGCAGCACATATCAACAATCAAGTGGCATTACAGTGACTTTTCTTTTTCTTCACAGTGATTATTCAATTCAATTCAATTCAGATCATTTATATAGCGTCATATCACAACAAAGTTGTCTCAGGGCACTTTACAGGAACATTCATACACACAGAAAAGCCACTTAGTAAAGTTCTTTATCTAAGGAAGCAGCATTATTCTGGTTAGAGATTCATGAGTCTAACAGCCTCAGGGTAGAAGCTGTTCCTCAGTCTAGTGGTTCTACACTTAATGCTCCTCAACCTCCTTCCTGAGGGGAGTGGGGCAAAAAGTGTGTGTGCTGGGTGAGTG
>NC_056511.1:2016929-2021459 GCF_014905685.2 Nematolebias whitei | reverse complement strand
ATATATACACTAACTACCGTTGTTTTTAAAAAAAGACAAAGAAAAGAAAAAGGCAGAAGTTTATTGGGGGATAAGTGGTTCCGAGCACAGTAGATGTCTGGAGAGATGATGTGACGTCTGTTTCTGAGTGACATCGGAACAGAGCTGCTGCCACACGGCCTGAATGATGATTATTTTCTTCTGTTAGTTCAGAGATGAGAAGGTAAGTTCTCTTCTTCTCCTCCTCTGGCTACATTTTCTCCAAAGCGACCTGCCGTCACAGCGAAGCTGAAAACTCCAGCTGGCTTTTGGACGAACCTCAACATTCTGCCATTTCCAGCTCTGCCTCCTGTCTTTATGTCCACGTCTCTGTCTCCAGACCATACAACATATCTGGTCCCACCACTGTCTTGTAAACTTTTCCTTTGACCATCCACCGAGCACTACTGTTTGCTAACACTAAAACAGCTACAAGTCGTGGAATGAGTTTACTTACCACCTGTGTTTGACGTGGGACGATCGTAAACTTCTGTGATAAATCCACAAGGCCACATATTAATCCTCGGTATGTGATGAACTGTGCAGTAAAAGCTTGGAAAAGCTAGAAGACAAGGTTGTTTGTAGCTACGTAGCTTGTTCACACGTCACCGCTGAAACTCCAGAAGACGCTGACTGGCTGGAATAAAAGTTCGCCTGTGATTTCATTGTTTGAATTTTTTACCTCTTCGTAAACTTCCGTTGTCGCTACACAAATCACATGACACAGGTCTGTTTTGACCGGTGGGGTGGGGGTGGGGGGGTCCTTCCTCCACTCTGCACGCATACAGACAGGTAGAGAGCTGCGCTCGCACTGACAGTTTATTATAAAGTGAGAGATAATCAGACATTTTGTTTGGGCGTGTGTGCAGTTGCACTAACTGCGCAGCATTTCTTGTGCACAGAGAATGTGCGAGCAGTGCACGATTGCGAAGGCGAGCGTCTTAGAGGGAACATAAATGTCTGGGACCAGCTGACGGGCAGGGATGTAAAGGGCCATAAAGTGGGGGAGCCACAATCCCCCCCCCGGGGGGCCCCGCCCCCCCCCCCCCCCCCCCCCCCCAATTCCAGCGCCACTGTTCTGATGAACACCCAAGAACTTGTGGCTGAGACCACTTCCACTGCAGATCCTCCTATATTGATGTGAAGGTTGTTCTTCCTGCACCAGCTCTCCAGGTCACTTTAGTGACAGACTCAGTCTTACCTTGTAGATGCAACAGAGTCCAGAGGGGCGCCCCCAGGAACCCCGTCAGCCCGTCCCTTTCAGGCCAAAGACGAAGCAGCAGAGTGATAAGAGGAGTTGACCAGTTACAGGGCAAGAGGTAAAAGTTGTAACTTCAGCTCATTGTAAACATTCACAGCCGATGATGTTTCCTCCAGGTGATATCCATGATTTGAGTGGGTTCCAGGCCTTTAATTGTCCCTCGTCACAGGGTGAAGAGGGAGACTTGGAAACACCCTCCCTCCGTCCGTACTGTGGTCACGATAAGAAAATAAGTGAGTACGAACTTCCATTTTGGTGCGTGGCTGCATCTAGTTGTAGAAAAGATTCATATTCAAACATGGGTTGCCATGTCAGAATCCAAGATGGCCACCACATTATATACTGTTCGTAAACAAGCTGTCCTTATCATTTAAGGAAACTCTGCCTTCTGGATTTTAAATTGCTTAACAGTTAAGTTTCCTCAAATGACTGGGGTGGCCAAAGATTAATCTATGGGAGCCAAGGCCACCAATGGCCCCCCTGGCTCCTCCAGTGCACCTAATGGTGGATAAAGTGTCTCCCTCTGCATCTGAGCTGTGTTGTCCCCCTGAGGGTCTCCATGGTGACAGCCCTGATGATGATGATGAAGATGATGATGATGATGATGAATATAATGATGAAGATGATGATGATGCTCTCAGCTAAGTACCTGCACCAATAAAAGTAAGCCCAAGGCTGCGGGACAGGTTTGGAGTGAAAGAGATCAGTAGAGAGCGTTCAGGTAACGGGTGATTAAAGTTTGAACGTTTCCTTCAGTCCATCTTCAGTTTTTAATATTTCTTATTGGTGTTTTATTTAAATGAACTCGGTAAAGTCTTCTGTGGTTTTTCTCATTTGATGTTTCTTGTTTCAGATTGATGGAGAACTTCACATTGAACAGTTTGGTCCTTCAGATGGAGGGGCTGGAGGTCTCAGAAGCTTCCATGTACCCCGTGTTTCTCTCTTTTCTTTTCTCCTACATGTTTATTTTGACCACCAATGTGGGCACGGCGGTTCTGATCCTGTTGGACCCGAACCTCCATCAGCCCATGTACCTCCTGCTGTGTAACCTGATCTTTAACGATGTTCTTGGTAACTCCATCATGGTGCCTCGTGTCCTGATCGATGTCCTGAAGCCCCCGTCGGAGCGCCTCATCAGTTATTACGAGTGTGTGGTTCAGGCCTTCACGTCCCACATGTTCGGAACCACGTCCCACACGGTTCTGATGATCATGGCCTTCGACAGATACGTGGCCATCTGCAGCCCCCTGCGTTACGCTGCAATAATGACCAACAAGATGGTGGTCAAACTGACTCTTTCTGCCTGGGGGGTGGCCCTGGTTCTGGTGGGGGTCCTGCTGGGTCTGACCGTACGTCTGAGCCGGTGCCGGACTCTGATCGCAAACCCGTACTGCGACAACGCCTCTCTGTTCAAGCTCTCCTGTGAGAACGTGGTGGTCAACAACGTGTACGGGCTGACGTTCACCGTGGTTCTGTTCACCTCCTCCATGGGCAGCATGGTTCTGACCTACACTCGGATCACCGTGGTCTGTCTGACCCGTAAGAACCAGTCGGTGAACAGGAAGGCCCTGAAGACCTGCAGCACCCACCTCTTCGTGTACCTGATCATGCTCCTGTGCGGGAAGGTGAACATCGTCCTGCACCGCTTCCCTCAGCTCGAAGACAAGAGGAAACTCTTCGCCATTTTGTTCCACGTCATCCCCGGCAGCCTGAACCCCGTCATCTACAGCGCCCAGTCCAGGGAGATCAAGCAGAGTCTGTCCAGGTGGTTTCATTCCAGAAAGATTTCATCGACCGGAAAATAAACAACGGTCATTTATTTAATGTGTGAGAGGAAACAAATCTGCGCCACACGTTAAAATTTACATCCAACCATTTATATTAACTAAATTAATAGTAATTTGAATGATACTGTATCAGTACAAACATCAAGTATAAATCTATATACACACATAACTGTATACTGTATGTCCCGATTACAATCATTTACCTTTTATTGATTTAAAGTGTCTCTTTGCTTCATTTGATTTATTTTCTGTACTCTCTTCCTTTTTCATGTTTGTGTTTTCAAACTGCTGGAAGAAATGAATTTCCCCTGCCGAAGATCATTTTTAATTATTTTAATATTCACAGTGAATAAATGATTAAATATTGGAATAAATGTAACCTGACTGAACTGCAGGGCTTCACTCACCGCAGGGAAAAGTGACACACATCTGTTTGTTTCTGCCAAAATGTGTGACCCATGTTGTTTCAGAACCGTGGACTGTCCCCCCCGAGTCCCGTCAGGTTCACATTATGCTCTGAGCGACCACAGAACCATCGGATCAGAACTTTAAGATCTTCAGGGAGAACCTGGTCTGATCTTCTTACAGTTACTGATGCTCAGTCAGTATTTACTTAGTGATGCCTTATGGTCCAGATATGTTCTTGTTCTTCAACATGGAATTAAATTATATTTGTGGTTTGTGTAGATTTGTTCCTCTCACTGACTGAGAGGATGAAAAATACACATCTAAAGTCAGGCACAAATTATTATTGTTATTATTATTATCGTTATCATTGTTAATATTATTATTATTATTATTAACATTAAAATTTCTGCTATTCAGGTTCAGCATTCTGGTCCAGTGAATTGATCTTTTACACCTGCTTCATGACGACTTTACATCTGCTTCGTGACGACTTTACACCTGCTTCGTGACGACTTTACATCTGCTTCGTGACGACTTTACATCTGCTTCGTGACGACTTTACACCTGCTTCGTGACGACTATACATCTGCTTCGTGACGACTTTACACCTGCTTCGTGACGACTTTACATCTGCTTCGTGACGACTTTACATCTGCTTCATGACGACTTTACACCTGCTTCGTGACGACTATACATCTGCTTCGTGACGACTTTACACCTGCTTCATGACGACTTTACACCTGCTTTGCGTCGACATTACATTTGCTTCGTGTGACTTTACACCTGCTTCGGGTTGACTTTACACCTGTTTCGTGTCGACTTGACATCTGCTTCGTGTCAACTTTACACCTGCTTCGTGTCGACTTTACACCTGCTTCGTGTCGACTTTACACCTGCTTCGTGTCGACTTTACACCTGCTTTGCGTCGACATTACATTTGCTTCGTGTGACTTTACACCTGTTTCGTGTCGACTTGACATCTGCTTTGTGTCAACTTTACACCTGCTTTGTGTCGACTTTACACCTGCTTCGTGTCGACTTTACACCTGCTTCGTG
>NC_056511.1:2011065-2016919 GCF_014905685.2 Nematolebias whitei | reverse complement strand
CTGCTTCGTGTCAACTTTACATCTGCTTCGTGTCGACTTTACACCTGCTTCGTGACGACTTTACACCTGCTTCATGTCGACTTTACACCTGCTTCGTGTCGACTTTACACCTGCTTCGTGTCGACTTTTATACAAAAAATGTTGATAAATGATTTATATTTGTATTTTACATGGTGAAGGTGAAATTTGCATGGGTTCTGAATCACTGCAGAGCAGCTGAAACTCTGTTTGGACTCAGCTCAAACACCAAATTAAAGAAAAGTTGATGATAATTTTTCATCAGATAAGGAGGTCAGAGTCAGTGAGAGTAAGAAATCTACACAAACCACAAATATAATTGTATTAAATGTTAAAGACCCAGAAGTAGGCCTGAATCAAAACCACAAAGCATCACAAAATATTGACTTTCAGCATCAGGAACTGTAAAAAGGTCAAACAGTAACCACTGGTTTCCCCTGAGCTTTGTGTCACAGGCTGAAAACAAAATCCCCGTTACTAAAGACTGTCTGTGTTTGGTCTGGGAGAGTCTCTACACTAGGACCATCCAACTAAACTGCTCAGGGGGCCACAGTTACTGAGATCCAGCAGCTCAGGGGCCACAGTTACTGAGATCCAGCAGCTCAGGGGCCACAGTTACTGAGATCCAGCAGCTCAGGGGCCACAGTTACTGAGAGTCAGCAGCTCAGGGGCCACAGTTACTGAGAGCAGCAGCTCAGGGGTCACAGTTACTGAGAGTCAGCAGCTCAGGGGCCACAGTTACTGAGAGTCAGCAGCTCAGGGGCCACAGTTACTGAGAGCCAGCAGCTCAGTGGCCACAGTTACTGAGAGAAGCAGCTCAGGGACCACAGTTACTGAGAGCAGCAGCTCAGGAGTCACAGTTACTGAGAGCAGCAGCTCAGGGGCCACAGTTACTGAGAGCAGCAACTCAGGGGTCACAGTTACTGAGAGTCAGCAGCTCAGGGGCCACAGTTACTGAGAGCCAGCAGCTCAGGGGCCACAGTTACTGAGAGCAGCAGCTCAGGGGCCGCAGTTACTGAGAGCAGCAGCTCAGGGGCCACAGTTACTGAGAGCCAACAGCTCAGGGGCCACAGTTACTGAGAGCCAGCAGCTCAGGGGCCACAGTTACTGAGAGCAGCAGCTCAGGGGCCACAGTTACTGAGAGCCAACAGCTCAGGGGCCACAGTTACTGAGAGCCAACAGCTCAGGGGCCGGACATCCAGCAGTTAAAGTCATTATTTGAACAAAACAAGTATTAATGATCTGTTACCTTTTTTATGTGTTTGTTTTCTCCATTTAACCGTGAACATAATAAACAGAACCAAAAAGTGGAATTTAAATAAATTACATTTCAAGTTTCACTTTTTTACAATTAAAATAGTAAAACAATATTAAAAACAAAATTGATATATTACGCCTCCTATTTCATATAAATATTATTCTGATATCTCAGACTTGATAAATCTTTACACTTTTCAAAATAAAACAAATGTTTACTGTTTTTGATGTTCCCTGAATGACTAACATGTTGCTGCTCCAGGTGGGTCCATTCAGACCCAGTTCCGTTCAGACCAGTTCTTCCCCAAACACTTCATAAATCACAGGTGAAGCGTCCACATCCCGCTCAGGTGGGAGCTTTGAGTGGAGCTTTGAGTGGAGCTTTGAGTGGAACTGCGAG
Source organism: Nematolebias whitei (assembly GCF_014905685.2). Lineage (NCBI taxonomy): Eukaryota > Metazoa > Chordata > Actinopteri > Cyprinodontiformes > Rivulidae > Nematolebias > Nematolebias whitei. The sequence goes on along the minus strand of NC_056511.1, from coordinate 2,015,244 downwards.
CGAGATGCGTGTCAAATGTCTCCTGCGTGTTGTTTACTCATATGAATTAACTTAATCCATCCTTGTTAACTATTTTTAACTAACTACAAAGCTGCTGTGCGTCCTCTTCGATATTCCCCCAGTAAAACATGGGTAATATAATATTTTTTTTATTAAACCTTTATTTATTTAGGCTAGTCTGTCAGTATTTGTAAGAATCCACAAACTCAGTAGGAACACCATGCATGGATGAGATGGGAGGAAGAGTTGCTGGAACCAACCCTCTGTTGGAAACAACCTCCCTTTAGTTTCATCAGCATTTAGCACCAGTTTGAGATTAGACAAGTCAGACTGGATGATGTCAAATGCAGACTGCAGAAACTGGAAAACTATGGCAACTGTGTTAACTCGACAGTAAACAACTGTGTCATCAACAAAAAGATGCAAGGAGGAATCAGGAATGTTTCAACCTACTTTATATATATAAATTGTAAAAAGAGCATGTCCTAAAACTGAGCCTTGTGGCACACCATTAGTGACCTTTAAATAGCTAGATGAAGTACCGTTGTGTTGAACCCATTGCCCCCGACCTGAGAGATCGTTTGAGAACCAACCAACAGTGTGATCTGAGAAAATCTGAGAGCTTTTGGCTTAAGATGTCACGATCTACCCTATCAGTGGCTTTGGATAGGTCTAACTAAAGTGCAGCACAGTAATTCACAGCATCCAATGCTTCAACAACATCATTAAAAGCCTTTAGTGAAGTGGGTAATATAATAATATATAATATATTCCACTGATATGATCAGATCATCGCAACTCGCCGCTCAGAGAAAAAGAGCGTTGTGCTGCCTTTTGTTTGAAGACAGTATTAAGTTCATCACTTGAGTAAGTTACATAAATGAGGTGATAAATAAGTTCATAGTAAATATCAGGTTAAGTAAACCAATACAAAAAAAAAACCCTGTTAAAATGTTTTGTATTTGAATTCCAATCAGAGTGAGACATCCTTCCTTCACCATATCATACGCGCAGCACGTGAGGTAGTGAGTGCTCTTACTACAGAACATCTTTGATGTGGTTTCTCCCATAGACATCATATAAACACTAGATCCCTCATCGGCTGCTGCGGCGCAGGATTTTCGGCCGCCATCTTGGAGCGGTCGTCCTTATTCAGTTAAAGCAGAAGATGTCTCAGCACTTCGCAGCTTCTTTCTGTTCAGATCGACAGACCGTTGTCGTCAGGTCTCGGAGGATAACTTCTCACAGTAAGATGAACATATTATTGTTATTATTTTGTGAATATAATATTACTGTACTGTATTTATGTCCACCAGCTGATGTGATGTTCAGTGTAACACGGTGTTCAGCTGCAATGAAGCTGACTGAGATCTGATGACAGGAATATTTTGCTAACAAGCATACTCACTCCAAAAAAGTTCAATCTGGTCCTCTGGACATTCAAAAAAAACAAAAACAAAACAAAACAAAAAAAATGTAGAAACATTTCGTCTCTCATCAAAGAGACTTCCTCAGTCTGAGGTGCTGTATTCAGCTCAGTCTCTTAAATAGCACCTTCTCAGGATGGATCAACCAGTTTGCTGCTGACAACCAGAACCAGCTGATCACATGCTCAAGAAGGACCATCAGCCTAACAATGGGTCATTAGCACCTGATGGCTGTTTACTGTTCACAGAGGGCTGAGTGATACTAGCAATCACAGCATTGTAAGAGGGGGACAGTTGAACCTGGAGGCTCCACCCCTGTTTAATGATGGACGGTTTCTTTTCACAAAGATGGCCTCCTTTACTCCTCTCTCAAACCATCGTTCCTCTCTGTCCAGGATGTGAACATCTTCATCCCTGAAAGAGTGACCGCTGGCCTGGAGATGAGTGTAGACCTCAGAGTCCTGGCCTGATGATGATGATCGTCTGTGCTGGTCCATCCTTTTGGCCAGTGGCTGTTTAGTTTCCCCGATGTAAGACTGATCACCCTCCTGACACTGAACAGCATACACAACATTACTCTGTTTGTGCCGGGGGACTGGATCTTTGGGATGAACCAGTCTTTAATGTATTTTGGGGTTTAAAAGCCACTGGGACGTTATGTTTAGAAAATAAACGTCTCAGTTTCTCTGATACTCCCTCAACATATGGAATGACCACTGGTCTGGGTCTGGGTTCCTCCTTTTCACCTGTTGGCTGACTGGAGTCCTGTTTGGGTTTCTTCTTTCAGGAAGGCCCAGTTAGGATATCCACATTGCTCTAGAGCCTGTCTTGTGTGGGATTTCTCCTTCTGCCTGGCTCCTGAGCTAGTGGGGACGCTGTCTGCTCTGTGGTACAGAGTCCTGATGACTCCTAACTTGTGCTCCAAAGGGTGATGGGAGTCAAACTGTAAATACTGGTCTGTGTGGGTGGGTTTGTGGTACACCTCGGTTTGCAAATGTCCTCTATCAGAGACTGAGACCTCACAGTCCAAGAAAGCCAACCTGCCATTTTTTACATCTTCTCGTGTGAACTTGATGTATTTATCCACAGAGTTGATGTGGTCAGTAAAATGTTGGACTTCCTGAGATTTAATTTTAACCCAGGTGTCGTCAACATACCTGAACCAATGACTTGGTGGTGTCCCTGAAAAGGACGTCAAGGCTCTCTTTTCTACCTCCTCCATGTACAGGTTGGCAACAATAGGAGAAACTGGAGACCCCATAGCACACCCATGTTTCTGCCTATAATATTGCTCCCCATATGTGAAGTAGGTTGAATGCAGGCACAGTTTCAAGAGTTGACACAGTTGTTCTGTGGAAAGTGTGGTCCTGCTGCTCAGAGTGGTGTCTGATTTTAATCTTAAACTGACCACCTCTACTGCATCATCAACAGGAATGCACGTAAAGAGTGATGTGACATCAAAAGAGACCATTGTTTCATCAGTCTCCATGATGACATCCTTCACCTTATCCACAAAGTCCATGGTACATCGGGGAATCTAAACAGCCACTGGCCAAAAGGATGGCCCAGCACAGAAGATCAACATCATCAGGCCAGGACTCTGAGGTCTACACTCATCTCCAGGCCAGCGGTCACTCTTTCAGGGATGAAGATGTTCACATCCTGGACAGAGAGGAACGATGGTTTGAGAGAGGAGTAAAGGAGGCCATCTTTGTGAAAAGAAATCGTCCATCATTAAACAGGGGTGGAGCCTCCAGGTTCAACTGTCCCCCTCTTACAATGCTGTGATTGCTAGTATCACTCAGCCCTCTGTGAACAGTAAACAGCCATCAGGTGCTAATGATCCATTGTTAGGCTGATGGTCCTTCTTGAGCATGTGATCAGCTGGTTTTGGTTGTCAGCAGCAAAACTGGTTGATCCACTCTGAGAAGGTGCTATTTAAGAGACTGAGCTGAATACAGCTCCTCAGACTGAGGAAGTCCTCAGGATGAGAGACGAAACGTTTCTACATTTTTTTGCTTTGTTTTGTTTTTGTTTTTTTTGAATGTCCAGAGGACCAGATTGAACTTTTTTGGATTTTTCTACCTGGATTATTGAGCATGCATCAAGCATACTCACTATTTCAGCAGCTTTGGTTCATTATCAACAGAGATGCATCAGAACTGGAGTTTTGTTTAAGTTCTAGGAAATAAAAAATAAAACTAGGGAGAATATAGGAAATATAAAATAAGCTTGACCTCCTCTGTACAATGTTTTTGTGTAGACACAAATGTCCTGTTTTCATTTTGAAGGTTTCCCAAAGAACAAGATGTGAGGAAGAGGAGGAAGTATCTTTGAGGAGGATTCATCTGAGCAGTGAGGATTTTAAACTGGAGGATTTTGATCAAACTGGTCAGACTGTCCGACTGAGAGATGGTGTGGTACCATGGGTTCACCTTCAGAGAGCAGGAGCATCATTATAAGTTCATTAGAGTTCATAAAGTTACATATTTTATTGTGAGTCACCAGGTGAGACACCTCCATGTGTTTCTATGAACAGGTAACTAGAGACTGTAAAGTTCATCTTCATGATGCTTTTTCATTTCAGCTTGAAAACTGCAGGACTACAGGAAGTGAACAAAAGCTGCAGCTGCTCTGTCTGTGCACGCTCAGGAACGTGCACGTCTCACACACAACCTCAGGAACGTGCACGTCACACACACACCCTCAGGAACGTGCACGTCACACACACAACCTCAGGAACGTGCACGTC
>NC_056511.1:2002847-2006065 GCF_014905685.2 Nematolebias whitei | reverse complement strand
ATATATATATATATATATATATATATATACACATATATATATACATAGATGAGATGTGTGTATATATAAAATAGATATAATGTATATATAAGATTGTAATATTATAATGTGTGTGTATATATAAAATAATTATTAAACTGTATATATGACTGATTTAGATGTGTATATACACATATATATATATATATATATAATATAAATTTTAATAAAAATGTATCAGTGACTGTGAGTTTTGCAAACGTGTCATAGTAATATTTTATTAGTGTTAATGTTAACCCCACCAAGAATATTTAAAAACACTGAACCATGTGTTCATCTTTAATGTGTGTACTCCTGAGATTTACAGAGGAACAAATCCTGAGAATGAGTTTAGATTCAGCTCTGACTGATTCAACAGATTCTTCATGTCTCCGTCAAACAGGTCACAGAGTGGAGCGGGCGACCGTTCCAAGATGGCGGCTCTACGGCTCGTCAGCGCCAACAGGTGATACAGGTCAATGCTGGATCTAGTTATTATATGATATCTATGTTATCTAGTGATTCTATCTATGGTTTTTCCGGTAAATCGAGTCACCCTTTATTTCTGCAGGTGAGTGTCATGAGGCCGGAGGAGTGACCTGTTGGAGACAAGAAGCGCTTCGGTTCATGGAGCAGAGAGCAGCTCATGTACGCGCGGGGCCTGCGGACACGCTCATCTGTGGTATGTTCAGAAAAAACAAGATCATTTTGGTTCAGTGCCAAGTTGATAAGTGTGAGGCGTTCAAGTGACAGGAGGAGACGTGTTTTAGTAATTCAGTTTTCTCTTTCTGTGTATTTCAGTTACAGATCATAAATAAAAGGTCTTGAGTAAAATCAAGAAGGCAAGTCTTGTGTGGGACTTCTTTTATTTAGTTCACTGGCTGTCAGGTCAGTCTTCCAGTTGTTTCTAATAATTTAATTGTTAAAATCAAACATTATTAGCACCAAACATGGACATTTGTAGGCCCCAGATGAAAGCAAAGACGTGTCTGTTTAATTTGATTAACTGAATTCTGTTTATTGTTGAACTTCCTGTTGAACTGACACCATGAGGTTGTTCTCGGTGTATCAGGAGGAAAGTGCTGTCCTGTGTGAAGACTGAAGCCTCAGGGTGAGTCTGGCCCGGCCCGGCCCGGCCCGGCAGCCAATGCTGTCAGAGGGGAGGGGGCTCATAAGTGCATGCTCGTGAAAAAGATCAAACGTGAGGTGGGCACCAGTGTTTCCTCTCTGACTGAAATATCAGCCATTGCAGATTTTTAAAGTCTCTCACTGATTTTTTGCTGATTGTTTTTTTATTTATTTATTATGAACTCATTGAGCACTCATTCTTTCTTGGTCACCTGTGGGTCAGAAGTGGCCCATGGGCCTCCAGTTGAATACCCCAGTCCTAAGACCAAAGCAGGACCCTCAGCTGACGTGGGGTTTTTGTCCCCCTGGTTTTGTCTCACAGGTTAAACACGTGAATGACTGGAGCTGGTCTGAAAGACGAGACGAGCGGTCTGAGCCTCCTCCAGTCAGCTGGTGGAGCTGAATTCACAGTGAAATATAAAAATACTAAACCTTTGACAGTTTGAATCTAAAGCTCATCAACTTTCTGTCGGACCAAAGAAACGACCAGAACCAAAATCAATAAAAGGTTTAAATTATGACGTTAAGAGATGAAACCTCAAACAGCAACAACTCGTAGAGGAACTCTGGAATAAAAAGACTTGAAACTCAAAACGGACCAAGAGATTTTGTTTTCTGCAGATTATCAGTAAAAACTCAAACCTCTTGTTACGACGGGGGGCTAGCTGCGGGTCACCGGCCACCCAGAGGCCCCCTCTCGGATCCAGGACCCGCCTCCAGCCCACGTCGCTCCCCCCAGCTCGACCCTCCCTCAGAAGCAGCACTCACACTACAATAAATCAAGGAAGCATGAATTCAGTTTTACCAGTTGTATTAAAATCAAGGCAGGAAAAGGTTACAGCTACAGCGCTGGTCTCGCTGGTCTGTGACGCGTTCACAAACCAGAAGAGCCCAGATGTCCCGTGTCATTACTCGTTTATAGGGTCCTGGACTCGTCCTTCACAGAAGTGGAGCTCAACCTGTCAGTGTATGAGGGGGCGTGGCTAAGTGTGATCTCAGTGGATCTTACGTGGACTGACATGTATGGAAATATGAAATATTTTCAGTCAAAAATTAAACGGGAAGCAATTACTATTATTATTATTATTCAAACATTCATTAAAAGTAATGCCTTTAATATATAGCATATGAAATTATGTTGTTCAATCATGTGAGTTTAAGAAAAATCACCGTAACGGTCCATAATACTGCAAATAAACTGTAAATGTTCATATTTCACCCCATTAGCACCTCATTATGTCATCAATTACAGAATCCATGAAAAGATCATATGTTCAGCGTAACCGTAGCATCAAAAATTAACATTCAAGGAAGTCAGAATTCACAGTCTGTTGATGAGCACCAGTATTTACAATGTAACTACAGCCTGCAAACATTTTTATTATAAAACAGCGTCTTATGATCACGTCATTAAATCAAAATGAGCAATTTCACAGTTACAAAACAATAGTTCGGTTAAAAAATATACTTTGATCTGCTCAAAGACGGGATTATAAAAACATTATGACCCGGTTCTGTGCAGATCAGAAACCCACGGTCCATCTAAATAATTTACCAACACTCTTCATCAGCTCTTCTTCATCACCAGCATGTTTGTATTTTTTGTTTTAGGACCAAAACTAAAGTTTCTGCAGCAACAGCTAAACCGTTCTCAAGTTCTGTCTGCCGGAGCACAACTTCCTGGATTTACCCTCCTCCTCCTCCTCCTCTTCCTCCTCCTCCTCCTCCTCGGACCTCCCTGTATCTGGAAGTGAAACATTCTTCTTCAGACCCGAGGAGGAGTGAGGCTGCCGTCCTGGAGAGTCTGAGCCCAGCTGCAGTTTTTCACTGTGAGTTCTTCCTGGTTGCTCTCAAACGTTTCAGGAGTTGCTGCTTTGTGTTGCTGCTTCATCATGTCACTGCTTTATCATGTCGGTGCTTTATCGTATTGCTGCTTTATCGTGTTACTGCTTCGTGTTGCTGCTTCATCAGGTTGCTGCTTCGTGTTGCTGCTTCATCATGTCGCTGCTTCTTGTTGCTGCTTCATCATGTTGCTGCTTCATCATGTTGCTGCTTCATCATGTCGCTGCTTT
>NC_056511.1:2002213-2002837 GCF_014905685.2 Nematolebias whitei | reverse complement strand
TCATGTTGCTGCTTCATCATGTTGCTGCTTCATCATGTCGCTGCTTTATCATGTTGGTGCTTTATCGTATTGCTGCTTTATCGCATTGCTGCTTTATCGTGTTGCTGCTTCGTGTTGCTGCTTCATCAGGTTGCTGCTTCGTGTTGCTGCTTCACAATGTCGCTGCTTCTTGTTGCTGCTTCATCAGGTTGCTGCTTCATCATGTTGCTGCTTCATCAGGTTGCTGCTTCATCATGTCGCTGCTTTATCATGTTGCTGCTTTATCGTATTGCTGCTTTATCGTATTGCTGCTTTATCGTATTGCTGCTTTATCGTGTTGCTGCTTTATCGTATTGCTGCTTCATCAGGTTGCTGCTTCATCAGGTTGCTGCTTCATCAGGTTGCTGCTTCATCAGGTTGCTGCTTTATCATGTCGCTTCTTTATTATGTTGGTGCTTTATCGTGTTGCTGCTTTATCGTGTTGCTGCTTTATCGTGTTGCTGCTTCATCAGGTTGCTGCTTCTTGTTGCTGCTTCACCATGTTTCTGCTTCACCATGTTTCTGCTTCATCATGTTGCTGCTTCATCATGTTGCTGCTTCATGTTGCTGCTTCTTGTTGCTGCTTCATCATGTTGCTGCTTCATC
>NC_056511.1:1994398-2002113 GCF_014905685.2 Nematolebias whitei | reverse complement strand
TGTTGCTGCTTCATCATGTTGCTGCTTCTTGTTGCTGCTTCTTGTTGCTGCTTCATCATGTTTCTGCTTCATCATGTTGCTGCTTCATCATGTTGCTGCTTCTTGTTGCTGCTTCATCATGTTGCTGCTTCTTGTTGCTGCTTCATCATGTTTCTGCTTCATCATGTTGCTGCTTCATCATGTTGCTGCTTCTTGTCGCTGCTTTATCATGTTGGTGCTTTATCGTGTTGCTGCTTCATCATGTCGCTGCTTCGTGTTGCTGCTTCAGGCTACAGACAAAGGTCAAAGTACAACATCTGGATCACGTCATGAATCTCCCGGCAGCGATCAGATAAACTCGTCTTTGCAAAGGAAACTTCTTTTTGAAGGTCGTCTGGAAATCAGAACAGTCATCTCCTAAATGAAACCTCTTCAGACCACAGAGAGTGGAGCTCCAGGCTTCTTACCAAACACAGATGCATGCTGGGAAACTGGACTTGTTTTTAAACGTGACTCAAACATCCTGTGGGGGACCACAGACCCAGACTGAGTCTCACCAGGGTTTCTGCTCGCTGTCACTAATCTGAAAACCCCACAGTCTGTCTCAGTCCAACTGATGATACATGAACATCCGGAGCCCCCTGGTCCAGACCCTGGTCCAGTCCCTGGTCCAGACTCTGGTCCTGAACGGTCACTGTTAGATGGTTTTCTCTGTTTTCAGAAATGATTTTTGGTCGAATGCGGGGCAGAGTAAATGTTGCAAATGTTTGCACGCCCACGAGCAAGAGACGAGTAAAAAAACAAGTTTTTGTTCAGATTATTCGAATGACGATTCAAACGTCAGGAACCGACAGATTAGAGAATAAAACGAACAGATGTGTACCAGCAGGAGACGGAGTTCTGCTTTTCATCAAACTTTACCTGAAGTTAACGAACGTAAAGACAAAAATTTACTGCTGCCACAGAAAACTGAGACGTGTTGAAGGAGCTCACAGGAACCGACCTGTTTGAGAGGACCTTGGTTCTCCACAGATCAGATGTCTGTGATTAACAAACATCTGCACCAGAGCTGGTGGCACCAGGAGAGACTAGAGTTCTCTGCAGACCGAAAGAGTGCGTTTCTGGAGAACAGGCGTTTGTAGAGGACAAGCACTGACTGGCAGCTGTATCTGCTGCTCTTTAGTTAAGTTACGTCAGGTCTTTTTTAAAACTGAAGGTTTCCAAGAACCAGCGTTAAATCTACTGTCAAACACAAGAAGATTCTCTTTAGTTCTTGTAGGCTGCACCTGACACAGGTTGTCTTGAGTCTGGTCTGGGTACAATGAAATATATGAAGCATCTGAAGAGAAACCTGCTCCATTTGTCTCAACGTCTGGTCTCAATTAAAGATCATGAGTCCTGTAACGAGTTAACAACCCAAAACAAAATGTTCTTTAGAAGTTCTTCTATGAGATGTGATGTATGAGAGGAGCTGAAACATGGAGAAGGACTGACCCTTAAAATGTGAGACAGCTGAGGAAGTGAACCAGTAAACAGAATACCTGCTCCAGTTGCAGAACTCTGACAGAAACTGACAATCACTCATCTGCAGCGACTGATTTAAGAGTTGAACAAGAAAATGTGAAGTTAAAGAAACATCCTTTGTCCAAAAGACAGTTCAAGTATCATTATTATTTTGGTTACTTTATTTTTATTTATTTATACCATACCATACCACTTTATTTATAGAGCACTTAAAACAGCAACAAGGCCAACCAAAGTGCTGTACAGACAGAACAACAGGTAACACACAAAGCAAAATACAAAATGAGGTAAATCAGAATATAGACATAAAAACGATGCAGATAATGACGACAAACCAGTGTGGAGCATACAGGATCAAACACAGATCATCTGGTGTTGAAAGATACTGAATAGTAGTGAGTTTTTAAATGGGACTTGAAAACCGAGAGGGAGGGGCCTGTCTGACAAGCAGAGGTAACTCATTCCAACGGCTTGGTCCTGCTACAGAGAAGGCCCTGTCACCTCTGCGCCTAAGACGAGTTCCTGGAACTGTGAGGAGCAACTGGTCCGCTGACCTCAGGGAGCGTGGTGGGACATAGGGTTGTAGCAGATCAGAGAGATGGGGGGGGGGGGACACTGTTCAGTGATTTGTAGACATACAGGAGTATTTTGAACTGGATTCGAAAGTGAACTGGTAACCAGTGCAGTGAGGCCAAAACTGGTGTAATGTGCTCTCTTTTGCCTGTACTGGTTAAAAATGGGGCTGCTGCATTCTGGACCAGTTGTAGTCGTGCAATGGAGGTCTGACTGATACCAAACAGGAGTGAATTGCAGTAATCAAGCCTAAATGTAATGAATGCATGTATTACTGTCTCCAGGTTCTTTTTGGACAATATGGGCTTCAGTTTAGACAGCCGCCTCAGTTGGAAGAAACATGATTTAACGATCATGTTTACATGATTGTTAAGTTTCAGGGAAGGGTCCATTATCACTCCCAGATTAGTGACTCTTTGTTTTTCTGACAGGGTTAGAGCGGAGAGGTCGATGCAGTGGTTTGTGATCGTGTCGTTGGGAGGGAACAACATGACTTCAGACTTCTTTACTAGTGGTTAGGAAGATGTCGTTAAAGACCTTCAGCAGGGCAGTTTCAGTGCTGTGGAGAGGTTTAAAGCCAGATTGGAAAAGCTCTAAGATGGCGTGATCCTCCAGGAAGCACTTCAACTGGGACTCAACTATTTTCTCCAGTAGTTTAGAAACAAATGGGAGTTTGGAGACAGGCCGGAAGTTGGAAACGACTGAGGGGTCAAGGTTTGGCTTTTCAGGAGAGGCTGGACAGCAGCATGTTTAAAGGATTTTGGCACCACGCCAGTGGATAAACTACTGTTTTCTATGGCAAGAATGGACGGACCTAGAGTTGGAAACACCTCCTTTAGTAGTCGAGGGGGGACTACATCACAGGGGGAACCAGAAGGTTTCAAGTTGCACATGACCTGCTCTAGAGAAGATAGAGTGATGGGTTCAAAATGGTCAAAAGGAGCTACAGATTGAGGTGGGATGGATGGGTCATGAGTTGGAGGGGAAATGAGAGCCCTGGTGGTCGCAATTTGTTCCAAAAAGAAATGTAGGAAGTTGTCGCACAGCTCAGTCAAGGCTTCCAGAGGTGATGGTTCAGTGAGGTGGAGAACAGAGTTTAGGGTGGAGAAGAGGACACGTGGGTTGTGAGAGTTTGAGGTTATGATATCAGAAAAGTATTTGGATTTAGCAGCTTTCACTGCTTTCTGATAACGGCACCAACTCTCTTTAAGTATTTGAAAAGAGACCTGCAGCCTGTCTTTCCTCCACTTGCGCTCTGCCCTCCTACATTGCTGCCTAACGGCCTTGGTGACGTCACTCAGCCAAGGTTCTGCTCTGAGTTTTGATTTTTTGGTTTTAACAGGAGCAACATGATCCAGAGTCTTTAAGCAGACAGAGTTGAACTGGGATGTCAGCTCCTCAGTGGTGGTGAGAAACACTGGGGGCTGAATGATCATTTCAGAGTTATAAACATCTGTGAAACGTGCGGCAGGAAATGGTTAATGGTCCGGCTGCGACGTGCAGGAATGCACGACTTAGGAGTTAGATGGGGGAAGGTGAACTCGAACTGGACTGGCATGTGGTCTGAAAAAACATTATCACCAATTTCAAGATTATTAACAGTCACATCGTGTTAAAACAAGGTCCAGTGTATGTCCTCGCTCTTGGGTGGGACTGTTTACATGCTGAGTTAGATTAAATGAGTCCAATAGATCTAAAAAGTCCTTAACCAAGGGCTTCTCAGGACAGCACACATGCAAATTAAAGTCCCCAATAATGAAAACATGATCATATTTTGGTGTGATTTCAGCCAAGAAGATCAGAAAACTCAATTTTGAAATCCTTAGACCGAGGTGGGCGGTAGACGAGTGCAAATAAAGTCTGAGGTGAATGTCCGAGTTCAAAGATGCTCAGCTCAAAGCTGGCGCAGGAAACTGGGATGGGCAGTTGTTTACAGTCAAAAGTTGATTTGAATATTGTTAATAATCCACCACCGCGCCGGCCTGATGGCCGCGGGGCGTTTAAATACAAACAGTTCGGTGGCAATAATTCCGTCAAGGCGCTGGACTCACCCGGAGACATCCAAGTCTCTGTGATGCACAGAAAGTCCAACTCGTACTCTTGAAAGTAGTCCCTGAGGATAAAAGTTTTGTTGGTAACAGATCTTGTGTTGACCAAACACATCCGGATACTGTCCAAAGTGGAGCTAGCAGCGGTGGAGTTTGCGCACATCAGTGGCCTCAGATTTTCAATAACAGCCCCTCCGGGTCAGTCCGAGCTGCGCACCGACCGACAACTCCCGTTGTTTACCTGGTCCGGGCACGCGGGAAGCTGGCGATGGAAACCATGACCACCAGTGGAAGAGGAAGATGCAGCGCACAGGGCTTTAAGCTTTAACAGCCGCCCAGCACGTTTTCCCCTGCATCCGAAGCGATGTCTCTGGGCAGGCAGGTGAGGAGTGCAGCGGAGGTAAACAGGCACGTCCGCCAGCAGGGGGGGGGTATCCAGTGGTACGCTCATAATGTTCCAAAGAAGCGACATCAGTGACAGAAAACCAAAGATCCAGAAGCTGTTGTCGGTCATACATCAGTAGTGAGTTAATGTCAGATAAAAAACGAACTAAACAAAAATAATCCGAACACCGTCAGCAGAGGTGAATTGCAAGCCATGTACATGGGCGCCATCTTACCGGAAGTCTTATTTAGTCTATTTATGAACTGATTGTAACTATTTTCACATTTTTCAACAACCAAAACGGATTTTTTTTTTTTTTTATGTAATGGCTAGGTATTAAAAAACAAACTTTTAGCACGAGAGGCGGAAAGAGAAGTTATGGAGATGCCACTAATGTTGAACCAGTTAACACCAAAGACATAATATGTCAGTGGTTAACACAAACGACTCGTTTTTTTTTTTGTCCAGCCTTTTTTTTATCTCATCCAATCAGATGTTGCCCTCTGGATACGCCTTCCATTTTTGTCTGCAGAGACACCTACTTGCCAGGAGAGGCACTGCAGTGTTATCAGGGAGTTGCTGGAGCAACTGGCTGTGAGTGATGGGCAGCAGACTCAGAGGAGACTCAGCCAGAATCACCAGAACCTGCTGGGACCACATGGTGGGTTTCCATGAGAGCAGGGTCTCGGGTGGAGAGGATGTTCAGTGGTCCAATGGTTGGACCACACGTCATGAAGGTTCTAGTCCAATAGCCTGGTCATCCTCCACAACATGTAAGACTTTACATCTTGCTGATCTGGTTTTGAGACAGTTTTTTCCGCGACAGCTTAGAATCAAAGAGAAACTGCAGAGGAGTCCTGATAAGCTCGTCCCACAGGAGTCCCGATACGCTACTCCCACAAGAGTCCAGATAAGCTCCTCCCACAGCAGCAGACATCAAACACAAACATCACAGATGGTCAGCAGAACGGATTTTTACTTGCAGGTGATGAGGAGGAGGAAGATCTCTGCTGGTAACCAAAGAAAACACTCTTTGTAAGTTTATTTCTAACAGACAGTGTGGGGGGGTGTCCTTGTGGTCAGCACAGCCATGGAAAGGCGCGCTGTCTCCTCCGTGCTTTAAAACTACCCAGTCTCCTTCCACAAGTTCTTGACCATCTTCATGAGTTTTGCTGGAACGGTTGAATGGAAGCAGTGTTTCCTCTCAGCCTCCACCATAAATCAGAGCAGCGCCTGCAGCCACTCTTTGAATAAACATGCCAACAAAGTTTCGACCAATCACAGAACATGTGGCTCAGACACCTGAGAGAAACTGGTTCTGCCCGGGGACCGTGCACAAGACGGGGTCTCAGTGGGGTTCTCATCAGTGAGACACAACTTCTGCACTTCTCATAGAGTTTGAACCAGCACAAGACAAACCCCACCGAGTGGACCATCGTGTTCCAGACTAATGTCTGAACACAGACCCTGGGCTTTACCAAGACTCAGAACCATCCTGCACCAAGTCTATCAGCTGGACCACAGGTCTACCATCCCCTCTGTCCTGAGAGGACATGAGCACCAAAACAGGGTTTGCTGTCCATGTTACATCAATCTTCTTCTTCTTTCAACTTTTCCCTCTTCAGGGGTCTCCACAACGAGTCCTCCTCCATCTCTCTCTGTCCTCACTTTGTCCTCGCTCTGTCCTCACTCCAACTACCTCCATGTCCTCTCTAACTGCATCCATATTTCTAACATCCTACCAATATACCCACTGTCCCTCCTCTGGATATGTCCAAACCACTGCCCCTCCTCTGGACATGTCCAAACCACTGTCCCTCCTCTGGACATGTCCAAACCACTGTCCCTCCTCTGGACATGTCCAAACCATCTCTGTGTCCTCTCTAACTTTATCTCCCAGTTGTTCAACCTGTGCTGGACCTCTGATGATCTCTTTCCTGATCTTCTCCATCACTCCATCCTGCCTGGACTCTCTTCTTCACCACACTCCCCATGTTCCTGGACAGTGGACCCCAAGTCCTTGAAGTCCTGCACCTTTGTGACCTCTGCTCCTTGTAGCCTCACTGTTCCACCTCCTCCCTCTCATTCACACACATGGACTCTGTCTTACTACGGCTGACTTTCATTCCTCTTCTTTCAAGTGCATACCTCCACCTCTCCAAGTTCTCTTCCACCTGTTCCCTGTTCTCACCACAGATCAATGTCGTCTGCAGACGTTGCCATGTCTCGTCAGAGTTCAGCTGTAAAACCGTTTGTGTCACCGTCAAGCTAGTGGTCTCACACACGGGCTGAGTCATTCGTCCCACTACAATAAAAGCCCTCTGTCTGTCTGGAGAGGTTCTGGTTGGGGAGGGGGGGACTCCTGCCAGACCCGGTCTGACACATGGGCTGAGTCATTAGAACCATAAACCTGCTGAATCAGCCCAACGTGGCATCAGCTGGAGTGGAGCTGAACATTGTGTTCCAGTGAGTCCTTTTCCAGAAAGTTTCAGTTTGCTGCAGGACTGTTGGGGGGAGGGGGGGACCACATTGAGGGTCCGGGTGTCAGGAAGTGGGCTTTGATTCAGCCGGATGTTTGTGTTTCAGGTTCTGCTCTTCAGTCCAGGTGGAAAGGATGGGAGCCAACAACAACAAGAACTCTGACACCGCCGGGACACCGGCCCGCCGCTGGAACCCTTTCAACAGCATCAAGGTCCGGTTTCACTTCACATCTAGACCCGTTCACACATCCAAACAAAACAGAACCTGGCAGATTCTGTTGGTCCGAGCAGCTCATTGTTGTAGAATAAAGCTTCAGTCCAACAGAATCTGCACCAGCTTTAATGTTATTTATTATCTGCGAGGGTGGACCTGAAGGTTTCTGCAGGGCTGCGTGGGTCGGTCCAGATATTAATTCATTGACACCACAGATGTTCCTGAATCAGATCAGTACCACTGATCATGGACCTGTGTGTGGTTTGGGATGTTTCCCACCACAAGATTTCTGAACAATAAAATTCAAGACAACTGCAGTTCTGATCCCCTGAAGTCTAAAAACTGTTTGAAGTGTTCGTCTCAGAACCAGCAGGTTGTTTCATACGAGCTGCAGCTGCTTCAACACGTCGGAGACGGTTCACTTCACACACCTGAAGGCTCACAAACGATGGCGGTGCCCCCACATGCAGAAGTGCATGCTGGGCCGCAGAACTGTGGAACCCCCCCCCCCC
>NC_056511.1:1987627-1994298 GCF_014905685.2 Nematolebias whitei | reverse complement strand
GTATATGAATGTTTCTGTTCAGGGCCCTGAGATAACTCCTGTTGTGACTTGGAGTGATATAAATAAATTGAATTGTAGCCTCAGATCAATCGACTGTTTCATTCAAACACATACAACTCTGTGCAAAAGTCTTGATGCAGTCCCGCCTCTCTCTGCTTTCCTTCCAATGATCCAGACTTGAATCTGGTAACATGTCAGTGCTGGATAAGACCCAAATACAGACAGACAAGGAGTAAAATAAAACTTACTTAGTCTTAGTTGAAGAACAAAAGAGAAGAAACACGCAGATATGACATAAAGTGATCCAGAACAGCAGTTCTCCAGACGTTTTTTTTGTGTGTGTGTGGGGGGGGGGGTCACATATACTGTATTTCCTGAACCTCTATCTGCTTGGAAGGATGGAGGGTTGGATCAGTACGTTCTGGACCTTCTCTGTTGGTCCAGATGTTTGTTGGAGTTGACTCGTCTTGTTTCTGTCCCCGCAGTTCTTCGTGTTCTGCCACAGTCTACTGCAGCTGGCCCAGCTGTTGGTGTCGGGCTACATGAAGAGCTCCATCTCCACCATCGAGAGGCGTTACGGCCTCTCCAGCCAGAAGTCTGGGATCCTCGCCTCCTTCAATGAGGTTGGGTCAAACGTGAACACCATGGTCTCAAAATGTCTGTAAAGGTCATGTCTTTTGATTGACACCCCCGTTGACCAACTGGGTCAGCCATGGAACCAGTAATTATCCAGAGTACTAACTATGTAGGTATAGTTAATTAATTAGTTATAATGTTGACTGCTGAGGCTGAAAAGTCTCCCGAAGGTTCAAGAACAGCAGATAATATGAAGCATTGACACTATTGTGATCCTGTTAATATTTATATTTATCTTTAATATTTATATTTAATAATACTTTTCAGTACCATAGCTAGTCTAATGAAAAATCCTATCTTTGTTGATTCATGTATCCCTACAACTATAAGTAGTGATGACTTCATGAAATTCTTTATAAATAAAATTTGTTTTAATTAGGGAAAACAATTCAAACCAACATTCCTACTATCACCTCTGGTTCTGTGTCAGATGAGACAACTCTAAAAATGTCACTAGAACCTGATTTATGTTTGGACAGTTTTTGTCCTGTTGAGCTCTGAATTGTCAAAAATAATAACTTCATCCAAACCATCCACATGTCTGCTAGATCCCATCCCAACCATACTGTTTAAGGATGTATTGCCCTAAATTAATAACCACGTCTTGGATATGCTTAATTTGTTTCAAATGCAGTAAACATTTACGTACCACAGAGCTTTAAGATTGCTGTAATTAAACTTTTACTTAAGAAACATAACCTTGACTCAGGAATCCTGGCCAATTATAGACCTATATCTAATCTAAGTTTCCTCTAAAAAAAATTCTAGAGAAAATAGTTGCTGGTCAGTTATGTAATCATCTGCAAAGAAATAATCTGTTTGAAGAGTTTCAGTCAGGGTTTAGAGTTCACCACATGCACTGAATCTGCACTGATGAAAGTTACTAATTATATTCTCATGGCCTCTGACAATGGACAGGTGTCTATTTGAGGGCAGCTGTGGCTGAGTGGTTAGAGCAGTCGTCCTCCAATGCAAGAGTTGGGGGTTCGAATCCACCAGCAGTCACATGCCGAAGTGTCCTTGGGCAAGACACTGAACCCCTCGTTGCCTTCGATGTGTGTCCCATCGGTGTATGAATGTGATAAAGCTCTGATTAGTCTCTTTAGAATGATTTGTTCAATTAGTTTTGTAGAGATCTGTAGAGTGCTGAATGAATGTGTAAATGAGGCACAGATTGTTGTAAAGAGCTTTGAGTATCTCGATAAGATAGAAAGGAGCTGTATAAGTACATTTATGTACAGTTGTACAGTTATACAAACCCAGCCAGTCGAAGCAGATGGTCCTCTTGTCCTGATCCTGGTTCTGCTAAAGGTTTCTTCCTCATGAGGGAGTTTTTCTTTCCACTGTCGCCTTCATGCTTGTTCAAGATGAGAGTTCAGTGATGGAGTTAAACTCAAAGCTGCTCCTCAGATAAATAATGTTCAATTATTATTTTATACATGAGTGTTTCTGTTCAGTCCCTGAGACGACTTCTGTTGTGACTTGGTGCTTTATAAATTAATTGAATTGAAAAATTTCTTATTATTCCATATTCTTCTTCTAATTACCTTAAATCATTTAGTATTCATTCAATCTTTATTTCTACAGGTTAATCTCATTGAGCCACGAGGACTCATTTACAAGAGAAACCTGATTTAAACAAAGAATGATGACAACAGTAGACAATCATTAAAAAAGCATATAAAATGAAAAAGTACAGTAAATAAAAGAAATTACATAAAAACGAAACAAAAGACAGCTACAGGATGAAGTATGTTTTTCTGCATCGTTTTAGTTCCACAATTTTTCTGCTATTTCAACAAATCATGAATCAAAACGTTCAGCTCTTTCAGGACAATCCTGCTGTGAATTTTGGTATTGGTGCAACTTTAGCTGTTTGAAATATTTAGCCTTTTCTGACATTTTTTGTCTCATAGAAAATGAACTGAGCTCATTTTACATCCTTCAAATCTTTAGCTCTGTTTACAACCTTTTACTGCTCTTTTCACATTTTGTTCTGCTTCAGCTGCTTTCAGCTTCCTTCTGCTAATTTAAACCTTCTTTCAGCTACTTTCAGCTCATTTCAGCTGTTTTGTGCTCCTTTCAGATTCTTTCTGCTAACTACAAAATTTTTGGGCTTCGTCTAACTTCTTTCCGCTAATTTCAGCTTTTTCTGCTATTTCAGCTTTTTCTGTAATTTCAGCTGCTATTTAGCTTTTTATGCTTATTTTAGCTTTTTGAACTAATTCCACATTGTTTTAATGGGTTTCAACCTTTTTCAGCCTCATTCAGATAAAATGTGTGCTCTCCACTTCCGTCTTGAAATTTCAGCTTTTTTTGCTGT
This sequence comes from Nematolebias whitei, assembly GCF_014905685.2. Taxonomy (NCBI): domain Eukaryota; kingdom Metazoa; phylum Chordata; class Actinopteri; order Cyprinodontiformes; family Rivulidae; genus Nematolebias; species Nematolebias whitei. The sequence goes on along the minus strand of NC_056511.1, from coordinate 1,991,339 downwards.
TTTAGCTACGTTTCAGCTGGGTTTTTTTTTTTTTTTTTTTTTTTTTTTTTTTTTTTCTGTTTTTTTTTTTTTTTTTTTTTTTTTTGCTAATTTCAGCTATTTTCAAATCAGTTCCACTTTTTGGAGCTAATTTCTGCTTCTTTCAGCATTATTGGGCAAACGTGTTATTTCTGCTTTCTTCTGCTTATTTCAGCTTGTTCTACCTTTTCAGCTAGCTTTTTAGCTTTTTTTGTTAATTGCAGCTGTTTTCAGATAAATTCATGTTTTTCATGGTCATTTTTGCTACTTTTAGCCTGTTTAACTTCTTTGTGCTAATTTCAGCTGGTTATGCTCCTTTCAACTTATTTCTGCTGGTCTTAATTATTTCAGCTACTAATTTTTAAGTTTTATGTTAAATTTAGCTTTTTCTGCTAATTCCCCTTTCTATTCAACACAGTTCAGCTTTTTTCAACCAAATTCAGCAAAAATGTGCTCTCTACTTCCCTCTGGTAATTTAAGCTTCTTTGCTTTTTCAGCTACTTTTCAGCAGTTTTTTGCTTATTTTGGCTTTTTTTCTGATAATTTCCACTTTTTTGTGCTCTTCTTGTGCATTTCTGCGTCTTTCAGCCCATTTGGGCAAACATATATTATTTATGCTTTCTTCTGCTAATTTAAGCTTGTTCTACTCTTTTAGCTACCTTTCTAGCATTTTTTAACTAATTTCAGCTGTTTTCAGATCAAGTTTTTCATGGTAATTTCTGCTGCTTTCAGTCTAATTATTTTTTTTCTGCTAATTTCAGCTTGTTATGCTGTTATCAGCTTTTTTTGGCTAATTTCAACATTTTATACTTTTTCGGCTACTATTTAGCTGTTTGATGCTAATTTTAGCTCTTAACGCTCCTTTCCTTTGTGGTTTGAGTCGTGATTATTTTATTAATTGCAGAACAAAAAGTGTGACATCAGTGGAACAAAAGAAAAGAGGGATTCCTTTAAAAAATATGTTTTTGTTGTAAATTTCTGTGTTTGGGTCCAGGTGGGAAACATCGTCCTCATCGTCTTCGTCAGTTTCTTCGGCAGTCGGGTCCACCGACCGCGGTACATCGGGGGCGGAGCTCTGCTGGCCTGTTTGGCGTCGCTGATGATGGCGATGCCGCACTTCGTGAGCGAGCAGTACAACTTCACGGACCGGCTAAGCTGTGAGGCCCGCACATGGTCTGGTTTCCATGACGACTGCTGGTTGTTACTGGGACCTCACGATGTTCTGTTTCCCGTCAGACTCAGGAGACAACAACACCCGTCTCTGTCTGTCTGGGACATCTCCTCGTCCCTCCAATGAGACGTGCCAGGAGGTGGATAGCCCCTCCCACCAGGTGGTCTACCCCCTGCTGCTTCTGGGTCAGCTACTGCTGGGCATTGGCGCTGTCCCCATCCAACCGTTCGGCATCTCCTACATCGATGACTACGCCAGCCGGAAGAACTCGCCACTCTACCTCGGTACGAGACACACGGTTCTGACCTGTTCTGGACGTTGTATTTAAAAACAAAAAGGTTTGATAAATTAAAATGTCCCCGCACGCTTCAACACTCGAGTTCTCCTTCAGAACTGATGCTTCTGGTTTTCTGTTCTTGACCTCTGACCCCGCTCCTTTAGTCTAACACTAAAAGACCGGTTTGGACTGGACCGGAAGCCCGGCTCATTCATCGTGTTCTGTAAATGTTCAGGGAAACGGTCTGAAGCTGTTCAGCTGCTGTGAGCGCAGGGGAAGTGAGAAAAGTTCAGATAAACCTGACGAGTGTCCACAACAGAAAACCCGTCCTTGTGATCCTTCTTGGGTTCTGGATCACGTTCTCCTTTGCTCCAACCCTTTGAAACCACGGTTTATTAAACAGCAGCAAATAATACAGAGCTGAGACTTGAGCTCCTCACAGCTGTTTGACAAACACCAGCTTCTGTTAAAATCACAGGGCGGCTTTCATCAGCCAGATGATGGGGAGGAGCCTCCTCCTCCTCCTCCTTGTTCTTCTTCGTGTTCTTCAAGGATTCAAAGATCGTTATTGTCATACCAGCTCACATTTGCATGTTTATTGTACAAAATTCAGACTCAGGTCCCAGATCAAGAAGCCTAACAATTAACAAACAAATAAATACAAAAGAGTATAAATATATACACATGTACACACACGCACGCATGTGCGCATGCATAAATAAAGTTTTAAAAAAAGTGAGATGAGGCTGAATTAAGTGCAACTCGAGTTCTGCACTGACAGCTGCTCTGAATGCTCCTCAGCCACCTGCTTGAGGGAAGGGGGGGCTGGAACAGACTGTGTGCAGGATGAGTGGAGTCCTTCATGATGCGGAACGCCTTCCCCCTGCATCGTGATGTGAAGAGGTCTGGGACGGTGGGAAGGCTGCTCCCCAGTCGCAGCCTCCCTCTGCCATGTCACAAGGTGATGCAGATGCAGAGAACGCTCTCCACCACAGCCATAGAAGCTCCTCAGGACAGAGCTCCCAAGTCACAGCTTCCTTCATTCTTTCACGATCACACAGAGTCCCCCCCGACCGATGGTCACGATCCGCTCAGAATAACTGAAGACCATTGATCTGGAAGGCTGAGTCCGGCATGTTGTTCTTTAGCCAGGTTTCTGTTAGGCAAAGAACAACACAGTTCTTCATCGAAGAAACACTCATCCTCAGTTGTCACAAGTCGTCTTTGTTATCCAGTGAGCGGACATTGGCCAGAAAGAGAGTAGGTATCAGTGGTATTTTTAGCCCTTGTTAGCCCTTGTTTTTATATTTTTGTTTGCTGCTGTTGTTGTTGTTGTTGTTGTTGTTGTTGTTGTTGTTGTTGTTCTTCTTCTTCTTGTTCTCGTTCTTATCCTTCTCATGTTCTTCAACATACAATCCCAAGTTCAGCCTGTGAGCTGTAAAGCAGGTCAGACTGGGAGGGAAGTCTCTGTTTACGCAAGTGTTCTACTTTAAACAGTTTCCTGGAACTGATTCTGAACTTTGCAGGAAACTTGAAACAACAGATCTCAGCTTGCTTTCCTCGAATCGGAGCTCAGTGACAGAAATCTCTTTAAATGCTTCAGCTCAGCCACAAAACAACAACTGGAGAAGTTCGTGAGGAACGTTTGAAAGGACTCGACACTTTGTGTGATTAGCTGTGGCAGCCATCTTAGATCAGATTGTATATATGTATATATGTATATATGTATATATATATATATATATATATATATATATATATATATATATATATTATTATATTATATATATTATTATTTTATTATTATTATTATATTATATATACATTATTATTATTATTATATTATATATATGACAAATAAATCTCTGACACTCCTTCTATTCATCCGTCCATCCTTTTCGGGTCACCGTGGGGTCACGTATTGTTTGTGGGAGGAAACTGGAGAACCTGGAGAAAACCCACGCAACACGGAGAGAACATGCAAACTCCACCCAGAAATGTCCCCTGTCTGGATTTGAACCGGGGCAACGTGCTCACTGAGAGGCAGCAGCTCTACCAACTGAGCCATCGTGCCGCCCAAATAATTTAACAGATTTCACAACTCAAACTAAGACATGAGTGAGTTTTTAAAAAAAAAAGAAAAGTTGAGAACTCCGTGTTTGCTTTCTGAAGTTATAGTTTATTGTTCTTTTTGCTCAAAGGAGAAGTTCTGCTTGTTCTTTTTGCTCACAGGAGAAGTTCTGCTT
>NC_056511.1:1980032-1987617 GCF_014905685.2 Nematolebias whitei | reverse complement strand
ACAGGAGAAGTTCTGCTTGTTCTTTTTGCTCACAGGAGAAGTTCTGCAGGAGTTAATCTTGAAATGAATGAAGTGAAAGTTAACGCTCCAGCTGCTTGTGTTGTTCTGACGTTTGTCGTGTCTTCAGGAATCCTCCTCGCCGTCACCTCCATCGGCCCGGCCTTTGGCTTCGTCACCGGCTCCTTCATGCTGCGCTTCTACGTGGACTTCGACAAGCTGTCCCCAGGTGAGGACACTCCGTCCTGATGTCCCACAGCTGGACTCAGACATGTTCTGTTCAACCGCAACAAAAAGAACTTCCTGTTTAACCCGGTCAAAGAGCCGACTGACGTGAGCCACTTCCTGAGAAAAACTGAATAAAAAACAACGTTTCTCCAAACAAACAGTTTGTTGGTGTGACGAGAAGCAGCTGGTCTCAGAAACATTTACTTCAGCTAAAGTTTACAACAAATTGTTTTCTTTATTCAACGTTGCAGAGAAACAGCTGATTTTAAATTACAGTTGGCAGGAAACATTAAATACTTTGTGTACTTACTCAGCCCAGTTCTGGTAAAAAATATTTAAACGGGTTTCCTAAAATGGACCTCATGTTCTTAAAACAGACGAGTAATTGTGTGAAACGGCCGTTCGGAATAAAAACGCGTCATGTCAATGCCCGTTCGGGTTATTTTTTGTTTATTCAGCACAGTCCGAAACGGGTGGTTTTTGTAGATTCATAACCCGAACGTGCACATGTAAACACTTAATCTGTTCATTTTTTTTTCCAATCGTGAAAAACTGACCTGACTGTACATGTGCGACCTGTGTCATTTCCTCCTGGCTAATGCTAATAATGTTAGCATGTCGGGGAAGTAAAACCGGTCGGTGAGCAACAACATTTCTACTAGAAACTTTGAAAGAGCTCAAAATGATCTGTGTCACCTGCAGCTCAGTCAGGGAGTGCAGGAACGTCTCCACCATCATTAAAACCTGTCGCGGGTCCATTTTGGTGCTCAGCTTTGTTAACGTTCATCACGGAAGTAAACCGGAAGTAGAACTTCTTCTTCTGTGTTTTTTTTTTTAAGGAAAGTTTTCCACTCTGCGCACGTCGGTACTTCTGTTCAGAACAAAGCCCGCTGCAGGTAAACGCTCGTCATGAGCAGATTGTGTCCATGTAAACGATACATTTGAGTTATTTAACCTGAAAACACTTCATCCGGTCAAAGAATTTTGCTCATGTAAACATAGCTAATGCAGAACACTTGCAAAGCTAAAAGCAACAACTTTTTTTGGCGCTGAGACAAATGAGTCCGTTCTCCCTCAAAAATCTAGAAGTCTCATCACTGTTCTTCTGGCACTGCTCCTCGAACCATCACACTGGTGGAAACACTACTCAACTTCCAGTGAGGATGACGATGAACGGGTAAACAGAAATGGACGACAGCCGTCTCCAGCTGCTGATGTCTGCGTACTTCCTGTGTCCCACTCTCTCGTTTTATCAGCTGATTGCAACACGTGTTTGCAGTCGAGTTGGTGATCAGTTCACACGAACAGACTGCATCCAGATTTGGCTCCATAAGTTCAGACTTGGTGAGTTGTGACACGGGTCAAGTCGGGCCTGGTCTCCCCCTCACAAACCAACAGACTTCGGTGCTGACTGTGTGCAGGTTTGACCTCCGGGGAATTATAGATAAAATCTGATCCAATCTTTTGTGCGTCCTCAGCTTTATCCAACATCTCTCCTACATTCATCCATCCATCCATCCATTTTCTTTACCCGCTTGTTCCATTTTGGGTCACGGGGGTCGCTGGTGCCCATGTCCAGCAATCACTGTGCGAGGGGCGGGGGACACCCTGGACGGGTCTCCAGTCCATCACAGGGACACGGAGACAAACGAGACAAACAACCATTCACTCTCTCACTCACACCTAGGGACAATTTAGAGTTACCAATCAGACTAACATGCATGTTTTTGGTCTGTGGGAGGAAACTGGAGTACCCGGAGAAAACCCACGCATGCACGGAGAGAACATGCAAACTCCACCCAGAAAGGGCCCTGGACCGGGGTTTGAACCGGGGACCTGCTCGCTGAGAGGCAGCAGCTCTACCAGCTGCACCACCGTGCTGCCCCCCCCCCACATTCATTCAACCTTTATTTATTCAGGTAAATCCCATTGAGCCTCGAGGACTCATTTACAAGAGAGACCTGATTTAACAAAGAATGATGACAACAATGGACAACAGCAACAACAATAAACAGTTATAAAAAGTCTTATAATTATTGTTTTTTTTTTTAAACAAATAGGATGGCTAAAAAAAAGAAAAGTAAAAAGAAAAGAAAAGTAACAAAAACAGCTAGATTGTAAGGTGTTGGAGAAAACTAAAAACAGGAACATGTCTGTGTTGGTTGTTCTCAGGAACTGAACAGATGTTTAAATCCACTTAGAGGTCAAAGGTCGAGAGCTTCAGGTCTTTTTACAAGATATTCCAGGAAACAGGAGCGGAGTAGGAGAAGGTCCTTTTGTCTAGTTCAGTCCTCACTGAGGGAACACTGCAGGTAATGATGTCCTGAGAGCGCACGCTGTAGCTGCACTCACACAGAGACATGTAGGAGGAGATGTATGAAGGCAGCAGACCAGGAAGTGATTTAAAGATGAAGATGTACCAGTGGGAGAGTCTGTGTGAAGTTAATGGTTACCAGTTAACCAGTAAATACTGGGTGCAGTGGTGGGTACGGTAGTTACAGCCAGTTATGAATCTTAGTGCACCATGATAGACAGCATCCAACATCTGCAGCATCCAACATCTGCAGGGTTCTTGTAAGAGCGTTCATGTAAATAATGTCACCGTAATCAATGGAGGGAAGGAAAGTCACAGATACAAGGTGTTTCCTAACATTCAGGGTTAGACAGGATCTGTTTCTGAAAAAGAAACCAGTTTAACTTTCAGGTTCTTTACAAAGTTTTCCACATGGAGCTTAAAAGAGAGACATCTACACACCAACCAAACGATCACTCTTGGAGTAAAACTTATTTTAAATTCCCATCAGGGGAGTAAAATTTTCACTGCTTCTGTGGGTTTGTCATATTTTTCTTGTTTGTTTCAGTATCCTAATGTTGATCATTAAATCTGTGCCACCCTGCTGGAGATCGCCCCGTGTATATTAAGATGATCAGATACGTAAAGCGCAAATGTCGCAATGTTGTTGTAATATGACACAGAAACACAATGTCAATTTATTTCTATAGCACATAAAGCAAAAGCTGACCAAAGTGCTTTACAGTTAAGGCAGATTAAAAAGAATAAAAAATACATATTGTGTCACTCAAAAAACAAAGTTAACAATAAAACACAACAACAATAAAAATCAGCTCCAACTTGTTCTCAAACTCGGCCTGGATCAAATGTCAAGGAAAACAGATGAGTCTTGAGCAAAGTTTCAAAAGTCTCAACAGTCTCAGTGGTCTTTAAATTTAAACAAGGCAGATATACAAAAGAAAAAATAGTTTATTGCTTTATTGTTCCAGAGAAAGTAACTCATGATGCTGAGATGCATTCTTTAGTGAGTTTGTGGTACTTGTGCAGTAACTGACACTCCCTCATCAGAGAAAGTGTCTCAACATCATGAGTCTTTATTATGAGCAGTTACGACACTTGGTTGTGTCGTAACTGCTCCACTGTAAATCACACCCTTATCTTGGTGGAGGACTTTGTGGGCCTGAATGATCCTTGGAGTTAAGCTGTTGGTGCAATCGCCACTAGAAGGGTCTCCCAAGGCAGATTGGTCCTAGAGGCCAGGCCTGACAAACAGTGATTCATGATATTTGTATGTACAGAAGACAACAAGGAGCTCAATTTCCCTCCTCTGGATATGGGTTATCCTGGCACTACTCTGGAGCCAGGCCTGGTGACCAGACCTCTTATCCAAGGGGCATGGTCAGGCTCAGTCCTATTGAGCCTAGCGGGTTGGGGGGGGGGGGGGGTGTACACAGGCTAGTGCCTGGTTGTCGAGCCTTTGCTCTTGGGGCTTGCCCAAAAGAGAGCTAGTAAGCCACCTCCACATAGGCTCACCATGGGGAACATCAAGGTTGGGTGTCATGTAAGCCGGGCAGCAGGCAAGGGAGGGTCTCTGGCCATGCAGATTCCTTGAAGCATATAATAGCCTTAGGGACATGGAATGTTACCTCACTGGTGGCTAAGAAGTCTGAGCTTGTGTGTGAAGTTGAGCGATACAAACTAGATATACCGGTAGTTGAGTTCACCTCTGTTCACAGCTTGGGCTCTGGAACCCATCTCCTGGGGAGAGATTAGATTATTTTCTACTCTGGAGTTGCCCAGGGAGAGAGGTGTTGGGTGGGTGTGGGGATACTCACAAGCCCCCGTCTGAATGCCTCTGTGTTGGTTTCCTCATGTGAACAAGAGGGTTGCCTCCCTGCGTCTTCGAGCTGCAGGAGGGAAGATTCTGACTGTTGTTTGTGCTTATGCACCAAACATCACTTCAGATTACCCAGCCTTTCTGGAGTCTCTAGATGGTGTCCTGGAAAGGTGCCATCTGGGGATTCCCTTGTTCTATTGGGTGACTTTAATTCCCATGTAGGCAATCATGAATCTGGAGGGGTATGATTGGTAGGAATGGCCTCCCTGATCTGGACTTCTGTGTTTGGCATGGGTTGTCCATAATGAACACAATGTTCAAGCATAGGTAGTCCACAAGTGTTCTTGGTGACAGGCCATCTTAGGCCAAAGGTAATGATCGATTTTGTAATTGTGTTGTCAGATCTGTGACCCTATGTCTTGGACACTCAGTTGAAGTGAGGGACAGAGCTGTCACCTGATCACCACCTGGTGATAAGTTGTGTCAGGTGGTGGGGAAGATGCTGGACAAACCTGGTAAACACAAATGTATAGTGAAGGTTACCTGGGAACATCTGATGGAGTCTGATTCCATGCGATCTTCAATTTACACCCCTGTGAGAGTTTTCACATGTCCGTGGGGGAAGTTGGGAACATGGAATCCAAATGGGCCATGTTCAGGTCCTCTATTGCAGATGTGGCTTCCAGGAGCTGTGCCCTGAAGGTCATTGGTACCTGTCGCGGTGGCAACCAAATGATCTTTATTTGAAATCAGCGGTGATGGAGGCCATCAAGTTGAAGGAGGCCTTTGGGACTTGGCTCTTCCGGAAGACTCTTGAAGCAGGTGACAGGTACTGAGTGGCCAGAAGTACTCTAGCTTCAGTGGTTGCAGATGCAAGAATTTGGGCATGGCAGGAATTTGGGTGGACCTTGGAGAAGGACATTCATTTGGCCTCAAGAAGTTTCTGGCAAACCATTTGGTGACAGAAAAATAAAAGTGTGTCCTGTCCCAGGTTGTGCTTGGTTTGGGTGGGGAACTGCCTGGATGAAGAGCCTGAGGACTTGGGGGAAGATGAGTTCATTACCGAGATGGGTGTGAATGTCAATAAAGAGCCTTGACTTGACTTGAATTCACCGAGGCAGTCAAAAAGATCTCCATTGGCAGGGAGTCAGAGTGGACAAAATTCACTTCGACACTGAAAGCTGCGGATGTTGTCTGGCTGTCGTGGTTGACATGTCTGTTCAATGTTGCATGGAGGACTGGGACAACGCCTGCGGAGTGGTAGATCAGAACGGCAGACCGGGGTGGCAGTTCCCATTTTTAAAAAGGGGTTTCTCTCCTGGACCTGTTGCCTCTGTGACCCAACTATGAAAATGCAGTAGAAGATGGAGATGGAGTGGTCTTGTTGACTTCATCATGTTGTGAACTTCAGCTATCACTGGAGCGGTTCACAGCCGAGTGTGAAGCAACTGGGATGAGAACCAGCACCTCCAAATCTGAGGTCATGGTCCTCAATCGGAAAAGGGAGGACTGTTCTCTTCAGGTCGAGGGTGAGGTTCTACCTCAAGTGGAGGATTTCAAGTATCTCAGGGTTTTGTTCACAGTGAAGCGGGAGATCCACAGTCAGATCAGTGCAGCTTCTGCAGTATTATGGACGCCGTGCCGGTCCGTTGTGGTGAAAAGGGAGCTGAGCTGTAAAGAAATGCTCTCTGTTTATTGGTCGGTCTATGTTCCTACGAAGAGAAGGCTGTGGATCTGGGCCTCCCTGCTCAACCTGCCCCTGCAACCCCCTCTGGAACGAGTGGATGGATGGATGTTCTTCATGGTGTGTTGTTGCTTCTGACATTGTTCTTTGAGCAAGCTTTGTGAGGTATTTTCTCACAGAGTTTGTGTGTGTGCAATGACAGGTTTGTAAGTTTGACAGGAAGGACTCACCGTTTCAGATGTCGCCATTTAAAGATGAGAACAGACGTTGGTGAAGCTGTCGGACGAGTCGTGTCCTGACGAGCAGCTCCGATCTGCTCCAGCACGTCGTGGAATTGTTGAGTGAACTCAGATAAACCTGCTAGTCCTCTGAAATGTTTCAGCAAACATGACTATGTCCTCTTGATTTCACTTTAAGGTTTAACAAACAGTGTATACAGTTTCTGTTTTCCAAGACTTTACTGACCTTTAAAGTTTTTTATAACATTAAAGAATTTGCTGTCATCAGATGAAACCCAGCTGACAAAGTAAAACAAAGAAGACACTCTGAAGGAAAATCCCTCTCACTTGATTTGTTTGTACGTTTTTTCAGGCAGGATCAAGTTGGATCAGAAGGACCTTCGTTGGGTCGGGGCCTGGTGGCTCGGCTTCCTGGTGGCTTCCTGTTTCCTCTTCCTCACTGCTCTGCCGTACATGTTCTTCCCCAGAGAGATGCCTAAAGAGGTGAGGAGCATCCATCACGTTCTCTTAAATACACGGTATTATTTTACCTCAGATCCTTGTATATTGTTTCTTTTTATACTTTATATTTTTCTATTTTTGGGTGTAACTGGGACCCTGTGTACACAATTTCCTTCCACCTCATGTACCACATGTGATGAGAATGACAGTAACGAACTTTGAACCTTAACTCTCTGACCTTTATTCTCATTATATTCCATCAGTGATGAAAGAAAAGAGACATTTTAGGAAGTCTGTTCTCGTTGCACCTCGTGTCATTAAACGCTGATCAACGAGGAAGACATGGCTGTGACAGAGGACATGTTGACTTTACTGATGAAGAGGAAAGCTGGTTGATCTTCCTCAGCAGTTTCAAACATGCCTTCATGAATCTGACTCCTGCAAACCCAGAGTCCAAACAAACCGAGGTTAGGAACTGTTAGAAAACCATTCAGTTTGGGTTTTAGAGTTTGTAACAATTAACTGTTCAAAGCTTACATTAAAACCAGTTTGTTGTGGTTTTTGTGAAATATTTTTAAAATCCTCTGGGTGGTGGATCAGAAAGATTTCAGAGTTTAGTTTAAGGGGATGGAAAGAAGCCCATTGAGGTGGTTCAGAGATCTGGTATGGATGGACCCTGGACACCTTCCAAGGGAGGTTTTCTGGACATGTGCAACTGGGAGAAGCCCAACCTGCTGCCCCAAGACCTGAGTCCAGAACCACGCATGATGGATGGATGGATGGATGGATGGATGGATGGATGGATGGATGGATGGATGGATGGATGGATGGATAGAAGGTTGGATGGATGGATGGATGGATGGATG
>NC_056511.1:1971262-1979932 GCF_014905685.2 Nematolebias whitei | reverse complement strand
GGAAGGATGGATGGATGGATGGATAGAAGGTTGGATGGATGCATGGATGGATGGATGGATGGATGGATGGATGGATGGATGGATGGATGGATGGATGGAGTTTAAGGAGGCTTCATGTTTGGTGTTCATAATGATTTGGAGGTAAACCATCAGATCTGATGAAGATCCTCCTCCTCCTCCTCCTCCCAGTTACTTCAGGATGTTTTGGGTCCATAAGCTCTGCAGATGTTTGGATGTTTTGTTCTCTGAGAGTTGCTGGAAGCTTCAAACAGACGTTCTTCTCTCAGCTCCAAGGTCATCGGACAAATGACAGAAGTTTTATTGTTCAGCAGAACTTTCAGTTTTCAGCTGGAGCTCCAGCCAGATGTTGAAGGACCTGCACTTCTTCACGTCTTTAAACGTTTCAAACGTTCAGATTTCTAAACGTCGTCTGAACTTTGAGCTGGTTTTCAAACTGAAAGTTCAGCAGCAGCTCCGCTTCGCTCAGCGGGGAGATAAGAGCAGGACTTCGTGTTCTGGGTGGCGCAACATCCTGGCGCCGGTCCGGAACTTTCCTGGCGCTGGTCCAGAACTCAGTGGAAAACATCAGTCAGAGCCAAAGTTCTTCATAATCTGAAGCAGATCCTTCTGAGCCGCAGCAGAACCTCAGTCTGAACAAACAAACTTGCAGTAACAGGTTCTGGTTCTGGTTCTGGTTTCTGTGGTTCTGGTGGAGCTGGGTCTGGAACCACCCAGATTTCCCTCTGGATTCATCTGAACCCATTAGACTGTTGGAGTCCAAACAGGAAGTTCATTTAAGAGCTGGACCTACAGATCCTTCAAGTTTTCTCTTTTTACTTCATCTTCAAATTTATCTTTTTGAAGTGGAGGGAAAAAGCCCAGATTGTTCAGAACCAGAACCCAAACAGAACCTCCATCATTCAACAGAACCTCCATCACTCCTTCTCTCTGCCTTTTGCATCAAACAAGGCTGATATTTCCCAGAATCCTCGGCGGCAGCTCAAAGATAACGTTGTTTTTGTCAGGCTGCAGTCAGAGCGCGTGATGTTTTCTTCCTGTTTGTGCAGAACGATGCAGACGGTGCCGAGTCCAGTCCGGACACTAAAGAGAGGCCGGCAGGCCCGGTTCAGGAAGACTCCCTGCTTCACTTCCTCAAAAGTAAGAGTCTGTCCGTTTCTGTTTCCTGTCTGACGAGGTCGAGCCACACTCGTCAGGGGTCAAGTTTCATCACGATGGAGAGAAATCATACGTCTTTAAATCTGGTTGAACTAAAATAAATAATAAATAAATAAATCTGATTTAATTTCCTGACCGAGACATTCATCTGTCATTTCCTCATTTAAAGTATTTATGAGTCATGAAACTCACCAGAGTTCAGCTCCATTCCATGAAGGATATTTTTAAATTACATTTTACATATTTCTTCTGAAGAGAACATTAATATCTGACAAAAAATGAAGTGAGAAATGTAGACGAGTTTCATGTTTGTGGACGTAAAGCTCAAAGTGCAGACAAAACACAAGACGAACTCCTTTATTTACAAAAACTAAAAGCAACACTTACGAAGGACAAACACCTGGAGAGAGACGAGCATCAGGACAGCAGCGGAACAACGAGGGGGAAAACTGCAAAACAAGTCTTCTTCTTCTACTACTTTTTTTCTTGTTTTGTCTTTTCCCTCTTCAGAGGTCTCCACAGCGAGTCCTCCTCCATCTCACTCTGTCCTCTGTGTCCTCTGTCCTCACTCTGCAACTACCTCCATGTCCTCTCTAACTGCATCCATATGTCTCCTCTTTGTCTTTTTCCTGCACCTGCATTTCTAACATTCAACCAATATACACACTGTCCCTCCTCTGGACGTGTCCAAACCACTGTCCCTCCTCTGGACGTGTCCAAACCACTGTCCCTCCTCGGGACATGTCCAAAGCACTGTCCCTCCTCTGGACATGTCCAAACCATCTCAGTGTGTCCTCTCTAACTTTATCTCCCAGTTGTTCAACCTGTGCTGTACCTCTGATGATCTCATTCCTGATCTTCTCCATCCTTGTCTCTCCTAGGGAGAACCTCAACATCTTCATTTCTGACACTTCCAGTTCTGTCTCCTGTCTTTTTGTCCATGTCTCTGTCTCCTGTCTTTTTGTCCATGTCTCTGTCTCCAGACCATACAACATAGCTGGTCTCACCACTAATAATAATAATAATGAATTTAATTTGTAACGCACTTTTCATTAACAAAATTGTTGATGTGTTCATGCGTGCACATCTGCTCACAGACTCATGTTCATGTTTGTGCTGATGTTCAATGTTTTATGTTATGAGTGCTTAGTGTATATTTAGTTGATGTTTTTCTTAGTTCATATCTTAGAAGTTATTACTGTTTTTCTTATACATTTTATTGTTGGATGTAACTGGGACCCTGTGTACATAATTTCGCTCCACCACATGTACCACATGAGGTGCGAATGACAATAAAGAAACTCTGACTCTGACTCTGAAAAATCTCAAAGTGCTACAGAGTGCAACTAAAATCAATGATAAAATCAACTAAAATCAATGATACAATCAACTAAAATCAATGATACAATCATGTGGAGGCAGAATAGGCTTGCTTAAAAAGAAAAGTCTTTGAGACTTTTTTAAAGTCAGTCAATGATTGTGGAGCTCTCAGATATTCAGGGAGGGAGTTCCAGAGGTGGGGGGCAGCCACACAGAATGCCCGATCTCCCATGGTTCTTAATTTAGTTCGTGGCAGGTGGAGGAGATGACTGTTCTGTGATCGTAGGGACCGGGTGGATGAATATGGAACAAGAAGGTCCTTCAGATAATCTGGTGAATTTCCGTATAAACACTGACGGGTAATGAGAGCAATTCTGTACTGAATTCTGTAGGTGACAGGAAGCCAATGGAGGTTATGGAGAATGGGTGTAATATGTTCAAATTTACGAGCTCTCAATAAAATCCTGGCTGCACTGTTTTGAATATATTGAAGCTTCTGAAGGTTTTTGCCGGGGATTCCAGTAAACAGGGAGTTGCAGTAATCGAGCCACTGTCTTGTAAACTTTTCCTTTAATCTTTCCTGACACACTTTTGTCTCAAATCGCTCCGGAATCTTTTCTCCATCACTCCATCCTGCCTGGACTCTCTTCTTCACTTCTTCACCACACTCCCCATGTTCCTGGACAGTGGACCCCAAGTCCTTGAAGTCCTGCACCTTTGTGACCTCTGCTCCTTGTAGCCTCACTGTTCCACCTCCTCCCTCTCATTCACACACATGGACTCTGTCTTACTACGGCTGACTTTCATTCCTCTACTCTCAACTGCATACCTCCACCTCTCCAAGTTCTCTTTCACCTGTTCCCTGTTCTCACCACAGATCACAATGTCATCTGCAAACGTCATAGTCCACGGGGATGCAATTCAATTCAACTCAGTTTATTTATAAAGTGCCAAATCACAACCAAGTTTTCTCAGGGACTTTACAGGAACATTCACATAAAAGACAATTAGTAAAGTTCTCTATCTAAGGAATCCAGCAGACAAGTTGAATCTTGGCTTCGTTGCAGTCTCCCATCCTGAGCAAGCACAGTGGAGACAGTGGAAAGAAAAACTCCCTTTAACAGGAAGAAACCTCCAGCAGAACCAGGATCAGGACAAGAGACCATCTGCTTTGACCGGCTGGTTGAGAGGACAGGAAGGAGAGACAGACGAACACAGAATGGTAGGTCCAGGTATAGGTATAGGTCCAGGTCCAGGTATAGGTCCAGGTCCAGGTATAGGTCCAGGTGTATCAGAAAGACAAAAAAAAACACATGTTAAGGATAGAAAAAAATAATTACAAATACAAAACAGGTTGAGCAGAGTAAATAAAGACAGTAGCAGAGTGAAAAGTGTGGTCAGTTTGTCCTCCAGCAGTCTAAGCCTATAGCAGCATAACTAAGGGACATCTCAAGAAACCCAAGCCGACCCTAACTATAGGATTTATCAAAAAGGAAAGTCTTGATCCTAGATTTAAAACTGGATAATGTGTCAGCCTCACGGACAGAAACTGGAAGTTGGTTCCACAAGAGAGGAGCATGAGAACTGAAAGATCTTCCTCCCATTCTGTTTTTGTAAACTCTAGGAACCACAAGTAAACCTGCAGTCTGAGAGCGAAGTGCTCTGTTAGTAAAATATGGAACAATAAGATCTGTAATATAAGATGGGGCTAGGTTGTTGAGAGCTTTGTAGGTTAGAAGTAAGATTTTGGATTCTATTCTGGATTTGACAGGGAGCCAGTGGAGAGAAGCTAAAACTGGAGAAATATGATCTCTCCCAGTAACTCCAGTTAAGACTCTGGCAGCAGCATTTTGGATCAACTGAAGACGTTTTAAAGAAGTATTTGGACACCCAGATAATAAACCATTGCAATAGTCCAGTCTAGACGTGACAAATGCATGGAGCAGTTTTTCTGCATCATCTTTAGATCAGATGTTTCTAATGTTAGTGATATTACGCAGGTGGAAGAAGGAGGTTCTAGTAACGTTTTTAATGCGGGGGATAAAAGACATGTCCTGATCAAAAATAACACCAAGATTTTTAACATTAGAGCTGGAGGACAGATTAATGCATCTAAGGAGGGAGAAAGACTGAAACATTCATTCCTAAGGTGCTCAGGTCCAAAAACCAAAACCTCAGTCTTGTCTGTTCAACAGGAGAAAATTAAGGTTCATCCAGATATTTATGTCTTTAAGACATGCTTGTAGTCTAAGTAGCTGATTGGATTCATTGGGTTTAATGGACAAATATAATTGTGTGTCATCAGCATAACAATGAAAAATTTTCCCATGTTGTTTAATAACTTTACCTAAAGGAAGCATATATAAAGTAAAGAGTATTGGCCCAAGCACTGAGCCCTGAGGAACTCCATGACTAACTTTGGTGTATGAAGATTTATTATTTACATTTACAAACTGGAATCTATCAGATAAATATGATTTAAACCACTTTAGAGCTGTTCCTGTAATTCCAACATCATATTCAAGCCTCTGTAGTAAAATATTGTGATCAACTGTATCAAATGCAGCACTGAGGTCTAACAGGACCTCACTGTCATCTCTCCAAGACATTTCCAAACCTCCACTGGTCATCAGGTCCTACTGCCTTCTCCTTCTTCATTCATTTCAGAGCTTTTTGGACTTCACCCTCGCTAATCTTTCCTACTTCCTGGTCCACATTTTCTATGACCTCTACTCTTCTTTCGCTTTCATTCTCTTCTTTCATTAGCTCCTCAAAGTTCTCCTTCCATCTTCCCGTCACACTCTCCTCACTTGTTAGAACATTACCATTCCTATCTTTAACAAGCCTAACCTGCTGCACATCCTTTCCAGCCTGATCCCTCTGTCTCACCAATCGGTATAAGTCCATCTCTCCCTCTTTAGTGTCCAGTCTCTCATACAACTCATCATACACCTTCTGCTTTGTCTTAGCTACTTCCCTCTTTGTTTTTCATCCCATCTCCTTATATTCCTGTCTCCTCTCTTCAGTCCTCTCTCTGTCATATTTCTTCTTGGCTAACCTCTTTCTTTGAACAGCTTCCTGCACTTCACTATTCCACCACCAGGTTTCCTGATTGTCCATTCTCTGTCCAGATGACACACCAAGTACCTTCCTACCTGTTTCTCTAATTACTGTTGCTGTAGTAGTCCACTCATCTGGAAGCTCTTTCTTACCACCCAGAGCCTTTAACAGTGCCTCTCTGAATTTCTCGCAACATTCTTCCTCCTTCATCTTCCACCATTTTTTCTTCTTCTCTAATTTTACTCTCATTTAGCATCAAACCTTCTACTTCTACCTTCAGACACATCACCCTATCTGACACTCTTTTCACCTCTACTACATTTTTTATCAACTCCTCCTTCAGGACCCCCCCTACTCCATGTCTCTTTCTATCCACACCATGGTAAAACAGTTTGAACCCTGCTCCAATGCTGTGAGCCTTGCTGCCCTTCCACTTGGTCTCATGGAGAAATAAAACATCTACCTTCCTTCTCAGTATCATGTCAGCCAGCTTTCTACCTTTGCCTGTCATTGTCCCCACATTTAGAGTTATAACCCTCAGTCCTACATTCTTCACTTTCCTCTTCTCCCTCTGTTTCCTGACATGTTTCCCTCCTCGTGGTCTTCAACTAACAGTAGCACATTTTCCACCGTCACCCAGTTTGTCAACCGCACCGATGGCGGTCGTTGTGTTAACCCGGGCCTCGACCGATCTAACGTGGTTTCACTTTGACGAACTCGCATTATTGTTTTGGCAAAAGTGTTTTACATCGGATGCCCTTCCTGGCACAAACCTTAACATTTACCCGGGCTTGGGACCAGAACCAGAGATACAATGGCTGGTGCTCCCTAGTGGCTGGTTTTAAAACCGCAACACAAGAGCAATTTAGAGCTCTGTGTGTTTTTTTTTTTATTATTTTATTTACTTTATGTACTTATGTTGAAAACTGCAATACAAATAAATAAAACAACCAGAGCCCTGAATGTTTCTGCAGATCCTGGAGCAGCTTCTGGATCCAGACTTTATGTCCAAAGCTCCATCTAGGACAGTGATGGACGTCAGGGGGAGTTTGGGGGTACAAAGAATTCTGGTTTCATATTTTGTGGGAATGAAAAAACTGAATTGTGGTGGGTTTTTTTCAAACTAAAGGCCGTTGAGTGGTTTAAATATTTAAATAAAGTTGTTTAAATTTGACATTATTGTAATTGATTAGTTTATGTAATAAAACAGTTTTCCTCCAGCCGTCTTCGTGTGAACAGAATGAACCCATTAGACGTGACACTTTGTTCCTCTGGTTCCCCTTCAGGTTTTCCAGGTATCGCCATGCGGACTCTGCAGACTCCCGTCTACCTGCTGGTGGTTCTGGCCCAGGTGAACCTGGCGGCGCTGTTGTCGGGTCTCGCCACCTTCATGGCCAAGTTCGTCGAGAAGCAGTTCACTCAGACGGTGCCGTTCTCCAACATGATGATAGGTGGGTCTGATCAGAACCTGTGTTTGGGTCAAACGGTCTCCTGGTGTTTGGGGCTGGATGAACCTCAGTCAGAACCAAAACCATCCCATCTCTTTTAGGAGGAGTTAGCATCCCGCTGGCGGTCCTGGGGATCGTTCTAGGCGGAGCTATAATGCGGAGGTTCAATCTGTCGGTCAGCGGCGCCAGCAAGCTGTGCACGGTGGCCATCTTGCTCTGCATGTTCTCCGCCCTCCCGCTGCTGCTGATTGGCTGCCCCACTCAGAAGATCGCCAGGGTCTTCCCTCCCAGGTAACCTTCAGCATCCTGAAGAGTGGAGGAAGAAGTTTAACATCACCAGGTGCAGTGGTTGAATGGGGGTGGCACTGGTGGCCTTGGCCCCCATAGATTAGGCCATAGGCCACCCCAATGATTTGATGAAACTTTACTTTTATAAAATCTAGAAAGCAGAGTTTCCTCAAACAATCAGGGCGGCTTGTTTACATATATATAGAGTAGTCCCTCGTTTATCGTGGGGGTTTGGGACCACGCCCCCACAATTAGTGGAAAACTGTGAAGGAGGGATACAGTAGTTCAAAGTCAAGTTCAAGTAAACTTTATTGTCATTACCGTCTCATGTGGTACATGAGATGGAACGAAATTATGTACACAGGTAGTAGTAACTTGTTTCAGTATTTATATACAGATGTAAGGCATTTAAACCCTTCCCACACTCATGCAATGTTCCTAACCATTTTCTAAACTCTAAACGTTCTAAAAGAGCACAGCATGTCTTGATCTCTGCCACGCCCACTTCTCTGCAGCAGACGAGTCACTGGTTTCAGTTTTGGAGTGAATGTTGATGCTAGAGGAACACAGGAAGTGATGTAATCTCTGACCTGTAAATGACGTCACACTTGACAGGAAACAACATTTAGGACTAGATTCAATTCATCCGGTTTGTTCCGGTCACTTCTGTGGTTTGAGCTTTGAGAGGAACAGAACATCTCCAGGCCTTAAAGAAGCGTCATCATGTTTACTGAACAACATCTGGCTCCTCTGAACAGTTTCAGTGAATTGTTGTTGTTATTGTTGTTGTTGTTGTTGTTGTTTCACTAGCCTGAAGGAAAGCTGTCCTCCTGCGAGGGCACCATTGGAGATGTTTGTTTTCCTGAGACTCTGTCGACAGTCTGGTTTGTGGCCATGAGGCCACGACACGAACTGAAAATAAAAAGTCGGGTCAGATTTTAACTCGTGGTTCTTTGGGTTGGTTCCGGGCACTTTGTGTTTTCAGCTCTTCAGACTGCAGTTCTGCCTGTCAGTGTCCAGAGGAGGCCTTTAACCCGGTCTGCGGTTCTGACGGGGTGGAGTTCCTGTCTCCGTGCCACGCCGGCTGCTCGTTTGTGGAAATGACCTTCATCAACAGGAAGGTGATCACGGTAAGATGGTTCTGGTTCTGGCTGCTGGTTCTGGTTCTGTCTGCTGGTTCTGTCTGCTGGTTCTGGTTCTGTCTGCTGGTTCTAGTTCCGCTCCATTTCTTGAGTCCAACTGAAAACTGAATATTTTGAGTTAAAACATTAATTTTCTTCAGGACTGAGAAACAAACCTGTTACATTTCAAAACATGATCCTGATTTAAAACTTCCTGCCCCCTGGGCTTTTATTCTGACAGTCTGTGTCTTCCTGCC
>NC_056511.1:1968499-1971252 GCF_014905685.2 Nematolebias whitei | reverse complement strand
TCTTCCTGCCCCCTGGGCTTTTATTCTGACAGTCTGTGTCTTCCTGCAGAACTACACAGAGTGTCGGTGTGTCAGCGGTTCTGGTTCAGCCCAGCCCGGGACCTGCGGCAGCGGCTGCTCCCACCTCCTGCTGCCCTTCATGGCGCTGCTGGGTCTGACCAGCTTCATCGCCTCCTTCTCCCAGACGCCGTCCTACATGATGATCCTCAGGTACAGACCAGACCAGGTTCTGACAGAGCCCTGCAGGGTTCTGTCAGAACCTGGTCCGGTTCAGAGAAGGTTCTGTCCTTTAACTTCTCAGTGCTTCACTGAGGAAGATCCAACTTCCTGCTGCTCTTATGTCTCCACTCTCAGCCTCTGAGCAGAGCTTCAACTCCTCCTCTTCCTCCTCCTCCTCCTCCTCCTCCTCCACTTCTTCCTCCTTCCTCCTCTTGTTCTTTCTCAAACATCTCTCTTCTTCCTCCTCCTATTCCACATTCTATCTTCTTCCTCCTACTACTCCTCCTCCTCCTTCTCATTCTCCTCCTCCTCCTCTCCTCTCTTCTCTTCTTCCTCCTCCTTCTCCTCCCCCTCACGACATGGTGTTTGTCTTTGTTGTGCAGGACGGTGTCTCCTGAGGACAAGTCTTTTGCAGTGGGAGTCCAGTACATGCTGTTCAGGGTCCTTGGTGAGTTGGTTCAGTGGTGCATTGTGGGAGACAACATGGACCGTTTGCTCCGTCCAACTAGAACTTTAAGTTTGGACTCTTGACGTTGTCGTTTAATTTGAACCGGAGCAAGTTCTCCTCTCATCCTCCTCATCAGACAAGAGGAAGGTCTGAGTCAGTGTGCAGCTGAAAACGATGACGAGGAGGGAGGTGCACAGAAGAGCTGCTGCTGTCCGTCACCAGCTGCTCGCCACAAATACCGATCAGAACGTGTTCGTAGAAGAGTTTCACATTGTAAATTTAAAGATATGTGTTCTCTGAACCACAGAACCTCACACCGCACGTTAAATCACCTGAAGCGCGGCGGTGCTGGCCTGCGGCTGAAGGACGGACAGCCTCAGTTTCAGCCTGTTAGCTCCCGAGCTAACAAACGAACATCACAGGCTGATCATGTTGGATCGTTCCGACTCAAATCGTGCAGAATGACGTCCGGACTAAAACAAATTATAACTTTAATGTCGAGCATTATACATTTTTAGCCTAGACTCATTGGGTTGTAGTCTAAACTGCAACGTCTGGACATCATCCCCCAGAATTTATTTTTATTTTTATTTTTTTCCTCATTTTACGGTGAAACCAGACGTGTCCCCCCCCCCCACCACCACCACCACCCCACCACCTGCTTCCCTGCTGCACTCTTTTGTCCTGTGAACCTTAAAAAGCCTCTTTTTTTCCTGCATACCTCTTAATTGGAAGGATCAGCTGGTCTCTCAACAAAATCGATCAACTTCTCCCGACAGGAGTCAGGGTAAGGAGGACCCTCTGACCTCTAAGGAACAAATTGGATTCATGATGACGACTAGATTCTACTGTTTGGTTGGTGGAATCTGGTTGTCTACAACTTTGTGTGGAGGTGTTGAAGCTTGACAGTGCTCAGACTGAATGTGGAGCTGTGACAGGGAATTGGAGCAGCTGTTATCAGGACTGTGATCTCCCTGGCAGCACTCATGAATGGTGGAATAATCTGGAGAAGCTGTGAGCTCGACTTTGGAGTAAAGGATCAATTCAGCTGTTTTGGAGTTTCCATCAGAGAATATGTACCA
Organism: Nematolebias whitei; assembly: GCF_014905685.2. Lineage (NCBI taxonomy): Eukaryota > Metazoa > Chordata > Actinopteri > Cyprinodontiformes > Rivulidae > Nematolebias > Nematolebias whitei. The sequence continues at coordinate 1,969,503 of NC_056511.1, read as the reverse complement.
GCGAGACTTTAAAGGCAGAAACAACAATTCACGAGTTCTGCCTGACCCAAACTGTGGCCTTGGTGCCGGACTCATCTCAACTCCTCCTGGAATGTTCAGAAAACAACAAAGATGATTTGACTGTTTCCTCACCCTTCTCTTCTCCAAGGCCGTGGACATGTAACAGAACCTCAACTGAGCTGAAGATGAACGTCACCTCTTATCTGGACAATGGCTGGGGGGGGGGCTCTGGACTATGCTACGACTTTCCCTTAAAAATTCTCTGTCTTCCCGGCCTACATGTTCAAGTATAACATCTGTTTATGTTGCTTTGCTGTGGGAGGTTTGTTTGATGCCTCAAATCGTGCCCTGTCTAGGACACGGAGTGAGAGATCTTTTTTTGTATCGTCTCTCCTCACGTTTTCTTTCCTTTACTTGTCTAAGCAAAATATTATTCTGAATAAGAACAAGAGGCCGAGCTTTTTATAGTTGCAGCTTCGTGCACTCCGCCTATCTTCGGACGATTGTACGTACATGTTCGCCTTGTATCTCGGTGCAATGCCAATAAAGTTTATTCTGATTCTGATTCTGAATGCTTTGCACCGTTAAAAGTTGGGGGTATCATTAACTGAAATATGTCAAACAGTTTTGAAGTAATTTGGTTTCACGGGTCACAAACAAACAACTTTTACTAGAACAGAGACATAACAACACATCAAGGCTGATAAGAGTGAGCAGCTGGACAGCCCAGCTCGGTGGCGGCGCCTGCAGGACAACTTTCACACTCTTGTTCTGTGTGCAGCGTTCATGCCCGGCCCAGTTCTGTACGGCAGCGTCATCGACACTACCTGCATCCTGTGGGGGAGGAAGTGTGGCAAGAGGACTTCCTGTCACTACTACAACCTGGACGCCTTCAGACAGAGGTGAGGTGAAACCAGTTCTGACCGGTTATTTTTACAGCGTTGCTGCCTGTTTTCACAGCCGCTCCTTCGACTTAGCTGCCTGTTTTCACAGCCGCTCCTTCG
>NC_056511.1:1963731-1968489 GCF_014905685.2 Nematolebias whitei | reverse complement strand
TTCGTCTTAGCTGCCTGTTTTCACAGCCGCTCCTTCGTCTTAGCTGCTTGTTTTCACAGCCGCTCCTTCATCTTAGCAGCCGCTCCTTCATCTTAGCTAGCTGTTTTCACAGCCGCTCCTTTGTCTGACCTGCCTGTTTTCACAGCCGCTCCTTCGTCTTAGCTGCCTGTTTTCACAGCCGCTCCTTCGTCTTAGCTGCCTGTTTTCACAGCCGCTCCTTCGTCTTTGCTGCCTGTTTTCACAGCCGCTCCTTCGTCTTAGCTTCTTGTTTTCACAGCCGCTCCTTCGTCTTAGCTGCCTGTTTTCACAGCCGCTCCTTCGTCTTAGCTGCCTATTTTCACAGCCGCTCCCACTCCTTCATGTCTGACCTGCCTGTTTTCACATTCGCTTGTTCATGCCTCAGAATCTCAAACAACTGATCTGTTTTTACGGTTTAGTTTTTCTAGATTTGTCTCATTTTATCCTGACCTGTCTCCATGAACCCAGGATTTTATGCTAAAGGACAAAATTTGAGAGGAAACAGGAAACGGTGTTAAAGAAAAAACAATTTTTAGGAGAATTTTTAGCGTAACAGTTAAAGTTCTTTCATTTTTAATTATTCACACGTTGTTGGATGTTCTCACCACTTGGTGAGCTGATGTGGAAATTTCAGTGTTGTTGTTAAAAACGTGGACCGGGCCTGGGTCGGTATTTTTGGTCAACCTTTGCTTTGATGTTTGATAGTCAGATGTTGGAAAATCCAAGTTGTCATTGAACGCAGCATCAAACTGATCCTTCTCTTTCCTCATGCTCCTGATGCTTTGTTTCAGACCAGTGTTTCCTTAACCAGTCGGTTCTGGTTCTGACCTGATGTTTGCTGGACACCAGTTTTATTACCATCTCCAGTTGGACTGTGATCCTAAAGGAACCAGAACCAGCAGGAGGATCAAACCTTTAGCAGGAGCTAACAAGGAGCTCTATGGTTTTTAGCTGGATCCATCTTCGGCCCTGAACCAGAACTGGAACCAGTTTGGTTGAAAATGCACAAAAGTGATCTGCTTTTTGCTTCAGGACCTTTCTTCTTGTCCAGATGTCAGATCTGTGGAGGCCTGAGATGTTTAGGAGAGATTGTTTAAGCTTCAACTGCCAGCAGATGTACTGGTTTCTGACAGTGATGGTCCTCCTCTGTGTACAGACTGGATTCATTATGGTCCTCGGGACCACGGCTCAGAACACCAGCTGTGGCTCAGATCACCTCCTGGTGCAGAACTTTTCACCAGTCTCCATTCCTTGAGTCAACAACTAATCTCCAAAACGTGCAGCTCAGAGAGTTTCATGCAGAGAACATGCTCTTCTGGAGTCTTCATGGCTGACGAGGTTTGCAGACGGCTGTGATGTGCAGTGAGAGAGGGGAGCAGGTGGAAGACGGCCTGAAGAGGTGGATGTAGTGAAGGAGGACTTACAGAGTTGGTGAGATGGAGGCAGATGTTCCACTGTGGAGAGACCTACAAGGAGAAGTTTCCTGTCTTCTTGCAGGGTTCACATTTTTTTATGCATTCTTTATTTTATTTCGTTACGTTTTGTAAAAACTGATCTGAAACCAGATCTGACACAGAACAGGTTCAGTGTCTAATCTGGGAGTCGTGAAGGTCACATCTTCCACCAGAAGCTTTTTTCTTCCGTTCTTTATGAAGACACGGAGTCCCTCGGGAAGGAGATGACTTCCTTCTTTCACTGTGGCGATGTGAACAGCTGCAGCTTCCTGTCTGACCTTTACTCACAGGAAGTTGTGGTTTCACTTCTGGTTCTGGACTCGTTGTCTGAAGTCCACCAGCCTCAACCTGCAGCTGATGACCAGAATCTCTGTTTGCAGGTTCCTGGGTGTGATGGTGGCGTTCGTCTGCGGAGGGCTGCTCTGCTTCCTGCTGACCATCGTCGTCCTCCGGAGGAGAGCCAGACCTTGTAAAGCGCCAGCTGAGGGAGCGTACGAGCTGGTGGAGGAGCAGGAAACTCCAGAGTAAAGCCAGCAGTGTGAAGACCTGAGGAGACGGAGAACGCTGGAGAACAACAAGGAGGTGGAGCGTTTCGATGTTCTGGAAGGAACATGGAGCTTCTCCTGACTCTAAAAACACCGTCGGCCTGATTTACGAGACAAACTTCTTTGTTTCAGTCTGTGTCCAGCTCTGCACACGCTACGCTAACATTCCTGTACATAAACACACGAAACCATTAATAAAGACCAAGAAAACACCCGGACTTTTTACAGACCCTGAGGATCCTCCGTGGGTTCTGCACTACGAGGAACAGCTGGAACAAACGACCTGAAACACAAAAACTGTTGATTTGATTAATCCGACGTTTTTCATCAACTGATGTCTGAGCGGACAGGACAGACGAGATAAACCAGCTCTAACCGGGACTCTTCAACCAAACACGTGTTTCTGCTTCTCCTAGACGATCTGGCTGATCCAGGAGGTCCAGATGTCCAACTCGTCAGTCCTGCAGCTGACCAACTGTTGGACAGAAACCTGCGTCCTCCCGGTGACATCATGTTGAAGACAGGAAGACAGCTTGTCCTGAAACATTTGACTCGGTTGTTCCTTTCACGTAAATCTAGCTCAGATTTATCGAGATGCAGTTCCTTTGGCGCCTGCCAGGTGCCGCTCTCAAACCCCCCGGACTCAAGAGACGAAGAAGAGAAGAACGATAAGCCCACAACACAAAGAGGCACAAAATGATCCCATCTACAAGACTACGTCCATCACAGGGACACCTGGACAGGTCTCCAGTCCATCACAGGGACACCTGGACAGGTCTCCAGTCCATCACAGGGACACCTGGACAGGTCTCCAGTCCATCACAGGGACACCTGGACAGGTTTCCAGTCCATCACAGGGACACCTGGACAGGTCTCCAGTCTATCACAGGGACACCTGGACAGGTCTCCAGTCCATCACAGGGACACCTGGACAGGTCTCCAGTCCATCACAGGGACACCTAGAGACAATTGAGCCACCAGCCAGTCTAACATACATGTTTTTGGTCTGTGGGAGAAAACCCGCGCAGCTCGGAGAGAACATGTGAACTTCACCCAGAAAGGCGGCAGCTCGACCATCTGAGCCACCGTGCCACCCAGGCACGAAATGATTCAATAAACGATTCAGACTTTAATGTTTCGTCGTGTTTGTAGAACATTTTTCTCAGAGTCTTTGTTTTATTTTGGGTCTTTCTGACTCAACTGAACTTTTGGAGGTTTGTCGAGTCGGACTCGTTAAAATCAGACTCGTTAAGAACAGCAGCTTTTTTAAACACGTTTTGTTCATGTTTTAGACATGTTTGTTGTTTGTTTTCAACATGTTTGTTTGTTTATTGTGTGGACTGCTGTTTATATTCATTTTTTTTCTTTTTGAGCATCAAAGCAGCTGAGATTTAATTTAGGAAACATAAAGTCTAAAAACATGTTTGTTTGTTTGTTTGTATTGTTTTGTTTGTTTTTTCTTTTGGTGCTGTTTGATGTAAAGTTAAGCTTTGATGTCCATCCATCCATTTTCTTTACCCGCTTCTTCCATTTTGGGTCACGGGGGTCACTGGTGTCCACGTCCAGTGATCACTGTGTGAGGGGCGGGGGACACCCTGGACAGGTCTCAAGTCCATCACAGGGACACCTGGACAGGTCTCAAGTCCATCACAGGGACACCTGGACAGGTCTCAAGTCCATCACAGGGACACACAGAGACAAACGAGACAAACAACCATTCACTCTCTCACTCACACCTAGGGACAATTTAAAGTTACCAATCAGCCTAACATGCATGTTTTTGGTCTGTGGGAGGAAACTGGAGCACCTGGAGAAAACCCACGCATGCACGGAGAGAACATGCAAACTCCACCCAGAAAGGCCCCTGGACCAGGATTTGAACCAGGGACCTGCTCGCTGAGAGGCAGCAGCTCTACCAGCTGCACCACCGTGCTGCCCTAAGCTTTGATGTGAACATTTCAAAGAAACAATTTTAAAACTTTAAAGTTTTTATTTTTCCTTTGAGGAGCAGATTTACCGTTGGTGTCTCAGATGGTTTCGGGGTAAATAAACCTGTTGTTGTTGTTTACGATGAGGAGACAACAGCCGACATGTGGAGTTCTCTGTTTCTGAGATTTGAAGGAGAACTGAACCCAGAGGATCTGGATCCATGACTGGTTTCGGTTTAATTAACGTCTGAACCCATGTTTGGTTCTGATGGTCCGCCTGCCTTCATGCAGATGTTTGCAGATGTTTACTCAGCTTTTCAGTTTTTCACTGGTTTTAGATTTTTGGGTTCCTCGTGGATCTGCTGCTTCAGCTGTTTTTGGAAAGAGCTGCTGGTTCCAAAGTTTTTAGGTCAGAACCGTTTTAGAACCTTCAGAACCGGATCAGTTGGTTCTGTTGATGAACACAAACTGGTCTGAGGCGGTAAATCTGCTCAGTCTCAAACTGAGCCAGGTTTTTTTTATTTTTTACAACTTCTGAGCTTCCTGAACTGAAACTGAACTGTTTTCAGTTTTATTTGTTGTTGTTGCTAAAATAAAAAACATTAAACTAAAAAATAAAAAACATTAAACTAAAATCCTGCAGGATTCAGTCGGCTCAGGTTGACCTTTGACCTTTTAGTTTTAGCAGAAATCTGCTGTCAATCATTTAGCAGATCGTTTCTAAACTGAACCTTTTGACTGAACAAAAAAGAGTTTGATTTATTAACAGCTGTTTCAACAGATTAACAACTGCTTCAGCACAGATTCAGCAGC
>NC_056511.1:1945916-1963721 GCF_014905685.2 Nematolebias whitei | reverse complement strand
GTTTCAGCACAGGTTCAGCAGCTGTTTCAGCACAGGTTCAGCAGCTGGTGGAGTAGATTTCATTTTGCCTCCAGCTGCTGCAGAGTCTTTGTGGACCTGATGAGAACGTTGAGCTAACGTTGCTGCTGGTTTTGTAAATGTTGAGCTGATGAAACATTTCACATCCTGCTCTTCTGTGCTGGTCCTGACGGGTCGGTCCTCACCGGACCAGAACCATCTAGAGTTTCACGTTCCAGAGGAGGACGTCCTGAAGTCGTTCTTCCCGACACTCGGGTCCAACATTCCTGCAGGACATGAACGGGTTCAGACAGGTGAGCTGCTGCTCGACAGGTAACGGATCAGGATCAGTCGGACTGAAGAAGCAGGAATCTGTTTCAGTCTGAAACTAAAAGCTGTTGACTCAAAATATGAGACGTGCTGAAACTAATTATTGTTAATGAGCAACTCAAGTTTAATATTAATTTCATTATAGATCATTTAAAACTAAATTATTATAAACCAAAGTGTTTTATAATGAAGGAAGCAAAGTATAAAACATGTTTCACTACAAGACACAGATTAAATCAGTCCAAACAAATAAAACGTCTGGTTCCATTCGAACCAGAACCGAGTGGCTGAGGTTCTGGTCGGTACGTTGGGCCACGGAGTGGAACTGGACCTGCAAACATCTGAACACCTCAGCTTTGTTCTAAGACCATCAGCTTCCTGGACCTGACTGGTCCAGTTGGAGTCCAGTGGTTTGAAAACCCTTCAAATAAACCAAGACCAGTCTGCGTAGAGCTCCAAAAACTGTTAGTCCACCCTGACCCAAACAGGAACTCTGGAGTCCTGGTCAGGTCTACTGTTAACGGTCTGCCGCAAGCGATGAAGGTCCAAACCTACAGTCTAAGAGCTGCACTCGTCCACATGAGAAGAAACCTTGACAGACTCCAGGAGACGGATCAGGCTTTGACCCGGCTAAAAGTCTCAAGTGAAACGTGATCTGATGTTTGACGGGTTTAAAATGTTCTGACTCCATAACTAAACCAAAGACTCGAGAGTTTCACGTCAGATTCTACCAACAGATCGAAACATCATCCGCATAACGAGAAACTAAAAGGATGGATCCCAAAGCCAACATGTGAGAACAGGACTGGGCCCAGACTGGATCCCTGAGGAACTGTGCATGTAGTAATTGTTCAGTCCATCAGATATGATCTATTCTGGACCAGCACCAAATCCTGCGTCCTGGTTCAAAGTCCACGTCAAACCATAAAAGAATGTTTGTAAAAATAAGGAACAGCTGATTCAGAAGCTTTAGAAGCCGACTGAAATATATCAGAAATCTTTTTTGATCCAGAAGTTTCAAGCTAAAAAAAAGGAGCCATGTTATTTGAAATGATAAATAAAAATATAACAAGAAAATTGATTTAAATTTAAAAAGACCTAAACTTTCCCTTTGAAGGAGGAGCTGCAGTTTGAGCAGAATGCACAGAAGAACGGTCCAACTTGACTAAAACCTGTTCATCGTACAGAGAGCTGGGGTCAGAACGACCAAAGGTCCAGTTCAGCAGAAACACGAGACAAGCACATTCACTGTTGTTTGTTTGTTTGTTTGTTTGTTTGTTTGTTTGTTTTTGGCCGACGTCTGCGTGTGGAAGCAACAAACCTGCAGATCACAGCATGAGGGCTGATCCTGCAGGATTCTGTGGATTAGATTTTATTCTCCAACATGCAGATGAGTCCATGAAGAAAGCGGTTTCAGTTTGTTCGTTGATGAAGCTCTGTCTTGACATCAACAGTTCATGGAAGTCCTGCAGGAGACGGATGGTGCTGTGGTGAGGGCTGGTCTCCCTCTGCTGGACAGAGCTGTCTCTGCTGCAACTGGAACCAGGAAAACTTCTCCAGGTCCCAGTTCAATATGAGCTCATTACTCATGGCGTCTTTGACGTCTGAAAAGTTGTGCAGTTCAAACTAAAGCTCAGATCTTCATCCTGGTCCAGCTGCAGGCAGAGCGGTGAGACAGTCCCGTCTTCAGGGTGTCCAGCTGTAGATGTCCTGAAGGCATCACTCCCAGCTGCACCTGGTCATCCTGATGTGGACCAGAGCTGGGCTCACGTTCAGCTCACCTGGGACTCGTCTCTGTGGAAGTCCTCCGTGTGTCTCCTCACCTTAACCTTTGGCTAACGAGGACTTGGATCTCCATTCCTGATTCAAACCGTCCACATGTAAGAATGTGGGCCTGGCCAACAGACTGTTTTCAAAACTTTGAGTTCCACATCTGGCTCCCATTTGTGGCTCAGATGTGTCTGAACCGTTTCTTCTCCCACGGTTCTGATGTTTGGATCATGTGACCAACACCGAGCTGTCAGCTCCACTAGTCCGATGAGTTCTGATGTCTCTTGTTAGCTGAGGAGGTCCATCAGAGTTCTGGTTCTGATGGAGTCACAGGAAGTTCTGCAGGCAGCTCCTGGTTTATGGAAAACATAAATGGTCCATAAGACCACGTCAGGACTTCATGAAAAATCAAAACTGTTCTGATTCTGGTTTGATGAATTCTACAACCCATCATTCATCCTTCCAAACCGACATCCAACCATCCATCATTCATCCAACCATTCATCATCCATCCATCTATAATCCATCCAATCATGCTTCCAACATCCATGATCCATCCATCCAACTATCATCCATCCAACTATCATCCAACCATCCATCCAACCATTCATCATCCATGATCCATCCATCCAACTATCATCCAACCATCCATCATCCATCCAACCATTCATCATCCATCCATCCATCCAACCATCCATCCATCATACAACTATCCACCATCCAAGCATCCATCCGTCCAACCACCATCCATCCGTCCAGGTGAAGGTGAAGCCTTGATTTGTTGATTCTTCTCCATCCTACCGTTCAGGAACAAGACTCAGATTTTTGAACGTCCAGTTCCAACGTGTTCATGTACGCGGTCAGAAAAATGAGTGGAACAATAATGATGGAAAAAACATCTGAAACCTCCGAGAACTTTAATCTAAAACCAGTTTCAAATTTAAAGTTTGGCTCTATGGAAAAAAAATGTTAAACAAATTGTGGGTTTGGGTAAAGACTTATTGACCTCAGCTGGCAGAAAAAAAAAACTAAATACACGACACTTGATTTTATTGTCATGTTTATTGAGATTTAAACAAAGTGACAATATTTGATTTCTTATCAAATGTTTCTTGATGGAGTATTCTGTTGGATTAGCCGTCAGATCAAACCGTGTTTCAACATGAAAAATAAAAACCAAACATCCTCGCCATCACAAACAGCTGAAATCCCTCCTAGGACCTGCTAAGAGTGTGTGTGTGTGCGTGCGTGTGCGTGTGCGTGTGTGTGTGTGTGTGTGTTATATTGTCAGGTCTTTGGGGTTAACCACTTTGCCGATGAACAGCAGCGCCCCCGACGGTTCGTCCCGGATCAGGTAGATGAAGGGCTGGTCCACTCGGTACGCAAGGTGGGCGGGTGTCGGGATGGCGCCGGGGTACTGGTTACCCTCGGGGGCGGTCTCCATAACAACCTTGTGGTTGACGCTGCTGAGTTTGGCGGGCTGATTCGAGATATTCTCCAGTTCTGGGTTCTCCAGCCACTCAGCTAGACCTGTAGAGAGGAAGAGGATGATGATGAAGGTAATCCTGCTGGAATGGCTCCATCACCTCCACCTCCCCAACCATCCCAGCAAGACTCGGGACACGTAGAAAAGACTAAATGAAAGGGTGTGTCTCATTATTTCAACAGAGCTGGGCTGCCGTGGTTTTCAGAATGGAATGGGGAGTGAGCTATGATGCATTTGAGGGAGCTGGGAAAAGGCAGACTCCCAGTGAATTACATGCTGACAGCTAAAACAGCCCTTTACACTCGATGTACACATTTAGTAAAAATGTAGCACAAACACAAAGTTTCCCTCAGCCTTCAGCTGAACGATGCGTACGGTTTGATCCTCGAATGTTTTAAGTTGACTCGGACTCACCGAGGTCACCGAGCAGCGGCAGTAAGTCTGTGGAGTAGCTGAGCCTCAGGACAGGAAGCGTCAGGGTCACCTGGGCCGGTTGGAGCGCCATGGACAGGTCCTGGACAAACTCGGCGGTCAGACTCTCCTCCAGCAGAGTGGTGTTGGTCGTCACCTCGTCAGGCAGGAAGACGAACATGCTGATGTCGTTCTGCATCTGGATCTGAGCGATCTGCAGGACGAGAAACAGCGTTTGTAATGTCTCTGTGAAGGAAACGCCGGTGCCTTGTTGGTCACAACGCCCACCGTGCAGTGTAGGTCTGAGTCAACCCCCATCTTCACTGGGTAGTTGTCCTGTTGCATCATGGGAACCTGGACTGGTAGCCCTCCATCCACCTGGAAGTTCTGTAGAGCTCCGCTCTGACTGAAGCGAGTCACCCACTTCCCTGCTCAAAGACAGCCGGTGTTCAGTCCTGTAACCGCAGGTCTCACCTTTCAGACTTAAACTCTTCACAAGAAAATGTGAATTTATTCTTCTCCACCTTCATGTGAAACACCAGATACTGAACCTGTCACAGGTGTTTTACAGAAACTTTAGACAGTTCAGTGGTTACACAGCTCAACGTGTTGGTGTTATGATCAGAGGGATTGTTCGTGTTTTTGGTTTCCTTGAGCGGGTCACTGGCCCTTTGTGGCGGTTCCTTCAAATCTGCCCTATCAACTTTGTTGGTACCCTACGTACCTACCATGGTGACCACGGGTAACAAAGAGTCTGTGGCTAGCAACAAATAATAATAAAAATGACCCTTGAGGGCCTGTAAATGAACTGAGTACATCAGGAGCATGCAGGAGAACTGGAGAACTAAGCATGCATCAGGAGAACTGAGTACACTTTAAATTCTTCAACAGGAACTCTTTGGCTAGAAGATCTGATGACAGCAGCGACGGTAATTCCAGCTCCAGTAGAGTTCAAGCTGCTGCAGTTAAAAAACTTGTTGGAAATCGAGATCGAGCTGACAGAATGTGGTAAAGATGAGTTGCTAACTGTACCAACCCCTGGTGCCCTTAGATGCTCCTAACCGAGTGTCCATCAAGGTCCGAAGGACTTACTTTGAAAAGGTTAGCGCTCAAAACAGACCTGGTTGTCTGAACAACGCAGCTAGGACAAACAAATTAGAGCACTGGTTTGATTTTGTGTGTTTTGCTCTGAACTGGGGCCGTGGTTACCAGAGACAGTCAGCGCCGTCTGTACGGTGCCACCAGAAGTGAAATTCTTGGACCAGTGCAAGACGGATTCAAGCAAAAGAAGTTGCCATGAATGTTTTCATGAACCAGTGAAAGTCGGAAGTTCAAATATGGTCAGATACCATCGTAGCCAGGGCGACACCGCTTCGCAGTGGTTAAAACTGTCGCCTCACAGCAGGAAGGTTGCAGGTTTACTTCCTGCCAGAGACCATTTTAAGTGCAGGTTATGTTCCCCCAAGCATGCAGGGATTTCCTCAGAGTACTCCGGTTCTCTCCCACAAACCAAAAACCTGCATGTTAGGTTCATGGTAAGTGAGAGTGAGAGAGTGAATGGTTGTCTGTCTGGCTTGTCTCTATGTGTCCCTGTGATGGACGGTAGACCTGTCCAGGTGTCCCTGTGATGGACGGTAGACCTGTCCAGGTGTCCCCACCTCTCACAGTGACTGCTGGAGACAGACCCCAGCTCCTTCTCACCCTGCCCTGAAATGTGGATAGCATAAGAGAAATGGAAGGTTTACTTCTTGTTTTGTTTTGGTTTACGGTTTATCTTCATGTTTGGCTAAAACAGGAAGTTCTTTTCGAGTATAATTTTACAACAAGGCATGTGTAACCCAGTCCAAAATAACTGTATTTTGTACTAATGTGTTTGTACTAATGTTTTGTTTTATTTTGAAGGGTTCATGTTTGGAAAAGGAGGTGGTGCCTAACAGTTTTACTGATCTGTCATTGGTTTATATTCAGGAAGTGGGCGGAGACAAGAGGTTATTGGAAAAATGAGTTTCAGCTGGACAGTGATGGGAAAACCCTTTGGTACGGTTTGTAAAAACAGATGTTTGCTGATGTTTTAGACGTTCAAATCGACAGTCTCTGAACAGATATCAACTCTACCTTGGGTTTTAGAACTACTGTAACTATTTCAACATGGAATTTGAAGTACAGTAGTCGTGAGTTTATGTCTCATAGCTCACTAAGACATTAGCGTTGATTAGCAAAGTGAAAGAACAGTGAGTACTGTGTGGCTAACAGGAAGAGACTTAAGTAAAGTTTCTGACATGGAAACTCCTGAAGTTCAGTACAAACAGATGAGCCTGAGCTGGAGCATCTTCACTGGACCTTTCTGCTTCCTGCTGTTTCTGGTGGACCGAGAGACGGGTGAAGGAGCTGAGGACACCCCCCACCGTCTTTCCTTCAACTGGGACTGACAGGTGACGTTCCAGAGGATCTAGACCTTGGAGTAAGGGACCACACTCCCTCCACTCTTCAGCATCACATCAGGCCTGCAACAAGGTTTTATTTAGTTTGAACTCATTTAACTAAATGCCGCCTTAGGTGCGTGTTAGAGGGTGGGCCCACTCGATTTGTGTAAACTTTAATAATCAGAAACTGAAAGACTTTATTATGGACTGAAAATATTTAGAATTACTGTGAATGTTTTTGTTTTTCGTTTGAATTTAATATAAGTTCTTAAATCTCAAAACTTTGGTCGTGTGTTGTTTATCTTTAAAAATAAATGTTCTGAGTTTAAGGGTTTTAATGAGCTCAGGGGCCCTTACCTAGTTTAGAGGGGTGTAGATCGGCTGCACATGTTCTGACTCCTGGAGTTACTAAACCTGGTTTCTGCAGGACTAGAACCAGTTCAACCTCAATAAACCTGATTTGTTAATTTCACATGGGTGAACAGACGGTACCTTTAAAGTAGGCGGCGCTCACGACGGTAACCCCGGAGGTACGGGGGAGGGGCTTGGTCAGAAACTGCTGGACCTTCCTTCCAGTCTGCTGAGACACCCAGTCATTGATTTCTTTCTGGTCTTTAGTTCCTCCCAGTAAGGCTTTAGGTCGAACTCCGTACTGCTGCTCCACCAGCTTGAAGAAGTCCTGCTTCAGACGAAGTCCTGCGAACCATTTGGTTGGTCAGCTCAGCGCTCACACATGTTTCAGAAGGTTTCTTAACAGGACCATACAGTCACACACTGATCATCTGGACCACAGGTTGCTCCTGTTTCCTATGAACATTCTTATTTTTTCTTTATTGATACAGTTCTCCCCTGAGAGGAACCTCCAGATGTTTCCAGCAGTCATGTTAAAGGTGTTTGAACTCACGGCGTGCCATGTAGAGGCGAGCGGCGGCGCTCAGACCTTTCCCTGAAGTCTTCACTGAAGCCAGCAGGTCCTTCAGGGTGTTGTGGAGCTGAGGGTCCTGCAGGGCGTGGTACCTTAGGGCTCGGTACAGCTGGCTCTGAGCATGTCCAGAGCCCCCTGCAGGACAGGAGGGGAAGTGTCGAGCAGGTTAGCTTGACTTTCAGTTAAACGTAAGACTTTTTAAGACCATCGACTCAAATTTAAAACATAAATCACAAAAAAGAATGTCATTGCAAAAACAATTATATATAATACTAATATTGAAATTTTACAATAATAAAAATATATATATATATTTACAGACTTTGTTTAACTACTGCTTCTGCACATTTTGTTTTTTTAGTTTATCTCTCAGTTCTTTTAGAAACATTGTTCAGTTTTAAATATTCTTCAAGAAACCAGATGGGTTTGTCTTATGCTACTTTTAGATTTGAGCTAGCCTTTTAGCATTTAGCTAATGTTATTCTCTTTTTAGCTTATACACTGCTCTCTTTAGCTTTAACAGATCTTCAGTCAATTCAAATCGTTTTTATAAATTACATCAAGCCTGGTTTAGGAGCCGAGCAGCTGGATTCTTCACACTTCGGCTGATTGTAAATGAACTCCTGATCGGACTGATGCATGATGGGACATTTAGTTTTGTGGCGTGCTGTAAAACATCTGAAATCTTCAAACAGAACTTCAGACACACAGAACCAACGACTGACAGCTGCTCATTAAAGAAGTTCATGGAAGAAGCGCTGAAAGTATGTACGCATTCTGATGGAACTATTTTGGACCTAAAACTGAATTTCTGGACGTATTTAGAGCTTTTTAAGAGTTCATTTCAAACTTGTTTAATTTAAGACTTTATAGGACTTTCTCAAACCCGTTATGTTTGAACAACTCTGACTGATTTTCACTAGTTCTGGTGAGCGTTTGGACGGAGCCTGTGTCTTCACCCATGGACAGCTGGGTCAGAGCCGCAGATGCGCTGATGGGCGACAGGAAGATGTTGGCTGTAGCTTCGCGGCTCGACAGAGCACGGAAAAGATTGTAGCCGAAGTCTGAGGTTGCGGCGCCCATCTTTGTTGTGGGTGTGGTGAAGAGCTCCACATGTTCTTCCTCCAGTCCAACTTCTTCCTCGCCTCCTGACTCCAACTGAAGCCAGCCCGAGAGAAAACAATCAGAACATCTGGAAAGTTCACTCAGAATCCAAAAGATATTTAAAAAAATGCTGAACCGTGTCGTTTCAGACCAACTCTGGTTTCAGCTTCAGTTTGTTTCTGGAGGAAAGTCTTCAGAAACCTTCGTTTGAACTCAGGGAATATAAAATCAATGTTTCACTCAAATATTTTAGTTCAACCAAAACTTTATCTTTGTTTTATGCTCTTCACAGAAAGATCAGACCACGACACATTTTAAAAATAAAATAAGACACTTTATAAAAGTACCTGTGTTGATCTGGACATGCAGAGCGGTCCAGTGGTCTGCTGTCCAAAGAGTCAACTCTGAAGCCCAATAAATACCACAGTACTTATATTTATACTTATATATTACTTATATTTAACATACTGTGGAAGTGTTGCTGTGATCAGTTGGAGGAGAAATGGACCAAATGAAGACAAAATGCAACTTTAATGGAGGGAATGGTCTTATTTCAATGAAGGATAGAAAAAAGTTTGTTTTATAGATGTTTGAGATAAGGTTGAGTTTTATGTTTGTAGAGGCCAAAGGCTGTGTAACGTTGTACAAACGAGGAGGACGGAGGCTGTGTAACATACAAACGAGGAGGCCGGAGGCTGTGTAACATACAAACGAGGAGGCCGGAGGCTGTGTAACGTTGTACAAACAACGAGGCCAGAGGCTGTGTAATGTACAAACGAGGAGGCCAGAGGCTGTGTAACGTTGTACAAACGAGGAGGCCGGAGGCTGTGTAACGTACAAACGAGGAGGCCAGAGGCTGTGTAACGTTGTACAAACGAGGAGGCCGGAGGCTGTGTAACGTACAAACAAGGAGGCCGGAGGCTGTGTAACGTACAAACAAGGAGGCCGGAGGCTGTGTAACGTTGTACAAACGAGGAGGCCGGAGGCTGTGTAACGTTGTACAAGTTGTATGTTGTACGACTAAACTAAGATGGAAGCGATTCGTGAGAATCACAGGCCACGTGCAGCTTCTGGGAATTGCCAGCATGTTGGAGACGATCTTTGAGGAGCCTCGTAGGCAGGGACCAGTGGGATGCCCACAAATCTGGCCAGTTTGGATCTTGAAAGTACCAACAGAACTCAAGGCTAACAAGAAAAAAACAGTCTGCCTGAAAAGATCAACAATTGTGGCTTATCTGAATGTGACTCGTTGGCCTCAAAAACAGGCCGACATCAAATTTCTCCTGAGACATTTGTAAACTAAGGAAAAGCTTTGTCCATCACGCACCCCCCCCCCCCCCCCCCCCCCCCCCAATAATTTCTGTGAAGGCTTATCAGTCAGAACTGTGCCAGCTGACCAACATCTTATCAGGACTATGGGCTATCTGGAAGTGCATCATGAACAAATCTCACCGTCTTGTTGTCAGATGCATGTAACGTGTTTTTAGATGTGCTGCTGGTGGAGTTTTTGACGTCTTAAATCGTGTCCTGATGAGGACAAGATGTGAAGAGATCTTTTTTTGTAATATCACTATCCTCTCCTCATGGTTTTCCTCTTTTCTATGTAAAAAAAAATAAAATAAATGAAAAAGGATAAGGGGCCGCGCTCCAGTAGCAGCAACAACAGCTGAATTGTTTCTATGGAAGGTGAAGCGTTACGCCGATGATTTCCTGCTGTTGCCGTCAGTTCCAACAAAGAAAGCCAGGATCTCAGAATCTCGGCGTCTTTAGGAGACTTCAAGATGACCACCTCAAACTTAAGGTCCGTCCATCACAAGATCTACATGAAAACCTGTTCTCAAAGCTGATGGGAAACAACGGAGCCTCAAAGAAAGACCAGTTCTTCCTCACTGACCATCATCAGTAGAACTGGGTCATTTCTGACCCAGTTTGACTCCACTGCCTGGATCAGGATTTAGACCCCTAATGATGCCTACAGAGAGACCTCTGGGTTTTGAGATGATATTTTGACAGGTTGGTGATGCTTCTGGACCTCTGGGCTCCTCTCAGGACCTTCTTCTAGTCCTCATCTGTGGTTCTAGGGTGATGTAACCAAGAACCAAAGTTCATCAGAGCAGGACATCCCTCACTACCTTCAGAGAACTCCTTGAACACCCTAAAACGCCAAGCTCACGCTGATTCTGGACTTCTGGACTGGTTTTACTGGGACTCTGTCTATCCGTTAGTGTTTCTATTGAGTTTGACCAGATCCAAAGATGAGAAGCAGACCAGATTGATGGGTTTTTATAGTCTTCATGCTTGAAGAGTTGGTGGGACATTAAACTGGTCCCATTATTTGTCCAGTAACAGAGGACAGATGATTCTGGAACTGAAACCAGAACAGAACCTTTGAACTGTTAAATAAATGAATGTGGTTGGAGATCAGGAGGGAACCAAACATCCTGAAGTGTTGAGGTTACCTGAGCCAGGCAGGAGTTCAGGACGACTGCAAACACTAGCAGGAACGTCGGTCGCTTCATCCTGAAACAAAGAAACACTGGAAAGATTCAGATCGTTCCGACAGACTTACAGAAACGAGTTTTCAGAGGATCCAGAAGATCTAAATGAGTTCTCTCTGCAGGGCAGCTGGACTCCCCTCAGAGACAGGGTGAGACGTTCAGTCCTCCAGGACAGACTCGGAGAATGTGTGACAAGACGGGTCCTTCAGCGCTCATGGACCGACGGCTTTAATGAAATGTTTTCATCAGAAAGTCTGAAAGTTGACGAGGCAGACGGAAACGTTCAGAGGTTTGTTAAATGAGAGATGGTGAAGACGGTCAGAACCACAGAATGTTCAGAAAACGAGCCAATCAGAACCGCCTGTAAATCCTGGCTGTCACGGGTCTCCTGCAGCCGAGTCCAAGTCTGGTTCCACTTAAAGCATCTCACAGAGACGCTTTGTTCTGCGCACATCTGGATCTGCTCCTGGATTTGAGAAAAACCTCAACCACACACAGACACACACCGAGACACACACACACAGAGACACACACACACAGAGACACACACACACAGAGACACACACACACACACAGACACACACAGAGACACACAGAGAGAGAGACACACACACAGATACACACACACACACACACAGATACACACACACAGATACACACACAGACACACACACAGAGACACACATTGATGGGAAACCCAGATGTTGGTCCAGCAGTTTTTCCGTCTCAAACTGACTCGGCTCCTGAACTCAGGAGAGAAAAACTCTTTCAGATTAAAAATCTTTAAATTTATAAAAGTTTTAAATCAAAGTAAACTTTAAAAGATGCTGATTGGTCAGAATTTTACACCCCTCAGTTCAGTCTCTCTCAAGTTCTGGAGGAGTTCTGTCCACTCAGAGACTGACAGGAGCCCGAACCATCAGCCTCCACCACCGTGCTGACAGCTGAGCTGTTAGCTGCAGTGCATTCTGGGTCAACATCTGTCCTATGCTCTGGTTCTGGTCCAGAAGTCTTCAGATGAAACGCTCCTCGTGCAGCCATTTTATTTTAGAGAGGATAGGTCATGACCTTTGACCATTGACCTGCTCACTGAAGCCTGTAGAGTCTGAGCAGTGCACGGTCTGACCTTCAGGTGAGGCAGCACCAGCAGGTTCTGGTTCTGGTTCTGGTTGGCAGAGTCGTCTGAAGTCTGGATGATAAAATTCAAACTAACTCTTTGATGAAACATTTTTATAATTAATTTATGAAAACATCCAGAACACCAGCTGGTCCAAACGGTTCCTGCAGAACAGCTGAGAGACTAAACTGATCCAGTGGAAAGTTCGGTTCGGTCAGCGGGAGGTAAAGAATCAAAGGTTCGGAGCCTGAAACCGGTTTAAGCTACAGTCTAATGAAGGTCCAGATCGGCTGAACCGTCACTCAGTTCTGTTCTAACAGCCTGAGGTGTCTGTCCGGCTCCACATTCAGAACCTCTGACGGTACCGGTGTGGACCGGGCTCATCCGAACCGCAGAAACACTTTAACAGCTTCAGGTTTGAGGTCAGAAGTTTCATTCGGAACCAGCACCCACCTCTCTGATCCGGACGGGTCCACGTCTCTCCTGCTGTCTGCTGAGGAGGACTCTCCAACACCCGAACCCCCCACCCCGCACCGCGCGCACACGGAGCGCGGGCGCGCGCCTCCTCCTTCTGTCAGAGTTTTATGCGCAAATAAAAAGATCAGAGACATGATCCTCCATCTCTGTCAGAGATGGGGGCTGCAGGGCGGCGGGCGACAGGCATTGTTGTTGGTTGCATCATTTGTTTCGCAACATGAAGAATCTCCCACAGAAGCTTCAAATAATTACAGCCTTTATATAAGATCGTGTCTGCGTCTGCAGGAAGACCTGCAGCTCAGAAAAAACATTAAGTGTCTGCAAGATGAAGGAAAAACACAAAGTTCAGTTAAAGGTTTGAGACGAGCGAACATTCAGACGTTTTCTCTTGTTGTTGGCATCGGTCTGTTTGTTTTTGTTTGTTTCATCGTTTCTTGTTGATTGTTGGGTTTTTCTCTCCTGTTTTCTTTGTGTTGTTCTTTCAATTTTCAACTGATTCTTCACTATGATGGACCAAAACGACACTCTCATTACTGAGGAGGAGGCCCAGGTTTGGCTCCTCCTCCACTTCTCCACATGAGCCTTCTCCAGGTCCACAAAGCACGCAGACCAGCGAAGCCAACTCCCATGATCCTCTTAGCAACTTCGCAAGGGTAAAGACCTGGTCTACTGGTCCAGGACTAGGACTGAAGACGCACTGATCCTCCTGACTCCGAGGTTCGACCATCGGTCTGCGCCTCCTGTCCAACACGTTGGAGTAAACTTTCCCTAGGAGGGTGAGAAGTGTGATCCCACGATAGCTGGTCCTCCTTTTTAAAACCGGGGACCACCGACCACTCCACAGGCATTGTTCCTGTCCTCCATGAGACACTGGAGACACGTGTCCATCATGAGCTTTTTGTTGTGGTTTAATAGAGCTTTAGTTTTTAGTTCTAGTTCCTCATGTCGTCGGCAGCGTTACATACGGTGGCCGACAGGTGCAAACACGCAGCAAACTTTAACACTTGCTCTTGTCAAAGGTGGACGTCTCCTCCTCTCCCTCTCCACTTTGCTCTGTCTGTGAAACTGCTTTAGAGCCTCTCTTCTACAAATCTTCTGAATCATAACTGTGGACTTGGATTTGGTCAGTTGGTCCCTCAACACAATTCTTTGAAGAGAAGACAGGCTTTAGGCGAGATGATTTGCCCTGTTGGCACACAGCTGGATATCTCATCGACTTGGAAGACTTGATGACGTGTCTGTCTCTGCTGTCATTTGTGGATTTTAAGGACGCATTTATAATCGGATTTATGATAACTGGTTCCTGCTTTTTGGAGTTGGCTGGTTCCTGGTTTATCTACCATCAAGGAAGTCGTTGGCAGCAAATTTGGACCCGAGCATGCTGCTTGCCTTATGATGGCTTGGTTCATGCATCGAGTACCCAGACTCATATAGTTTTTGGCAGAATGGATCAGATCTCAGGGATTATTCTTAGGCACGGTCCTTTGGTGTGACCAGGTAATTTGGACATTTTGGAACCAAGTGTACCAACGGACTCAAGGTAGATGTCATTAAAGTTCTGTCTGTCCCCAAAACAATCGTGTTTATCTGAATTTGGCTCCCTGACTGGCCTTGACAGGCCATCTTATCGTAATTTGCCTGGAAGTTTTGGAAACCTGATGCTCTGCGTCCCCCACCCCCCACCCCCACCCCCACCCCACCACCACCACCACCACCCCCCGCCCCCTCCTACCGGGAAATTCCATGAACTTTTCAGAGGAGCCCAGCTGAATAAACATTCGTCATCATTTCAGGACTCTGGATTCGTCTCTGGTCGTCCTCGGCACCCCCCGAGTGTGTCATTATGTGCTAGTGTGAGAGATTTTTTTTCATTATCACGCTGTTGACCTTCAACCAGAGGTTAAAAGCGTGTTAGGAATTTTTTTTTGTCTCCAAACCCTATGTGGCATTTTTCACCACTTTCTATTGTCTGTCCAAACAGGTCTCACTTGTTTATGAGTCTTTGAAGCTCAATGTGACTTATCTGTTTAAATAAAGGTTGAATGAATGAAAAAAAAAAAAAAACGGTCAAACACAGTCTTTTACATTATTATAGAATAGCAGCATAGTTATGTAGGTAATGTAATGAGACTCAAGTGTCACAGTTTACACTCTGTTTCCTTTTCTCATCACTCTGTTCACTGGTTGACTTTCTTCTCTGCTCTCCTGGGTTTTTCCTCTGCTGCTTCTACCAGCCTCTTTACATGCCACGCCTCTCTCTCTGATTGCTGCTGATGGTTTCCTCCTGTTTCTGGGTGTATATATACTTTCTGCTTTTTCTACTACATTGCCAGATCAATTGCTTGCTTCCAGCCACAGTTATCCAGCATACTCTCCTTGTTCACAGCTCTTTAGTCTTGTTGGAATGTTTTGGAAAACAGGATCTCCACTTATTTTTTACATAGCCTAACCTCTGATTTAATAATTTACACACCTCAAACCGTGACGTTTCAATGAACAGAAACTTCAGTCTGGAGCTGTGACTGTATCACATCATAGTTTTAGAGAAAAAAGCTCATGCCCGTTTTATAAAAATTAGCGTATTTCCAAAGATACTTGTTTTATCGAACATCTGGTTCAAGTTCAAACAAAGTCTGTGCAGGGACACAAACGACTCTGTAGAAAGTGTTAATGTTGAGTCTTAAACAGATTTTTATTCACTAAAAAAGTCCTGAAAAGAAGCAAATCAGAAATTTTTTACCTCTTATTGAATCAAAAGAGACAAAACAAGTGATGTTAAAGGAAATGTGTAGTCCGGTCTTAATGTAGCGTCGTTGCTAACTGGTTGTTTGGCTGTTTCTACCTGAAAGATGGAATCTGTGTCAGGACTGTAGCTTGTTTCCTGATTCTTTAAGATGGTCTCAGACTGGGACAGGGTTGTCCCACAGAGGAGGGTTCATCTTCTCATGTCTGTTTCTCATGGTCGCCCTCTGTTCCAGCAAGCTGCTGCAGTGGCACCTTCTCACCACCGGGGGCGCTGCAGGACATCACACCGCTCCCCTCTGCTGACAGCTTGTTGCTGAGTTCAGCACTCACGTCTCTGTTCCTGTTGGCCTCATCAGTAGGCTGATCATTCATTGTGCTGTTTCCGTGGGGGTCGTCGTTGAGCATAGGGTTGTTGTTGGGGGCGGGGTTTGTGACCACACCCATGAAGAGGGGCACCAGAGACGTGTCGTCAATGAGGGCAAAGACAAATGGGGAGTTGACAGAGAAGTGGGACATGGATCGCGTGATTGTCACAACCGTGGTGGCAGACGCTTCAACACCTTCTTCGCTGAGTTCCACGGTGGTGGCGTGACGGACGCTCGACACCCGGAGGGGCTCGTCTGAGATTCCAGAGAGGTCGGGACCAGAAAACAGAGAGCCGAGTCCTACCAGAGACATTAAAGACAGAAAAGGGTCATCAATTATTACCATATAAACTGTTGATTCTTCACGCACTTCCATGTCCGCTCTGACATCTGGACAGAGAAAATTAAATGTTCTCATCAAAAACTTTCAGGTCCTTAAAGATAGAGATCTGGTGACCTGTACATCTGTCCCTGAGACCTGATCCTGACTAGTCCCTTTTCATTCAATACTAAACTTGTTTCTGACCAGACTGAGGCTGTTGGTCAACATTCATTCAACCTTTATTTAGGTAAATCCCATTGAGCCTGGAGGACTCATTTACAAGAAAGACCTGATTTCAACAAAGATTGATGACAACAATGGACAACAGCTACAATAATAGACAGTTATAAAAAGTCATACTGATTTTTTTTTACAAATAGGATGGCTAAAAAAAAAAAAGTAACAAAAAAACAGCTAGATTCTAAGGCAAATGTAGAAAACTAAAAACAGGAACATGTCTGCATTGGTCCCTGCCAGGAGTCCAACAGATTCTTAAAGCCACTTAAAGAGGTCAAAGGTCAAGAGCTTCAGATCTTTTTACAAGATATTCCAAGAAACAGGAGCGGATTAGGAGAAGGTCCTTTTGTCTAGTTCAGTCCTCACTGAGGGAACACTGCAGGTAATAATGTCCTGAGAGCGCACGCTGTAGCTGCACTCACACAGAGACATGTAGGAGGAGATGTATGAAGGCAGCAGACCAGGAAGTGATTTAAAGATGAAGATGTACCAGTGAGAGAGTCTGCGTGAAGTTAATGATGTCCAGTTAACCAGTGAATACTGGGTGCAGTGGTGGGTAGGATAATCACAGCCAGTTATGAATCTTAGTGCACCATGATAGACAGCATCCAACATCTGCAGGGTTCTTATAGGAGTGTTCGTGTAGGGAGGTGCTTCAGACATGTCAGACTGGGAGGAGACCCTGGGAAAGACCCAGGACACGCTGGAGAGTCTACGTCTCTTGGTTGGCCTGGGAATGCCTTGGGGTCCTCGCAGAAGAACTGGAAGAGGTGGCAGGGGAAAGAGATGTCTGGACCTCCCTGCTCAAGCTGCTGCCCCTGAGACCTGACTTCAGAACAAGAGGAAGATAATAAGTGGAGGGATGGATGGATGGATGGATGGATGGATGGATGGATGGACGGACGGACGGACGGACGGACGGACAGACGGACAGCTGCATGCTTCTCTCATCACTATTTTCATTAACAACCAACCTGTCTGCAACAGTCCTGTGATTACCACCTGAAGTTCAGTCATTGTGAGGCGTGGCTGAAGCTACATATGCCTAAACTAGTCCAACAATCAATGCCGGGTTGGTGTTGCTGCTCAGGAGCTCCATGTGGAAGATCAGATATGAAGGACGAAGACCTGACCACCCAAAGAAAAGAAGACCAACCCTCCCAGGATGAACTGCTGAATCAGGACATGTTATTAAGAAGGTGAAAGATGGGTTGGGGCGGTGTTAGACCACCAAGGCTGCTCAACTAGCTGTTAAAGAGTTTCTTCGCTCACCCATCTTTGTCAGTGCCTCCTCCAGCTCCTGGCGGAATTCGAGCTTCACTTTGGGTAAACTGACCATCGTTGCTTTTTCCTGAGGTAGACGTCTGTAGAGGTTCGATATGTTCAGTTTGGGAAGTACCGAGGACACGTTTCCTCTGGGTAGGACCACCAAGAAACTGGTGTTACCTTTGAAGGGGAAACTGGCCACCTGGACGAGAAAGAAAACTTACAGAAGACACAATGAACGTGCTGACAGAATGGGCAGTGGAAGTCAATGAGAGTTTAGGTGTGCACTCTTTTGTGTGTGTGTGGAGGGGGGGGGGGGGGGGGGGACGACT
>NC_056511.1:1934854-1945762 GCF_014905685.2 Nematolebias whitei | reverse complement strand
CCTACATTTTCATGTATATGTTGTTTATTCAGTAAAAATGATGTGTGCGTATGAAAAGTTTACTTAGCAAACTTTTGAAAGGTTACTCGTTAGAGGGAGTCATGTGACCTGTGATATCACCATGATGGACATCCCTACTGATGGAAACACATTATGAAATGAGAAAATACCAATCTACTGCAGTTTGATTTTAAAATGGAACAGAAGAAATGAAAAGCTGGATAATGTGACGACAGTCGGGTGGATTCTGAGCTATTTAAAGTTTAAATTACATTTTCAGGTTAATCTAGTTGGCTTTCAAAGAACACAAACTTTTGACAGGATTTGAAATTTGTTCATTAATTTCAGTGCGTAAAGGTAAAAAATAAATGCTACAAAAAATGAAAAGTGATAGCAGTAACATCTGGAATAAGTTAAATATTCTGATTTGTTTTAATGGTTTCGATGGCACGATGTCTGCAGAGGTAGAGTCAAAATGAAGTGAAACCCCAATAAAGAAAGAAGTAAAGGCGAAGAGAATCAGTAAAGTGTGAATCCTGACTTCTTTCACGCAGTCAGCCAGACATGTTTAGTAGTTAGTGGCATCCCAGTGAAGCTGGGGTTACCTGGGCCTGCAGGTCTGAGTCGTCCATCATACGTAGAGGGTACTGGGCCGATTTCATCATGTCCACCGAAACAGAGTTCTGGTTGTCCAGATAAAACACCCCCTTTGAGGTCACCAGGGGGTCAAACTGGGTCTTCCACTCCCCTGACAAACAGAAGAAATCTCATCTCACAAACTGCAGACAAAAACTTGAAGTATATTTTTATTAGAATAGATTAGCTTACTGAAATGTGCGGATATGTATATTTCTTATTGTATTTTTATATTGTATGATATCGTGTTAAAACACAATCTGATTTCCAATTCAGTTTTTGGTACAGAATGTAATTTTTCATTCCACGACTACAAATCCCAACAGACCCCACCATTTTTAGAGCACAAGATGGCAATATCTTATTGGCTGAGAGCTGTCACATGATTTAGTGTGATAACTTTCCATGAGCTTTGATGAGGACATCTGCAGAGGTGTGGCCAAGCTCTGAAGAAAATGTGTATACCGACTGACGCTAGACACCATTACTTGTGACCGCATGGAGAGGCGGTGATGGTCCAGGGCTGGTGAGTTTGTACTTTACATGTGTAACTTAAAGTAAACTTTTCAAGATGCAACTGTCACCTCCACGAGTCTGATTCAGACCATTAGAACACAGGAATAGAGAGGAATACTTTCAAGCTCAACAACATAGGTTGTGCAGCCATCCTGATAAACAAGGTTGTACTGCAGAGCCTCGTGTCAACATGGATACATGACAATTGTATCCGATCGACTCTGTGCCGCAGAATGTTAGCACTGACGGGAGCTCTGCTTCGACTCAATCTTTTTTGTTCCTGTTTCTTTTGTTTGAACTTTTTTTGCCCCTACACTGCACATCTACAGTACGGGTATGACTGTGACACACTTGTGGAGTTTTCTGTGTCGCTGCTTTGCCATTGTGGATCTTGTCAATGTAGTTCAGTCCTTCCAGCCTCGGGCTCAGACCTGTCATGGCGGCCGTCTCCATGATCCTCCATCTGCCTGCACGGACCTAACTACGGACCCGTTCAGTTCCACGGGGAAACCTTGGATGTTCTCTGTCTGCCGGACCCAGTTCTGGAAGACAGTCTGAGAGGGAAGCTGCTGTGGTCCTTATCATCAAGCTGCTGATGGGACCTTCTAACAAGACTTGCTAACACTGCTAACAAGACCACGCTGCTAACAGTAGCATGGTGTCAAATGGGGCCACATTGCTAAGTTAACCACATTGTCATCAGAACCACTCTGCCAGTAGGACCGTGCTGCTGGAGATTTATTTCTTTTTCACTTTTGGCACCTTGTTTTTGTAGTTTTGTTGCATGCTTTGTATTTGTTGTTGCTGTTTTTTTGTTTGTTTGTTTTTTTGGTGAGTCGAGACAGTTCTTCTCGTCCTGAGCATTTCATTGTATTGTTGACCTTGTGTTGATTTTTGCATATGACAAAAAAAAAAAACCTGATGCTGAACCCTACTTTCCATTACTCCTAATGTTTTACTGGAATATTTACCGATGTGAACCTCCTGATGTGTGCCGCTAACAGAGAAGTGTTTGGTAAAATTATTCACCTTTGAAGTAAACAGCATTCATGAGCATGAGCACTATGCCATGTGGAATACTTTCCAGGAAGTTGGGAATGTGACCATTGGTAATGTTCTCCACCCACTGGTTGACCTCTTCCACAGAGACCAGAGGGAAAGGCCGTGATTGGTATCTGAGAAAGAAAAACCACCACATTAAAGATAAATGTGATTGATGTCAGGACAGAATAGCTCTGTTTGTTGGTGTAGGTGTAGGAAAAATATCTATCTATTTTAACCTCTTTAAACTATTTGTACTCTTTAGTTTGTACAACTTTATGTCATTTTAATGATTGTAACCAACTCATTCATGCCATTCAGTGCCAGTTCAAGCCATCACCACTGTCTTCGAGGCCAACATTTCCATCAACATCTACCAAGAAACAGCTCAGTTCACAAAGCTGCTGAGACATCAGCTCAGACTTTATCATTTCCAAACTCTCCGGGGTCCACCACTCTGCAGATAAACCTGTGGAAAACCTTTAGGACACTCCGAAGGTCAGACTGTGGAATGCTCAGAGGAATGAGCTCTATGTCAGACTCTAGCACATATGTGTCATACTCAAGGCCAAATGTGTCCCTAGTTGATAGATTATCTGGCCCCCAAGATGATGTGTGAAACGTAAAATACTTCTATCTCTTTCATTTTTTTCCAGTAATCTTTGATTGTGATACCAAAAGCACGGCAGAGAACATCAAATGAGACCAATCAATCTCTTGTTGAGGAACCTGTGACCAAGAAATATGTTGGGTATCTGATTTGTTTATTTAGATTCTGAAATTGGCCCTTAGTTTGAAAAAGGTTTTAATTTTGACCCCCTTTTGTAAGTGAGTTTGACACCCCTGATCTAGCAGGTTCAAGGTCATAGGTCATGGTCTCTTCTCACTAAAAATTATATAGCAACTCGATTTAGGTTTGGAAGGTTTCGTCTGAAGGAACCAGAAGACTTCTGGACCAGCATCTTTTGGAGACATGAGACCATCATATGACTCTTGGGCCTTAATGCCAAACACTAGCTGTCAGCACGGAGGTGGAGGGCTGATGGTTCAGGCTACTATCAGTCACTGAATGGACCAGGAACTCCTCTGGAGACCAAAGGTTTTTGGAGTCCAACAGCTTAAGCTTGGAGCAAACTGGATCCAACAGGACCATGATCCCAAACACAGCAGCTGTGGTGGACCTTCAGAGGAGGGTCCAGCTCTACACAAACATTTCTGCAAGCTGTAGAATCACAAAACGAGGCTTGAACAGCCTTCCTTGGGTTAGGGTGTGGGTTAAGGCTTTACTTGACTCACAACCAAGAAAACTCATGTTTGTTCAAGATATTTCTCTTCACTGCCAAATTACAAATAAGTTTTTATCTTCCAGAACAAGAGGACTCTGAAATGAATAATCCCATTTTTTCCCAAAGTTTCCTAAATAAAGCTCATACCTGGCCAAAGACTCCTCAATGAAAGACGTCTTCACTTCAAACCCTTGTGAATAAAAAGAAAAATGCAGAATATGGAGATGAAATTTACATCAAATGTATGAAAATGTGACGACCAATCACCAACAAAGCGGTGCTCATTGTCTCAAACCTGGTCTCAGGTACATTCTCGCTGCTACCTCCAACGATGTGTGGCTGAAATGAGGTAGAAGGCTTCCCAGGACATGATGGTAACATGGCAGGTGTTGGGCATGAAGGCTCTGCAGAAGAAGCTTCTCTGTCTCGTTGTGAGCACCTGAGAGAATCACGTTGTTTAGCCAACAGATACAGTGAGGAAAATGAGTGTACGTATTTGAACACCCTGCAACTTTGCAAGTTCTCCCACTTAGAAATCACGGAGGGGTCTGAAATTTTCATCTTAGGTACATGTCCACTGTGAGAGACATAATCTAAAAAAAAATTTTAAATACAGAAATAACAATGTATGATTTTTTAAACAATTTATTTGTGTGTTACTGCTGCAAATAAGTATTTGAACACCTGCCAATCAGCAACAGTTCTGGCCCTCAAAGACCTGTTAGTCCACCTCTAAAAAGTCCACCTCCATTCCACTTCTTATTCTAAATGAGAAGCACCTGTTTGAGGTGGTTAGCTACATAAAGACACCTGTCCACCCCACACAATCAGTAAGACTCCAACTACTGACATGGCTAAGACCAAAGAGCTGTCCAAATGGTAAATGGACTGTACTTATATAGCGCCTTTCTATCTTATTTCAAGATACTCAAAGCGCTTTACACAACAATCTGTGTCCTCATTTACCCATTCATACAGCTCTATACTAGATCCCTACAAAGCCAATTGAACAAATCATTCTAAAGAGACTAATCAGAGCTTTATCACATTCAATCACTGATGGGACACACAACGGAGGCTATGAGGGGTTCAGTGTCTTGCCCAGGGACACTTCGGCATGTGACTGCTGGTGGATTCGAAACCCCAACTCTCACATTGGAGGACGACTGCTCTAACCACTCAGCCACAGCCGCCCCAAAGACACCAGAGACAAAGTTGTAGACCTCCACAAGGCTGGAAAGGGCTACGGGGCAATTGCCAAGCAGCTTGGAGAAAAAAGATCAACTGTTGGAGCAATTATTAGAAAATGAAAGAAGCTAAACATGACTGTCAGTCTCCCTCGGACTGGGGCTCCATGCAAGATCTCACCTCGAGGCGTATCAGTGATCCTAAGAAAGGTGAGGAACCAGCCCAGAACTACACGGGAGGAGCTGGTCCATGACCTGAAGAGAGCTGGCACCACTGTTTCCATGGTTACTTTGGGTAATACACTAAGATGTCATAGTTTAAATCATGCATGGCACGGAAGGTTCCCCTGGTTAAATCAGCACACGTCCAGGCCTGTCTGAAGTTTGACCATGACCATCTGGATGATCCAGAGGAGTCATGGGAGAAAGTTCTGTGGTCACATGAGACCAAAATAGAACTTTTTGGTGTTTTTGGGATGGTATTCATCATTCTTCGTCCTCCCAACACGGCGAGTGGAATTAAGACCATCCCTACTGTGAAGCATGGGGGTGGAAGCATCATGCTCTGGAGGTGTTTTTCTGCACATGGGACAGGGCGACTGCACTGTATTAAGGAGAGGATGACCGGGGCCATGTAGTGAGAGATTCTGGGGAACAACCTCCTTCCTTCAGTTAGAACATTGAAGATGAGTCGTGGCTGGGTCTTCCAACATGACAATGACCCGAAGCACACAGCCAGGAGAACCAAGGAGTGGCTCCGTAAGAAGCATATCAAGGTTCTGGAGTGGTCTAGCCAGTCTCCAGACCTAAACCCTATAGAAAATATTTGGAGGGAGCTCAAACTCCGTGTTTCTCAGTGACAGACCAGAAACCTGTTGATCTAGAGAAGATCTGTGGAGGAATGGACCAGAATCCTGCTGCAGTGAACCTGGTGAAGAACTACAGGGAACATCTGACCTCTGTAACTGCAAACAAAGACCACTGCACCAAATATTAACACTGATGTTCACAGATGTTCAAATACTTGTTTGCAGCAGTAACACACAAATAAATTATTAAAAAATCATACATTGTGATTTCCTGAGTTTTTTTTATTTTTTAGATCATGTCTCTCACAGTGGACATGCACCTAAGATGAACATTTCAGATCCCTCCGTGATTTCGAAGTGGGAGAACTTGCAAAGTTGCAGGGTGTTCAAATACTGGTTTTCCTCACTGTACATTGACTCGTCAGGTTTAGCAGCGACTTGCATCA
Organism: Nematolebias whitei; assembly: GCF_014905685.2. Lineage (NCBI taxonomy): Eukaryota > Metazoa > Chordata > Actinopteri > Cyprinodontiformes > Rivulidae > Nematolebias > Nematolebias whitei. The sequence continues at coordinate 1,939,841 of NC_056511.1, read as the reverse complement.
GGGCATGTTGCAAGAATCACATGAAAACACAGCGGTCTGTTTTTGGTCCAAATATTTGTTTCTGGAGACATTTATGGTTAGAAAATCCACAGACTAGGCAATTATGATCTGACCTCAAACCAGTCTGTGTGGAAATCAATGTAGCTAGCTGCCAAAATGCACCTTTTTCCAGGCAGCAGATTAGTTGCAACATCAAGAAATCATCATGGTATGTGTGGATACATCACAGAGAAAGACTCCAACGTCAGAAAAAGAGTAAGTACGCTCAATCATCCAGATCAGTAAATCACAAAAAAGTTGAATCATGTCATCTGGACAGTTTCTTTTTTGAAGAAACATTTCAAAAGACTTCATCAGTCTGAGGCCTTCCAACACAATCTGTCATATAAATAGCACCTTATTGACATGTTTCAGTAGAATAGAATAGAATAGAATAGAATAGAATAGAATAGAATTCAACTTTATTGTCATTGCACATGTCACAAGTACAAAGCAACAAACTGCAGTTTGCATGTATCCAGAAGTGCTTAGCAAAAAAAAAAAAAAAAAAAGAAATTGGTAGATATATATTACAATATACAGTAAGTTTCTTTGAATATACTAAAAGTATAAATATATACATGTTGCGAGTGTACAGACTATGAACAGGTTATAAATATAAAGGGGTATAAACAAACTATATAAAAGAAAATATATATATAAGTATGTGAGTACTTCAGCCCAGTGATGCTCCGGTGATGTGTTGGGCGGCTTTCATCACCCTCTGCAGCGCCTTCCGGTCTGAGGCAGAGCAGCTCCCATACCAGACTGTGATGCAGTTGGTCAGGATGCTCTCAATGGTGCAGCGGTAAAAGTTCACCAGGATGTCTGAGGACAGGTGGTTCTTCCTCAGAGTCCTCAGAAAGAAAAGGCGCTGGTGAGCTTTCTTGACCAGCTTGGAACAGCCGGTCGTCCAGGTGAGATCCTCGGATATGTGGACACCCAGGAACTTGAAGCTGTTCACACGCTCCACCACCATCCCCTTGATGTAGATGGGTGGATGTGGGCCAGAGGTCCTTCTGAAGTCCACGATGAGCTCCTTAGTCTTCTCAGTGTTGAGCAGCAGGTTGTTGGTGTCACACCTATAAGCGGTCTCATAGTTGTTGTTTTTTTATGAGGCCGATTACCGTGGTGTCATCTGCAAACTTAATGATGGTATTGGAACTAACAGGTTTGCAGTCATGGGTGAAGAGGGAGTAGAGGAAGGGACTCATCACACAGCCTTGTGGTACACCGGTGTTAATAGTGATGGTAGATGAGCATTGGTTATCCAGCTGGACATGTTGGGGTCGGTAGGTCAGAAAGTCCAGTAACCAGTTGCACATGAGGGAACTGATGCCCAAGTCTGTGAGTTTTGTGATGAGTTTTGAGGGGATGACTGTGTTGAATGCTGAACTAAAATCTATGAACAGCATCCGGGCAAAGGTGTTTTTGTTATCCAAGTGTGAGAGAACAGAGTGCAGCGCTATGGAGACTGCATCCTCTGTGCTCCTGTTCTGGTGGTATGCAAATTGTTGGGGGTCCAGGGTGGGGGGGACAGGATTTGAGGTGTACTAGGACCAGCTGCTCAAAACACTTTGTGATGATGGAGGTGAGGGCTACCGGACAGTAGTCGTTGAGTCAGAGTCAGAGATTCTTTATTGTCATTGTCACCTCATGTGGTACATGTGGTGGAGCGAAATTATGTCCACAGGGTCCCAGTTACATCCAACAATAAAATGTATAAGAAAAACAGTAATAACATCTAAGATATGAACTAAGAAAAACATCAACTAAAAATACACTAAGCACTCATAACATAAAACATTGAACATCAGCACAAACATGAACATGAGTCTGTGAGCAGATGTGCACGCATGAACACATCCAACATTGAAACAGATCAGCAGCAACATGAAACAGATCAGCAGCAACATGAAACAGATCAGCAGCAACATGAAACAGATCAGCAGCCACATTGAAACAGATCAGCAGCAACATGAAACAGATCAGCAGCAACATGAAATAGATCAGCAGCAACACTGAAACAGATCAGCAGCAACATGATGTGATTTTTCACAGTGATTATTCTGGTTAGAGATTCATGAGTCTAACAGCCTCAGGGTAGAAGCTGTTCCTCAGTCTAGTGGTTCTACACTTAATGCTCCTCAACCTCCTTCCTGAGGGGAGCGGGTCAAAAAGTGTGTGTGCTGGGTGAGTGGGGTCCTTCATGATGCAGGTGGCCCTCTTCCTGCATCTGGAGGTGTAGATGTCTGTGATGGTGGGGAGACTGACTCCAACATCTTCTGTGCAGCCTTCACCACTCTCTGCAGAGCTTTTCTTTCTGCAGCTGTGCAGCCTCCATGCCACACGTTGATGCTGGAGCACAGGATGCTCTTCACTGCACACCTGTAGAAGGAAGTGAGGACTGAGCTTCCAGACTTGCTGCTGACAACCAAAACCAGCTGATCACATGCTCAAGAAGGACCATCAGCCTAACAATGGATCATTAGCACACTGATGGCTGTTTACTACTCGCAGAGGGCTGAGTGATACTAGCAATCACAGCATTGTAAGAGGGGGACAGTTGAACCTGGAGGCTCCACCCCTGTTTAATGATGGATGGTTTCTTTTCACAAAGATGGCCTCCTTTACTCCTCTCTCAAACCATCGTTCCTCTCTGTCCAGGATGTGAACATCTTCATCCCTGAAAGAGTGACCGCTGGCCTGGAGATGAGTGTAGACCTCAGAGTCCTGGCCTGATGATGTTGATCTTCTGTGCTGGGCCATCCTTTTGGCCAGTGGCTGTTTAGTTTCCCCGATGTAAGACTGATCACCCTCCTGACACTGAACAACATACACAACATTACTCTGTTTGTGCCGGGGGACTGGATCTTTGGGATGAACCAGTCTTTAATGTATTTTGGGGTTTAAAAGCCACTGGGACGTTATGTTTAGAAAACAAACATCTCAGTTTCTCTGATACTCCCTCAACATATGGAATGACCACTGGTCTGGGTCTGGGTTCCTCCTTTTCACCTGTTGGCTGACTGGAGTCCTGTTTGGGTTTCTTCTCTGCTTTCAGGAAGGCCCAGTTAGGATATCCACATTGCTCTAGAGCCTGTCTTGTGTGGGATTTCTCCTTCTGCCTGGCTCCTGAGCTAGTGGGGATGCTGTCTGCTCTGTGGTACAGAGTCCTGATGACTCCTAACTTGTGCTCCAAAGGGTGATGGGAGTCAAATGCATCTTGAACTGGCTGTAACTACAGTACCCACCACTGCACCCAGTATTCACTGGTTAACTGGTCACCATTAACTTCACACAGACTCTCCCACTGGTACATTTTCATCTTTAAATCACTTTTTGGTCTGTTGCCTTCATACATCTCCTCCTACATGTCTCTGTGTGAGTGCAGCTACAGCGTGCGCTCTCAGGACATCATTACCTGCAGTGTTCCCTCAGTGAGGACTGAACTAGACAAAAGGACCTTCTCCTACTCCGCTCCTGTTTCCTGGAATATCTTGTAAAAACACCTGAAGCTCTCGACCTTTGACCTCTCTAAGTCTCTAAGCTTCAAAAATCTGATAAGTTCCCGCAAGAACCAGCACAGACATGTTCCTGTTTTTAGTTTTCTACACCGCCTAACATTCTAGCTGTTTTTGTTGTTTTTTTAAACCATTTTCTTTCATTTTATTCTTCTCAGTTGATAAGCTTTTTTATAAAACGATTGTCTCCTGTTGTCATCACTCTTTGTTAAAATCAGGTCTCTCTTGTAAAAGAGTCCTCGAGGCTCAATGAGACTAATCTGTAGAAATAAAGGTTGAATGAAAAAAAAAGATGCTTGGAGTTTATGGGTCGACGTCCCCTCTGGAGAGCTGTGAGGATTACTGGACCCAGCGTGATGTGGAGATGAGAATGATAAGTAAAACAGTTGGCTCAAAGAGGAAACAGAGTCTGACAAACCTACGGTGAGATGAGCGAGTGCAAAGGCCAAGCTGAGCGGGGACAGGATGACGTTGGGCTGCTGTGGGCTGACAGGAAGTTTGTCCAGCAGCTTTAAACCCAGTCGCTCTACAGCGCCCCCGATCGCCTTGTAGTCCTCATGGCTGAATGTTCCTCCACAGTCATGAACCTTCTTCTTTTCCTCTTCAGCGGTGGAGCTGGAAACTTCTGGAGCTGCCGTACTGAGCTCGTCCTGACGAAACACAGGCAAAGTTTGCTTTGTGACGGTTTCATAAAATGAAACAAATGACAGTTAAAGCTTCAGCTCGGCTCAGCTCACCAAAAAGAGACGGCTCTTTAGGAGCCGTAATGTTCACCCCTAGTTAAAACAACCAATCAACTGCCAGCTTTTAGTTCATGGAAACCGTAAAATTGTTCTTACAGTCAGAACCGGTTGGCAGAGACAAAGCAGGAGAAGAAGAAGACACGACTTCATGTCCAAAGCAGCAGCCTGAAAACAGAAACACCGACTATGATTGATCAGATTCATCACAGCAGCAGCCTCTCCGGTTCTTAGGATTACAAACCTTTACCGGTAAATCTACTCCATACAGTTACTCACAACTTTTAATTCCAGTCTGTAAAGGGTTTCTCAAACTTAAACCAATTAGAAATGTGTTCTCCTTGGTGACTGATGAATACTCCATGAAGGCAACGGTGCCAACGAGGCACAAATATCAGAAAAATTAGATTGTTTTCTGTATCCTTACAACATGCAGCTTCAGATATTTTTAACAAAACGTCTCTTTGAAGATATTCCCTGGACCTAAGGATGTCTTTATTTGTGTCTCCATCAACAAGCTTCTTGTCAAATCCTGCCTGATATTTGACTGCTCTTCTTCTTCTTCTTCTTCATATTATCACTATTATTATTATTATTATTATTATTATTATTTATTATTATTATTACTATTATTATTATTATTATTATTATTATTATTATTATTATTATTATTATTATTATTAT
>NC_056511.1:1931225-1934844 GCF_014905685.2 Nematolebias whitei | reverse complement strand
ATTATTATTATTATTATTATTATTATTATTATTATTATTATTATTATGGTAAATGGTAATGGTAAATGGAGCTTACTTCTATAGCGCCTTCCAGCCCCCTATGAGGGGCCCCAAGGCGCTTTACAGTACCAGCCATCCACCCATTCACACGCACATTCATACACCGGTGGCGGTAGGCTGCCATGCAAGGCGCCATCCAGTCCCACCGGGAGCAACTCGGGGTTAAGTGTCTTGCCCAGGGACACAACGGCACATGGTGTGGGAAGTCGGGATTCGAACCTCCAACCTTCCGATCAGAGGTCGGCTGCCACTACCACTGCACCACGGCCGCCCATTATTATTATTATTATTTATTATTATTATTATTGTTATTATTATTATTATTATTATTATTATTATTATTTTTTTTTATTATTATTATTATTATTATTATTATTATTATTATTATTATTATTATTATTATTATTTATTATTATTTTAACTACAATACAACAAACTCCTCATGTAAATGTTTTATTTTAAGCTTGTCCTGATCACCTTTTATTAACACTGTTTTGTTAACTTATTGTGTAAATAAAGTTTTGTTAAAAATCAAAAAATCTTCTTCTTCTTCTTGTTCTTGTTCTGAGAGGAGGGTGCGTGGAGGAGCGGAGGAAGAGCGAGTGTGAGAATAGTTGTTTATTCTATATCTGTGACTTTTCTTTCTCACAGTTTTCTCACTGGGTGTTAATGTTATTTGTTTAAAATGTGATTTTGTGTCAGTCTCGCCACGTTTTAAGGGTTTTATTTTTGGTTTGGGTGTGGCCGTCAGGTGCACCTGGCTGGCCGGCGTCTAGACGCCATGGTGGTGGAGAGCACTGGGAACTTCTCCGCGCTGACACGTAAGAACGGCATCAAGGTGGTGCTGGTTCTTCGTGCAGCGTGGAGGAAGTTTGTTTGGCGGTGGGGGAGGTGGTTGGACACGGGTCCATCAAGTCCGCAGCCCGCATGAACGGGGCTGTAGTGATTTTTGTTGATACCGTGGAGAAAGCTCGGCAGCTGGTCGAGGCTGGCGTCTCAGTGGGAGACTTGTTTTTGCAGGTGTCACCACTGGTGCTGCCAGCCTCCAAGATAACTCTGTCTAATGTCCCCCCGCTTGTTAGTGACGAGTTTCTAATCAAGGAACTGGCCAGACACGGGAAGGTGGTGTCCCCGATCAAAAAAATCTTGACGGGGTGTAGATCACCCCTTCTCAAACACGTCGTCTCTCACAGGAGACAACTGTTCATGATCCTGAACAAACGGGGGGAAGAGTCTAACTTCAGGTTTCATGTCAAACTGGATGATTTTGATTATCTTTTGTTCGCTACTTCAGCGAACATGAAATGTTTTGGATGTGGCCAAGAGGGGCACGTAATTAAAACGTGCCCAAACAGAGCCCGGCCGGTTCCGCCCGCTGCTGCGGAGGACCCCCCGGCTCCCGCCGGTCCCCCTCCCGCTGCTGCTGCGGGGGGGTCCAATGCTGTTTCTGCCGCTGGTCCCCTCCCACTGCTGCTGCGGGGGGGTCCAATGCTGTTGCTGCCGCTGGTCCCCCTCCCGCCGCTGCTGCGGGGGTTCCACAGCCCCCGCTGACGGGGTTTGTATTAATGTTGCTGTTTAATACACCATATTATTTTACATTATCATTGTTTAGTGTATATCTTAGAACCTTGTGTTCTGTTTTGGTTTTTTTTACTTTATATTTTTGCTATTTTTGGGTGTAACTGGGACTTTGTGTACACGATGTCATTCCAGCTCATATACCACATTTGATGAGAACGATGTAGGGGAATACATGTACAGGATATTGGACTTCTGGTCCGGTCAAACCCGTACCCTTTAACAGGTTTTACTCTGGACCGGCCTCACCTCAAACATATATCAACCATGAGTTCTTGTAACGAACTTAATTCCTGTCCCTCGAAGAAAACACGAAGAATCCGTAATTTAAGTACAGTTCTGTAATGTTTATTTTCAGTTTGAATCGTGACATGGAAATTATGGCAAATATTGAATATGAATATGAACCAATAATATTATTTTAGAAAGTAAATGGCATACATCTGAGGACTTTGAGAAGGGGTTTTGATTCAATTTGGACTAAGGTCTAGCTCTTAACGTTAAAATTTAGGTACGTTTATCTCAGATTCATGAATTAAATTATCTAAACAAACTCAGTTGGCACTGTTCAGTGGTCCTCTCATCAGAAGGAAGATGTTCATCTCTCATTACCACAGCGGATGCATGAAGGAAGCCGGTGGCTCGCTGTCCCAAGAAGGATGTAATTTCTCAGGGCTGCGGTTTGTTCGGCTCATACCTTTAGCTCCAGGGTGTTTGAGGTTTTTCAGGATGTCCACCATCTCTCAGCTGGACACGTCTTCCATCATATGGCTGTTGTTTCTCAGAGAGTCTCATCAACTCTCCACAACCACTCATTCCATCTGCTCAGCTCAGCTGATGATCCCAAGCCAACCTTTAAAGTCTCGCTGTACATATTCTCTGATGGAAACTCCAAAACAGCCGAATTGATCCTTTACTCCAAAGTCGAGCTCACAGCTTCTCCAGATTATTCCACCATTCATGAGTGCTGCCAGGGAGATCACAGTCCTGATAACAGCTGCTCCAATTCCCTGTCACAGCTCCACATTCAGTCCGAGCACTGTCAAGCTTCAACACCTCCACACGAATTTGTAGACAACCAGATTCCACCAACCAAACAGTAGAATCTAGTCGTCATCATGAATCCAATTTGTCCTTTAGAGTTCAGAGGGTCCTCCTTACCCTGACTCCTGTCAGGAGAAGTTGATCGATTTTGTCGAGAGACCAGCTGATCCTTCCAATTAAGAGGTATGCAGGAAAAAAAAGAGGCTTTTTAAGGTTCACAGGACAAAAGAGCTCAGCAGGGAAGCGGGTGGTGGTGGTGGGGGGGGGGGTGTAGGGAAAAAAACACGTCTGGTTTCACCGTAGAGTAGCAAGAAAAAGTAGTTGGCTTCAGGAGTCTCAAAGTCTGGTGACAGCATAGAAGGTGAATTACACGAAGAGGGTCCAGAATCATGCAACATGTCATGGTGGTCCCAACTGTAGATTTTAACACACACAGAGGTGGTTAACGAAGAAACTTCCTGTGTCAGAGCAGGATGCCAGTATCTGTCCCAGATTAGCAGGAAAGGAGGTTGTAGGGTAGACGTGGTGTCTCTGAGGACATTTGTCTTAAGTTTCTTGGAAGGATGGATGCTACAACGACAATAAAAAACTTGAACTTTCTTCTTGTCCTTGTTCTTCTTTTTGGCAGAATTGGTAGAGTTCGTTTAAACTGGTTGGTTTCGTGCACCAGCACATTTTGTGTCGTGTTGAGGTTTAGGCTTTATGAAGTCCGCTCCAGACGTCGACAGTCAGCCTGATTGTTCCAGTCAGAAACTTCTTCTGAGTCTTTATATGAAAGTGATTATTCTGAAATCTGAAGGACTCGAAAAGACGTTCCCAACATGACCACTAACAGAAAGCTCCAATTACTATTATTATTATTATTATTATTATTGTTGTTGTTGTTATTGTTGTTGTTGTTGTTGTTGTTGTTGTTGTTGTTGTTGTTGTTGTTGTT
>NC_056511.1:1926465-1931215 GCF_014905685.2 Nematolebias whitei | reverse complement strand
TTGTTGTTGTTGTTGTTGTTGTTGTTGTTGTTGTTGTTGTTGTTGTTCAGAAGAATGTGTGGATATATTTAACCCGTATGCATAGATTTGACCTTGCAGAGAGACATTAGAGAAGATCCACAATAAAGTCAAACTTGTTTTTAAAATGATTAAAGTTTGTTGTAGAAAGATTCCACTCTGTCAAAAGAACAACTCTAATAAATCCTTGAAAGATCTAAATTATTACAACTGTTGTGACATGTGGATGGAAACATCTGGTCCCAGCTGGACACTCACAAAAAACATTTAGGTTTGTTCCCTTCAACTATAAACCTTTTATGTAAACATGAGCCGAACGACATAAATTAATTAAAAGTTTTCTGTCAGAACTTGAAATGTTAAACAACTTGAATAAACTCCAGAACACTTTCAGTTTGGTCCCGTTCTTGTCTCGGGAGCCACGTTGGGTTTTGATGAGCTCTTCAACAACCAAACGTAATTTTAATATTCGTCTTCAACAGCTGACCCAAACTGAACGGTTCTGTTGGTACTATCGATGGCGTCAGACCCGTTTTCACTAAAGCCCTGCGGTTTCTGTCTCCGATCAGGATGGGTTCAGATATGGCAGCCATGTTTGCCCCCAGACTAAAGGTTATTGTTCCAGAAGCGTTTGTGGCTGAACTGGAAAATGCAGAACAGATACAGAAATGCACACAAATCCACCGCCATGTTCTGGTGCAGGCATGTGTTCGGGATTTGGACCCGGTACTCACAACGGCACTGATACCGTTATGAAGCTTCACCTGAGTGGGATTTATAAAAACTATGAGGACTAAAGTCAGGACCGTTGCAACATTTCTCACCAGACGACAACTTCAAGAAGATGTTGGAAGTAAAAGCTGAGCCCAACTCACCTGGTCTGTGTTGGAGTAAAAACAGGAGGTTATCATCAAAATAAAAGTTAATACAGATGTGGCCAACCTTCTGCAGGCTGCACAGCGTAGTGCCTGGACCCAACAACTGCTCCCCGCATGTTGGTCAGTTAATGATCAATCCTGAGCAGGTTCTAGTTGTTCCTGTGGTCACGGCACAAAGTTACAGCGAAGAGGCCGATGCTGTCAGCGTTACTCAAACGTTGCTCTTTCGGCTCTAAAATCTAAAGGACTAGACGTGAAGAACGAGAAATCAACAAATTCTTATCCAAATGGTGCACAAACTGCTCGGGTACTATAGACGGCAGGTAGACTCCTTTTTGTTCCTTAAACAAAAAGTAGCTTCAGTTCAATTCAAAAATACTTTATCATTCACAAAGGGAAGTTAAACTGTAGCTCATCATCCTGGTTTCATTCAAGAGTTGATAGATGCTGATAGCTGTGGGCAGGAAGGATCTCCTGCTGCGAATCCAAAGAATCTGGCCACAGATACTGATCCATCCACCCAGATCCAGCTTGCTGTCGGATCCGGCGGGCCTCTCGGTCCTCCTGGGCAGCAGGACCGCACGAATGCCGGACAGAATTCCTCCCAGAGCAACGGTCACTCCTCCCAGCAGTCTGCCGAGCTCCTCATTCAATTCAGTTCAGTTCATTTATAAAGCACCAAATCACAACAAAGTTGTCTCAGGGACTTTACAGGAACATTCACATAAAAAAGCCAATTAGTAAAGTTCTCTATCTAAGAATCCAGCAGACAAGTTGAATCTTGGCTTCGTTGCAGTCTCCCATCCTGAGCAAGCACAGTGGAGACAGTGGAAAGAAAAACTCCCTTTAACAGGAAGAAACCTCCAGGAGAACCAGCTCAGGACAAGAGACCATCTGCTTTGACCGGCTGGTTGAGAGGACAGGAAGGAGAGACAGACGAACACAGAATGGTAGGTCCAGATATAGGTCCAGGTCCAGATATAGGTCCAGGTGTACCTGAAAGACAAAAAACCCAAGCTCCTCATCACCATGGACAGACAGTTGAAGAAGCCGGGGATGATCCCAGTCCTCCTGTTGTCACGAGCCAAGTTTCCTATCAGCTCCAGGATCTCAGCAGTCAGGTACTCGAGCACCGCCACCAGGTTGACGGGAATTCATCCACGGCACCTCCTTTTCAACTCATTTGGGATTTGGGGCTGTAGCTGAGATACTTAAGCTTTTGAGATGTTAATCAGCTGCTCCTGGTAGTAAAAAAAACACCTTGTTGCCATGGTTACGCACCATAACAAATGCCCTAAAGTTAAGAGATTTCAGTAAAAATGGGGCGGCTGTGGCTGAGTGGTTAGAGCAGTCGTCCTCCCATGTGAGAGTTGGGGGTTCGAATCCACCAGCAGTCACATGCTGAAGTGTCCCTGGGCAAGACACTGAACCCCTCATTGCCTCTGATGTGTGTCCCATCAGTGTATGAATGTGATCTAAAGCTCTGATTAGTCTCTTTAGAATGATTTGTTCAATTAGCTTTGTAGAGATCTAGTATAGAGCTGTATGAATGGGTCAATGAGGCACAGATTGTTGTAAAGAGCTCTGAGTATCTTGAAATAAGATAGAAAGGAGCTGTATAGGTACAGTCCATTTAAAAATCCTTCCAGCTGCACAGCATCCGACACCAGAGAAAGTAATCATCCGAAAAAAAATTATTTACATCCAGAAAAAAAGACAAACTAAAGTTTTCAAAAGCAATAACTCAGAATGAAAGTAACAGAGCTGCTCCAACATGCAGCCACCCAGAGCGGCGCAACTCTAGAACACAATAAAGAGAAAATTCACAATAAAGCTAAACTAAAGAAACGTGAAACACCCGGCGCTGAACATGGAGAATGGATGAAACTGTTGGAAGCAAACAAAATGTTCAGTTTAAACTATATTAGAATGGATTTAGTGTGAAAACAACACAAAAGGTTGGTTAGCTGAACACGCTGAAAAGCTAAGCTAAAACAGCTAGCAGCTGAAGCTAAACATTAGCTAAAGTTAATGTTAAAGTAGCCTACTGCAAACAACCAACAAAAAAAACTTCAATACAACTCTAAATAAAAAATTAAAATAAAAACTGAGCTGAGCTAAATGACATTTTGAAGCTGACAATTAAATTATATAATTATATATGCTAAATTAAACAACAATGCTAACTTCAGCTAGCAATGAAATAACATCAAGTTTACCTACTTTATAACAAAACTGTTCAATAAATTATTAAAACCTGTTAATAAAACACCAGCCTATGTATTCAGAACGGTAACGTAGCTTCAGTACCAAACTAGCTAAAGTCCAATGTTCAGCGCTACCTCACAACAAAGCTAAACAACCGAACATGCTAAGCTAACGTTAAACAGCAGCAGTTGGACTGGATCTGCATTTAGAGGTTTCTTGTTGCCCTCAGATGCTTTAAGTTTGAAAATCTTTTCTTGGGGGCGTTCCTGAAAATGTTTACAGATATCTGAGCTCCAGGAAGGCGTCCGGGTCTCATTCAGTTGCTCTGGATTTAAAATCACCGTTTTGTTCACTCGGTCGTCGTCTTCAGCTGCATTATGGTGCTTTGCACACTGTGGAACGAGTGGGCGCATGTTTGTCTTGTTCTGACGCCACGTTCCAGCCAAACGCCCCCGCAAACATCTCAGTAATGTCGCTCTGCTCCATTCACCCCCTCATCCTCCCAACACCTCCGCTGCGAGTCTGAACCGTGAGCGAAGTTCACAACGAAGGTGAGAAACAAACATCTGAAACTGAAACATGAACTGCTGAACCAAACATGGCAGCTCAACTTTCAGGGGGAAATGACCCACCACCTCCACTAATGGCAAGCAGAGTGGAGGAGAGCAACACTCCAAGCTCCGCCCCTTTTTGGGTGAAAACAGCCCAAATGTGTTAATTAGGCATGAGTGTGTCTCCTGGGGCATTTGTTCAGAAAACAGTGAAACTTAAGGCTGATTAAAGATGTGAAGACCCAAATGTTCTGTTGTCATACAGTTATTGATCCGACAGTGATCAATGATGATGATGACAATGATCGCCGGTGATGAAAACTTTCATAAATATGGATTAAAGTTCATCAGACGGGATGAACGTGGCCCCACGGCGTTTTTCACATCTTCATTTATTTAGTGGTTTTGGTGGAAGTAACGATAAACTAATGAAATAATTGTCAAACAGCGTGCTCATACTTACACCTTTAATCTCAACTTCTTCTTCTTTTTCTTCTTCTTCCAGCTGTTCCCTTCTTCAGGAGTCGTGACGGTGAACTAACTCTCACAAAGACTTGGTGACTGTTTTTACACCAGATGTTCTTCCTGATCAGACACGGAGCGACCACAGCCTCTGTGTGGAGCAGAGAGCTGCAGCTAGGGCGCCCGGGGAGCAGATGGTGGGGGTTACTCAAGGGCCCAGAGTGGGGCAACTGAGGGGGGGGCAGGCGTTTCACCTTTCTCACCCACATTTTGATGTTGTTGGTCCAGGGAGTTGAACCGGAGAGCTTCTGATCACAGGCCCACCTTCTCTAACCTCTGCTCCACCACTCCCCTACGTCTTTTATCTCCAATATGATGCAAGATGATGTTCTGCAGTTCAGAAACACTTTGAGCGTCAGAGATGAAGATGTTCAGCAAACAGACATGGAGTCTGTTGCTAAACAAAGAAGCGTGAGTCATAGAGAGATGGTCTTCAGGGCAGATGTTGGAACGCTGCTCAGAGACGTGTTTTATCATGTTTCATAAGAGAAAACAACACCTGGGTTAGTTCTTGAACAGTGATGACATCCTTCACTTCTAATCCTTCACTTCTAATCCTTCACTTCTAATCCT
>NC_056511.1:1925873-1926455 GCF_014905685.2 Nematolebias whitei | reverse complement strand
AATCCTTCACTTCTAATCCTTCACTTCTAATCCTTCACTTCTAATCCACGACCGTTGTAGATTTGTGGCTGGTGATTATTTGTTTCCCTGGGCTGGGTCCGGCAGATGTTCACGGAGCGCTCAGCGTAACGTTTTGAACTTTGGTCATAAAATATAAATGTTACTAAACTGTATTCAACTGTTCCACATCATCAGGTCAGATTAAAAGACGTCTCCGACCTGCGTCCACCAGGAGGCAGCACATTCAAGGTGATCTCTTTACACAGAGCAGATTATAAATCAGAGATTATCAGAAGTACAACATCTGTACAATCCTTCACTGCAGACCAGAAGAACGTTCTGACCTGTGAGAGGGGAACGCTGCAGAAACAGCTGCTGTCGGTTATTAAGAGCATCAAAACTGCTGGAACATCTGGGGGAGGTCTATCAAAGCTGACATAACATCTGGAGGATGTCTATCAAAGCTGACGGAACATCTGGGGGAGGTCTATCAAAGCTGACAGAACATCTGGAGGATGTCTATCAAAGCTGACATAACATCTGGAGGAGGTTTATCAAAGCTGACAGAACATCTGGAGGAGG
>NC_056511.1:1924294-1925863 GCF_014905685.2 Nematolebias whitei | reverse complement strand
TATCAAAGCTGACAGAACATCTGGAGGAGGTATATCAAAGCTGACAGAACATCTGGAGGAGGTTTATCAAAGCTGACGGAACATCTGGAGGAGGTCTAACGACTCATCTCTCGTTACTCTGATTGTTGAAACAAATTAAATCTGAGGTCATGAAGTGATGAGCGGAGGAGAACCTGCAGGCTGAAAACACAACGCAGAATTAACGTCTATTATTTATCATATGTCCATCATACATACATCATCCATACATCATACATCCACTCAATCATCCATACGTGCATCATCCATCATCCATCTATCCATCCATCATCCGTCCATCCATCATCCACCATCCATCATCCGTCCATCCATATATACATCATCCATCCATCCATCAACCACCATCCATGCATACATACATACATGCATCCTTTATCTTTACCCACTTGTTCCTTTTCAGGTCATGGGGTCACTGGTGCCCATATCCAACAGTTACTGTGTGAGAGGTGGTGGACACCCTGGACAAGTCTTCAGTCCATCACAGGGACACCTGGACAGGTGTCAGGGGAATTTAGTTAAAGTTTATGGATGTTTATTAGTAACTAGTGTTAAAAAATGTGTGTGAGTTGGAGAGTTGCTTTTACGTCTGCACGAGCACGGCGCCTGCTCTGGATTTGAACTGGTGACCGAGAGGCAGCAGCTCTACCAACTGATCCACCGTGCTGCCTTACTTTTTATTATTTTCATTCAACCTTTATTTCTACAGGTAAATCCCACTGAGCCTCGAGGACTCATTTACAAGAGAGACCTGATTTGACAAAGAAAGATGATTATTAATGATGATTATGATTATTATGTTTATCATGGGGCAGCACGGTGGCACAACTGGTAGAGCTGCTGCCTCTCAGCGAGCAGGTCCCCGGTTCAAACCCCGGTCCAGGGGCCTTTCTGGGTGCAGTTTGCATGTTCTCTCCGTGCATGCGTGGGTTTTCTCCGGGTGCTCCAGTTTCCTCCCACAGACCAAAAACATGCATGTTAGACTGATTGGTAACTCTAAATTGTCCCTAGGTGTGAGTGAGAGAGTGAATGGTTGTTTGTCTCGTTTGTCTCTATGTGTCCCTGTGATGGACTGGAGACCTGTCCAGGGTGTCCCCCGCCCCTCGCACAGTGAGTGCTGGACATGGGCACCAGCGACCCCGTGACCCAAAATGGAACAAGCAGGTAAAGAAAATGGATGGATGGATGGATGGATGGATGGATGGATGGATGGATGGATGTTTATCAAAACACAAACAAGAAAACATGACGTTTACCAGAAGAAACAGAACGAGTGGAGCAGGAAGCAGAAACAGAGGTCAGATTCTCCACTGCTCGTTCAGCTGCTGGCCCTATATGAGCCGAAGCTTAGGGTGGAACGAGCCGAACTTCAGATGAGGAGCATCATCTGATCTGTTGAATCTGAGCAGGAAGATAAAACATGAGTTCAGTCTGACGCAAACGGATCAGATTTCCACTTTTGTGTTTGTTCTGCTGAGATAAAGTCTGCAGTGTGTGTGTGTGTGTGTGTGTGTGTGTGTGGGGGGGGGGGGG
>NC_056511.1:1916637-1924284 GCF_014905685.2 Nematolebias whitei | reverse complement strand
TCAGCTTCATCAGCTTCATCGCCTTCATCAGCTTCATCAGCTTCATCCCTCCTGTCGATTCTTCCTCTGCAGGTGAAAATGTTCCGACGGCTCTGGAGGTTAAAAGGCGCCGTCGTCCTCGTCTGCAGCCCGTTCGTCCTGCTGCCCCTCGCAGTCAGCACCAAGGTGACACTCCACACCACTCAGCTGTTGGACTAACCAGTTAGATTAACCAGTTGTTAGATTAGCCAGTTAGATTAACCAGTTGTTAGTCAAACTTGTTAGATTAACCTGTTGTTAGATTAATCAATTAGATTAACCAGCATTGAGATTAACCAATTGTCAGATTAACATGTTAGATTAACTAGTTAATAGATTTACCAGTTATCATATTAATCTGTTCGATTAACCTGTTGTTAGTATAATTTGTTATATTAGCCAGTATTTAGATTAACCAGCTGTCAGACTAACCAGTTAGAGTAACAATTTAGATAAACTTGTTGTTAGATTAACCAGTTAGTATAACTAGTTGTTAATCAGTTAGATAATCAACACTGAGATTAACCAGTTGTTAGATTAGCCAGTTAGATTAACCAGTTGTTAGTCAAACTTGTTAGATTAACCTGTTGTTAGATTAATCAGTTAGATTTCCCAACATTGAGATTAACCAATTGTCGGATTAACCTATTAGATTAACTAGTTGTTAGATTAACCAGTTGTAAGATTAATCAGTTAGATTTCCCATCATTGAAATTAACCAATTGTCAGATTAACCTGTTAGATTAATTGGTTGTTAGACTAACCAGTTAGATTAAGCAGTTGTTTGGTTAACCAATTAGTATATTCAGATATTAGATTAATCAGTTAGATTAACCAGTTGGATTTACCTGTACTTCAACACTAACCAGTACAACTAGTCAGACTAAGCAGCAGACTGATCAACTGTTTAACGAGTTGGTTTGGTTTGTAATGAACAGCTGAAGCTGCAGCTCAGAGGATTCACCGGGATCCTTAACCTCTTTATTAATTTAGACCAGTTGGAACTTAATAACTAGTCATCTCTGACACGTAAGATCAGCGAGTTGACATCAACCAGTTTAACTCAGCACCACTTAGTTTAAATAAGACAACGACTCACATGAAACAGTCTGTGGTTAAATAAATGACCAGTGTGAACTAACCAGTTAATGATCACTGAGCTGGGAACTCAACTTGACCAAACCGTTTTACGAACTCTTGTTTTCATTTCAGAAAGAATTGCTTTTGTTCGGAGCTCTCGGTGGTTGAGTTTAAAGTGGCTCCGGGACAACGTGCTGAAGGTTTTCATTGATCAGTAACTCCAGCAGCAGCTCCGACTGTTTGTTCAACACAAACTTTTATTCACAACTTCCTGTCACTGATTGGCAAACAAGATACAAACTGCTGACCAGGTCACGAACAATTCAAGGAAAGTCCCAACGATGACCGGATCAACTGCCGTCACGTTATTATTCTACCTCCGTGACGTTTTTAAATGTTTTCATCTTCGTAGTTTTAAAAACACTTTTCAAACCATGAAAGTTCGTCCTTCACTGTTTTCTGGTTCCTACACCAGTGAACGAACAACAAGGCAGTCCAAAGAACGGGGAGATTCTTTTATTACAGAACACCAGAACCAGCTGAATTAAATGAACAACTATTTGAACATTAACCAAACTTAAACATTTTCAGGCTCAGTGAGGCCAGAAAAACATAAATAATTATGATGGTTGTCGCTCGACCAAAGTGGACCTTTGACTGCTGGGTGGAAAGTCCTGATTTTAATCCAACATGGTCCGGTTCTTCTGTCAGGACAACTTCAAACCCAAAGTTGAAAATAAAAGTTAGAGCCATGATGACAGTTCAGGTCTGTTCTGTTTCATGAAACCCGGGGGATCTGTGACGTGGAGCCGTTTGATGACGTTCAGAAAAGTCCATGTATCGACAGAACTCCTCAGGAGCAACAGTCGGCTGTAAAACTGTCTGAAGCTTTTGGACCCTGATGTTCCCACGTGAGCACGAGTGTTTTCTGCTTGAAAACTTTGGCAGCTTTTCCCAGAAACAGGTCCTTGCTGCCGCAGCAGGTGCATCTGGGACTCGGTGCACGTGTCTCCCTGTGAAATGAGGTTAAAACAAACACAGAAAGTTTCTTTTGGGCTCAACGGGCCTCTCTGCTGCCTTGGAGTTTTGCCGGATCAGTTCCCTCATTGTTCTGCGTTACTTCTTTCAGAACTACAGGGTTCCAACTGAAGCATATTAGCCTCTCTGAACTGGTCTAAACTGGTCTAAATGCTGTAAAACGGTTTGTAAACCAGTTAAAGTTCAGGTAAAGGAATAAACAACGAGTCCACAGTCGTTAGTATGTCTCAATGAGGTCGGACTTGTTCTGAGTGTAAATTAAAACTGTTTGGAGATCTAATGGTTGATGATGGATATATCAGACATGTCAATCCTTAGAGTTAAAAAGTTTAAAACTCTTAGTGTCGACTCCTTGTTCCAACACTGACGGTTGATTTGGTTTGATTAGCTGGCACCTGAAGAGCTTGGATCTCCATGAAACACCCAATTCCTTTTCCAAACATGAAGTTTTGTTTTCCCTGTCTGTAGGAGGCGGCCTGTGCTTACGTCATCGCCCTCATGGCGGTGTACTGGTGCACCGAAGTTTTACCGCTGGCGGTGACGGCGCTGCTGCCAACCATCCTGTTCCCGGCGCTCGGCATCATGGAGTCCAAAAATGTAAGACTGGACACACACAGACACTGACCTGTCCGGTGGAGTACCTCAGGGTTCTGTTTTAGGACCAGTTCTCCAATGTCACATTATTGTTGACTTTAGCAGCAGGTTTTACAACTCATGTATGCAGATGATATTCAGATATACTGTGCCTTTAGGAGATTTACTCGAGAACCTCTCAGACTCTTGTTAAACAATATTTATACCTTCAGTTCAACTCCAATCATTTCCCTCTAAGCAATTTCAGGCAACTAATTGCCATTTAGACTCAAGTCTGAGGTATTAGGTGTAGTTTTGGACCAATCAGAGTCACTAGAAACAGTCTTTCCAAAACGCCGGTCCGGTTTCTACTTGAAAAGTATTTCTAAATGACGTCTGGTGTTAAAATGTTCACTTTGCATTTGTGTGTTTCCTGCTTCACCTGCGGGATGTTGTGATGTGAATTGTTACTCAGGTGTGCATGCAGTACCTGAAGGACACCAACATGCTGTTTGTGGGGGGGCTGATGGTGGCCGTGGCCGTGGAACACTGGAACCTCCACAAACGGATCGCGCTCAGAGTTCTGCTGCTGGTCGGAGTCCAGCCCGCCCTGTGAGTCGCCTGATCCAGATGTTTGTTTTTTAAGAGATAAAAGTCCTGGTTGATGTTGAACAACTTCTTGTCCCTCAAACATTGAAGGATGAACCTTCATCAGAACCAACCGGTGGTTCTGTCTGTTTTATCTCACCATGGTCCTGTCAGTCAAGGTCCAGTCTGTTAAGACGGTCATTATGTAAAACATTTAAAATGCTGGACTGAAACTCAGAGTTGGATTAAACAAAACAGACTGAACCACTTTCAGGTCCGTGTGGGGTTCTGCGGGCTGGACTCTGGCTGGAACTTAAAGTTTTTCAAATGTAGTAAACAGTCGGTAGAAACTGTTTTTCCTTCTTCCAGACTGATGCTGGGCTTCATGGGAGTGACGGCCTTCCTGTCCATGTGGATTAGCAACACCGCCACCACCGCCATGATGGTCCCCATCGTCCAGGCTGTGCTGGGCCAGCTCAACGGACCAGCTGAACCGGACTGCAAGACCCAGAGCAGGACTGTGTCTCTGCAGCAGGAGCAGAAAACCATCAGTGTAGAGAAAATAACTGCCCCCAACATCCCAAAAGAAGGTGCAGTTGACCTCTGGTGGTCTTCGGGTGTTGTTGTTGTCTTCCATCGTTGTTGCTGTTGTCTTCAGTTGCTGTTGTTGTTGTTTTTGCTGCTGCTGTTGTTGTTGTTGTTGTTTTTGCTGTTGCTGTTTTTGTTATTATTGTTGTTCTTGTTGTTGCTGTTGTTGTTATTGTTTTTGCTGCTGCTGTTGTCTGCCGTTGTTGTTCTTGTTGTCTTCAGCTATTGTTCTAGTCTTCTGTTGTTCTTGTTGTCTTCATTTGTTGTTGTTATTGTTATTGTTTTTGCTGTTGCTGTTGTTGTTATTGTTGTTATTGATGTTGTTGTTGTTGTTGTTGTTGTTACTGTTGTTGTTATTGTTATTGTTATTGTTTTTGCTGTTGTTGTTGTTGTTGTTGTTGTTGTTGTTGCTGTTGTTGCTGTTGTTGCTTTTGTGTTTTTGTCTAAAAATGAAAAATGATCAAAGTTTATGCTCAATATTCGTGGTAACAATCCAACAAAGTTAAGTCAGCTCAAACTGTGTTTGTTCTGAACATAGATATCTGTGACGGGCATCTCTCACTGTTTACTGGAACCAGAACCAGGTGGTTCTGATCCAGCATGGGGACCAGCTGCTCATGTCTGAGTGATGACAAATAAGAAAATGATGAAACGTTTAAAAAAAAAAAAAATTTTTTTTTTTATTTTCTGGTATTTCTAAACAGTTTTCTTTTAATATTTTATCCATCCATCCATCATCTTCCTCTTGTTCTGGACTCAGGTCTTAGGGGCAGCATCTTGAGCAGGGAGCTCCAGACATCTCTTTCCACAGCCTCTTCCAGCTCTTCTGAGAGGACTCAAAGGTGTTCCCAGACCAACTGAGAGACAGTCTCTCCAGTGTGTCCTGGGTCTCCTCCCAGTCAGACATGCCTGAACCACCTCAACTGGCTCCTCTGGATGTGGAGGAGCAGCAGTTCTCCTCTGAGTCTCTCCTGATCACTGAACTTCTCACCCTGTCTCTAAGGGAGAGTCCAGCTGCAGAGGAAACTCATTTCAACCTCCTGGATCCACGATCTCTTTCTTTCAGTCTCTACCAGAGTTCATGACCAGAGGTGAGGGGAGGAACGTAGACCGACCAGTAAACAGAGATCTTTGTCTTGCAGCTCAGCTCCTCTTCACCACAACGGACCAGCACAGAGTCCACAACACTGCAGACGCTGCACCAATCCATCTGTCAATCTCACGCTCCATTCTTCCTTCACTCGTGAACAAAACCCAGAGATGCTTGAACTCCTCCACTTGAGGCAGAACCTCACCCTCAATCTGAAGAGAACAATCCACTCTTTTCTGACTGAGGACCATGACCTCAGATCTGGAGGTGCTGGTTCTCATCCCAGCTGCTTCACACTCGGCTGTGAACCGCTCCAGTGAGAGCTGAAGATCACGGCACGATGACACCAACAGGACCACATCATCTGCAAAGAGCAGAGATGAATCCTGAGGCCACTGAGCCGGACTCCCTCAACCCTCTGGCTGCACCGAGAAACTGTCCATAAAAGTTCTGAAGAGAATCTGTGACGATGAGCAGCTGGTGGAGTCCAACTCCCACCCTCAAGGGTCCGACTTATTACCGGCAATAAGAACCAAACTCTCTCACCGCTTGTATAAGGACTGAACATCCTGTAACAATGGGCCTCCAGTCCCATACTCATGGAGCACCTCCCACAGTGCACCTCGAGGAACACGGTCGAACACCTTCTCCAAGTCCAAAAAACACATGTAGACTGGATGGGCAAACTCCCATGAACCCTCGAGGACCCTAGTGAGGGTAAAGAGCTGGTCCCGTGTTCCACGGCCGGGACAGAACCCACATTTTTCCTCCTGGTTCTGAGGTTCAACCAAAGATCAGACTATTTCTAAACTGTTTTCTTTTAATATTTTATATTTGAATAAAATAACTTTATTGTAGTTTGAAACAAAACAAATCCGTTTTTATTCTTTTACTTTTTCTTTCCATTTTAAATGAACGTGTAAACGCTGCAGACAAACACAACCTACGTGTTTTTATTCTCTGTGCGAGCTGCAGGTCGTTAGAGGAGACGTTCTCCTTCCTGCCTCAGATGGGACGACGTCTGTCTCTGTGTTAGTTTAATATTCGAGCTGAGCAGAACCAGGACTTTGAAAACGTGTTTGTGCTCAGAGGTCGTGACGGAGGTCGGAGGCGACGAAGCTCAGGCGGAGCAGTGGAGGGACGAGGAAGAGGAGAAGAAGAAGATGAGTAAAGGCCTCCTGCTCTGTGTTTGCTACGCCGCCAGCATCGGAGGCATCGCCACGCTGACAGGAACCGGGCCGAACCTGGTTCTGATGGGCCAGATGAGCCAGTAGGATCTGAACACGGAAAGATCTCAGATGGTTTGTTCTCTTCTCTGAACTCGTCTTCTCGTCTCAGACTCTTCCCTCAGAACGGAGACGTCATCAACTTCGCCTCGTGGTTTGGGTTTGCCTTCCCCACCATGGTTCTGATGCTGACCCTGGCCTGGTTCTGGTTGCAGTTCCTCTACATTGGCTGCAAGTGAGTCTCCAAAACACCCGTGCAGACTTCCCAGGTGGGCATCCACCCACCTGACCGTGGAGCTGTTTCCTGTTTCCTTCTGCTGCAGCCTGAGGAGGACCTGGGGCTGCGGGTCGGCCCGGTCCCAAAAGGAGAACGCGGCGTACGAGATGATCAGAAGGGAGTACCATCAGATGGGGTCCATGAGTTATGGTGAGGGAAGCGTACTGGCGCTCTTTGTCCTCCTGGTGGTGCTGTGGTTCACCAGAGATCCCCGCTTCATGGACGGCTGGGCCACCAACGTGTTCAACGCCCAGGCAGAGTGAGTTTCAGAGACGGGTCGAGGTCCGACACCAGTCAGAAGCTCTGGGCCTTAAGAGTCTGGTTGTTTTGCATCATTCTGCTGCTGGACCTCAACAGGAACATTCAACATGAGTTCTGATCCTTTTAGAACCGACTCCTGTTCTTTAAAACGACCAGCACATCTTCAGAGTCTACTTGGGTTCTGTGGACCTGGAGGTTTAGAACCGTGTTCCTCTGTAGGAGGTGTTGGGGCACTTCTGAGGACTATCCAGTCCTTTTAGGACCGTGGAGCTCGGTCCTGGTCCAGATGGACTTCACCCGGGCCATTCCTGGTCTCTGAACTGGCCTGAGGTATTCAGAGGATCTTAGTGGTGCAGAGGAGGACGTCTACTTTGGGAACCTTGAGGTCCAAGTTCTGTGTTGTGCAGATGATGTGGTTCTGTTGAGCTCTGAACCAGCCCGGTGAGACATTCTCTCTGGGTCAGGCTGGTTATTGGTCTGCAGTGCAGGTTCCTGAGCGCTGGTCGAACGGAGCAGGAGATTGACCAACCAATCAGGCATTCTGCGACAGTAATGAGGGCGTTGCTCCGGTCTGTTGTGATTTTAAAAAGGAGCTGAGCTACAAACTAAAGTTCTAGAGGTACTGATTCATCTACGGTCCAACTCACACCTGTGGTCCCAAAGTTTGGATCAGATCCTGGAGAAAAGGGGAGGAGCTCCATCATCTGGAGCGAGCTCCGAGTAGAACAGCTGATCCTCACCGAAGGGGGCTGAGCTGAGGAAGTTCAGGCTCTGATTAGGATGGATCCTGGACTAGTTCCACGAGGAGGGGACCCAGAACTCTCTGCAGGGATTACACATCCCTGATGGATGGATGGATGGATGGATGGATGGATGGATGGATGGATGGATGGATGGATGGATGGATG
>NC_056511.1:1909821-1913637 GCF_014905685.2 Nematolebias whitei | reverse complement strand
TTAGCAGAAACAAGCTGAAGATGAACAACAGCTGAAATTAGCAGAAAGAAGCTGAAGGTGAACAACAGCTAAAATGACTAGAAACGAGCTGAAGGTGAACAACAGCTGAAATTAGCAGAAAGAAGCTGAAGATGTTCATCTGAAAGGAGCATTAAAGTTGTAAACAGCTGAAGGCTTTGAAGGATGTGAAGTGAGCTCCGGTCATGTTCTATGATGAAAACATGGCCGACGGAGCTAAATATTTCAACAAGTAAAAACTGCACAGAAAGCAAAAGTCCCAGCTGGAATGTCCTGAAAGAGCCGAACGTTGAATCGCTGAAATAGAACAAAAACTGCAGAACGAGTCACCGAGAACGAGAATGACTGAATCCTTTATCTTCTAACTCCCTCTGTCAGTTTCTTGTTTTTCCTTCAGCTCATGAAGGGAACCTGAACCTTCGGCTCTTTGTGTTGCAGTTTTGGCTCAGAGGGGTTACCTGAGGGAGAGACCCTTCATCAACTACCTGAAGTACCTGCTCTACTGGAAGGAGCCCGAATACGCCAAGTTCCTGAAGTAAGACGAGCCGCCGCGCTCTTTATTCACGTCTCAAAGTGTGATTGAAAAGAAACGCTGTTCCAAGCACTGACTCCGCCCCCTCAGGTATCCTCACTGCCTGCACATGCTGGAGCTGCTGCAGTACGAACACTTCAGGAAGGAGCTGGTGAACGCTCAGTGCGCCAAGTTCATCGACGAGCAGCAGCTGCTGCACTGGCAGCACTACTCCAGGAAACGCACGCGGCTGCAGCAGGCGCTCGCCGAGCAGCAGCAGCCGCCGCAGCAGCCGCCGGCGCACGGGAACGCCACCGCCAAGTGATGGAGACGGCAGGCTCCAGGTCTGGGGGGGTTCTGAGGTGAACTCTGATCATCTGAGGAGCTCCGTGAAGCTGCAGCTACTACTCAACTGACTTTATTTTGAAGGTCCTGGTACAGGAAGCTGAGCTCAGACTCATTAAAGTTTAATTCATGTTTGGTTTTAACTTTATAATCCAAAATATTATTTCAGCAACGAGCAGTTTGTGTATTTCTAATTCATGTTTTTGTTTAGTGTTATTGTTTTTTTTGTAATAAAATATTTGAAATTATTTAATTTGTTGAAATCTTCATGTGAAAACAAATTTATCAATTACAGCAAGTTTTAAGTTTTTCATTCAAGGAATGTAGAAATTAACAAAGTCCATGCTCAATAATCCAGGTACACAATCCAGCATTTTTCAGTCAGGTCATCTGGACAGTTTCTTTTTTTGTGCTGAAACGTTTCACCTTTCATCCAGAAGACTTCATCAGTCAAGGAAACACAACAAAACTGATTCTTCCCCCAACAGCTTACTCCAAAGTGAATAATGTAGAAATTATTTGACCTTATTTTCAGTTTGATAAACATTTACCGGTATTTGTTTTTGTCTTTAATACTTTTTTCATTCAACGTTTATTTATACTTTAATTCCATTGAGTCACTCATTTACAAGAGGGACCTGAAATACTACTTTACTTAATTTAGTTAACATTTACTTTATACAATTTTCATAGCTTAACATAGACAATTGTTTAATAAAAGTCAAACAAATTAAAGTTACATAGGACAGTTTTTATTATAAATAAAAATATCAGTTACGCGTTCACTGAGCTGCGCTTTTATTTTGACGAGCGCTGGTCGGAAGTAGTTCTGGCTCTGAGGAAACGGGTGACCGTTGTGTGTGTAACACCAGTAGCGTTCTGTCGCTGGGCTCCGGTGTTGTGGCGGGATTCGCTCCGTCGGTAAAAGCGCAGCTTCCTGTATTTCTGCAGCTGACGAGTTCACGCCGCGGGAGGAGAAACGCCTTCATGAAGTCGGTAAAAACCATTTTCTGATTATTGGTTATCAGTCCAAGTGTTACTCTGAGCACAACTGGAAATAAACTATTCTGATCAGAACGTCCTTTTTTTTTTTCTTCCGAGTTTCTGAGCAGTTTGCGTTGATCCCTGTTGTGAGCATGCGCAGTGCGGTGAACTAAAACTATTAAAGTTTGTGTTTATATTTTATGAATCTTTGTGAAAAGTTCTACTTGGTGTTGTTAGTGACACATGAACGGCTCGTGCCTTCTCCGTGTTAAAGTCCAAACCGAGGCTCGGTTCGATAAACATTAACGAACCCGTGGAAGAACAAAGATAAAACATTAGTTGAAGTTTTCTTTTCATGAAACTGCGCAAACAGCAGAAGAGTCTTATAAAAACATATGTTGTTGTTAAATGTTTGTTTATTTGTTGTTTGTGTTTAGTTGTGACTGTCATAATTTCGTAGTTTTGGTTGTTCTTTCTTAGGTCAGTGCGCATGCGTTTACCTTGGAGTTTGTATTTTTATATTTTATTATTACCACTATTATTTCTTCTTCTTCTTCTTTCGGCTTTTTTCTCTTCAGGGGTCTCCACATCGAGTCCTCCATCTCACTCTGTCCTCACTCCATCTACCTCCATGTCCTCTCTAATCTTTCTACCAATGTACCCGCCGTCCCTCCTCTGGACATGTCCATGTCCAAACCGCTGTCCCTTCTCTGGACATGTCCAAACCACTGTCCCTCCTCTGGATGTGTCCAAACCACTGTCCCTCCTCTGGACGTGTCCAAACCGCCGTCCCTCCTCTGGACGTGTCCAAACCACCGTCCCTCCTCTGGACATGTCCAAACCATCTCAGTGTGTCCTCTCTAACTTTATCTCCCAGTTGTTCAACCTGTGCTGTACCTCTGATGATCTCATTCCTGATCTTCTCCATCCTTGTCTCTCCTAAGAAGAACCTCAACATCTTCATTTCTGACACTTCCAGTTCTGTCTCCTGTCTTTTTGTCCATGTCTCTGTCTCCAGACCATACAACATAGCTGGTCTCACCACTGTCTTGTAAACTTTTCCTTTGATCTTTGCTGACACTCTTTTGTCTCAAATCACTCCTGAAACTTTTCTCCATCACTCCATCCTGTCTGGACTCTCTTCTTCTCCTCTTCACCACACTCCCCATGTTCCTGGACAGTGGACCCCAAGTCCTTGAAGTCCTGCACCTTTGTGACCTCTGCTCCTTGTAGCCATCGAACATCTCCATCTAACGTTACCTCCACGTCTTCCTCGTGTCCCGTCCTCTTCTGAAAGTATTTGAACATACT
Organism: Nematolebias whitei; assembly: GCF_014905685.2. Classification (NCBI taxonomy): domain Eukaryota; kingdom Metazoa; phylum Chordata; class Actinopteri; order Cyprinodontiformes; family Rivulidae; genus Nematolebias; species Nematolebias whitei. The sequence goes on along the minus strand of NC_056511.1, from coordinate 1,910,468 downwards.
CCTCTGAAAGTGTAACCAGAAATGAGTCTCAACAGAACAGTTACCCGACATGAAGCCATGTCGTTCTCTTCAAAACGTATCTGGAACATTACGCACGAAGGCCAAACTATATTCATCAACTGCGTTCCTGTCGTTCAAATTCAATTCAGTTTCTTTGTTCAGCACCAGAACACAACCAGTTGTCTCAGGGACTTTACAGGAACATTCACATGCATCAATTAGTAACGTTCTCTATCCAAGGAACCAAAATGCAACATACGTTAACATTAGGGTCGTTTTCACAGGCTTGAACTAACGATGTGTTCATCTTAATTCTTACGTACCTTTCACCTCCTCTCTCCCGTTACTTTGGAGTGTCGGCTCTTCTCTAGTTTCACACAGTGGTACTGCACTGTAGCTAGTTTTGCAGCCAGACAGGCAAATAAAGTAAATTGAAACAATTCATGATATTTAAATTCATTTCAATTCTAGAATTTATGGTTAGTACAAGTGCACAAATATAGGTTTATATATATATATATTATATTATATATATTATATATATAATATATAATATATAATATATAATATATATATATATATTATATATTATATATATTATATTATATTATATTACATATAATATATATAATATATATATATATATA
>NC_056511.1:1908131-1909721 GCF_014905685.2 Nematolebias whitei | reverse complement strand
ATATAATATATATAATATATATATATATATTATATATATTATATTATATTATATTATATATAATATATATAACAATAAAGGTTATTAAAAAATAATCAGACAGAACAGGATTCTGATTTAAAGACGGGGTGAGAAATTCAGTTATCCGAGTAGAACCGCTGCTCCTCCACATCAAATGGAGTCAGTTGAGGTGGTTTGGGCATCTGCTAAGGATGCTCCCTGGACGCCTCCTTAGGGAGGCGCTTCAGGACTGGGAGGAGACCCAGGAGAAGACCGCCTTGGAGTCCTCCCAGAAGAGCTGGAAGAAGCTGTGGAAAGAGATGTTTGGACCTCCCCTCTCAAGATGCTGCTCCTGTGACCCGAATTTGGAACCAGTGGAAGATGATGGATGGATGGATGGATGGATGGATGGATAAGTTCACATCAAAAGAAAATTGTTAGATTTAAACGGTGTGAAATGACAAATCTTTCCGTCAGAGACGTGATCTGGTTATTTTGATGATCTTTGACTGGATGATACCACTCATTCCTGACGGAGTTCATTTCAGTCAAACTGGACTTTAAATCCTAAATTAAATAACCATAATAACTGTGGTCCTCCTGTCTCCTGGAATCTGACCTTTAGTTTGACCTCTAGATGAGTCCAGCGCCCACCTCGGGCCACGGCGGGAACTGCAGGATGTTGCAGCAGGTGGCGGTGGTCGGTGCCGGGGCATCCGGACTCTGTGCGGCCCGACACATCCTGTCCCGTCCCAGCAGCTTTTCCTCCCCGGTGGTGTTCGAGCTCAGCGACCACATCGGTGGTACCTGGTGTTACGATGAGCGAGTGGGAGCGCTCTCTGACGAGCGCCCGGTGCTCAGCAGCATGTACAGAGACCTCAGGTAAGTTTACCTGTCAGGGAGGAGGAGAGTCTAATTCTGTTTCTACCTCTGTGACAACTTTGATCCTTCAGTTTCTCTCTGAGGTTCTTTTGTGTTCTCGTGTTTCGTTTGGTCCAAGTTCTGAGGCGACTGTTTTCCAACAGAACTAACCTGCCCAAAGAGGTGATGATGTTTCCCGACTTCCCATTTTACCCCCAGCTGAGCAGCTTCCTCCCCCATCACGAGGTCCAGAGGTACCTGGAGAGATACTGTGAGAACTTCCAGATCCGTCCCCATGTCCGGGTGAGTCTGCAGAGTCTTTCAGTCCTGTTCAGTCCCTTACCGCTCATCATGTCTCTTCTTTCCTACTCATCAGTTCAACACTGTGGTGAGAAACGTGACGCCCATCGTCACGGCAACAGAGGGCGAGGAGAGGAAGGTCACGTGGGAAGTGACATCATCAGACTCGTCAGGCAGTCAGAAAACGGAGAACTTCGACTCGGTGTTCATCTGCTCGGGGTGAGAAGGTCTCGGGTCGAAATTACATTTTATCCGTTTATTTCAAACTGAGGATGCGACTTCCTGTTTCCTCGTGGGGACATTTTTTCCCCTCGTGACCTCGTCCGTTTCTCCTCGCGAACCCGTCTGTGTCCCCTAGCGGACCCATCTGTGTCCCCTCGCAGACCCGCCTGTTTCCCCTCGCGGACCCGTCTGTGTCCCCTCGCGGAC
>NC_056511.1:1907155-1908121 GCF_014905685.2 Nematolebias whitei | reverse complement strand
CGCGGACCCGCCTGTTTCCTCTCGCGGACCCGCCTGTTTCCTCTCGCGGACCCGCCTGTTTCCCCTCGCAGACCCGTGTGTTTCACCATGTGAACCCGTCTGTTTCAGGCACTACTCCGACCCGCACATCCCGAACATCCCGGGGATAGAAAACTTTAAAGGTACGCTTTTTTAATGATGTTTAAACTCTCACTGAAGAAACTACAGTGTGGTTATTATTATTATTATTTGTATATATTTTTAAATGAAAAGTTTGTGTCCATCCATCCATTATATTTTTCCTGCTTCTTCCATTTTGTGTCATGGGGTCAACGGTGCCCATGTCCAACAATCACTGTGGGAGGGGCAGGGTACACCCTGGACAGGTTTCAAGTCCATCACAGGGACACATAGAGACAAACAACCATTCGCTCTCTCTCTCACCTAGGGACAATTTAGAGTTACCAGTCAGTCTAACATGCATGTTTTTGGTCTGTGGGAGGAAACTGGAGCACCTGGAGAAAACCCACGCAGCTCGGAGCGAACATGCAAACTCCACCCAGAAAGGCCCCCCCAACCAGGATTTGAACCGTCAACTTTCTCACTAAGGGGCAGCAGCTCTACCAGTTGCACCACCGTGCTGACAAAGTTTGTGTCAATTTAAAAAAAATCTTCATGTGAATAATAATTCAACATATCAGATTTAGATGATTTCAATAAAAGCTCAGGACCTCTCAGTCCTGAATACACTCAGGTGGTCTCTCTGTGTTGGATCATCTCGGTGTGTTAGACCTCTGTCAGTCCTGAACACACTGAGGTGGTCTCCCTGAGTTGGACCTCTGTCAGTCCTGAACACACCGAGGTGGTCTCTCTGTGTTGGACTTCTGTCAGTCCTGAACACACAGAGGTGGTCTCTCTGTGTTGAACCTCCCTCAGCCCAGAACACACCGAGGTGGTCTCTCTGTGTTGGACCTCTCTCTGCCCTGA
>NC_056511.1:1905970-1907055 GCF_014905685.2 Nematolebias whitei | reverse complement strand
GGGTGGATGGAAGGGTGGATGGTGGGTGGATGGATGGATGGATGGATGGATGGGTGGGTGGATGGATGGATGGATGGATGGATGGTGGGTGGGTGGATGGATGGATGGTGGATGGTTGGATGGATGGATGGATGGATGGATGGATGGATGGATGGATGGATGGACTTTAATTCTGGATATCTGGCCCCTGAGCTGCTGCCTCTCAGTAACTGTGGCCCCTGATCTAAATCAGAGCCCTGATTTTAGATTTAGACGTGTTAGTTATTTATTTGTTTATTGTATTTTATTTTATTTATTTTATTTGGGCAGACTTCCTGTTTCTTCTTCTCTGGTTTTAAATCTGTTGACGTCGGTGATGGAGGGAAACCTGAAGAACGTCAGAACATCAGACGTCGTTTTTCAGTGGGTTAGTTCAGCTGTTGGAGTTTCAGATTCTGGTTCGGCCCGGTTCAAGGCAGAACTCACTGAAGCATCAGTCAGGAACTCGTCTTTAACAGAACCTCTTCCTCGAATGAACGGACCGGTTCTGAGTTCTGATCTGGAACCAGTTCAAAGGTAGAAACTGAACGGCGGACTCTGTGGGTCAGAGCCCCCGAACAAACAGGAACCAGAGGCGAAGAACAAACACAGGAAGGAGAGTCTGGACTCAAACAGCCGGTCTGACCCGTGGCACAGAGCTCAGCTGCACGTCGCTCCAGGGTGCAGGTCAAAGGTCGTCGTTACATTTCAGGCCAACTGAAGAAACGGGTCAAAGAAGAACCTCAGAGTTTGGACCTAAAATCATAAACTGAGGCAAACTCTTGTCTGGTTTCATTCACTGGCAGCATCTGAACAGATTTCTGTTGGAACTAGTTAAAACCTTTCGTTCAAACTTATAACGAATTTACATTTCTAATAATAGTTAAAAAAACAATACACGAACACCAGCAAGACGATTCTCATGGGTTCTGTTGGCCTACACGCCTAATGTGAGCACTAACATAAACTAAACTAACTTAAACTAAACTAACTTAAACTAAACTCACATAAACTAAACTAACTTAAACTAAACTAACATAAACTAAACTAACTTAAACTAAACTAAC
>NC_056511.1:1904877-1905870 GCF_014905685.2 Nematolebias whitei | reverse complement strand
ACATAAACTAAACTAACTTAAACTAAACTCACTTAAACTAAACTAACTTAAACTAAACTAACATAAACTAAACTCACATAAACTAAACTCACATAAACTAAACTAACATAAACTAAACTAACTTAAACTAAACTAACATAAACTAGTCTAACATAAACTAAACTAACACAAATTAATCTAACTTAAATTAAACTAACATAAACTAAACTAACTTAAACTAAACTAATATAAACTAAACTAACATAAACTAAACTAAAGTAAACTAAACTAACAAATTAAACTAACATAAACTAAAATAACTTAAACTAAACTAATAAATTAAACTAACATAAACTAAACTAAAGTAAACTAAACAAACTTAAACTAATATTTATTCAAAACGTGCAACAGAACTACAGTCACAAGGTTCCAAAAGATCAAAATAAATGAATGTTCAGCAGCATGTCCTGTTAGCAGCTTGATGATATTTAGGACCACAGCAGCTGCTCTCCCAGACAGCCCTCCAGAAACTGGTCCGGCAGACGCAGAACATCCAAGGTTCCCTCGCGGAACCGAACGGGTCCGTAGAGTTTGGTCCGTACAGGCAGACGGAGGATCATGGAGACAGACGCCATGACAGGCCTGAGCCCCAGGCTGGAAGGACTGAGCCACGATGGCAGGGTGTCAAGGCAGCGACACAGAAAAGTCCACACGTGTGTCGCGGTCGTACTCACACTGTGCATGTGCATGTGCATGTGCAGTGTACGTGCAAAAAAAGTTCAAACAAAAACAACAGGAAGGAGCCTGAGAAGCTGCCGCTCGGCTGAGCGCGGCCATCTTGGCACTTTCAAAGATGAACATGTACCAGTGAGAGAGTCTGTGTGAAGTTAATGGTGACCAGTTAACCAGTGAATACTGGGTGCAGTGGTGGGTACGGTAGTTATGAATCTTAGTGCACCATGATAGACAGCATCCAACATCTGCAGCATCCAACATCTGCAGCATCCAACATCT
>NC_056511.1:1901265-1904867 GCF_014905685.2 Nematolebias whitei | reverse complement strand
ATCCAACATCTGCAGCATCCAACATCTGCAGCATCCAACATCTGCAGGGTTCTTGTAGGAGCGTTCATGTAAATAATGTCACCGTGATCAATGGAGGAAAGTCACAGATACAAGGTGTTCCTCAGGGTTCAGAGTTAGACAGGATCTGTTTCTGAAAAAGAAGCCCAGTTTAACTTTCAGTTTCTTTACCAAGTTTTCCACATGGAGCTTAAAGACAAACATATTGATTGTTTGTTTGTTTGTTTGTTTGTTTGTTTGTTGACTGAGTGATTGTCTTCAGGTTTGTCACAGATGCCACCGTCTCGCTGTTCGTTGCCATTCTGTTGTTCATTCTTCCCTCCGAGCCGCCCAGATACCTCTGCTTCTGGAGGAGTCCTGACGCAGGTAACACTCAGCTAGAACCTTCGTAGATTTACAACTGAGCTAAAGCTAACTTGTTATCCAATCAGAGAGCCAAGTGTCCCAAGGCCCCGCCCCTCCCCTGCTCACTTGGCAGGTGACTCAGAAGAAGATGCCCTGGAACATCGTCCTCCTCCTGGGGGGAGGATTCGCTCTGGCCAAAGGCAGCGAGGTGAAGCCTCTTTTTTTTTCTTGAAACATTTTTAAGAAAACGTTTGTGAAAACAATTTTACAAACAGTCATTAACGAGTCCCATGTTTTGTGGGGGGGTTATATTTTGTGTGTTTGTGTCAGGAGTCCGGTCTTTCCCTGTGGCTCGGCGCTCAGATGACACCGCTGCACTCCATCCCTCCGTGGGCCATCGCCATCATCCTCTGCCTCCTCATCGCCACCTTCACTGAGTGTACGAGCAACGTTGCCACGGCAACGCTCTTTCTGCCCATCCTCGCCTCCATGGTAACAAACACAACACAGCCATAAATCAGAAACAGCCAACAGCTGCTCATCATCTGCATACAGTCCTAGTAAAAGGGGGCGGAGCCAGATTAAACTCACTTCTTATAAATATTTCATATTAACAAAAATCAACAGCAGGGAGCTTTTATGTTTGAAACCCTGCACAGAAAGTGAGAGCCGTTGTTTTCTTGTGATTCCTGCTGTCCCCTGAGGTAACGTTATCACTTCCCGTGTGTTCTGACCCAGTCTCAGTCCATACGCTTGAATCCACTGTATGTGATGATCCCCTGCACCCTCAGCGCCTCCTTCGCCTTCATGCTTCCTGTGGCCACGCCCCCTAACGCCATTGTGTTCTCCTCTGGTTTCCTGAAAGTGTCCGACATGGTGAGTCTGACTCAGAGAAAAATGACAATGTGGAGCTGTGCACGTAACCTGCTCCTCTGCTGCACGTCGCCCTGCAGGCTAAAACCGGCGTGGTGATGAACGTCATCGGGATCGGCTGCATCACTCTGGCCATCAACAGCTGGGGCCACGCCATGTTTGCTCTGGACTCCTTCCCCTCGTGGGCCAACGCCACTGCCCAGGTGTAGAACCGACAACCATGGTCTGAAGCTCCAGAAGCATCATCCTCAACATAAAGAGCTGTTTAGTTTTTTAAAGGAACATAAATTTGTCAACAGCTGGAGGCTCGGAGTCGTATCATCAACGTTTTAATGACCGTTCTGTGTTTTTGTTATAAGAACAACCAACATCCCATAAACCGGCTTTAAAGACTCTGGAAGTGAAGTAGCTTATGAAACAAAAAGTGAAAATCATTGTGAGTAATCTAAAGTGGAGCGTAACGCTACAATTCAAACAGTTTTCTACCAAACATGATGATGTCATCTCCTTATCAATATATAAAATGTTCGCTCTGATCTTCAGGTGCATGTGCAGCAAAACACTCAACGTCTGAATAAAGTCTGTGAAATGGCATTTCATTGGCTCTGCTCATCAACGGCCTCTAAGCTGTAGGTTTTACTCGTTCCACTGAAAACTGACCGGAAACTGTTTCGCTGTTGAAAAGCACAAAACAACTGGAGCAGTCACGAGGAAACCAGAATAAATCAACGTCACAGCAGCACAGATGTGCAGGGAGAACATCTGGAGTCTTCACAGCTTTACTGAATCAATCAAATATTGATGAATCAGTCAAATATTGATGAATCAGTCAAATATTGATAAAGACGTCAGCTTGAGAAACTTGTACAGATCGACTCTATGCCGACGACACTCTTGTATTTTGTGTTTTCATTCTCTGCAGTCGTTCAGCAACAGACGGGAAAAAGTTTCAATATATTTCAGAAATGATTCTTTTCTATATTTTATTTATGTGTAGTTTCAAAAACTGACTGGATCACAGGCCGGCAGGAAGAGACTTTTCTGATCCACTTCCCTGCTGAACTAAAAAACTTCTCTGGGCAGTGGAACAGTTTCAGTGAAGAGTCTGAACGTCTGCTGTTGTTTGTTTGTTTGTTTGTTTGTTTGTTTGTTTAAACACATTTTGGTCAGATAATTATTGTGTTTGTGAGTTGTGTACATTTGTATGTAACGTCCAGTTCTGTAACATGTCTTATTATTTTTATTTATTTTCAAAAAAATCCTCTGAATAAAAGTGATAAAACCAACAATGTTCGTGTGTTTCCCGTGAACAGATTTAAAAATGTTGAATTAAATCAGTCTCAGCAGCTCTGAAGCTTTTCAAAATGAAAAGTATTTTTGTAGTCGATAGAGGTTGTGGTTGCAGTAAAAGATTCATCGAGTCGTTCAGTTTGTAAAAGACTGTTTATCCGACTGACGCAGCTTCATCTGTCCCTCTCTGCTCCTCTTCATCGCATGTTGTGCTTCAACTCAGCTGCACTTTATTTAAACCTGACAGGCTGCAGCTCTGTCTGATCATCAACCACAAGATGTTAAACAAGCTTTCAACTAAGGCTCGTGGTAACAAATTAAACATTTACTAAATAATGTCTTGTTCAGGTTTAGGACGTGAAAATGTTCATCATAAAACTGTCAATAACTGCTGTGACCGTTTCACTTTCAATGCTGTGTATTCATACAGTATATACTTTGTATATATAAAATGTTTTTATTCTTTCGGCTGCTCCCTTCTTCAGGGGTCACAGCAGCGAACTAACTCTCACGACGACCTGGCAATTATTTTTACACCAGATGTTCTTCCTGATCAACCACGGGCACGGAGCGACCACAGCCTCTGTGTGGAGCAGAGAGCTGCATGTAGGGCGCCCGGGGAGCAGATGCTGGGGGAGTCTCAATGAGACCAACATGTATATATATAAGTTGAATGAATATGTATTCAAGTCAGTTTAGTTCTATAGTGTCAATTTACAACAAATTTGTCTCAGGGCACTTTACAGAAACATTCACATACATAGAAAAAACTGAGAGGCACGTGCGTCCATGGTCTGCACCTGCATCACTGTGTGGCACGGCAGCTGCTGAGAGGACGGCTCTGCAGAGGGTGGTGCAGGCTGCACAGAAGACTGGGGAGCAGGCTTCCCACCACCTCGGACCTCTGCACTTCACGATGCAGGGGGAACGCACTACGCATCAAGAAGGACTCCACTCATCCTGCACACGCTCTGTTCCAGCCCCTCCCCTCAAGCAGGCGGCTGAGGAACATTCAGAGCAAGAACCACCAGGCTCAGAAACAGTTTCTTCCCTGCAGCTGTCACACTGCTGAACTC
>NC_056511.1:1899656-1901165 GCF_014905685.2 Nematolebias whitei | reverse complement strand
TTTTTTTTTGTTCCTCAGCATCTGAAATGTCGCCTCCTCCTCCTCAGGATGGTTCTTATTACCAGTACACAATCTGAAACAAAATGACCATGGTCAGATGGACTTCCTGTTTGACTCTAAGGTGGGTTTCTGGCTCACCGGTTGTTTCATGCTTCATCAGTCGATCAGCTCCCACTGGGTTGTGCTGACTATCCGGTAGTTGTTCTTCCGGTAGTTTTCGGGGTGAATCTGTCGCTGTCGCCACGTCTCCTCGTACAGACTGCGGACCACTGGAAGCAGCGGGGGGAAGCCGGCAGTGAGTGCCAGCCTGTCGCAGTACTCCCACTGACCCTGGTCCATTTTTAGAAGGTGGCGCCACTGGACTCCCTGCTCAAGCTTTTCCTGTTGCTCCCGTCGGACCTCCTCCTCCATCTGCTCCCGAGACGGCAACGTGACAGTGCCGTCCAACACTGCCAGTGCAAACTGGACCTGAGGAGGAAAGAAAGTTGATGACAGTTCTTTAATGAACCTGTTCTTGACCTGTGTGGACTCTGGCTCACCTGGCAGTTAAAGTTGGGGAAGGGGCAGATGATCTTACAGATACCAATGAAGAAGAGACTGGGGAAGGCAGGAGGAACCATAAATCTGTACAGAGGGGACACTATATGATCCTGGATCTCCACACCCAGTTGGGCTGCGTCCAGAAAGGGATACTTGAAGTTGTACCCAGTGCAGAACATCAGGACGTCAGCCTCACACACCAAGCCATCCTGGGACAAACATATTCAACCAAACACGAAGGTTGCACTTCAGCAAGGTATTCGTTTAAAATGACAAAAAAAGACCAAGAGATAAAACTGGTGTTTCCATGGTAGGTGTGCAGGTAGAGTTCACCTGAAGGCGAATGCTGCCGTTGTCATTGATCGCCACCACTGAACTGGTCTGTTGAATTCCAGGATGAAGAGGAAATGCCAGTGGAGAGTCTCTGTGACTCAGAATCACCTGAACACAAATGGTGGATGATGAGTCCATAGGGACTTTGTTCCCTACGAAGGCTCTAGTTTTAAGGTTTTTATCATTTGAACAGGTTCTGAGACTGGTTGTTACCTTGGCACCGGCTTTGGCCAGTTCAATGGAAATATCTATCCCTGAGGCTTTTGCTCCCAGGACCACCACAGTCTGACCAGAGAAAGGTTCTGGGAACTTGTACAAATGACTGTGAAGCACCTTTCCTGCAAACAGAACGATCAGTATCACCTTGATGTTTTCAGGGCTGAGAGGTCTAACTCCTGGGGACCACCTCAGTGTGTTCAAAACTGAAGGAGGTCCAACACAGAGAGACCACCTCGGTGTGTTCAGGACTAAGAGTGGTCCAACACAGAGAGACCACCTCGATGTGTTCAGGACTAAGAGAGACTGAGAGTGGTACAACACAGAGAGACCACCTCGGTGTGTTCAAAACTGAAGGAGGTCCAACACAGAGACCACCTCGGTGTGTTCAGGACTGACGGAGGTCCAACACAGAGAGAT
>NC_056511.1:1886795-1899556 GCF_014905685.2 Nematolebias whitei | reverse complement strand
TTGTGACTGTCATCATGTGACCTGTTTTGTCATGTGACCTGTTTTATTTTTGTTGGTTATGTGTCCTGTTTGATTGTTATGTGTCCTGTTTGATGATTGTCATTTGGACTGTTTTATGAATGTCGTCATGTGACCTGTTTGGTACTTCAGTAATTATTAAAGATTTAAAGACTTAATTTAATGATTTCCTGTGACAAGCATTTAAACTCCAATCTCATCCCTGATCAAACTCGTTCCTCCGTCCTCCAGCGCCACCTTCTGGTTTTAATCATGTAAAAATGCTCTGAAATACCTCAAACTCTCAGAAATCTCATTTTAGTCATTCTTTAAAGATGTATACTTTAAACCACAGATTATCACTTTGTTCAGATTTAAAATGTTTTTTTTTTTTTTACTAGAATATCTGTATTGTGACACTGAAACACTTTTTATGTTCGGATAAATAATTTACTGATTATGAGAAATAAAGGTTTGACAAAGAAAAAAAAAATAATAATTTTGACACTGAATTGAATCGTTTGCAGAAACTTATTTATTAGATGGATATTTCCACTTTATTTAGATTTACTGGATTTGTTGTGCTTGACACAACCCCCTGAGGAATTTCCAACTGATAACCAGATGAATAAACTTTGTGTCATCATTTCAGGACTCTGGATTCTTATAGAGGTTATCCTTGGCCATTTCTCGACATACCTCGAGAATGTTTATGGATCTCACCGGAGGACACTGACTGATTACAGTGACCTCGAGAGCATCTAGAAGCGTTGTTGACCGCTCTCGTCTCTGATGCAGAATGTCTTCGTAAATATGTGCTTGTTTGTGCGAGGTGTTTTTTAATATTAGAGGTTTTTCTCAGCCAAGAAAAAAGTCTGATAGGATTTGTTTTTGCCTCCAACTCCTACATGTGTCCAGTTAACCACTTTATTGTTTGTCCAAACAGGTCTCACTTGTAAATGAGTCTTCCAGGCTCAATGTGATTTATCTGTTTAAGTAAAGGTTGAATGAACGAATGACATTAGAAACTAAAGACTGGAGACAAATAGATCTGGATAGATTTGTTTTCACCATGTGTATCAAAATTACACTCATGACAAAATTGGCAGAATAAACCATAAGGATTTGTATAACTGGTAAAAAGTTCATCTTCTTTTTTCTTTGTGTTCGAGAACATTTTAATGTCTTCTGTGAAAAGTCACCACCAGATGAAGACGCTCCTCAGACTAGAAAACATCACTATTTTGTCCAGAGACATCGCCAATAAATTACTTGTAGGAATAAAAAAAAAACATGTTTTAAATGTTTAAATGTGAGACAAAAATTTTACAAGAAAATAAATGTTAAGTGTCCAAAAAAATTATCCTCTGGTGGGCTGACAGATATCTGGAACAAAAATACAATTTGCTGTTTAATAAATAAAGTACGGTAGTCCCTCGCTACTTCGCTGGTCGTTTATCACGGACTCGCTCTCGGTTTTTCAAAATAAGATTGGACATGAGACATGATTGGCTGATAGATGGATGAGCCGCATGATCGGCATGGAATTTTTATTTTAAATAAATAATTTAAAATTATTTAGTATCTGCTGCACCTGATCAGCTGTTCTCATGGAGAACGAAGAAGTGGGCGTGGCCAAGAGCTCTTGCAGGTGGCAAAGAACAGAGGAGGCAGGAAGCTGAACTCATGACATTCTGTGTCTTTTAGAGAATTTAGAGTTTAGAAATATTGTTTGGAATATTGCAAGAGTGTGGAAAGGGTTTAAAACACCTATATATACATATAAATATTTATATAAGTACGGTAGTTCCTTGCTACTTCGCAGTTCGTTTCACACTATATATATATATATATATATATATATATATATATATATATATATATTCAATTCTGTTTATTTATATAGCGCCAAATCACAACAAAGTTGTCTCAGGAACTTTACAGGAACATTCACATAAAAGCCAGTTAGTAAAGTTCTCTATCTAAGAATCCATCAGACAAGATGAATCTTGGCTTCGTTGCAGTCTCCCATCCTGAGCAAGCACAGTGGAGACAGTGGAAAGAAAAACTCCCTTTAACAGGAAGAAACCTCCAGCAGAACCAGGATCAGGACAAGAGACCATCTGCTTTGACAGGCTGGTTTGAAAGGACAGGAAGGAGGGACAGACGAACACAGAATGATAGGTCCAGATATAGGTCCAGTTGTACCTGAAAGACAAAAAAAACATGTTAAGGATAGAAAAAATAATTACAAATAGAAAACAGGTTGAGCAGAGTAAGTAAAGACAGTAGCAGAGTGAAAAGTGTGGTCAGTTTGTCCTCCAGCAGTCTAAGACTATAGCAGCATAACTAAGGGACAGCTCAGGAAACCCAAGCCGACCCTAACTATAGGATTTATCAAAAAGGAAAGTCTTAAGTCTAGTTTTAAAACTGGATAATGTGTCAGCCTCACGGACAGAAACTGGAAGTTGGTTCCACAAGAGAGGAGCCTGAGAACTGAAAGATCTTCCTCCCATTCTGCTGCTGGAAACTCTAGGAACCACAAGTAAACCTGCAGTCTGAGAGTGAAGTGCTCTGTTAGTAAAATATGGAACAATAAGATCTGTAGTATAAGATGGAGCTAGGATGTTGAGAGCTTTGTAGGTTAGAAGTAAGATTTTGAATTCTATTCTGGATTTGACAGGGAGCCAATGGAGAGAAGCTAAAACTGGAGAGAGATGATCTCTCCCAGTAACTCCAGTTAAGACTCTGGCAGCAGCATGTTGGATCAACTGAAGACGTTTTAAAGAAGTATTTGGACACCCAGATAATAAACCATTGCAATAGTCCAGTCTAGATGTGACAAATGCATGGACCAGTTTTTCTGCATCATCTTTAGATCAGATGTTTCTAATGTTAGTGATATTACGCAGGTGGAAGAAGGAGGTTCTAGTAACGTTTTTAATGTGGGGGATAAAAGACGTGTCCTGATCAAAAATAACACCAAGATTTTTAACATTAGAGCTGGAGGACAGATTAATGCATCTAAGGAGGGAGAAAGACTGAAACATTCATTCCTAAGGTGCTCGGGTCCAAAAACCAAAACCTCAGTCTTGTCTGTTCAACAGGAGAAAATTAAGGGTCATCCAGGTTTTTATGTCTTTAAGACATGCTTGTAGTCTAAGTAGCTGATTGGATTCATTGGGTTTAATGGACAAATATAATTGTGTGTCATCAGCATAAGAATGAACATTTATCCCATGCTGTTTAATAACTTTACCTAAAGGAAGCATAGATAAAGTAAAGAGTATTGGTCCAAGCACTGAGCCCTGAGGAACTCCATGACTAACTTTGGTGTATGAAGAAGATTTATTATTTACATTTACAAACTGGAATCTATCAGATAGATATGATTTAAACCACTTTAGATCTGTTCCTTTAATCCCAACACCATATTCAAGTCTCTGTAGTAAAATATTGTGATCAACTGGATCAAATGCAGCACTGAGGTCTAACAGGACCAGTAGAGACACAAGTCCATTGTCAGAGGCCATGAGAATATCATTGGTAACTTTTACTAGTGCTGTTTCTGTGCTATGATGAGCTCTAAACCCTGACTGAAACTCTTCAGATTATTTATTTGTAGATGTTCACGCAACTGACCTGCAACTATTTTCTCTAGATATCCTGATGCATGCTCAATAATTTTTGGGATATTTTCTCTAGAATGTTTTAGATGAAAACTAGATTAGATATAGGTCTATAGTTGGCCAGAATTTCTGAATCAATGTTATTTTTCTTAAGTAAAGGTTTAATTACAGCAATCTTAACCGTTTATTAAAGACAAATTAAGTAGATCCAAAATGTGGACATTAATTAGGGGGAATACCTCTTTAAACAGTCTGGTTGGGATGGGATCTAGCAGGCATGTGGATGGGATCTATTAGGCATGTGGATGGTTTGGATGAGGTTATTATTTTTGACAATTCAGAGCTCAACAGGACAAAAACTGTCCAAACATAAATCAGGCTCTAGTGAAATTTTTAAAGTTGCCTCATTTGACAGGGGACTAGAGATAGTAGAAGGAAGGATGGTTTGAATGTTCTCTCTAATTGAAATAATTTTATTTATAAAGAATCTCATGAAGTCATCACTGCTTATAGTTGTAGGGACACATGGTTCAACAGAAATGGGACTTTTAATTAGCCTAGCAATAGTACTAAACAGAAACCTAGGGTTATTTTTATTCTCCTCTATTAAAGATGAGTAATATAAAGTTCTAGCTTTACGGAGAGCTTTTTTATATGTTAGCAGAATATCTTTCCAAGTTAAATAAAATCCTTCAACATTAGTAGAGCACCATTTTCTCTCCTGGTTTCTAGATGCTGCTTTAAAGTACGTAACTCAGAATTGAACCAAGGAGCCAGTTTCCTCTGATTGATTACTTTCTTTTTCAGTGGATCAATTTTATCAAGTGAAGTTTGCATTGAAGTTGTAAGATGATCAACTAGATGATCTAAGTCTCTGTTCTCTGATGCATTACTCTGCAAGACAGAGGAAACATTGATGGAAGAGATTGTTTCAATTTGGTTACAGCATTTTCTGATAAGCACCTGCTGAGATTAAATTTACTCTCAGTGACTGTGTAGTCATTTAATGTAAACTCAAAGTTATTAAAAAATGGTCGGACAGAACAGGATTTTGAGGAACTATTACCAAGTCCTTAATCTCTACACCATAGGTCAGAACTAAATCAAGAGTGTGATGATAAGAATGAGTAGATGTGCGGACGTTTTGGGTAAAACCAAATGAGTCTATTAAATTATTAAAGGCTATGATTAAACTATCACTCTCAACATCTACATGAATATTGAAATCACCCATTATGATGATTTTATCAGTATTTAATAATAAGTCAGTTAATAATTCTGAGAATTCAGACAGAAACTGAGAGTAAGCGCCTGGTGGACGATATATAACAACTAGTAAAAGTGGCTTTTCTGATTTCCATTTAGGATGAGAAAGACTGAGGGACAGTGATTCAAAAGAATCATAACTAATAACTGGTTTGGCATTAATCAATAATCCTGACTGAAAAATAGAAGCTACTCCTCCACCTCAGCCAGTTGTTCTAGGAACATGAACATTTAAATAATTAACAGGAGTGGATTCATTTATACCAACAAAATCCTCCTGTTGTAGCCAAGTTCCTGTCAGACACAATAAATCAATCTGATGATCAGTTATCAGTTCATTAACTCACTGTCATGGTCAGCGGCCCCCGCTGACCCCCCATTGGCCCCTGTCTCACACTCACTCCCTCCTGGTATTGTTTCAGCCCCTCATGCCATAGTTTCTCTTTCCCTGCTTTGTAATGCCTATCACCCATCTCCAGCTCAAGCCTGCTCCTTCCAAGCCACGCCTCCCTTGTTCCTCACAGCAATCAGCCCTGATTCCACTCACCTGTTCAGCTCATCTAGTTCACCTGCTCTGCAGCCTTTATACGCTCCATTCTCACTCTCCACCAGTGCCCAGTTATTACACCACTCGTGATGGTCACTGATAGTGAAGCCTCGCCTCCTCTCGCCTCGCCTCCTCTCCCCTCGCCTCCTGGACTTGCACCGCACACGAACCACGTCCTGCAGCTGCTCTGCCAGTGACATCATTGCTGACAGGTGACTCTCTCCCTGGCCTGTGAGGACCTGTTAACACTTCTGATCCTGACTCCAGCAGCTCAAATCAATAAAAACTGTTCTTGTTTCTGCACTCTGTGTCTGGCTTGTGTTGAATCCTAAACCTGATCTGGAGGAGGAGAAGCAGCAGAGAGCTGTGGAAGACTACAACTCTACTTCCTGGACTGGACCGAATTAAAGATCTTTAAATTACATCATTATTCAAGATATCTTAAATGTGTTTAGATATCACATGGAAGGATTTGACTAGCGCAAATTAAATTGCATATCTTGATAGCAAATGATGATTAGGAGAAACTAACTTAGAGATTTCTAGAACTGTACTCATGACTAGTCAAAATTCCTTTTAAGAAATTTCCAAATGAATTCAAGATATCAAATATTTTTTTCATGTAGAGGGCTTTTCTATTTAAGATGTATTGAATTAAAATTTTGACTAGTCAGAACGATATTGAAGATTATATCCAACATTTTTCAGTCAGGTCATCTGGAAGGTGTCTTTTTTTGTGCTGAAACGTTTCAGAACAAAAAAGAAACTGTCCAGATGACCTGACTGAAAAATGTTGGATTGTATACCTGGATTATTGAGCATGGACTTTGTTGTTTTCAACCAGTTTGATAAGACTGTCACCAAGGAAGAGGGCCTGCAAGGGAGGAGGGGCGTACCAAAGAGACCATCTTATCACAAGCAGAACTGGTTTGTTCCACTTTGGAGTAAGCTGTTGGGGGAAGAATCAGTTTTGTTGTTTCCTTGACTGATGAAACCTTCTGGATCGAAGGCGAAACGTTTCAGCATAAAAAAAAAGAAACTGTCCAGATGACCTGACTGAAAAATGTTGGATTGAAAACCTGGATTATTGAGCATGGACTTTCTTATCTAGAATAATTATTTGGACAAGTCAAAACGTCACAGATTTACGGAGCATTTTGGCAGAAAAATCATAAAGTACTTCAGCTTTATTCAGAGGTCTGTCAGTCCAACACAAACGCTCGATTTTCTCTGATATTCTCGTAATTACATTTATTTGGGATTCTTTTTCTTGTCTTTTGAATTAGTTTTTTTTTACCTATTCTATTACGCCATATTCCTAATTTTAAATTTAAATAATTCCCAGCTTTTACCAAAATAATTAAAGTTGCTTGAATCCAGTATTTATTAGTCTAATTACTTGAATTTTAAATTCTTAATTTTTTAATAAGGAGTTGTTTAATTTCCAGTAATCTTTATTCTGACCCTGCCTGTCAGTATTTACATCTATTTTAATTGATATCTTTGATCTGTCACTATTGTTGGTTCTATAGAAGCATCGATCACTTTGTCTTCTAGGTCTGAGGAAATCAGCCAGAAATCTATGCAGGCAACTGTTGGAACAGCTAAGTGACAGTCTGGGGGCCTACGGTAATTTCCTAATTCAAGACATGTCATTCTGACTCATAGATATCATATCTATGTTCTGACTAGTCATGATTACGTTCGAGATGTCTTGAATTGTAATTATGGATGTTTGACCCTTCAAGTGTCATTTCAGATATCTTGAACTACATTTTGACCAAACTCTAGTTCTTAGTCAGAACTCATTTTTAGATCTCTAGAATGCAACTACAGATAGTCAGACTAATTGATTTTATGTTCAAAGGGCTTGCCATAGTTCCCAAATGTCAGTGCCCCTAGCTGTACAGTTAATTCAGGGATGTTGTCATTTAGCCATGTTTCAGTAATAATAAGTTACTCTCGTCCGGTTTGTCGACCTCAACAGTCGGATATGATCCATTTTATTTTCCATGGAACGTACAATCACCAGCACAACTGACGGTGTAGCTGGGAGAATTGGATTGAGTGGAAAGAGTACTGAAAATTTGTACTCGAGTACAAGTATTTACACTGCTGAAGTCATACTCAAATACAAGTAAAATACTGGTGTTATAAAAATACTTAAGTAAAAGTACAATGTATTTTTTCAAAAACTACTCAGAGTATTAGTTTTTAACCACTGGATGTTTAATTGTTGTCAGTAAGTCATTCAGTTTGAGGTACTGTGTATAACAGAGTACATTCAGAGCACTCATTTCTCTGAAGCTCCGTCTTATTTTAGCACCAGACAAACCGATGGCAGTGACAGTACCTAAGATCTTTGCATACTTATCCAAACTAACACATACAGACAATAAAAAACAACATCATGCAGGCAGCTGTGAGACCTCGTACCCAACATGTTTTTTAGATGAGATGCTGAAGTCTCGTTCGCTGCCGTCACCGTGGAGATCAAACAAAGTTCACATCTGGACTCCGTCTCCTTCTCACCCTCTGGACATGAAACATTCCTGCAGGTACGGACACTCGTCCTCAGCCTTTACCTCCTCGTGTCCTCTGTTGACACTGTCCTCCGTCTCCATTTTGTCTTTTTCTCCAAGTCTTGGGTCCATCACTGACTCTCTGCTCTACAGAGTTGTCCTTTGCTGACGTTGTAGGTCACTGGTGCGTTCATGATCTGGAGCCTTGTTGCTGCAAAGATGAACGCTTTGAATGTTCATTCAAATTTTAAAAGTAGTGAAGTAGATTACATGGTCTAAAATGTACTTATGAGTAAAATTACACACTTGAAATAAATACTCATAAAAGTACAAGTACCCAAAAAATCTGTTTAATTACAGTAATGTGAGTATTTGTAATTCATTCCTTCCACCCCTACTCACCACTACCCTCACCCGGACACCTCCACGCATGCCCTCTTCAGTTTCCTCTCGCACCGCTTCTGGCGTCTCTTCTCCGGACGTGGAAACACAGGCGGGTTCGAGAGTCGCCACATACTCCGAGTCCTTCCTGCGCTATGACTCCATTGTCCAAGATATTACAGATCTCTTTGTTCCAAATGTCCAACAGATCCTGCTGACTATCTGGATATGGCCATATCAAAGAGCTTAAAGGAACTGAAACAGCGATACACTGAAACAGCCCAGAAAAACTAACAAACACCGTGTAATCGGGAGGCGAGAGGCCGCAGTGTGTACACGCGTCGCTATAGTTCTACCCATGTTCCTTATTCCATGTTCCTTATTCCATGTTCCTTATTCCATGT
Organism: Nematolebias whitei; assembly: GCF_014905685.2. Classification (NCBI taxonomy): domain Eukaryota; kingdom Metazoa; phylum Chordata; class Actinopteri; order Cyprinodontiformes; family Rivulidae; genus Nematolebias; species Nematolebias whitei. The sequence continues at coordinate 1,890,810 of NC_056511.1, read as the reverse complement.
TCCTTATTCCATGTTCCTTATTCCATGTTCCTTAGATAGAGAACTTTACTAACTGGCTTTTATGTGAATGTTCCTGTAAAGTACCTGAGTCAACTTGGTTGTGATTTGGCGCTTTATAAATAAACTGAATTGAATTGAAAATCCACATCTGGGCTCATACCTGTGTTTCCATCAGAACCATTCACAAACCAGTTTATGCAAATGTCCGCCAGTTCCAAAGTCCAAAAGAAAGTTAGTCAAATATCGATTATCCGGCCAAAAAGTTTTTTTTTTTTTTTTAGCTCTCTCCAATCACACCCAACCTCCTCCACCCCCCGGGACTAAAGTGACTTCCAGATTCGTGTTTTGTCAAAGAGCAGACTTTGATAGATCCTGTTCTTTAAATCAAACAGGGCGTCCACTCACACCTGATCATCATCCCTTTGATTGAAAACACCTGACTCTAATTTCACCTTCAAACTAACTGATTAGAGGTTCACATACTTTTGCTGCTCACACATACTGTAGATTGGATCATTGTCCTCAATAAATAAATTAACAAATATAATATTTTTGTCTCATTTCTTTAACTGGGTTCTCTTCATCTACTTTTAGGACTTGTGTGAAAATCTGATGATGTTTTAGGTCATGTTGATTTAGAAATATAAAAATTGTTAAAGGCTTCACAAACTTTGTTATAAAAGCACGATGCTTCAATCTTCAGATCGATAAACGTGTTGTGCTTTATGTTCCTCATCCCCAGAGGATGATCCTGTTTGTTTTCTGTCGTTTTCTCCATTTTTTCTTCAGATTAAAATATTTTGTGTTGAAACTCACATATTTTTGTTTATTTCAGGATAAACTGATTTTAGCTCCCAGCATTAGTTAAAAAAAAGAATATTTACAGGAAAAAGCTGCAGGATGACGACTTCAGCTCAATTTACCTGAAAAATAAGAATTGTAAAGACGTGCTTGATCTTCAGTTGAGGACAGGCCGGTCAGGGTCAGAGGTCAACAGGAAGCGTCTGGTCTAAACAAACCCGATTAATGAGCTGTGAGAACAAACGGATCTGTGCGTTAAACATGAACGAGACCGCAGACGCATGGTGCGGAGGCCTGAAACAGGTTTTAATCCACACAAAAAACAATTAAAATGCACAACAACAAGGTGAGAGGAGGACTGCGGCGCAGAGCTCCTCCTCTCACGTCGTAAAGTTTAAGTTTGCACGTTAGAGATTAATTGAAAATAACCCTGGGATTAAAAACATTAAGTATAAACACAGTTTCATGTGAGAAATCACAGCAAAAAACACATTTATAATGATAGACGGCTTAATCACAACATGTCCGTTAATTTAACATCCACGAAGAGCTAACAACTAAAACAAATTAAACTAATATCTGTGGATTGAAGACGACCTGAAAGAACCAAACAAATATTGCTCAGCTGGTTTCACAGGAAGGTTGGTCTTTTCTCTGCAGTTTGTGTCCAGTTTGATGCAGCAGCTTCAAAGTATCTGTCGTTTCATTTTGATCCAGTTTGGGTTGAAACAGCCCTCAGCACCACTGCTGGGGTTCTGTTGGACAGTTTGATCAGCAGATGGTTCCTCTGAAACAACCTAAAAGATGACCCGTGAAGACTTGGATTCATCCTCCTTGTTCAGTTCCCTCTCGACCTTCTCTGCTGCCTCCTGGTCGTCATCGCCCACGCCGTCCTTTCTCAGAATTGTTAGCGGCCACCAGAGGGAGCCGCTGCGTCGGTCCCGGTGGACGAGCCGTTTCTCCACACAGCAGCAGGGGGCGCCCTTGTCTCCGGTCAGGAAGTACAGCAGGGCGTTGAGCCAGGCGTTGCAGGAGGCCAGCGGCCTCGTCACCTTGTAGCAAATGGAGACAGCCTTCATGGCGTTGCAGCCACCAAGCTGGCCTCGCCGCAGGAGCAGGAACAGGGTTCGAGTTACATGAAAGGGCAGGAAGCAGAGCGCGAACAGCAGCGTGATGGTTAGGATAGTTTTGATGGATTTTCGCCGCCGTCGGATGTAGTGCGAGTACTGGGATCCAGAGATGGAGACTGAAGTTCGCTCCCGATCTCGGCCTCCTTCTGCTGCTCCGTCACTAACTGGACCGTCGTCCCCGCCCTCAACTGAACTGGGTGGAGACCGCAGCGTCTGGAAAATGGTGCGGACCACATGGGAGTAGCACCAGGCGATGATGACGAAGGGAACAAAGAAGCCCAACATGTGGAGGACGATGCCGTACGGGACGTATTCAGCAAACTCTTTGTCAATGGCGTCGTCCCAGCAGTTCATATACCACTCCCCATACAGTTCCCAGGTCCAGTTCCCACAAACCCTCACCCCCTCAGGCCCAGCGGCCCCAGAGCCTCCTCTCATGACGCACCCTGTCTGAGCGAACCTGAAGATGGGACAAGTGAGTACGAAGACCACCACCCACACCAGGGCGCAGATCCCCTTCACCACCCGCTTGCTCTCCAGAGTGATGGTCCTCATTGGGTGACAGATCCCCAGATACCTGCAGACACACAAGCTGGGTCAGAATCCAACAATCACACCTCAAGACTCCTGGGGGGTCAAGTAAAGGGACCATCCAGGCAACTTAAAATAATGAGGTTCTGTCCAAAGATGATCAATATTTGGGAACTTATCAGTCATGACATCAGTTCTGGAGCACAAAGTCTGGAAAAAGTCTCCATCCAAGTTAGGTTAATGGCTACCCATGCTAGCTTTTCAACAAGATAAACACCACAGAGGGTTCATTTATGAACAACACTTCATCCTAAAGAGGTTTAGTGTCTGCTAATGTTAAACCAGTGAAAAAAAAGCTTTTATAAACGTGATGATTACAAACAGGGCCTTGTTTGGCTAGCCGTTAGCTAACTATTGTAAAAATTGGACAGAACATCACCTCAATGTCGACTGGACAAGCCCTTTAAAGGTTTAACCCTCCTACTGTCCCTGGGTCAAAACTGAGGCCTGGAGGGTCATTTTGACCCAGGGACAGCAGGAGGGTTAAATGAGTTCTGACCTCAAAAACAGATTAAACATGAGCTGCTTTCTGCAGACAACATGCTCAGATTAGGATTACAACAGACCTTCAGCTTTTCTTCACAAAACAAACATTTGTTTGCTGCTTTCAAAATAAAAAACATAATTGAGTAAAATCCCAAAACGGTCTCCTGAAGTCCAGATGAGTCTAGAACTGTGTGTTGAGTTTTGTAGCGGCTGGTCCTGTCTCTGATTGGACTGGTTCGGTCCCGAGGAGTGTGTTTTATGGTTAGCCTCAAGATTAAATATTTGAAGGTCATGAATTAAACGTGCCGTCCCTGAAGTTCGAGGTCGGTTTTTTTGGCTGTCGGCAGACCTTCCAGAGACTGAGTGGGACCAAGGACGGCTGGAGACAAATGGACACAACACTGTCAATGAAGACGTTTACACATTTTGGACGAACCACATGATGTGACATGTTGATGGAGTGAGGGCTCCTCAAAGACTGATATCTAGACTGACAGAGAAGCCTGGAAGGACTCAGATCCACCAGAAGATGTACTCTGCAGCAATCCATTTTAGGAAAGACACATTTTACCCATTTGGAAAAAATTGCAGCTCCTGTGGTCATTACTAGTGAAGCAGCTGAGGTGGTGCATCAATATAAACATCTGGGAACTGTTCTTGATGACAAACTGACCTTTGACCCCCATGTGAACTCGCTTTGTAAGAAGACAGAGAAAGTATTTTTTATCAGAAGCTGCAGTTTTAATGTTGATTCTACTTTTATGAAAATGTTTTATTGAGTCTCTTTTAACTTTCACCTTCATCTGCTGGTTTGGACTTCTGACATGAAGAAACAAGAACAAACTCTCAGGGATTATCAGGATGTGCAGAAAAAATGCTGGCAGAGCCCTACAGAACCTCACTGATCTAAAGAACCTCACTGACCTACAGAACCTCACTGACCTAGAGAACCTCACTGATCTACAGAACCTCACTGACCTACAGAACCTCACTGACCTACAGAACCT
>NC_056511.1:1885006-1886785 GCF_014905685.2 Nematolebias whitei | reverse complement strand
TGACCTACAGAACCTCACTGACCTACAGAACCTCACTGATCTAAAGAACCTCTATGACCTAAAGAACCTCAATGACCTACAGAACCTCACAGACCTAAAGAACGTTACAGACCTACAGAACCTCTATGACCTACAGAACCTCACTGACCTACAGAACCTCTATGACCAACAGAACCTCAATGACCTACAGAACCTCACTGACCTACATAACCTCTACAACCTACAGAACCTTGCTGACCTACAGAACATATATGACCTATAGAACCTTGCTGACCTCACTGACCTCACAGACCTACAATCCTTGACCATCAAGGATTTTAGTTCCGCAGAGGCAGAGCTTAAATGGGGGGTTCCGCAGGGGTCCGTCCTGGGTCCACTCCTATTCTCTTTATACCTGCTGCCGCTTGGTGCTATTTTCCGGAAACACAACATGCTATTCCACTTCTATGCCGATGACTGTCAAATTTACTTCCCCCTAAGACACAATGGTACATGCTCTATTTAACCGCTGCTCGACTGCCTGGCTGACATCAGGGACTGGATGGCTTTAAACTTCTTAAGTTTCAATGAAAAGAAGTCTGAAGTCATGTTGTTCCCTCCCAACGACACAATCACAAACCACTGCATCGACCTCTCCGCTCTAACCCTGTCAGAAAAACAAAGAGTCACTAATCTGGGCGTGATAATGGACCCTTCCCTGAAACTTAACAATCATGTAAACATGATCGTTAAATCATGTTTCTTCCAACTGAGGCGGCTGTCTAAACTGAAGCCCATATTGTCCAAAAAGAACCTGGAGACAGTAATACATGCATTCATTACATCTAGGCTTGATTACTGCAATTCACTCCTGTTTGGTATCAGTCAGACCTCCATTGCACGACTACAACTGGTCCAGAATGCAGCAGCCCCATTTTTAACCAGTACAGGCAAAAGACAGCACATTACACCAGTTTTGGCCTCACTGCACTGGTTACCGGTTCACTTTCGAATCCAGTTCAAAATACTCATGTATGTCTACAAATCACTGAACAGTCCCCCCCCCATCTCTCTGATCTGCTACAACCATATGTCCCACCGCGTTCCCTGAGGTCAGCGGACCAGTTGCTCCTCACAGTTCCAGGATCTCGTCTTAAGCGCAGAGCTGACAGGACCTTCTCTGTAGCAGGACCAAGACATTGGAACGAGTTACCTCTGCTTGTCAGACAGGCCCCTCCCTCTCGGTTTTCAAGTCCTGTTTAAAAACTCACTACTATTCAGTAGCTTTCAACACCAAATGATCTGTGTTTTGATCCTGTATGCTCCACACTGGTTAGTCGTCATTATCTGCATCGTTTTTATGTCTATATTCTGATTTACCTCATTTTGTATTTTGCTTTGTGTGTTACCTGTTGTTCTGTCTGTACAGCACTTTGGTTGGCCTTGTAGCTGTTTTAAGTGCTCTATAAAAATAGTGGTATGGTATGGTACAGAGTCTCGATGATATACACAACGTCAGTGACCAACAGAACCTCTATGACCTACAGAACCTCACTGACCTACAGAACCTCACAGACCTAAAAAATGTCACAGACCTACAGAACCTCTGTGACCTACAGAACCTCACTGACCTACAGAACCTCTATGACCTACAGAACTTCACTGACCTACAGAACCTCACTGACTTACTGAACCTCACTGACCTACAGAACCTGACAGACCTACAGAAATTATATGACCTACATAACCTCACTGACCTACAGAACCTCTATGACCTACAGAACCTCACTGACCTATAGA
>NC_056511.1:1879267-1884996 GCF_014905685.2 Nematolebias whitei | reverse complement strand
AGAACCTCACAGACCAAAAGAACAACACTGACCTACAGAACCTCTATAACCTACAGAATCTCTATGACCTACAGAACCTTACTGACCTACAGAACTTCACTAACCTACAGAACCTCACAGACCAACAGATCCTCACTGACATACAGAACATCTATGACATACAGAACGTCACTGACCTACAGAACCTCACTGACATAAAGAACCTCCCTGACCTACAGAACCTCACCGACCTACAGAACTTCACCGACTTACAGAACCTCACTGACCTACAAAACCTCACCGACCTACAGAACTTCACTGACTTATAGAACCTCACTGACCTACAGAACCTCACTGACCTACAGAACTTCACTGACCTACAGATTCTCACTGACCTACAGAACCTCAATGACCTACAGAACCTCTATGACCTACAGAATCTTTCTGACCCACAGAACTTCCCTGACATCTAAAACCTCACTGACCTACAGAACCTGACTGACCTGTGGAACCTCACTGACCTGTAGAACCTCACAGAATTACAGACTCTCACTGGCTTACAGAACCGCACTGACCTACAGAACCTCACTGATCTACAGAACCTCACTGATCTACAGAACCGCACTGACCTACACCAGACAAGTTCAGTGAACAAGGCCATGCTGATTCTGGCAGATCCTGATCACCACTCCATGGTGAGTTCAGGTGTCTTCCATCTGGACACAGGTATCTGCTGCCCAGATGTAGAACAAACAGACTGAAAAACTCATTCATCCCTGCAGTGATCAGGCTTCTCAACAAAGAGTGATGATCTCTGTACGGTTATATTTACATCTTAATGTCTTGTTTAGTCTGGATAATTTATGCGTCTACTGTCTGTGAAACAAATGGCCCCTTGAGGACAATGAAGACTCTTGAACTTGAACATCAAGTATTTACAATGATCTGGCCGCAGAAAAGTGCTCTGTGCTGCCTGTATTTGAAGCAAGTCATCCACCACGCGGCGTCAGCATTAATGGTTCTGGACCCAAACCACTCTGACCATTTGTTTCCATCATTATCACAATGGCTCAGAAACACAAACTTCAGCAAAACATGCTGAAAATGGAAAACCTCCACCATCGGTTGGGCGGCCAATCGTAACATTCTTCTTTGACTGACCCTGAAGAACAAAAGTACAGAAACCAGAGGATCCACAGGAGGTTCTTTTGATTTAAAACCTAAAGTCTGTGCTCCGTGGTTGATCACAGTCCTCAGGTAATGAGTGATAAGAGGTTCACAGGTTTTTTTTTTTTACCAACTTTAATACTAAACTCCATCAGTTGGCTCTGTTTTTGATGGACTACTGTCCTGTGAGCGGGTCAAAGTTCTGACAGCAAAGGTGAAGACCATCAAAAATTAACACTACCAAGAAAATCCCTGTTCTGTACTGGTTGTATGTAAGGAAAGAGGACACAAACAGAGAGGGGAGGGTTTGTTGAGAGCAATAACCAAAGATAACTGATAAATCACAACATCAGAACCTCCTGTTGGCTCAAAGTCTTCAAACTCTGAATATCGTCTCAAACTTTAATTAAACCATACACCTGAAACCCAAAGCTGAACTGTTTTAACCAAAAGTTAAGTTAAAAAATGTTAAGTCAGGTCCTCTGGACGGGTTCAAAGAACAAAAAAATTGTAGTAATTGTGTTTTGTTTTTCATCCGAAAGACTTTCTTAGTCTGAGGTGCTGTATTCAGCTCAGTCTCTTAAATAGCACCTTCTCAGAGTGGATCAACCAGTTTGCTGCTGACAACCAGAACCAGCTGATCACATGCTCAAGAAGGACCATCAGCCTAACAATAGATCATTAGCACCTGATGGCTGTTTACTGTTCACAGAGGGCTGAGTGATACTAGCAATCACAGCATTGTAAGAGGGGGACAGTTGAACCTGGAGGCTCCACCCCTGTTTAATGATGGACGGTTTCTTTTCACAAAGATGGCCTCCTTTACTCCTCTCTCAAACCATCGTTCCTCTCTGTCCAGGATGTGAACATCTTCATCCCTGAAAGAGTGACCTCTGGCCTGGAGATGAGTGTAGACTGCAGAGTCCTGGCCTGATGATGTTGATCTTCTGTGCTGGTCCATCCTTTTGGCTAGTGGCGGTTTAGTTTCCCCGATGTAAGACTGATCACCCTCCTGACACTGAACAACATACACAACATTACTCTGTTTGTGCCGGGGGACTGGATATTTGGGATTGGCCAGTCTTTGCCGTAATGTATTTTGGGGTTTAAAAGCCACTGGGACGTTATGTGACAATGTTTTAATTTCCATGTTTTCACACTGGGGGCGGGGGCATCCCGTTGATTTTGGGACAGAGGGTGATGACCGCAGTGGGGGATTATCTGGGCCCTCAACAGAGATTATTCAGGAACAAACTTCAAATAAAACAAAATCAGCACATGCTATAAATTACCTGCCTAATGTATTTACTTTTTAAAAACATGTCATTGTCACAACAGTCATGGTTAGATCGATGCGTTCTGATGCCTTACATGTTTGGTATCATCAAAAATCTCATTTAGCTAGCATGCAAAACTAATTTTACAGGAACTAGTTAACATGACTCACAACAGCACACTGACATGCTGCCTGTTTCCATAAAGACCCGCGTCCGGGGAGTGCAAGACGGCGGCAGATTGTTAACAGCGTTTTACTAAGCTCCTGTCAGATCCACCTGAAAAACTGCCTTTTACATTTATACCCTCGCTGCCTCTGTGGTGGATTTTTTTTTTTCTGGGATTGGTGTCGTCACAGGATTGATTTGATGGAGCTGTAGTATGGCCTTTAAATTGAAACAATCAAAGACAGCGATGCCCCTGCCCACACGGCCTGTATTAGCCCTGGTCCACAGTGAGCCTGGTGCAGCAGGTGGATGTCTTCAACAGGTGCACCATCCCACCCTCGTCTCTGGGGAGACAATTGGGTCAGTTCTGAAGTCAGATATTCTGGCTTTAATTAAGTCTCAAGTTGCGGCAATAAATAGGATGGAAATAAAGGCAGCTCTGATGGATGATTTTAATTTTATTAGGAGTGAAGTGCAAGCAGTGAGAGCTGAGCTTTCTGTGAACACCACAGCCCTCAGAGCAGAACTTGACCAAGTCAAGCTAAGTGTCACAGAGGCTGAAAATGGACTGTCTGAGTGCTCAGATGAGGTGGAGCCTCTGCGTGGGACCGTGGTGGAATTAAAGAATGAGGTGCATGGGCTTAAAAAAAGATTGAATCCATGGAGGGGAATATGAAATGTAACAATATTAGGATTGTTGGAGTTCCTGAGTTGCTGGGCTCGTGCACACCTACAGTGATAGCCAAAATGCTAATGGAAGTGCTGAAGATGCACAAGTCGCTGCTGGTTGACCACATACACTGGACACCAGGCAAGAGAGGCTTGGGTGGTAAATAAAGAGCTACAGTGGCCAAGCTGCATTATTATTAAGATTGTGCGGAGATGTTACAACAAACAAGCAGCAGAGGCCCGATCCACTTCAAAGAAACATCCATATGATTGAGGGAATTAATCGATTAGGTACAGAGCACAAAGTTTCTTTATATGCGGATGAGATGTTTTGTATATTTCAGACCCACTTACCAGTATCCCTGGAGTACTTACTTTGCTTCAAAATTTCAGGAAAATATCTGGCTATAAGCCAACAAAGTCCATGCTCAATAATCCAGGTATACAATCCAACAATCTGGCTATAAGGTCAATCTTCAAATGAGCGAACTGATGCCTGTGACCTCCATAGAGAAGAAAATCTTGGCCATCTTCCTTTGTACCCCTCAACATTCTGTGTCTAAGATTTTGGAGCGTAGGTCTGATACCAAGGGGGCCCTTAGTAAGATTTATACACTGCTCAGCTCAGAGTCCAGCTTGGACTACCTTACTGAAATGGGAAGCGGACCTGGAGAAATCCATATCAAACTCAATCTGGGGAAGGATCATTAAGAACATTTACTCATCCTCAATCTGTCTGAGACATGCTGTAATTCAATTCAAGGTAGTAAACAGGCTGCACTGGTCCAAAGACAAGTTGTTCAAGATCAAACGGACCTGGACCCTGCATGTAAGCATGGTAAACAAACTCCAGCTACACTCCTGCATACATTCTGGACCTGTCCCAAGCTGCAGACTTTTTGGCAATCTATGTTTAACACCTTTTCTGGGATATGTGGAAAAACTGTACACCCATTACCATTCATCTCACTGTTTGGGGTGTCCCTGTGGCTATGTCCTTCAGCAAGTATGAGAAGGATGTGATTGCTTTTGGCTCGCGTCTGGCCAGAAGACTGGTTTTGTGCAATTGGAAGGACCCACACCACCCAGCATACGTACATTGGATAAGAGAGAGGCAATGTATCATATCCATCTAGAAAAAATAAGATATACAGTACCTTTAAGGGTTCTGTTAAAAGATTTTGGGACCCGTGACAGTCTTTTATGTTGCATGTGTAAAACTTGTTAATGTCTGTGGAATTCATTTTAATTAATTTATGTATGTGTGACTGATCTGGTGTGGGAGGTAAGTTTTATTTATTTTTTTAATGTTTTTTGTGTTTTATATGTTCAAAAGAAGAAAAAAAGACTTTGATTTTTTTTTTAAAAGTCCTGTGTCCGACTCGTGACATTGGGACATCAAGTTTCTTTGGATGTTCTGCAGTTCTCCTCTTAAACTGTAGATGTCGCTAAAGAAAAACAAACGCCGCACAGCAGGAACGACACAGGAAGTCTGTAAACCTAAAACATAACCACAAAAGATTAAGTCGTTTTACGTTTGTGGTTTCTACAATGATTGGACCTTCTGGGCTTTTGTTCCATTAAATGGATGCCGTAGAAACAAACCTACACTTCTACTTTGCAACTAGCCGTACAGTACGCAGGTTACAACTGGGACGTCCACAACAAGCGGAAACAAAGTGACTCCCTGAACCACTGGTTGGGGGGTAAAACGCTTTTGGGGAGGCCAAGAGCAGAGGGTATAAACAAGACTGTTTATGGTGTACGTTAGGAAGAACTGGGACATGCTCACCCTGACAGATGCTCCAACAGAACAGAACCTTACTTATGGTTCCTAATGCTAATCAACAATTCATGGAAGATCAATAAATCAGGTTTTGTCTTCAAACTATCAGCTTACCTGTGCACAGAGATGCAGGTCAGGAAGAAGATGGAACAATAGAGGTTGAAATAGAAGAGGAACCGTACGAGACGACACATGAAGTCCCCAAAAACCCAGCGATCCCTCAGGACGTAGCTCGCCACCAGGAAGGGCAGCGACAGGCCGTACATCAGGTCGGTGGTGGCCAGGTTCACCATGTAGATCAGAGAGGTGTTCCAGCGTCGCCCGCCGCTGCTGGACCGGCACGACCGAAGTAGAACCACGGAGTTCAGGGTCAGGCTGAAGAGAAACGTGAGGGAGTAGCAGACGGGCAGGAAGACGTACTTGTAGGACTCATCGATGCTGCAAGATGCCGACGAGAGCAACGAGGTGGCTGAGGTGTTGGGACTCGCCACATCTGGTAAAATGATGAGAGGAGCGGTGCTGGAGGCCCGGTCCAGTCCCATGACGACCCTCTGAGGGTTAAAAATGCCTGGCTTCAGATATGTCCTCCGTCATTGTTGTCCCTCAGTCATCTCAGTCAAATCTTTCTTCCATCTATCCATCTATCTATCTATCTATCTATCTATCTATCTATCTATCTATCTATC
>NC_056511.1:1876672-1879257 GCF_014905685.2 Nematolebias whitei | reverse complement strand
ATCTATCTATCTATCTATCTATCTATCTATCTATCTATCTATCTATCTATCCATCTATCCATCTATTCGTCTATCCGTCCACCTGTTCACCTGTGGTCCATTGGACGTGGACTGATCCGTATCTGTTGGACAAAGGCAGCAAACAGAGTCATTAGTTGAGTTGGAGCTCGTTCAGAATGTTCTGCCGGCGTGTTCTGCTGATGAGGACCACGTCTCGCTCCATTAGTCCCTGAATCATTAACGCAGCTCTCCGGAAACCTCCGTCCACCCGTGCAGTCTGTGTGTACCGAGGGGGTCGGTGGTCAGGTCCAGCTGCTGGTTCAGGGTTTACACTGAGGTCTGAGCTTTGGAACCACAGGTTCGACACCAGGAGCTGTACTTCACACCCAGACTGTTATTCACCATCGTCATCATCATCATCATCATCATCATCAATCATTATTTAGATTAATGCAGAGTCAGGATTTTTTTTGTCCAAACTGCTTTGATCTACTTTAGCTGTTGAATCAAAATGTTCGGCTCTTTCAGCAGATTGCTGCTCTGACTCGTGATATTTGTAACTTTATTTATGTTTAGAAATAAATGGTGATCTCTTAAGATAAGAAAAGATAGAACGTTATTGATCCTGCAGAAAATTGTCAGTTCCTTCAGAAACGTTCATTTCAGCTGCTGCTCTGTTTGTCTTCATATGCTGCTTTTAGCTTTTAGCTAATCTTCAGCTTTTTCAAGCCTTCGTGTCTCAGTTTGAGCTGCTTCAGATGTTTTCAGAAAACGTCTTTAAGCTTCACATTCATGCTGCGTTTTAATTTCCTCTTTATAAAATTATTATTTAGAATAAATTCCTGCTTTTGTTTGCAAATAACAGAATACAGTTTATTATTTTTAATCTCTTGTCCTCCACAGATTCCTGGTTTTGTTCTGATCCGGTCAGCTTTCAATAATTTGCTCGTCGAAGGTCAAAGTGTTTGATGATAATCTCTGTAAACTTCCTCCGGTCCGGGCCAGAACTTCTGACCCGTTCACGATAATTTAACTAAACTTCAGACGCTGCTGCATCCGCACCAGACGGAGGGTCGTGTGCACTCTTCATTGCTGCAGCTCCAACGTCAAGGTCACAAGCCAAGGTCAGAGTTGGAACGAGGTCGCTGCTCATCGGGGCGGGCGGTGGGCGTTTGATTCGCCGTGTTCTCCTTTTTATTTTATTCCTTCCTTTGATCTTTCTTACATCCTGATGTTTCCTGAGATTACTCCTCAACATGAAATGATTCAATCTAGTATTTTATTCCTGGTTGGATCAGAAGCACCTTCATCCTCATCTTCTGTGGTCCGGTTCTGGTCTGGTTCTGGTCCAAATGGTTCTCCTCTGCCTTTCAGCTCGTCTGTAAATAATTGATCAGGACTCATTGAGATAGAACCACAGAATGAAACCCAACCTTGGTCTGCAGAGGAGGAGGAGGAAGATGATGGTGGTGATGATGAGGAGGAGGACGTGCTCCTCTTCATCATCTCTCTGAACTTTTTGAAGATGAAGACAAATATTAAAAACAAAAACAAATAAAATATTACATTTAAAAGATTTCATCTTCCTGTTTGATCAAATGAGGCCAACACTTCTACAGAGAATGAATAAACTGATGAAGAGCAAACGAAGGAGAACAAAGAAACGACTCCATCAAAGAACCGAATAATAAAATAAACGAGGATAAAAAGTGTTAAAAAATTATAAACAGAATAAAAATGATTAAAGTTTAAATCAAATTAAAACTCACCATTTTCCCTTTTCTGCTGCTCGTTCTGTGTCCGACCTGGAAACATCTTCCTCCCCCTCCTCCTCCTCCTGCTCATCATCATCATCATCACTTTGCATCAGACTGGGAGCTGAAAAGTCCCAGCTTCAGTGAACACAACATGAGTTGATAAAAATAAACTGTATCAAATCAAACAATAAAATGTCCAGGACACAGTGCGGGTTCTGGTGTGTCTGATCTGGACTCCGGTTCTTGTCCAGAACCTCCATTGGTCCTGGTGGATGGACCTCTGTCAGATCTGAGAAATAAAAATGACAGTTTTTTCAATCTGGACGCGTTTCTTGTTTTATCACAGATTTAAAGGTTTTTCTGGATAATCTTCTGTAGAAAATCTACAGAAATTAGATGAAAACCACAAAATAACAAAATAAAATTCCTCCAATTCTTCTGAAGTTTTGTATTTTTTTTCTTTGATATCTTTAAGATTTAAGTTTAAGTTTAAATCATTACAAAAACAATAAAATAACCATTTATAATCCAAGAATCTTCAATTATTCTTCAAATGAACGTCCCCACCTCCATTTGTCTCTGTCTCATCGTCCTCTGTCCCACCAACCCTCTACAGGTCATCCTTCACCACTTCCATCCACCTTCTCTGTAACGTCCAACATGTCCACTGTCTTCTGCTCCTCCCTGAATTCTACTGTCCAACATGTCCACTGTCTCCTCCTCCTATCTGAGTTCTACTGTCCAACATGTCCACTGTCTTCTGCTCCTCCCTGAATTCTATTGTCCAACATGTCCACTGTCTCCTCCTCCTCCCTGAATTCTACTGTC
>NC_056511.1:1866007-1876662 GCF_014905685.2 Nematolebias whitei | reverse complement strand
CTCCTCCTCCCTGAATTCTACTGTCCAACATGTCCACTGTCCCTCCTATCTGAGTTCTACTTCAACACTTGCTCTTGTCAAGGGCGGACACCATTCTCCTCCTCTCCCTCTCCGCTTTGCTCTGTCCTGTCTGTGAAACTGCTTTAGAGCCTCTCTTCTACAAATCTTCAGAATCATAGCTGTGGACTTGGATTTGGTCAGTTGGTCCCTCAACACAATTGATAACATTAAGAGAAGACAGGCTTTAGGTGAGACGATTTACCCTGTTAGCACGTACGCAGCTGGATATCTCATCGACTTGGAAGACTTGATGACGTGTCTGTCTCTGCTGCCATTTGTGGATTTTAAGGACGCATTTATAATTGGATTTATGATAACTGGTTCCTGCTTTTTGGATTCAGCTGGTTCCTGGTTTATCTACCATCAAGGAAGTCGTTGGCAGCAAATTAGGACCCGATCAGGCTGCTTGCCTTATGAAGTCTTGGTTCGTGCCTCGAGCACCCAGACTCAAATGCTTTTGGCAGAATGGATCAGATCTTAGGGATTATTCTCAGGCACGTTCCATCGGTGTGGCCATGTAAATTGGACATTTCGGAACCGAGTGGAGCAACACAGACTCAACGTAGATGTCATTAAAGTTCTGTCTGTCCGCAAAACAATTGTGTTTATCTGAATTCGGCTCCCTGACTGGCCTTGACAGGCCATCTTATCTCAACTCGCCTGGAAGTTTTGGAAGCTTGATGCTCTGCAACCCCCCCACCCCCCAAGGAATTCCACGAACTTTTCAGAGGAGCCCAGCTGAATAAACATTCTGTCATCATTTCAGGACTCTGGATTCGTCTCTGGTCGTCCTCAGCACCCCCCGGGTGTGCACGGATCTCTCCAGAGGGAACTATTTGAACTGAGTAATTTTATCTGAACTCTGCAGTGCCTCTGTGTGTTGTCTCTGGCTGCTCACCGTCCTTGCGTTCCCCTGTCTATCCTCCTCCCTGAGTTCTGCTGTCCAACATGTCCACTGTCCATCCTCTTTGAGTTCTACTGTCCAACATGTCCACTATCCCTCCTCTGCACATGTCCCATCGATCTCAGCATTTAAAACCCGATCTGTCCCACTAATAGATACATTTCTGATACTCCACCTCGCCAGACTCTCTTCCACCTGCTCCCCACCCTCACTACAAAGGTTATCTGCAAACAGAACTGTCCAAAGGGACTCCTGCTTGTTTCATGTGTCCACCTGTCCACCACCCCCCCATTTCAAGTCCACAGAACCCCACTATTAAAGAGCGCAACTATCACTTTAAGACGTGTCTCCAGGAAAAGGGACAAAAAGATGCCTGAATGTGTCCATCAGCTGCTGTCCTCGTCCTCAGGACGTCTTCAAGGGTCCAAACAATCCCAAGCAGGAGAACCAAGCAAAATCTGAAACATTTTAATATAAAGATACAAACAAACAAAGTTTGTTTTGGTCTTGAAATACATTTAAAATTTTATGTTTGCACTAAAACAGAATCTTTAAACTTCACAAAATAAAATGTTTCTAAATAAAGTCACAGGTTTTATTAAAAAGCTTTTAATAAAACTTTGGATTCGTTTCAGTAAAGAAAACAAAAATCTGTAATAAATAATCTAAATATTTAAAACACGACGGTGGAATAAAAAAATCTACATATGAACTGATTTGTCCTTTCATATAAAGTAAACAATAATTAATAATAATTAATAATTGTACCAGAATAAAAGAGGAACTTCACAAAATGTGTCATTTAAATCTTTAAATTAGTTTTTCTCGTTGTATCAGAAAATTTAATCGGATTAAATTTAAACGTTTTATGTTTTAAACTGTTTGTTTTGACGTCAGATATTTTAGTGAAATTTGTCGTTTTTAAATCAGAATTTAAAAAAAGATTCTGATCTTTACGACAAATAAAATAAAATCTTTAAAAACACGATCCTGTGATTTTTCGTTCTGTCCGGTGCAGCAGAACCAGTCCTCCACGTCTGAGTCTGACCCGTGAGGTTCTGCTGACGACCTCTGAGCAGGTTTTACCTTCAGGCCCATTTCAGACCCAGATCCTGGTTCAGTTTCAGTCCAAATGGTTTAAAGTAGAGACCGGATCAGGACCAGTGAAGGTCCAGATTTTGTCCTGAAACCAGAACTTCTTCTCACACTGACCCGTTAGAACCTCACTGTTCTCCGTGTTCCATCACAACTCTGACCCAGTTTGTTGCTGTCCAGAAATGTTCCGTTTGGTTTGAAGCAAGCACACGGAACCTTGGCCCGACCCGGTCCCGGTGTCAGGTCAGGTCCTGGACGTCCAGAAGCATGGCCTCCTGCTTGGTCCTCAGCTGGTCTCGTACCAACAGGTGGGCCACCAGTTCAGAGCTCAGAGCTGGAACCAGAACCAGACAAACAGAACTTTAGAGACGTTAAAAACTAAACACAGAAACCAGAACATGACCCGGTGGGTTCTAGTCAAACAAAGGAACACATTAGAAACCATGAACCGTCAGAACCGATTGGGTCGGAGCTCAGACACCATGTGACCCTCAGGGTCCAGTTGAGGACGACTCTCATCGACTCCCAGAGGTTCTGACGGACATTCTGTGCTCGTTGATGTCAGCTGGCTGTGGCGGCCATCTTGAACTGAGCTGTCTATCAGCTGTAGACGCAGATCCAGAGTTCCTTTCTGATGTTCACTGACATCTGTCCACTGGCTCTCGAGATATTTTGCTAACATGGAAACTTTTTTCCTCTGTTGCTCTGAGAACTGTTAAGCTTTGTCTTCCTGTTCTTGGATGTTCAGGGTTTGAGTTTTTCTGGACCTGCAGAGTCCTGTGTGTGTAAAGTCTTCAGGACACAGCTGAAGGTGGATGAAGACGCTCCCCGCTGGACATGCAGTCCGTGTCTCTGCTGGTCAGGAGCGTGGTGCGGCCAGAACATCCACTCCGCAGACTGGCCAACGTCTCCTCTCGTTGTATTTTTAATAAACAATCAAAATAAAAAAGTGCAATGACTTTGGACTTTTAGGGGCGGATATTTGAGTTGCCGGATCCGAGCGGTCAAAATGAGAGTTCCCGGATCTTGTTCCGGCAGGATCCGGCTCAAATTAACCACTGATTATAAGGCGATGTAGAAAACAGAGAGGAACAGAGGAGGACTGAATCATCTGTGCATAAACAGAACTGAACAATGACTGGACGCAGAGTGGAGGAGAGGAGAGCTTTAAATAAGGCAGAGTGAGTAATGAGAGCACCTGGGCAGGTGGTTGATGAGGGACAGGTGGGAATGATAAAGACTGGAGACCGGAGAGGCAGACTGAGGACTGGGTGGAAACTGACAGAGAATACAGAGTCAAAATACCTACGGAACAGAATGACACAAGCGGAATGAAATAAAAGCAATAAGCAAGAAGAGGCAATGTGTTCAACATAATGGTACTTCCTCCAGTTATTTAACAGTCAACAATGGTGTACCACAAGGCTCAGTCTTAGGAGCCACCCTATTTACAATCTACATAGGTAATGTAGGTCCGATCATCCCTGATACATCCATACATTTCTATGCTGATGACACAGTTGTTTATTGTCGAGCTAAAACTGTTGAAAAGGCTTTCCAGCTTTTGAAATCTGCATTTAACATCATCCAGTCTGATTTGTTCCATCTCAAACTTGTCCTAAATACTGACAAAGCCAAAGGGATGCTTTTTCCAAACAGGAAATAAGTACCAGCAGTCCTTCCTTCTATCTTATCTACAAATGGTGTCCCCATTGAGTTTGTTGATTCCTATAAATATTTGGGTATCTTGGTCGACTCACATCTCTCTTTTAAGCTCCATGTGGAAAACTTGGTAAAGAAACTGAAAGTTAAACTGGGTTTCTTTTTCAGAAACAGATCCTGTCTAACCCTGAATGTTAGGAAACATCTTGTATCTGTGACTTTCCTTCCCTCCATTGATCACGGTGACATTATTTACATGAACGCTCCTACAAGAACCCTGCAGATGTTGGATGCTGCAGATGTTGGATGCTGTCTATCATGGTGCACTAAGATTCATAACTGGCTGTAACTACCGTACCCACCACTGCTCCCTGTATTCACTGGTTAACTGGTCACCATTAACTTCACACAGACTCTCCCACTGGTACATTTTCATCTTTAAATCACTTCCTGGTCTGCTGCCTTCATACATCTCCTCCTACATGTCTCTGTGTGAGTGCAGCTACAGCGTGCGCTCTCAGGACATCATTACCTGCAGTGTTCCCTCAGTGAGGACTGAACTAGACAAAAGGACCTTCTCCTACTCCGCTCCTGTTTCCTGGAATATCTTGTAAAAAGACCTGAAGCTCTCGACCTTTGACCTCTCTAAGTGTCTTTAAGAATCTGTTGGACTCCTGGCAGGGACCGATGCTGACATGTTCCTGTTTTTAGTTTTTTATATTGTTTTAATAATGTAGATGTTTTTTTCTTGTATATCACTCTTTTTATTTACTTGTCATTTTATATGCTTTTATATGATTGTCTGTTCCTCAGTTGTGGTTTTTGTTTAAAACAGGTCTCAGTTGTAAATTCATTCAACCTTTATTTTTACAGGTTAGTCTCATTGAGCCTCGGGGACTCATTTACAAGAGAGACCTGATTTAACAAAGAGTGATGACAACAGTGGACAATCGTAAAAGAAAACTTAGAAATTGAGAAGAACAAGTGAAAGAAAATGGCATTAAAACTAAAAACGAAACAAAAACAGCTAGGTTGTAAAGAAATGAGTCCTCGAGGCTCAGTGAAACTAACCTGTATAAATAAAGGTTGAATGAATGAAAAAATTGATTCCGGCTGTCTCAAATGTTTCTGTTTCTCTCCAGGATCTTCATGGATTAAACCCGTTTTGAAACTTCTGCAGGTCTGAACGCTTCGCTTTAATCTGGAAGAGGTTCAGTTGGAGAACCGGAGCGGTTCTGAGGCGGTGGGTTACCGTGAACTTCCTGCTGGAGCGAGGCTCTGAGAGCGAGAAGCTGCTGCTCAGATAACTGCTGCAGGTCCAGATGTTCCAGATGTTTCCTCTGAGAGACACAGCTGCTGCAGGTGGCCTGTGACACACACACACAGAGATCTGTCAGTGACCTCGGACTGCTGCTGGTTCCTGTTGACTCTTCATCATTACCTCCTCCTCCTCTTTCTGCTCTGCCAGCAGTTTGTCTCTCAGCGCTTGAAGAGCTGCCGCCACTTCCTGTTTCAGCTTGGCGCCATGGCAACTGCCATGTCCAGTTCCCCTGGCAACCTGACAGGTCAAAGGTCAAAGGTCAGACTGCCAGAGCCCAGATGATGAGTCAGAAAGGTTCAGACTTCTATAAACATCAAGCAGATCAGTCACTCATTGATTCATTTGTTGATTCACTGATCAGTTTGTTCGTTTGTTGATTCATTCATTCGTTCATTAAGCTTCATTGTTTAATGTCATTTTAAAAACAGAAATTTGATGATGAAGACCTTCGTGTTCCCCTCCTCCTCTTCCTCACTGTCGCTGTCGTTGATGAAGCAGAGCTGCAGCTTCCTGCGGTTCTGAAACCTGAAACCAGACGGATCCGTTTGGGTCAGTTCTGATGTTCTGCTGGGTTTAAACAACTAATCTTCATCATCAGTCTGTGGACCCCAAGTCCTTGAAGTCCTACACCTTTGTGACCTCTGCTCCTTGTAGCCTCACTGTTCCACCTCCTCCCTCTCATTCACACATGGACTCTGTCTTACTACGACTGACTTTCATTCCTCTTCTTTCAAGTGCATACCTCCACCTCTCCAAGTTCTCTTCCACCTGTTCCCTGTTCTCACCACAGATCACAACATCATCTGCAAACATCATAGTCTACGGGGATTCTTGCCTGCCCTCATCTGTCGGTCGGTCCATCACCAGAGCAAACAAGAAGGGGCTCAGAGCTGATCCTTGATGCACTCCCACCTCCACCTTAAAGCTATTGGACACGCCTACATCACATCTCACCACTGTCCTGCTGTCCCCATACATGTCTTGCTGTCCTCTTACATGTCCTGTACCAGTCTAACATACTTCTCTGCCACTCCAGATTTCCTCATGCAATACCACACCTCCTGTGTCAAATGCCAATGAGTACAGATGTGTCAGTGAGTACAGATGTGTCAGTGAGTACAGATGTGTCAGTGAGTACAGATGTGTCAGTGAGTACAGGTGTTTTTAGGAGAGATTTAAAGGCAGAGACTGAGGTGGCCTGTCGAACGTTGATGGGCAGATTGTTCCAGAGTTTAGGGCCCATGACTGAAAACGCCCGATCTCCTCTGAGCTTCAGCTGGTTTTTGGTACGGCCAAAAGCAGCTGGTCTGATGATTTCAAAGCCCGAGAAGGAGCATAAGGATGAAGAAGGTCGGAGAGGTATGATGGTGCAAGGCCGTTAATGCACTTGAATGTCAGCAGGAGAATCTTAAAATCAACTCTGACACGCACAGGAAGCCAGTGAAGAGAGGACAGAACTGGAGTAATGTGCTCAAACCTGCGAGTTCCTGTTAGTAGCCGAGCTGCAGCATTTTGGACGAGACCTGACTGACCCCAACATAAAGCGAGTTACAGTAGTCCAGCCGGGTTGTAACAAATGCATGGACTAATTGTTCAGGGTCGGATCTGGACAGGACAGACTTGAGCTTAGCTATCTGCCTTAGCTGAAAGAAGCTTTTTTGTAACAGAGTTGATCCGTTTATTAAACTTAAAATCCGAGTCTAAAACTATCCCGAGACTGATGAAGCCTTCTGGATGGGAGGTGAAATGTTTCAGCACAAAAAAAGAAACTGTCCAGATGACCTGACCTGACCTGAAAATTTTTGGATTGTATACCTGGATTATTGAGCATGGACTTTATTGGTATTGAATCAGTTTGACATGACTATCGACGAGGGAGAGGGCCGGCACCGGAGGAGGGGGTGTGCCAAAGAGACCATCTTAGCACCAACATAACTGGTTTGTTCCACTTTGAGTAAGCTGTTTGGGGGAAGAATCAGTTTTATGTTGTGTGTTTCCTTGACTGATGAAGCTTTCTGGATGGAAGGTGAAACGTTTCAGCACAAAAAAAGAAACTGTCCAGATGACCAGACTGAAAATTGTTGGATAGCCCGAGATTGGTAACAGACAAAAACAACATTTTTTTTTCAACTCAATTCAACCTTTATTTAAACAGATAAGTCACATCGAGCTTCAAAGGCTCATTTACAAGTGAGACCTGTTTGGACAGACAATAAAAAGTGGTGAAAATGACACATAGGCTTTGGAGACCAAATAAAAAAAAAATCTAACATGCTCTTAATCTTTGGTCGAAGGTCAACAGCATGATAATGAAAAAAAATCTCGCACATAAGCACATAACAACACACCCGGGGGTGCCGAGGACGACCAAAGACAAATCCAAAGAGTCCTGAAATGATGAATGAATTTTTATTCAGCTGGGCTCCTCTGAAAAGTCCATGGAAATTCCTCTGTAGGAGGGGAGGGAGGGGGTAGAGCTTCGGATTTACAAAACGTCCAGGCGGCTTGAGATAAGATGGCCTGTCAAGGCCAGTCAGGGAGCTGAATTCAGATAAACACGATTGTTTTGGGGACAGACAGAACTTTAACGACGAGTCTGTGTTGGTCCACTCATTTCCGAAACGTCCAAATTAAATGGCCACACCAATGGACCTGTCTGAGAATAATCCCTGAGATCTGATCCTTCCTGCCAAAAGCATTTGAGTCTGGGTGCTTGAGGCACAAACCAAGCAATCATATAAGGCAAGCAGCGTGATTGGGTCCAAATTTATTGCAGACGACTTCCTTGATTGTAGATAAACCAGCCGAATCCAAAAACAGCAAACCAGTTATCATAAATCCAATTATAAATGCGTCCTTAAAATCCACAGATGACAGCAGAGATAGACACGTCATCAAGTCTTCAAGTCAATGAGATATCCAGCTGTGTGCCAACAGGGCAAATCGGCTCTCCTAAAGCCTGTCTTCTCTTCAAAGAAATGTTGTAAATTGTGTTGAGGGACCAACTGAACCAATCCAAGTCCATAAATTATGGTTCTGAAGATTTGTATAAGAGAGGCTCTAAAGCAGTTTCACAGACAGGACAGAGCAAAAACAAAGCGGAGAGGGAGAGGAGGAGACGTCCACCTTTGACAAGAGCAAGTCACTTTAACATCATATGTCTCTGCAGGTTTTTAACGTCTGAAAGGTTCAGAAGACTAAAGTCTGCAAAACATTTTATAAATAGAAAAATCAAGTGAGATTTTTTTTTTTAATTTTCAACAGTTTAAAACAATTTTTTTGCTATTTTCTACTCTGTCTGTCATATCTGAACTCGACCACCAGGTGGCGCCAGTCGTCTCCCTCAGAACCTTTAAATTAATATTTCTGGTACCGTGAAGTGAAGACAGCGACTTGACACTTCCTGATGTCCTCCTCCTCTTCCTCCCAGACGTCCGTCCACTTTGACCTCTGACTGTCCCCTGTCCCCCTCTGCAGGAAGACAGTAAATTTTGTTCAAATTTTTGTTAAATCTGATGCGGAGTTAAAGGAGGAGAAAACGCCGAGGGTTGTGGGAAACGTAGTCCACCTCAGCCCACAGAACCAAACCTGACATTTACCCCCTCCCTCCTCTCCTCCTCCTGTCTCTCCAGCTCAGCGATCCGCTCGCTCAGGTCCTCCCAGTGCATGATGGGAAGTTTGTCCACAGAGGACGCCACAGCCATGTGACCACAAAGCTCCGCGTCCTCCTCTTCCTCCTTCTCATCAGTCATCTCCTTGTCTCTCTCCATCCTCCTTAAAACAAACAAACAAACAAACATTGATCAGAAACAATAGACTTGTATTTTGATCAGGTAAAAGTCTGAGAATTATATTCAGATGAAACAGAACTCATAAATCAATCACTTATTGAATCAATAATTTAACTCCAGATTAAACCCTGCAATAAACCCAGATTAAAACCTGTAGTTATCCCAGACTAACGCCTAAATAAACCCTGATTACAGCCTGCATTAAACCTAAAATGAATGCTGTATTAAGCCCATACAGCCTTTCTTAAACACAGATAAACCCTGTAATAAAGCTGGATTAAACTCTGAAATGAGCACAGATTAAACCCTGGAATAAACCCAAACTGAATCATGCAGTAAACCTGAATTAAACACTGTTATAAACTCAGAATACACCCTGTAATAAACCCAGAATAAACATTGTAATAAACCTGGATTAAACTCTGTAAAAAACTCGAAAGAAACACTGTAATAAATCTGGATTAAACCCTGAAATAAATCTGGATTAAACCCTGTAATATACCCAAATTAAACCCTGTAATAAATCTGAATTAAACCCTGTTATAAACCCAGATTAAACCTTGTAATAAACTGGGATAAAAACGCAGTAATAAATCCGGATTAAGTCCTGTAGTAAACTTGGATTAAACCCTGCAGTAAACACAGATTAAATCCTGTAATAAACCTGGATAAAACCCTGTAATAAACCTGGATTAAATCCTGTAATGAACCCGGATTAAACCCTGTAATAAACGCGGATTTAACTCAGAAATGAGACCAGATTAAACCCTGTAATAAACTGAGATTGAACCCTGTAATGAGTCCAGAATAAACCCTGTAATAAACCTCGATTAGACCCGGTAAAAAACACAAAATAAACCCATGTAATAAACCCTGATAACTGTGCTTGCTGGTAGAGTTTTTTTTTATGTCTCAAATCATGTCCTGATAGACAAGATGTGAAAGATCTTTTTTGTAATACCACTATCTACCCTCATGTTTCTCCCCCTTTTTTAGCTAAGATTATTATTCTGAAAAAGGATAAGAGAAGCCACACTTAGTTATAGTAGCAGCTTCGTGCACTCCATTCATCTTCCAGACGACTGCATGCACATGTTCTCGTTGTATTTTGGTGCAATGATAATAAAGCTTATTCTGATTCTGATATTAAACCCTGTAATAAACGCAGATTAAACCTTGTAATAAACCTATATTAAATCCTGTAATAAACCCAGATTTAACCTTGTAATAAAATCAAATTAAACCCAGTAATAAACCTGGATAAAACCTGGTAATAAAAACACGAAATAAAACCCTGTAATAAACCCACATTCAACCCTGTAATAAACAAAGCTAAAACCCTGTA
Source organism: Nematolebias whitei (assembly GCF_014905685.2). Taxonomy (NCBI): domain Eukaryota; kingdom Metazoa; phylum Chordata; class Actinopteri; order Cyprinodontiformes; family Rivulidae; genus Nematolebias; species Nematolebias whitei. The sequence continues at coordinate 1,866,484 of NC_056511.1, read as the reverse complement.
ATTAACCCATATTAACCCCTGTAATAACACTGGGTTGAACTATGTAATAAACCCCAATTAAACCATGTAATAAACCTGGATTAAATCCTGTATTAAACCCAGATTAACCTTGTAATAAAACCAAATTAAACCCTGTAATAAACCTGGATAAAACCCTGTTATAAACCTGAATTAAACCTTGTATCAAACCAAGATTAGACACTGTAACAAACCAAGATCCAGCCCTGTAATAAACTCGGATTAAACCCTGTACCCAGATGAATCCCTGTAATAAATCCCGATTAAATCCTGTAATAAACCCTTTAAAAAAGCCAGTAATAAACCCTGTAATAAACCCGAAATAAACCAGGATTAAACCCTGTAATAAACCTGGATAAAACTCTATAAAAACCCAGATTAAACCCTGTTGTAACCACAGATTAAACCCTATAATAAACCCAGATTACACCTAGTAGTAAACCAGGATTAAATCCTGTA
>NC_056511.1:1864430-1865997 GCF_014905685.2 Nematolebias whitei | reverse complement strand
GATTAAATCCTGTAATAAACCTGGATTAACCCCTGTAATAAACCCTGATTAAACCCTGTAATAAACCTGGATTAAATCCTGTAATAAATCCAGATTAAAAGCAGTAATAAACCCAGATTAAACCATGTAATAAACCCGGATTACCCCCTGTAATAAACTCTGACTAAATCCTGTAATAAACCTGGATTAACCCCCCTGATTAAACCCTGTAATAAACCTGGATAAAACTATAAAAACCAAGATTAAACCCTGTAGTAAACTTGGAAAAAAACCTGTAGTAAACACAGATGAAACCATATAATAAACCCAGGTTACACCAAGTAGTAAACCTGGATTAAATCCTGTAATAAACTCGTATTAACCCCTGTAATAAACTCAGATTAAACCCTGTAATAAACCCGGATTAACCCATGAAATAAACCCGGATTAACCCCTGTAATAAACCTGGGTTAAATCCTGTAATAAACCTGGATTAACCCCTGTAATAAACTCGGATTAACCCCTGTAATAAACCCGGATTAACCCCTGTAATAAACCCGGATTAAATCCTGTAATAAACTCGGATTAACCCCTGTAATAAACCCGGATTAACCCCTGTAATAACCTCGGATTCCATCCTGTAATAAACCCCGATAGTTCCCGGATGTGTGGTCGGAGCTCTCCTCGGCTGCAGCTTGTTTACCAGCACCGGGGACTCTTCGGGGTGTTGACCCACCTTCAGTCACAATCGGGCGGCTGCGGGTCTCTCTGACATGTCGCTGTCCGTCTCCCCGCGGCTCGGTTCGGCTCGGTTCGGCCCGCAGCGCGAGGCTTCAAACTTTCCAGGGAAACATTAAAGTAAATCCAGTTGAAGTGTTCTGGAAGAAGTTGGACTCGGTTCGGAGGAAGGAGCAGTTTCCCGGTCCCTCCTCCTCTTAGTCCTTCCTCTCCAGGAAGAAGGACGGTCCGAACCGAACCGGGCTGGACTCACTTCAGAGTTCTGGAGTTATGACCCGCGAGGTTTGTTAATGTGAGACAGGAGCGACAGCAAGCTTCATGGTTACACTATCACCCGCCTCTGAGACAAGAAACAGAAGAAACACTGAGATCATGGAGGTTCTGATGGTTCTGATCGTGCTAATAAGGTTCGGCGGGGTTTAATCCCGGTCCAATTTGAGTTTAATCAGATTTGTTCCAGGGTTTAATCCCGGATTATCCCAGGTTTTGAACTGGGTTAATTCTGGTTTATTCTGAAGATTTCAAATGATAAACATTTAAATTTTAAAAGAGAACAACCCAAAATTAATTTACATTTTCAACCAATCAACCAGTCAACCAATCAATCAACCAATCAATCAACCAATCAATCAATCAATTAACCACAAACCCTCCTGGTCTGATGGGAGGATGATTTTAGACCAACTGCATCACATCCTTGTGCAGTGAGCAGCTGAAACGAGCTGAAATGAGCTGAAATGAGCTGCAGCAGAACAACAGCTGAAACGAGCTGAAGCAGAACAACAGCTGAAATGAGCTGAAATGAGCTGAAATGAGCTGAAGCAGAACAACAGCTGAAATGAGCTGAAAC
>NC_056511.1:1859433-1864420 GCF_014905685.2 Nematolebias whitei | reverse complement strand
TGAGCTGAAACAGAACAACAGCTGAAATGAGCTGAAACGAGCTGAAACAGAACAACAGCTGAAATTAGCTGAAACGAGCTGAAATGAGCTGAAACAGAACAACAGCTGAAATGAGCAGTAAAAGTTTTAAACAGCTCACATGATTTCATTTTCAATGCAGAAAAAAAATGTCTGTCCAAGCTAAATATTTCAAAAAGTACAATCTGTCTCGGCACAAAGGTCTTGAAGGAGCCGAAGGTTTTGATTCATAAATCGTTGAAACCATTTGAGAATGTTGGCGTTTGGAACCATTTTGGCAGAGGAGTTGACGGGGGAGAGGGCGGGCCTCAGGAACCATCTTAGCACCAGCAAACTGGTTGGTTTCTTTTTCACTATGGGAGTGTGGTATTTGTGGGACTACAGTTTGTTTGTGCCTCCTCGGACTGAAGAAGCTCTTTGGATGAAATGTCTCAGCAACAAAAGAAACTGTCCAGATGACCTGACTGAACATTTACACCTGGATTGAGCATGGACTTCAGTGCATTTGAGGGGATTAACGTTTTTACGGATTTTATTTCAACAACGTTAGAGATGAGTTCAGAACGTCTCAGATTCTGCTAAAATGGATCATTGAACTTGATCAGAAGTTGAACAGAACCAGATCAGAACTTTGATCAGAAGTTGATCAAAACATGAACTTGGTCTCCAAGTCTCTAAATCTCTAAGTCTGTCCCATCCTAAATGGAAAACAGAACGGCCACTCTCAGTTATAAATCGTCCACCAGGCTCCTGTGCGCAGTTTTCGTCTGAATTCTCAGAATTCTTAACTATTTACTATTAAATACTGATAAAGTCATAACAATGGGTGATTTCAATATTCATGTAGATGTTGAAAGTGATAGATCAATCATAGCCTTTAAAAACTTAATTGAGTCAATTGGTTTTACCCAAAACGTCAGAACATCTACTCATTCTCATCATCACACACTTGACCTGCTTCTGACTTATGGCATAGAGAAGAACTTGGTAATAGTTCCTCAAAATCCTGTTGTGTCCGACCATTTTTTAATAACCTTTGAGTTTACATTAAGAGACTACACAGTCCCCGAGAGAGTAAATTTCATCTTAGCAGGCATTTATCAGAAAACGCTGCAATCAAATTTAAAGATTCTCTTCCATCGTTTTCCTGTCTTGCAGAGTAATATATCAGAGGACAGTGACATCATCTAGCTGATAATTTTACAACTACTTTGCAAACTTCTCTCAATAATGCTGCTCCGCTGAAAAATAAAGTAATCAGAGGAGATTAGCTCCTTGGTGCAATTCTGAGTTACGTACTTTAAAACAAACATCCAGAAAGCTAGAAGGAAAATGGTGCTCCACTAATGTTGAGGAATCTTACTTATCCTGGAGAAATATCCAGCTAACATACAAGAAAGTGCTCTGTAAAGCTAGAACTTTATATTATTCGTCTCTATTTGTTGAAAATCAAAATAACCCCAGGTTCCTTTTCAGCACCATAGCTAGTCTAATGAAAAATCTTGTCTCTGTTGATTCATGTATCCCTACAACTATAAACAGTGATGACTTCATGAAATTCTTTATAAATAAAATTGTTTCAATTAGGGGAAAAAATTCAAACCAACATTCCTAGTATCACCTCTGGTTCTTTGTCAGATGAGACAACTTTAGAAATGTCACTAGAGCCTGATTTATGTTTGGACAGTTTTTGTCCTGTTGAGCTCTGAATTGTCAAAAATAATAACTTCATCCAAACCATCCACATGTCTGCTAGATCCCATCCCAACCAGGCTGTTTAGACATGTTTCCTGTAATTAATAACCACGTCTTGGATCTGATTACTTTGTCTCTAATAAACAGTTATGTACCACAGAGCTTTAAGGTTGCTGTAATTAAACCTTTACTTAAGAAACATAACCTTGACTCAGGAATCCTGGTCACTTATAGATGTTACAGTCTGCTCCTCACATAAATAATGTTGAGTTATTATTTTTAAATAAGAATGTTTCTGTTCAGTCCCTGAGACGACTTCTGTTGTAACTTGGCACTGTATATAAACTGAAGTGAACAGAACTTTGATCAGAACCTGAACAGAATTCAAAAAACGATCAATACAAAAACAGCTGGACTTTATTTGTAACAGAAGACGTTAATAGAGTCCAGTTGTTTTTGTATTGACCGCTGTTTGAATCGATCATGTCCTGGAGGACAGAATCTTCACCAGCAACCAGAACCTCCTCCTGCGCTTCTCGCTCTGACCACCAGGCGGCGCCATTTCTTCGCTCCAGAACTGCTTCTTTATTTGTTGAACTATGTTGTAAAAATCCTTAAACTCTGGTTTTTCTCGGATTCTCGGACCTGTTGCGGGTCTGGACGCGGGTTCGGGGGACAGAGGGAAGACTTCTCCCTGAGGACTAGTGGACCGGCCCGGGTTCGGCCGTTTTGATCAGTTTTCTGGTCTCTGGAGGTTTTACAGCAAAAACAAGTTAGCTCAACAGCTAATCCTAAAGTCCCGTCAGCTGTTCGGGTTTAAAGTTTCCACTCGGAGACGGAACCGCTGGGCAGAACACGGTTAATAAACTTCACCTGGACCGGTTCTGGTTCGGATTAAAGCGAGGGTTGCTTTTATTTTCGTCACAGAAAGAGGAGCGAGTGAAGCGGAACTGAGGGGGAAACCGTCGCTTCGGCCCGAAGAAACGGAGGGAAACGGTGTTTATTTGCGCAGAAAATGCGGTAATCGGACGTGGTTTCGGTGTTCGGTCCGCTGACTCGGCGGATCTGGGTTCGCTGTCTGTGAGGCCTGCGGGTCGGGCTTCCACCGGTCTCGATTACGGACCGTCCCCACCGTAGGAAGCTCAGACGCCGGCTGCTTGCGCCGCCCCCCAACGGCCTGCGGACCGAAGGATGGAGCGGATGGAAGTGGACCAATGCGCAGGCGCAGGGGGCGGAGCTCTCCGGAGGTCAAACAGCGCCCCCATGATCACCGGTGTCAGGTCTGTGGTATTACACCTGCGGGGTACCGCCGAACCCAACTTAAAAAAGCTTAAATTTAGATTTCTCATAATTTTAAACACATTTTTTTAATGTAGAAAAATAACTTTCCCACAAGTAACAACGTCTCATTTCTTCGGGGTCATTTTTTCATCATTATACCAACGAGTACTTAAAAAATTACACAAATATGTGACTTAGAAAAATACAAAGTGATTTTGTGTATTTTTTATAATTTATTTTCTTATCTGGTACTCAGTTAAAAAATAATCATTAGCTTGCATTTGAATGAGGTAATTTGTTGTAAAAACGTGTTAATAAAATATATTTCAGTACCAGTAGGTTTCTTATTCGTTTCGTTTCTAAATGTTGTATTTTTGCTCCGTTGATGAGTTGAAGCGTCTCAAGGTGCAGCCGGATGTTTGGATTTAAATCAGCAGATACATGTTTGGTTGTTTTGCCAGCTTCTTCAGATGGACGTGTATCTTTAAAGATTCATATTTGACTTTAAATCCAATAACTAACGTGTCCTCGTGTCTCTCAGTGACGGGATGAGCGTCTTCAGCCCGGTGCCGTCGGCTCGGTTCCGCCGCAGCAGCGTGTCCATCAACCCGTCTCAGGTGAGTCTTCAGAAGGTTTGTTCTGGTTCTGACCTTTGACCTCTGACCTCAGTCACACTCAAAAAGGATCCTAAACTCAACTTCTGAAGGGAAATAATCCGTCCTGATGAAGTCCGACAGTGACGGCACGGGTCAGAACAGAACCTGATCCTCTGCTGAAGTCAGAAGAAGCTGTGCGTATTGTTATATTTGACCGTCTTCTTGTGTCTCCTCCATCAGCGTGTCCCCTTGTCTCCGTTCTCTCTGAGCGGAGACAGATCGGATCTGAAGAGACCGGTGAGTCAGAACCTGCTGCTTGTTTCCATCAGACCCACACAGGATCATTTAAATCCACTTTATAAACAAATTCATGTCTTTTAAAAATTATAATCTTTTGTTTTTGTTGAATTTCATTTGTCTGATTTCTCTTGGTCTGCCGGGAGAAGAACGTTGATTCAGTTCCGTTAAGCAGAACCCAAACTCCTGTGTTTGTGTTTGAACAGGAGGAGAACGTGGAGATGATGCTCAGAGAGAGTCTGCAGAGAGCCAGGTAGCCCAGACACACCTCCGTGACCTTTGACCTCACTCAGACTCACCTCTGACCTGTTTGTGTCTCCCAGTCCGTCCAGTCTGGTCCCGGTTCCTCCGGTCAGCCAGTGGGCCGAGCACACCTCAGTGGTGAGTCTACGCTCTTATTTTGAAGGGCCGTGGTGCTTCCTGTCAGGATGCCCGGTTGTTTTTGTAGCTCTCTGGTAGCGCTGGGCGATATGGGCCAACATTAATATTCAATATTTGTAAGATGAATGGTGATACACGGTATCTTGATGTTTTTTCTTTCCATAAATTAATAACAAAAATATATTTCTGAGTCAAAACTTTGTCCCAACAAAAAGAAAAGTTGAGGTCTGACAGAGAACTTTAGAGACAGATTGAATAATGTTGCACTGACCAGTGGTCTTTAGCTGTGTCGATCCACAGCTGAGACTGGGACCGTGTCTTTAGCTGTGTCGATCCACAGCTGAGACCGGGGCCGTGTCTTTAGCTGTGTCGATCCACAGCTGAGACCGGGACCGTGTCTTTAGCTGTGTCGATCCACAGCTGAGACCGGGGCCGTGTCTTTAGCTGTGTCGATCCACAGCTGAGACTGGGGCCGTGTCTTTAGCTGTGTCGATCCACAGCTGAGACTGGGACCGTGTCTTTAGCTGTGTCGATCAACAGCTGAGACCGGGACCGTGTCTTTAGCTGTGTCGATCCACAGCTGAGACCGGGACCGTGTCTTTAGCTGTGTCGATCCACAGCTGAGACTGGGGCCGTGTCTTTAGCTGTGTCGATCCACAGCTGAGACTGGGACCGTGTCTTTAGCTGTGTCGATCCACAGCTGAGACCGGGGCCGTGTC
>NC_056511.1:1851355-1859423 GCF_014905685.2 Nematolebias whitei | reverse complement strand
CTGAGACCGGGGCCGTGTCTTTAGCTGTGTCGATCCACAGCTGAGACTGGGACCGTGTCTTTAGCGATATGATGAGCAGCTGATTGTTCGTGTCGCCACCGTTCCTCTCGTAAGGCACGGCCAAAAGAGTTCTGAGCCGTGGGTTGTGTCAGGGCAGGAGGCTGAAGTCTGTGGGACCTGCAGCTTCATGCTCCACCTACAGCGCTGCTTTAACTCAAGAACAACATCCGTCTCTTGTTTCCAGCGTCGTCTACAGAAAACTGCTGCTCATCTCAGTTTCAATCCAAACATCTCCAAAATAACTGAACCATTGTTTTACTTTTGCTCAGCAGCTGCTCTTCAGCATCCAGTCCCGTGTTCTCCTCAACCCCCCCATCCATTTTGCTGCTGCTTGTTGTGCTAACTCCCGCCCACCTGGAGAAGCAGGAGTAGAGCTGTCAGTTCTAACCCAAACCCGGATCTGCCACATCACGTAGAAAGGCTTTTGAAGCACCGTCTCATATTTCCGTACACGTCAGAACCTCATAAGATCCACAGAGATCACACTTAGCCACGCCCCCTCATCCACTGACAGGCTGAGCTTCACTTCTGTGAAGGACGAGTCCAGGACCCTATAAATGAGGAATGACACGAGACTCTTTTAAAGTTGCTGACCCAGTTTAATCCAGTCAGAACCGAGTCATAATTTCATTATAATCCCACCTCTGAGCAGATCAAACCCCAGGACCATCTAAATAAATATCTAGCAACTCTGTTATTTTTATTCCTTGTGTAAGTTCCTTTGTACTGAAACTCTGGCGCAACAATTTCCTGTGGAAATATTATCTTGTATCACATATGAAATTATCCTGATATTTTTAAAATATCGCCCAGTCCTAATCTCTGGTTTCCTCTGGATTTGGTTCAGAATTTGAATCCAGATCCAGAAAAATCAGATTGTTCTTTGGGGCTTTGATTCAGAATCAGAGTGATCACAAAAATAATTCAACAGTAACGATAATGGGATTAAGGTGGATTCACGGAGATTGTAATCTGAAGGCTGGAGGGTGAAGCAGCGTCTGAGCGGTTCTGATTCTGATGACACCTAAAAAATGGCCCAGATCAAAGTTTGGCCTGGATTCTCTGATCTATCTTAGAGATCAGAGAATCTCTAAGATAGATCTCTTAACTAATTCTCTAATCTCTAAAATCAGAGAAGTAGTTAAGATAAGTTAATTATCTTAACTAATCCAGATCAGATTAGTTTTGAAACCTAGATTACGGGTCGACTGAATTGGGTTTTGTACGGTCGATGTCGGGCAGCTGACGGTCCAAAACCAGTTTCTTTATCTAGATCCTAAAACCGAAACAAGATCCAGATAATACATGAAATAATCCAGACCAGATGTTTCAAATTAAAGGTCTCTGTTTTATAAGGAAACGTTTATTCAACTGAATTTATAACAAATTAATTATTTGAATTTATGCGAATTAGAAAACCCTGAGATTTTCTACGATTTTAATTTGAGATTAGTTCGGTTGGTATTTAGATTAGTGTGTTGGCTTCAGGTTTCAGAGTTAATCCAGGGTTTAGAGTAGAGCCAGTTTAGAGTTAAAGTTAATCTGGATTCTGGAACTTCAGATTAGATCTGGATCAGGCGTTCTGGTCTGAGTCTCCTGTTTTGCCTCCGTCCAGTGGTTTCCGTCTCAGGACAGCGGCGTCACGCCCAACTCCTCTCCGAGTCCAACCAGAAGGTTCAGGTCGGTACAAACATAAACATGCGCCTTTATTCTGAAAAGCTCGTGTGTGAGTCTGTGATGTTTGTGTCCAGCAGACCCGCGGTCAGCGCCGCCGTCAGATGGCCTGTGTTACTGCCGCTGAAGAGAAAAGGTAAACACCAGCGAACAGCGATTTATTTTAAAGAGGGTAAAAGGAAACTGAAGAATCACCGTTGGTCAAGTTTGGTTTTATTGTCCAAACTTGATCCGGTTCTGGGTTTTACTCCACGACCCTGGAGAATCTGCTGGCTGGAAGAACCTGAACTGAACCTGGGTTTAATCCCAACATCAGCTGGGTGCAAACGTCACACTCATCTCCATCTTTCCACAATCATTCAGTGATTCTTCTTCACTTGTGTGAAGGAACTGTTCGCAGACGACACAGGTCTGCAGTGAGAACAGGGAGCAGGTGGAAGAGAGATCAGAGAGGCAGATATCTGCTCTGGAGATAAGAACACATCTAAATCTCTGAGTCTTTGTTTCTCAGGAGGAGTGGACTCAGACGGACCTCCGAAGAAGCTGTTTGTTGCCGGGGTAACCGACCCCGCCCACCTCAGCAGCTACACCATCAGGTGAGTTTCACCTGAGACACACAGCCTCCTGACATCTAGTCAAACCTGAAGGTTCATTCTTGTTCTCCTTCCTCCTCAGTGTCTCTCAGTCAATGGCGGGCTCTCCTCCTGTAGGAGGTGTCAATCTCCAGTCCCGCCCCCTATCTCTGTCTCCACCCCCTTCCTTCACCCCATTTACGTCTCACCAGCACCCTGGACACTAACGTCCTGTCACTGTGGGTCCTCAGCCACCAGCAGGGGGAACATCCACCTTCATCGCACCTTACTTCTATCCAATCAGCTGCCAGCGTCACTGTAAGCCCCACCTCTTCCTGTCAACACGTTTGACGGACAGAAGACCAGGGTTCACCTTCAGGTGGGCTCAGTTCCTGCACTGGGACTGAGTTTCAGGTCCAAACGTGAAGGACAACATTGTCTTGTTCTGTTGGACAGCTTGTCTCCAGCGTCTCAGTTCAGCTCCGTTCATAAACAGGCCACGCCCACTGCGACAGACCCGAGGACACGCCGGTTGTGTCGTCGGGCAGAAAAACACCCGTGTGGTACCTGAACGCAGCAGAGCAGACTTGATGGTGGGGGAAGCCTGGTCCATCAAACAAAGGCGACGCCTCGTTTCACCTGTGATTGGATCAAATCTCCAGAGGAACCGACCATGAAACTTCTGATCTTCCCTGGAGAGAAGATGATTAAATACTTTCAGACAGATCATGCTGGTTTCCAGAGCTCATCCAAAGTCCTCCAAAATATTTGTAAACCACCAGAAGAGCAAAACTCAAATTAACTAAAACTGTGACAACGTTTGAGCCCCAAACCAGCCAGAAGCTGGAGCTGTCCGGGTCTGAACCAGGAGAGTCGAAGCTCCAGGAAGTTTCAGTTTTAGTTGCTGTTCGTCACAAACCAGAGCCCCGTCTGTAGAACTGGTCTTTTTCTTAGTAGTGAACCTTTATGTGAATATAAACCGTCTTTTTGTACATAAGTATTTTATTTTTCATTTTTCTGTTGGATGTCAGTCCGTTCTTCAACTCTGCAGCATCCGTCCTGTTTGTAGGAAAGTTTTACTTGTTCAACTTCAAAAAATGAAATCCTCATGGGTCGTTACTGTTGATCCTCATCTGGGCGGAGTCATGTCTGTCGGCAGGCGGAGTCATGTCTGTCGGCAGGCGGAGCCACGCTCCGAAATATCTACAGCCTGGAATGGTCCTGACAAGGTGTGCTAAAGTCAAACTGGTTCCGGCTCCTGCTCCAACAGAACCTTCTCCAGAACCAGACCCCTCAATGGTTTTCTGTTTGTGTCTCATGGTTCTGGAGGAGTTCTGGTCCACTCTTCATCAATGAGGTTTCTGCTCAGCTCTCTGAAGGTCCCACCAGGTTTGGGTTCTGGACTCTTAACTGGAACGTTGCAGCACCTTGGTTCTGTTTTGTTTGACCGGTTCTGTTGTAGATCAGCTGCTGTATTTGGGATCGTGGTTCTGTTGGACCCAATTTTGTCCAAGCTTCATCTGTTGGGCTCCAGAACCCTTTGGTCTCCAGAGACGGTCTGGTCCACTCAGTGACTGACAGGAGCCCGAACCTTCAGCCCTGCTCCACCGTGCTGACAGCTGGGAGGAGCTGTTTGCTGCAGTGCATTCTGGGTAAACGGTTGTCCTCTGGTCTGGTTCTGGTCCAGAAGTCTTGTGGTTCCTTCAGATGAAACTTTCCAAACCTAAGTCGAGCTCGAGTTGTTTTTAGAGAGAAGAGGTCATGACCTTTGACCTGTGACATGCTGACTGGGCCTGTAGTGTCACTGCACAGTCTGACCTTCAGGGTGAATTATCTCTTTACAGTGATGGACTCCAAATGACCTTTGAACTTTCCCAGATTGACGGGCAGCAGTAGCTACTTCTCTGAGGTCATTGCTGATGTCTTTCCGTCTTGGCGTTGTGAACATCCGTCTGCTCCTCTGGAAGGAGCGAGGCTGGAACCTGAGGTTGTTTGGACCTCGTCTGAGGACCTGATCTTTGTAACGTCCTCATGTAAGATGGTGGACTCTGTATTGTGACACCAGTGATGGTTCCAACAGGAAGTGGACCTCTAACAGAGGTGTTGCTATGGTTACCAGATGTGTGGTTCTGGTCTGTAAAGTTTTGTTTCTCCTGAGGGTTTAGAGGTCAGGTCTGGTCTCACCCGTTTTAAACCCAATTTATTTTTTGCGATTTTTGCACAGATTCACCGTTCCGTGTTTTGATCAGTCACCGTTGGATTCAGGGTGAACGAGTGATACCGCCCAGCAGTGGGCGGTTCTGCTGAGCTCAGTGGAGTCTCAGCAGGGGGTCCCGCAAAGACCAGTGGGTTCCTGGTTTCAGACAGAACTACCGCTCTGCTTCCAGCTTCTTGCACTTTGACAGTATTGTACCGTTTTTGACCTTGGCTCATCGCTGTGCCTCAACATGTCCCTTCGGGGTGGGGGTCAGGTAGACCATCACATCAGAGGTTCTTCTTCACCCGTCCTGCCACCTGTCAGATGTATTCAGTCTCTATAAGCTCTTCTTATCAAAGTGTCTTTTTTCTACTTCCTCATTTTGTTGTCGGACAGAAAAACAAGAAGCACCAAATCGTAGCGTTGCCTCGCCAACGAGCCCGGACCGACACGGACCGGAGATGAAGTCCAGCTCGGCTGTCGTCGAATGTCAACGCTGCTTTTTAGCCATCAGCCATTGTTTCCTGTAAATGTTTGACCTCACCTGGTAGCAAAGAGATGAAGGCGTCATCGGAGCACCTCCAGGTGGAGCTGAGGGATCTTCGTGTGGATGATTTAACGTTCCGATCCTCATCTGGGACGAGAGTCTCCTCATACTTGGAGGACATTCTGGACTGGTCTTTGAGAAGTTGGAGCAGATGTTCTGTTGTGTTGTGACAGTTTCAGCAGTTCCTTTGAGGCTGCGGTGACTCGTGAGCACTAATGAGGCGAGTCACCAAGTCTTTTTGCACAAAATGTCTCCTTTTAAAGAAATTCTGCTTCAACTTTTACAAACGCACAAAGATATGCTTCCATGTTTATTATTAATCGTTGGCTTCACCTCTGAGAGGAACCCAACCGGTCAGTGACTCTCGAGAGTCTTTGCTACCCTTTGGTCCAGCACAGTTGTTTCCCCTACAATTATACAAGCGGGGTGCCCCGCCCCGTCAACAGAACCACGCGCACCCACCTGTCGGCACTGACGTAATGCTAAAGCAGCGGCTCGCTGTACTGGTGCGCTAGCTTAAAAGCTAAAGGCAGCCTCCCCTCACGCTGAACCCCCCCACACACTCACAAACTGTCAGTCAGTACTATCGGCACTGCGCCCCGCCATGACAAGTTACCTAGGGGAAACACTGCAACATGAATGATGGCTAATAACCGTGACATTTAAAAAACTATTTTTCACATGTATTACGACGGCTGTCCAGCTGAACTCCGTTTGTTACTTTCGATCTCGTTGGCGGCTGCAGGAACGAAGGCGTGGTTCACAGATTTGTCTCAACTTTGCACAGTTTTTGTTGACCATAAAATCTTTGCTGCTTTTCCTGTTTTTTAGCTTTATTTCTCGACTCGTTACGTCTCCGAGAGTCAAATCTGTTTCAGACAAGTTGGAGTCAGCAGACACAAGAAAAGCTTTAAAATGTTGAATGTTGCCAAATCCATGTTCTGACAAAAACTGTAGCTTTACCAGTTGGTGCTGATAAATTTAGAAAATTTCCACGTTACTGACAGTAACCGTAGAGATAGTCCAACTTCATTTATTCAGAATGCAAAGCCTGACTTGCCGGATTGTAAAGTCAGACTTAATATAGCCAGAACATAAAATCAGACTTGATGTAGCTAGATCGGAAAATTGGACTTGATGTAGCTGGAACGCAAAGACAGACTTAATGTAGCCGGAACGCAAAGTCGGACTTGATGTAGTCGGAACACAAAGTCGGACTTGATGTAGTCGGAACACAAAGTCGGACTTGACATAGCTGGAACACAAAGACAGACTTAATGTAGCCGGAACGCAAAGTCGGACTTGATGTAGTCGGAACGCAAAGTCAAACTTAATGTAGCCAGAACACAAAGTCGGACTTGATGTAGCCGGAACACAAAGTCGGACTTGATGTAGCTGGAACACAAAGTAGGACTTGATGTAGCTGGAACGCAAAGACAGACTTAATGTAGCCGGAACGCAAAGTCGGACTTGATGTAGTCGGAACACAAAGTCAAACTTGATGTAGCTGGAACACAAAGTAGGACTTGATGTAGCCGGAACACAAAGTCGGACTTGACATAGCTGGAACACAAAGACAGACTTAATGTAGCCGGAACGCAAAGTCAAACTTAATGTAGCCGGAACACAAAGTCGGACTTGATGTAGCCGGAACACAAAGTCGGACTTGATGTAGTCAGAATGCAAAGACAGACTTGATGTAGCCGGATCACAAAGTCAAACTTGATGTAGTCAGAATACAAAGTTAGACTTGATGTAGCCAGAAAACAAAGTCGAACTTGATGTAGTCAGAATGCAAAGACAGACTTGATGTAGCCGGATCACAAAGTCGGACTTGAAGTAGTCAAAATACAAAGTCGGACTTGATGTAGCTGGAAAGCAAAGTCGAACTTGATGTAGTCAGAAAGCAAAGTCAGACTTGATGTAGTCGGAACGTAAAGTCGGATTTGATGTAGCTGGAACACAAAGTCGGACTTGATGTAGCCGGAAAGCAAAGTCAGACTTGACGTAGCCGGAATGCAACGTCGGACTCGATGTAGTCAAAGTCAGACTTGATGTAGCTGGAACACAAAGTCGGACTTGATGTAGCCGGAACACAAAGTTAGACTTGATGTAGCCGGAATGCAAAGTTGGACTTGACATAGCCGGAACACAAAGTTAGACTTGATGTAGCTGGAAAACAAAGTTGGACTTGATGTAGCTGGAATGCAACGTCGGACTTGATGTAGCCAGAACACAAATTCAGACTATATGTAGTCGGAACACAAAGTCAGACTTGATGTAGCCGGAACACAAAGTCGGACTTGATGTAGCCGGAACACAAAGTTAGACTTGATGTAGCCGGAATGCAAAGTTAGACTTGATGTAGCCGGAAAACAAAGTTGGACTTGATGTAGCTGGAATGCAACGTCGGACTTGATGTAGCCAGAACACAAATTCAGACTATATGTAGTCGGAACACAAAGTTGGACTTAATCTAGTCGGAACGCAATGTCGGACTTGCCGGATTGTAAAGTCGGACTTGATGTAGTCAGATCAGAAAGTTTGACTTTATGTAGCTGGAACACAAGTCAGACTTGATGTAGCCAGATTGGAAAGTTTGACTTGATATAGTCGCAACACAAAATCAGACTTGATGTAGCCAGAACGCAAATTCAGACTATATGTAGTCAGAACACAAAGTCAGACTTGATGTAGCCAGAACGCAAATCCGGACTAAATGTAGTCGGAACACAAAGTCGGATTTAATGTAGTCGGAACACAAAGTTGGACTTAATGTAGTCGGAACGCAAAGTTGAACTTGCCGGATAGTAAAGTCGGACTTGATGTAGCCAGAACACAAAGTCGGACTTGATGTAGCCGGAAAGCAAAGTCGAACTTGATGTAGCTGGAACACAAAGTCGAACTTGATGTATTCGGAACACAAAGTCGGACTTGATGTAGCTGGAACACAAAGTCGAACTTAATGTAGCCAGAACACAAAGTCAGACTTTATGTAGCCGGAACACAAAGTCGGAC
>NC_056511.1:1846462-1851345 GCF_014905685.2 Nematolebias whitei | reverse complement strand
TGTAGCCGGAACACAAAGTCGGACTTGACGTAGCCGGAACACAAAGTTGGACTTGATGTATCCAGAACAGAGTCAGACTTGATGTAGCCGGAAAACAAAGTTGGACTTGATGTAGTTGGAATGCAAAGTCAGTCTTGACGTAGCCCAAACGCAAAGTCGGACTTGATGAAGCTGGAATGCAATGTCAGAATTGATGTAACCGGAACACAAAGTCGGACTTAATGTAGTCAGAACACAACGTGGCTCAATTTAACCCAAAGTATTCTGCACCGTCCAGTGCTCAAACAAGTAAAATTTATTGATTCAGTTATCTTTTTAAACCAAACATTTTCCTGTAAACTGAGTTTTTAAACCTTTTAAACTTTCTTTAAAAGTTTTTTTAATTTTTTTTTTTATATAAATTAGATTGTATGTGTGAATTGGTCTCGGTTCAGGAGCAGCAATCTTTTTGTTGTTGTTTTTAAAAGCAAATCAAGAATGAAGGTTTTTTATGTTAAACTGAAGTTTGTTGTTTTTTATTACTGTGGAAGAACGCTAGTTTAAAAATCACCCTTTTTGGCATCTGTAGTCAAACTTTCAACCTAAACGGCTTCTCCTGTGGCAAAAAACTTCCCCATTTCCTCTTATTTAAAACAGGAAATTATTCTAAAACATGAGCTAAAGTTTATATTTGGTCTCAGAAAACATTTTGATGGAAAACGAAATGTCCTCATTTCTGATCCTCGGGTCTGAAAAGTTCTTCCACGGTAATTTAGACTTGAAAAAGGGCTGCCAGGTTTGTGCAGTCAGTGAAGGGAAGTAAAGCACATCCGTACAAACATTCATTGTAAATAATTTTCTTTTCTCTTGACAAATTCTCTACATGAAACAGATGAGATGTATTTTTATGCAAGGAAGAAATAAAAGTTTATTCATGTGTTCATTCCTCCCAGGCTGTAAAAATGATGCAGAATGTAGATTTTAGTGGAAACAACTCATGTAAGCTATAAATTTAATTATACATATTGTATATTAAAGCTGTTAAAATAAAATCTGTTACATTAAACAGAAACTGCGTTTTTGTTCATCGCTTCTCTGAACGTTTAAAAAGTCATCACTTCTTGGTTTGTTAAAAATATAAACCAGCTCTGACTTTGGGGATCAGAATTTAAGGATTGTCAAAAAACCTCCGACTTCAGTGACTTTTGTTTTGGAGTGGTGGCGCAGAGGTCGGAGAAGCTGGGCCTGTGATCGGAAGATCGCTGGTTCAACTCCTGGTACAGACGACATCAAAATATGGGTGGGAAAGGTGAAGCACCCACACCTGCCCCCACTCGCCCCACTCTGGGCCCACCCCCACCATCTGCCCCCCCGGGTGCCCTAGATGCAGCTCTCTGCTCCACAGAGGCTGTGGTAGCTCAGTGTCTGTCGTTGAGTCAGGAAGAACATCCGGCGTCAAACTAATCGCCAAATCTTACTGAGAGTTAGTTCGCTGTGGTGACCCCTGAAGGAGCAGCCGAAAGAAGAACATTTTTTTATTTATATATATTTATTTATCCTCATTAAACCCTGTGGAACCATCTGGCAGAACCTGTGGTAGCACCAGAACCTTCTGCTCACGGGATGTTTTTTGTCTGAGGCCTCAAGCGTTGCCCCTCCCCTTTTCTGTTCTATGAAAAAGGCGGGAATCACCATGGCAACTAGTGACTCAGCAGCTTCTGAGTCGTGGCTTCTTGATTACCCAGAATGCTTGTTTTTTCCTACTTTTCCATCAGTGTTCCCTTTAGATCCAGTAGAATCTGATGTTCTAGACTCAGTGGGTCAGGACTTCGATTTAATCATAAAAACAAAGAAAGGAAAAGATCTGAACATCCATAATCGAACTAAAAACTGAGGCACCGTGCAACGAGCCACAGGAAGGCCGAGGAACGTCTGAACCTGGGGTTTCAAAATAAGAGTGCTTTGGTCATAGCTTACATCGGGTTGAGCAGAGAAGTCGACATGTTGGCTCCTTCCACCATTTTGAAGTACAAACATAAATTCTAACGTTTTACGGCACGCTCCTCTCGTTGAACTGCATTTTTACTCCAAGTTCCTGTCACGGTTTACAGTTTGTACTTTACGTGTTCTGTGTGGAACAGAGTCCTCGAGGCTCAGTGAGACCAGCCTGTGGAGATAAAAGCTGAATGAATGAAAAAACAAATATAAAACTTTATCTTGAGTAAAAACACTGAACATTTACAGAGGCATCAGATTTATTTTCAGAAAACTTTTAGTTTCTCCAGTTATTTCATCTGGTTACAGATGTTCGATTGATGATTAGTTATTTTATCTGCAGATTCTCTTCATGATCAGATTCTAAACACAAACACCTAAAAATAAAACATAATTCAGATAAAAGAAATCAAACTGTTCCGAAACAAAAACAGGACGTTTCATCTGATGAACACACGTTGATCTGTGTCCCTTTCAAAATAAAAGAGAGGATATGTCTGCAGAGGGGGCGGAGCTTCAGCGGGACAGAAGAGGGAGGTCGCTGGAGTTCATGATGAGGCTGGAGTCGAGGTTCAGGCTCTCTGAGGAAACAAACGGAACCTCGTCAGAACCCGAGAATCACGTCAGAACAGGTAAAACTTTTAGCTCCGCCCAAAACCGACCTTGGTCAAAGTTGAGTTTCTTATTGGAGGATCCGTCTCCGAGTCCCTCGATGTCCACCAGGTCGCTGTTCACGTCCGAGTCATTCAGAGCGCTGAGCGTCACGTCTGCAGGAGAGATCTGATCATCACAGGAAACATCTGGAGAACGTTTCCTCTGAACCTCTGGAGTGAGACTCCAGAACGGTCCAACATCCGTCTCCATTGCTCACCTGCTGTCTTCTGCTTCTTGATGGGCGGAGCCAGCGACGGGCTGTTCTGCATCCCTGTCGCCACGACAACTTGTGAGGCCGGCACGCTGATCATGGCGGGAGCAGGTGGAGCCGGCGTCATGGAACCTGCGGTTTTCTTCACCACCTTCTTGGGAGACTCAGAGGAAATGGGGACCCGGCTGTCCTCGTACAGCTTCCTCTTCACCGTGCTCTTTATCTGAGCTCTGCGGAGGAAGAAGAGCGTCAGCCAATCAGCTTCCACCTCCAACCTTTGGCAGCGCTGCTTATTTTGATGGATTCAAAGTGGGAATTAGAGAAAACGCTGAGCGGTAAAACATTTTAAAAGTGGGCGGAGCCTCTACACTTTGATGAATAAAATGTTTTAAACGGTTCAGCGTCTCATCTTTCGTCTGTCTCTGTACCGGTAGAGTTGGACATTAAAGGACAGGATTGTTTTCACCGTACGGAGCGCAGGTTGGTATTTTAGTTCAGCATTTATCACACAAGTTTTCATTTTGTTCACAAAAACTCAGCTCAGGTGTTGAAAACTTTATTAGCTTTAAAAATGTCAATTAGTTTTAAAGTCTGGTTTTCCTCCACAACAGCGTGTTGCAAGTGACCACCTGTGACCTTTGACCCTGTTCTCTGGTTTACAGCCCTGCTGAGGTGAGGGGGCGCAGGTGTTCTGATCCGGTAACTTACACGGTGCGCTCTTTGATGACGGAGCTGATGTTGTTCAGGTCGTCTCCGAAGCGACGCACGGCCAAACGCAGCATCTCGATCTCCGTCTCCGTCCACTTGGCTCTGAGGACGAACACAGCGTCAGTTCACGGCCGCCTGCAGAGGCGCCACACGAGCCGAGCCGCCGAGTCCAAACGGGTCGGCTGCTTCTACAAGACTTAACGTGCTACCCGCTTGGTTCTGGACCGGACCGTTACAACAAGCGAAGCTCGGCGAGTTTTTAATCAGCGCAGTTTCTGCTGAGGTTGTGAAAACTTGAGTTTTTATTTTAGAGATTTAATGAGTTTGTTCTGTTGTTTTGTGCCGAATCGTTAAAGTTGAATATTAAATGAGCAGCTGTCGCATCAGGCTCCAAACCAGAAGCTGCCGAGTCCTGTAGAAATATAAAAATAAAGTCAGCCTTCTTTAAATATAAAGATTTCCTGGATTTTAGCAGCTTTGAAATAGAAAAACTAAAAATATTTTATGTTGATTCATCTCCAGACAGCAGCATTTATTGAACACAATAAATGGTTAAGTACTAAACGAACGAACAGAATAATAAGAATATTAGGAGCGTATTTGAGTTCGTCTGAGCTTTAACAGGAATCGAGTACAGAGACAGAGAAAAGATCAGATTATAAATTTACTGAATAAAAACAGCAGCAGAAAATAATAAAGTTTCTTCTTCAGGAGTCGACACGATGAACAAACTCGCACGAAAGAGTCGGCAGCTGTTTTACACCAGATGCTCTTCTTAACAAAACCTGGGCTCGAACTCGCAACCTCAGGATCATAAGACCGTGGCACTGACCACTGAGCTCCCTCATCCTGATTAAATAAATATTAAATTAAATTAAACATTAAATAAAGATCCATTTTACTGGATTCACTCTTACAAGACAAACTGTTAAAGGAAGCTAACCTGTTAGCTACGCTAGCTACCAGGTTAGCTAACAACAACATCAACATCAACAACAACAACAATAATAGTAATAATAACAATAATAATAATAACAACAATAATAATAACAAAAATAATAATAGTAATAATAATAATAATAGTAATAATAATAGTAATAGTAATAACTATAATAATAGTAATAATAATAATAATAGTAATAATAATAGTAATAACAATAATAATAGTAATAATAATAATAATTGTAATAATAATAATAATAGTAATAATAATAATAATAATAACAACAATAATAATAGTAATAATAACAATAATAATAGTAATAATAATAATAACAATAACAATAATAATAGTAATAATAACAATAATAATAATAGTAATAATAATAACAACAAT
>NC_056511.1:1838871-1846362 GCF_014905685.2 Nematolebias whitei | reverse complement strand
GTAATAATAACAATAATAATAATAGTAATAATAATAACAACAATAATAATAATAGTAATAATAATAATAATAGTAATAATAATAATAATAGTAATAACAATAATAATAGTAATAATAATAATAATAGTAATAATAATAATAGTAATAATAATAATAATAGTAATAACAATAATAATAGTAATAATAATAATAATAGTAATAATAATAACAATAATAATAGTAATAATAATAATAATAATAATAACAATAATAATAGTAATAATAATAATAATAATAATAGTAATAATAATAGTAATAATAATAATAATAGTAATAATAATAGTAATAACAATAATAATAGTAATAATAATAATAATAATAATAATAATAATAATAGTAATAATAGTAATAATAATAATAATAATAATAATAATAATAGTAGTAGTAAAATCTGTTGAAATCAATCCCTTCTGAAGTGTTTGTGTTGAACGACGGCCTGGCTGGACCCTGCGAGTCCTCTCTGAAGGTTCAGCCCGTCGTGTTCTGACCCGGAGGTGTGGTTCTGGTCAGAGCGTGTTTGTTTGTGCGTCTTACCCTGCGGGGCTGGAGTCGGACACCGGGTGCAGCTGCATGGTCAGCTCCCCCAGCTTGGTGAAAGCAGCTCCAGCTGCAGAGAAGATCTCCCCCACCTGCAGAGAAGAGGTTCAGAGTCAGAGCAGGTTCTGACCCGGCTGCTGGCCCGCACCGTGCTCTGGACGGACTGTCTACACGGAACAAGAAGCAGCTGGTTGGTCTGTCCCACGATGACCCGTCAGACTGAAATGTCTGGAAATATTTTTAGTTTTGAATGTTGCAACTCCGCAGCACGGTGGTGCAGCAGTAGAGCTTCTGCCTCGCAGCGAGCAGGTTACCCTGGTTCAAATCCCGACCGGGGCTTTTCTGGGTGCAGTTTGCATGTTCTCTCGTGCTGCGTGGGTTTCCTCCCACAGACCAGTAACATGCATGTTAGACCGACTGGTAACTCTAAATTGCCCCCAAGTGAGAGAGAGAGAGTGAATGGTTGTTTGTCTCATGTGTCCCTGTGATGGACGAGACCCAGGACACACTGGAGAGACGATGTCTCTCCAGTGTGTCCTGGGAACTCCTTGGAGTCCTCCCAGAAGAACTGGAAGAGGAAAGAGATGTCTGGACGTCCCTGCTCAAGATGCTGCCCCCGAGACCCGAGTCCAGAACAAGAGGATGTTGCATATTTAAAAAAAGAATGTAACCAGATGTGTTCGTAAGTTTTATTTAAAAAGATCAGAGTTCAGAGTTTGTTTCTGTTACGCTGTTTCAGAGTCCAACAGAACTGAATCACCTGAGACTGGGAGACTCTCACTGTCCTCCTGTTACCATGGTAACAAGGGAAGCTTTAAAACTTGAAGTCAAGCTTCGGTCATAAAATAACTTAAAACATCTGGTGGTAGCTCGGTGTCTGTGGTTGAGTCAGGAAGAACATCTGGAGTAAAAATAATGACAAGTCTTCGCTGTGGCCCTGAAGAAGGAGCAGCCGAAAGAAGAAATAAATAAAATAAAAACACTTGAACAGCTGGTAGCAGTTAAATATTTTGAGCTATGAACAAAAAAACGAACAATCAAAAGGAGAGATGTAAAACACAAATAATCAGAATTAATCTCCAGACTGTCCTGATTTAGAAGTAAAACACAAAGTTTTGTTTGTAGATTTTCTTTAAACTACAGGACGAGACAAATTAAAATGAAAGTTTTCTGAATGGAGTTCTGCGGCTGCGCACTAAGCTCAAAGCGGACGCTCAGTCCGGACTGGAGCGCATGAAACTGTTCCAGCAGGTGAGGGTTACCTTGGCAGAGGCTGACGTCATTTCTGTGAAGCTTCTTTTCCGTTGAATCACAAAACAACACAAAGCTAGCTGCTAGCCACAGTTAGCAAGCCCGCTGCCGTTAGCGCGCTTCCATCAAGCCCTCGGCGCGCTTTCTACAAAACAGCTCAAATATATAAAGAAACGGAGCCGATAACAACTGTGAATTTTCACGGAATTATTTTTAAAAATGACATCTTTGGAAGTAAATTATAAATATCGTAAAACAAAGGTGGGCAGACAGGAAGCCGAATGTTGCGCTGCTTCAGAACTTGAACGCTATTGGTTAGTTTCAGAGGAAAAGGCGGGGCCTGTTGATTCGTTTAGCGGAACTTACCGAACGTTTCCGAGTAAAGCCGAGCGGCCGATCTTGAGACGGCGGATGCTTTCGAGCGGATGGATGACGGAGAGAGAAAAGATGAGTCAGCAATTTGGTAAGGCGGTTGGCAGCGGCTGGGCTGTGAATGGGCAGGAGGTTGCAGAGGGAAGTTCTGGATCAGGAAGTGAGTTTGATGAAATGGAAGAAAATAGTGGCGGAAATGAAGAAGATTGGAGTAAGTTAGCTGCTTCAAAAAGCAGAAAAAAGCGTAAAAAGCAGACATCAGCTGAAGATATTTCTAACCCAGAAATTGATGAGGAAAATGAACTAGTAACTAAGAAACCAAAAGATGAGTATAAAGTTATTATTAAATTAAATCAAGAGGGAGAATCTTTTGGTGAATGGAACCCAATACAATTAACCAAAACAATAAATAAACTAATAGGTGAAGTCCTTAGCGCTAAGGTTTTACGAAGCGGAGCACTTTTTGTTCATTGCAGAGACAGCATTCAACAAGGAAAGGCAATTAAGATTCACAAAATGGAAGGAAAGAAAGTTCAGAGCAGTCTGGTTGAAAACAAAAAAATGGGTAGAGGAGTCATTAGTGGAGTCCCTTTAAAAATCTCAAATGAAGAAATTCAAGCAAACATACGTGGAGCAAAAGTGAAAGAAATTAAACGTCTGCAAACAACAAGAAATGGAGAACGATGTAACAGCTTGTCAGTCTTGATTAAATTTGAAGGTGAATGTTTACCAAGTAAAGTCTACATAGGCTATATGAGCTATGATGTGAAACAATACATTCCTCCTCCGTTAAGGTGTTTTAAATGCCAGAAATTTGGACATGTAGCAGCAATCTGTAAAGGAAAACAACGATGTGGAAGATGTGCAGGTGAACATGAATATGGGAAATGTGAAAAAGAGGCAAAAATTAAATGTTGTAACTGTGGAGAAGAACACACTTCTGCTTACCGTGGATGTCAATACAGTAAAAGAGCAGAGGAAATCCAAAAAGTGAAACTCGCTCAAGGGATAACTTATGCTGAAGCTGTGAAAAGAATCCCAAATCAACCAGAGAAGCCAAAACCAACAGTGACACCAAATATAAAACCAAAAACTTGTGATGGATGCTCTAAAATACCTAATGATTCAATGATAGTGAACAAAAAGGATTTTGTGCTGTTTATGGTGGAAGTGATTAATTGTTCAGCTCAGACAGTAAAGAAAACTGAAAAGATTAAAATCATAGTGAGGGCTGCAGAAAAATATCTAGATGTTAAAGACCTTGGTTGGGAAGCTGTAGAAAATATGATAGGTAAAGGAGTAACACCAACTCAGTCAGAAGGTGCTACTTCCACATGGTCATAAACATATTTCAATGGAACGCTAGAAGTCTCATCTCAAATGGTCAAGATTTTAAACATTACATATCACAACTACAAGAAAAACCACATATCATCTGTATTCAGGAAACCTGGTTAAAACCAGAATTAGATTTTGTTTTACATGGGTACACTGCCATTAGAAGAGATAGAGGTAATGGAAGGGGTGGAGGAATAATGATCCTTGTACAAAATAATATAGGTTACAGTATAATCCATATAGGAAAAGAGCATGAATACATTACTATTAAAATATGGACAGGTAGGGATGAAATGATCATTATTAATTATTATAATCCATGTAAAGAATTAACTATTGAAACACTGAATATAGTTAGAGGACAGGAACAGGGGAAAATTGTTTGGTGTGGAGATTTTAATGCTCACAATAATCTTTGGGGAAGTGATCACACAGACATAAATGGCAGAAACGTAGAGGAATTCATTGATGATAACAGACTGGTGTGCATAAATAATGGAACAGGGACCAGATATAATATTACAAAGAACACAGAAACAGCAATAGATTTAACAGTCACCTCAAATAACATTGCAGGAATTACGCAGTGGGAAGTAATAAATAAAACATCACTTGGTAGTGATCATTATCCAATAACCATTAAAATAGGACTGGATGTTCTTAAAGGAAAAACATTTAGAGTACCTAGGTGGCAATTTAATAAAGCAAACTGGATCAAGTTTCAAAATCTGACTGAAATTAAATGTGGAGAAATTATTAGAGAAGATATTAAAGATATTGAAGAATTTAATGAAAAATTAACAACAATACTTATACAGAATGCAAATAAAGCAATACCTAAAAGTACAGGAAGTAGAATTAAAAAGAATGTTCCATGGTGGGATGAGGACTGTAAAAAAGCTATTAAAGAAAGGAATAAAGCATTTAAACAACTAAAAGTTCAGCATACAATTGAAAAGTTAATATTTTATAAAAGGAAACAAGCAATTGTTAGGAGAACAATAAGAAAAGCAAAAAGAGAATACTGGCAAAAATATTGCTCTACCATAGGGAGAGAAACTAAATTATCAGATGTGTGGGGGATGATAAAGAAGATGAATGGAATAACTAGGAAATATGAAATCCCAATAATTAAAAATGAAAACACTGTTGCAATAACTGATCTAGATAAAGCAGAATTATTAGTTAAAACTCTGGTTAAAATACATAGTTCTGACAATATTTCAGCAAATGTTAGGGAGTTGAGGAGCAATATATTAAAAAACCATCCAAATATAGATAACAAAAAAACTGTCAATGGAGGGACGATGGATCTACCTATTACTTTATTTGAATTTAAAAGAGCGCTTAGTAATACTAATCAATCATCTCCTGGAAAAGACAATATTTGTTACGATATGTTAAAACATATGGGTGAAAATTCTATTAAAGCAATATTAATTTTGTTTAATTTAATTTGGGATAGTGGTAAAATACCAACTTCATGGAAAAATTCAATAATAATACCAATATTAAAACCAGGTAAAGATCCTTCAAATCCTTCCAACTATAGACCCATTGCTTTGAATTCACAATTGGGGAAAACAATGGAAAAAATAATAACTAAAAGGCTATATAGTTATTTAGAATTTAATAATCTGTTATCACCAAATCAAAGTGGATTCAGGAAAGGGAGAAACACAATGGACTCTATTTTATGCCTCGAGTCAGAGATAAGGAAAGCACAAGCTAACAAAGAATCAGTTATTGCAGTCTTTTTCGATATAGAAAAAGCTTATGATACACTTTGGAAAGAAGGTTTATTAGTAAAACTGGAAAAACTTGGGGTAAAAGGAAAACTATTTAATTGGATAAGTAATTTTTTGTTTGAAAGAACAATAGAAGTGCGAGTGGGAAAGGAATTTTCAAGTAAATATATTGTGGAGAATGGTACTCCTCAAGGTAGTGTTTGTAGCCCAGTATTATTCTTGATAATGATCAATGACATATTTGATAAAATAGATCATGGAATCAGTAAATCTTTATATGCGGACGATGGAGCTTTATGGATTCGTGGTCGTAATGTAGAATATCTCAGAAATAAAATGCAAAAGGCAATCAATGAAGTTGAAATATGGTCCAATAACTGGGGTTTTAAACTTTCAACAACAAAATCTCAAGTTATCTGCTTCTCTAGAAAACATAAGTCTATCTCCTTAAAGTTATATGGACAAAACCTTGAACAGGTTAAGGATATAAGATTTTTAGGCATGATTTTTGATGAAAAACTTACATGGAAGCAACATATAGAAAAAATAAAAATAAAATGTAAAAATGTTAATAATTTATTGCGTTGTTTAACAGGAAGGGAATGGGGAGCAAGTAGGGAAGCATTAGTAAATATATATCAATCACTTATGAGATCAACAATGGACTATGGCAGCATTAGCTATATGGCAGCAGCAGAAACTCATTTAAAACTTCTGGATATAGAACAATCAAAAGTACTCAGAATATGCAGTGGAGCATTTAGAACATCACCAGTTTCAGCTCTACAAGTTGAAATGGGGGAAATGCCTTTACGAATAAGAAGATTGAAACAAATGTTACTATACTGGATTAATATTAAAGGACATGACCAAACACACCCAGTTCATAATATATTACAGGAATGTTGGGAACATCAAAAAACAAATATTTATAGTTTTGGCTGGATAGGTAATATCAAAGCTCACTATGCAGGGTTGCATGAAATAGAATTAAGTCCAACAGTTAATCAATCGTGTATCCATCATTGGTTATATATTTATCCTTCTGTCGATTTATCATTACATAAATTAATCAAAAATAAAGGGAAAAATATTTCAGAAAACTTCTTAGTGCAACAATTCTTTCATAAACAACATATGGATAAAATTATAGTATTTACAGATGGATCAAAAGATCCAGAATCAGGACAAACAGGAGCAGCAGTGTACATCCCAAATCTAAATATAGAGATGAAGAAAAGAACAACAAACAACTTGACAGTATACACAGTAGAATTATTAGCTATAATCATGGGTTTAGAATGGATTGAAAAATATAATGGTCAAAAATATGTCATTGCATCGGATAATATGGCAGTCTTATTAAGCATCAAATCAAGTAAATCAGAAAGACAAGACCTAATTGACAGGGTTTACCACATTCTATATAAACTTCACTTGAGGGAAATATCTGTAGATTTTGTTTGGGTTCCAGCACATGTGGGAGTGGAAGGCAATGAAGGTGCAGACATTCTTGCTAAACAGGCAGTAAAATCTAAAAATGTAAACTATGAAATTCCATTAAGTAAATCTGAGTGTAAAATGATAATAAATAGATATGTTACGAATATATGGCAGGATAATTGGGACATAATTGATACAGGACGACATTTGTATAACATTCAGAAAAAGGTAGGAGGCACAAAGAAAACGGGAAGAAACAGAAAAGTAGAAACAATAATGACCCGAATCAGAATAGGACATACGGGTCTCAATAGCTCTCTTAAAGTAATAGGAAAACATGCCACGGGGTTATGTGATAACTGTAATCTCCCTGAAACAGTAAAACATGTTTTTATGGAATGTTGTGGATATGAATTAGAAAGAAGACATTTCCAAAAAGAAATAACTAAAATGAATATAAAATTTACAATTAATGATATCTTTAGTAGTGATGCTGGTAAAGTCAAAGATCAAATTATTATTTTCTTGAAAAAAACAAATTTAATGGAGAGAATTTAGATGAAATATAGATGTGAAGTTATTTCACAGAATTATTATTATTATTAATATTATTTATTTATATATTTTACATATTATTATTAATTTATTTTGTTTATTTATTTATCTATCTATTTTTATTTTATTTTATTTAATATTACTATTATTATTATTATTGGTTTTTTTTTTTTTTTTTTTTTTTTTTTTTTTTTTTTTTTTTTTTTTT
>NC_056511.1:1826796-1838771 GCF_014905685.2 Nematolebias whitei | reverse complement strand
TCTCCTGTATATCTTCTGCCCACACTCCAGCTCAGTAGGTGGCGGTAATGCACCTTACAGTTGGTCTGCCAACCGCCATAAAACAATACTAGAAGAAGAAGAAGAAAAGCCGAGCGGCCGGGATCAGCTGACTGCGGTGTTCGGTCGGTTGATGGGTCGTGTTTGAGTTGTTTAGAAAACTAAACGAACAAACATCATCTTTTCTTACCGGTGAGCTCGGACATGCCGTCGCTTCTGTTCTGCGGGCCGAAGATGGCCGCCTGCGGGATGGTGATCAGCATCTGGGGGGTCATCATGCTGGTAAGACAGCGACGGGAACAGGCTATTTCCTGGACGGAGGGCTCCGTTGAGTTGGAGCTTAACGTTGTTGTTTATAGTAAATGATGGGAGTTTCTTTAATCAGCTGAAGCTAAGCTGATAAAATAAAAACATTTTAACAAGACTGTCGTTTAAATCCAATAGGTCGTCAGTAAATAGACGGAGCCTAAACACTGGCTGGTGTTGAACCTGTAAACGGGTCAGGATAACGATTAGAGGTGACTAAATCCTGACTGATCGATCGTATGTATCAGTTTCTGTCATTCAGTGACTGTGGAGTGATTTCTGATGCTTCATTGATTTCTAACCGTTTATTCCACCATGTTGGAAACAGACGGTTCCTGTAGGTGGGTCATGTGACTTCATGTGTCACTGTCATGTGATGTTCCAGAGGAGGAAGTGCGTTCCTGCTCATTGTTGGTTTTAACAAAACTAAACTGTGAGACCCATGCTGCCCGGTCCAGACGCTCAGCGGCCCCGCTGACCCCTCGCGTTGACCCCTCGGCCCTCACGTTGACCCCTCGGCCCTCGCGTTGACCCCTCGGCCCTCACGTTGACCCCTCACGTTGACCCCTCTGCTTGTGTCTTACAGGTCATGTTGGGGATCTTCTTCAGCGCCAAGTCAGCCGTCCTGATTGAAGACGTCCCGTTCACCGAGGAGGACATCCGGAGCGAGTGAGTCCCCCCAGATTTCACCGCAGTGTAGGCCCGTTCAGGACCCCTAACCCTGTCTGACCCTGAAAACCATCTCATAACTCACAACTTTTATTATGAAGACAAAACTACACAAACTGCATTTCCTGTGAAATTGAAACATGAACGCTTATTTCTGAAAAACCTTCTGACAAACAGCTGAAATGAGCTAAAACATGTAGAAATGTAGCTGAAATGAGCTAAAACATGCAGAAATGTACAACCGGATTCCAAAAAAGTTGGGACACTAAACAAATTGTGAATAAAAAGTGAATGCAATGATGTGGAGGTGCCAACATCTAATATTTTATTCAGAATAGAACACAAATCACAGATCAAAAGTTCAAACTGAGAGAATGTTTCATTTTAAGGGAAAAATCTGTTGTTTCCAAATTTCATGGCGTCAACAAATCCCAAAAAAGTTGGGACAAGTCCATTTTTCCCACTGTGTGGCATCCCCCCTTCTTCTTCCAACACTCAACAGACGTCTGGGGACAGAGGAGACCAGTTTCTCCAGTTTAGAAATAGGAATGCTCTCCCATTCATGTCTAATACAGGCCTCTAACTGTTCAATCGTCTTGGGCCTTCTTTGTGGCACCTTCCTCTTTATGATGCGCCAAATGTTGTCTATAGGTGAAAGATCTGGACTGCAGGCTGGCCATTTCAGTACCTGGATCCTTCTCCTACGTAGCCATGATGTTGTGATTGCTGCAGAATGTGGTCTGGCATTATGGTGTTGAAAAATGCAGGGTCTTCCCTGAAAGAGATGACGTCTAGATGGGAGCACATGTTGTTCTAGAACCTGAACATAGTTCTCTGCATT
Source organism: Nematolebias whitei (assembly GCF_014905685.2). Classification (NCBI taxonomy): domain Eukaryota; kingdom Metazoa; phylum Chordata; class Actinopteri; order Cyprinodontiformes; family Rivulidae; genus Nematolebias; species Nematolebias whitei. The sequence continues at coordinate 1,836,937 of NC_056511.1, read as the reverse complement.
AATGGTGCCTTTCCAGACATGCAAGCTGCCCATGCCACAAGCGCTCATGCAACCCCATACCATCAGTGATGCAGGCTTCTGAACGGAGCGTTGATAACAACTTGGGCTATCCTTGTCCTCTCTGGTCCGGATGACATGGCGTCCCAGTGTTCCATAAAGAACTTCAAATCGTGACTCATCTGACCACAGAACAGTCTTCCATTTTGCCACACTCCATTTTAAATGACCCCTGGCCCAGTGCAAACGTCTGAGTTTGTGGAGCTTGCTTAGAAATGGCTTCCTCTTTGCACTGTAGAGTTTCAGCTGGCAACGGCGGATGGCACGGTGGATTGTGTTCACTGACAATGCTTTCTGGAAGTATTCCTGAGCCCATTCTGTTATTTCCTTGACAGTGGCATTCCTGTTTGAGGTGCAGTGACGTTTAAGGGCCCGGAGATCACGAGCATCCAGTAGAGTTTTACGGCCTTGACCCTTACGCACAGCGATTGTTCCAGATTCTCTGAATCTTTTGATGATGTTATGCACGGTTGATGATGATAACTTAAAAGTCTTTGCTATTTTACGCTGGGTAACACCATTCTGGTATTGCTGCACTATCTTTCTGTGCAACAATGGTGGAATTGGTGATCCTCTTACCATCTTGGCTTCTGAGAGACACTGACACTCTGAGAAGCTCTTTTTATACCCAATCATGTTGTCAATTGACCTAATTAGTGTTAATTGGTCTTCCAGCTGTTCGTTATATGCTCAATTTCCTTTTTCCAGACACTTATTGCTACTTGTCCCAACTTTTTTAGAATCCGGTTTGTAGCTGAAATGAGCAGAAGAAAACAGAAATAACCATATTTGCTGAAATAGGTTTTAATAAGCAGAAATGAGCACAAAAATTAATAAATCATCTAAAAAAGGCTCAAATTAGAAAAAAACAGGTGAAAATGCAGAAAGAAGCTTAAATTACCAGAAGGAAGAATTTATTTATGAACCAGATCACATGAACATGAACAACTGCTGATGATGAGTGTAACCTCAGTGACGAGTCTGTGACGTGTCCCACAGCGAGAACCCCCCCGGGAAGATCTACAGCCTCTACAACCAGGTGGGCATCAACTGCTTCATCGCCGCCGCCGTCTACATGGCGGTGGGCGCCATCTCGCTCTGCCAGGTGCGGCTCAACAAGCGTCAGGAGTACATGGTGACATAAGGAGCGGCGGCGCCTCGGCCTGACCTCTGACCCCAACGACCCGACCCAACACGCTCCTTACCCCGCGGTCCCATCTGAGCTCTGATTGGCCGCACGTTCAGAGGGGGTGTGGTCAGGCAGTTATTTATTTTGGATTGAAATGTGTTTGTTTGTTTGTTTGTTGTTGAGCCCAAACTTTGACCTGGTTTGATTCCAGACGTCAGGTTCATGTCTTGATTTAAATTAAGTCGTCGGCTGAGCGGAGGAAAGAACACCTGACCTCTCAGACGTCCTCCGTGGTTCTGATCCGGTCCAGATGTGTTCCAGTCTGTCTGATCGTTTTCAATAAAGTGATTAAAACTAACGAGGCTTCGCTTCATGTTTACAATCAGAAGGTCTTCTTCAGGCTGAAGTTGGTTCACATCAGAAGAACCGATCAGAAACCAGCTGTTGGGCAGAACCAGAGGTGGTCCAGCAGGTCCATCAGAGTGCCTCCATCTAAAGGCACGGAGGAGGTCCTGTCATGGTGTGGAGCTGCAGCTCAGCTGGTGATCCAGAAGAATCCAGAAAGGTTCTGACTGCTCCATGAAATCCATCATCAGAACCTCCGTCCTGAGCTCTGCTGAAGCCGAGCACGTCGTCCACTCAACGGGGGTCCTGTCCTCGTCCCGTACGGGGGTCCTGTCCTCGTCCCGTACGGGGGTCATGTCCTCGTCCCGTACGGGGGTCCTGTCCTCGTCCTGGACGAGCAGCTTGAACACGACGAAGGTGCCGGAGCAGTTTTTATTCATATTTAGGCTCTGGATGAATTTAATCTGAATTATTTAATCCACCTCTGACAGAAGATCCTTGGCTGCACATCTGGATTTCATCATGGAGTGAACGTCTACATATTTGTGTTGTGTCCCACACAAAAAAAAAAATATAATATATATATATATTATATATATATAATATATATATATAATATATATATATATAATATAAAGAATATGATCCTTTATATGATAAAATGTAAACCCTAGATTTTATTTTTGCCTTATTTGTACTACCATGTATTTTAGCTTACTTTGCATTTTTGTACTTGAACCTTGTTGTTTGTGTTACGCCTTTTTGTTTGTAAACAAAATGTGTTTCTGTTTGTACTTGCTTTATTAAAAAAAGTTAGCCTCGTTTTTTCTTTTGAAATCTTAAACAAAACTATAAAAACATGTAAAAACATAAACTTAGCTGCAACATCTCAAGTGTTTGTTCAAAACTATGAAACAAATATATTTACACATAAGTTATTGTAAGTAATTTACTTTACTTGTATTCCTAATTTTTTAAAAACAAGATTATCCAATTGTCAAACAACAGTTACAAAACGATTTATTTACAACTCCAGTAGTTTGTTGGTTTCCCTGGTAACGCTGAGCTGCTGCAGTTCAGCTGAGACAAAGCAAAAATAGTAAAAGTACATAATATTTAAAGAACACCTTTTGTAAACAAACAAAAAGAAGAATGTACCATTTCAAAGGCCCAAGTATTTCACAAAAACACATTTAAAATGGCTTTTAAATACAATTTATTTATACTAGTGATCATGAAAATAGCGGCCCCTTCATTTCCGGAGTGCATTTCCAAATATGGTATGAGTGTTTGTCCACGCCCCTTTCTGTTTGTACCCTGCTCAGCTCCCTGAGTCTCCACCTGCCTCAGAGTCGGTGCCTCCGCAGAGCAGCTCACAGGTGGAGGAGGTGGAGCTCCGGTGACGTCAGCATGGTTAGGAGGATGTTGGAGAGAAGTGGCATCTTAGCACTGAACTGAGTGTTCAGGTGCATTAAAGTAGAAATGTCTTTACAGCCACAGCTCCATTTATAAACCTGGTGAGCAACACGCTTTAAATGGAATTAAAATAAGGAAAACTGGATGAAAGGTTTCTTTTTTCCAACCACTAATAATATCACGAGGAGGAGGAGACACGTTGATGTCAAAATGGACATCAGAACTTGGCTTAAACATTTCCCACAGCTGTTTTATTTGCATGTCAGGAGTTCAACAAAGAGCGGAAATGTTAAAAATGTGCAGTATTTGAACATTTTCAACTTTCTTCAGTTCATGCACAGCTGCCTTCGTGTTTCTGGTGTTAATGTGTTTTAAACACGACGATTAATGACAGTTTCTAAGATTTATACAAAAATTGTTTATACAAACTTGAGCACAATTTCTCAACATGTTCTTGTTACGTCAATGTTTAAGTTTTGTGTTAAACAACATATGGTTAGTTGCAAGGTTACGTAATCGTTTATGTATTTATATAAAATAAAATGACTACTGACCCCCATGTTCCTCATGAAACTGATCAGCAGCAACATGAAACTGATCAGCAGCAACATGAAACTGATCAGCAGCAACATCAATCAACCTTTATTTCTCCAGGTAAATCCCATTGAGCCTGTACATACATACGTACACAGTTTGGTCCAAACTTCATCTGCTGATGTTCTTGAAGTTTTTAGCTTCTTCAGACCTACACACATGGTGGAGTTACTGAGGCAGCAGCTGTTGTTATCCACCTGGCTCCGGGTCTATGAACTTCAGATCTTAATCCGTTAACTTTATGAGATGAAGACGGCTCGTCACTTCTGGTGGTGCTTGGAGTCGGCCCGGCTGAGCTCATCCAGACTCGAGACCTCGTTGTTAAAACACCGTCAAAAACTGATTCACATATTTAGCATCAGCTACAAACACCTGAAACTGTTTGCACGTGTTGTGCACGTGTTGTGCACGTGTGTAGGTTGATGCTCAGAACACATGGTGCCGGGAGGTCGGGGTGCAGTGCTGCAATCCTCCTGGCGTGTCCCGCGGCTGCAGGGGTCGTCACGTGTGAACACGTTTAGCACACGGACGTTCATGACGTCATCCCCCCTGTTAAGAGCAGCAGGGCGTCGTCCTCGAACACTGGTCGGTGCCTCACCTGGCTCTGCCCTGGACTCACCGTGAGCCAGACCGCAGGCCCCGCCCCAACTGGGTCAAACCGTTCCTGTTCACTGGTTCAGAACATCAGTGTCATCTGGACCGCCCTGGGTTCGGATGGCTTTAACGAGACCACAAACAGAACCAGGTTCTTGCAGAACATCCCACAGCTCGCTGGTTTAACTGGGTCAGTTCAGGCGCAAAACTTTAGAAACCAGTGTTTCTACTGCGGGTTCAAAGAAAACCCGTCCACAGACCGAGCAGGTCCGAGCCCAAACCAGGTCTCGTTTTCTGCTGCTGGATGTGAAGGTGGTCTGCAGGCTCCTCACAGAACCACACGCGTCACAGCAAACGCCTCAAAAACAACCACAAACAACTTTTACACATTAAAAACAAACAAAACAGAAACGTTTAACTAAAGATCCTTAAAGTTAAAATATATTGAACTCTTACTTTTATTTCAGGCTAACAGTTCTAAAAGAAAATAAACAACAACAGTATTTTCAGCAGTCAAACCAACTTAAAGTCAATGAGTTGTTGTTGTTGTTGTTTAAGAAAAACTTGTTTACAGAAAATAAAACCTTAAAGATCCAACAAGAGAAAACTTTATTTCTACACATCTTTATTAAAAAACACAACATCCATGTAAACAAGAAGCGTCGCCGTTTAACAAAGTCAGAATTTCAATGAACTGATTTAATCGTTGATACAGAAAAACCCCATGTTCCCTGAACGCATCACTCGTTTCAGCGCTTCAAACGAGAACTAGAAAAATAGAAACTATCTCTGTCCGTCGTGTTCCGTTAATCCACGAGTCCGGTCAGACCCGTCTATTCACATATCCACAATAAAAACAAGAACTAAACCCGACCCGCTCACCTTCAGGAAGTCCAGTTCCAGTTTGAGTCGTTTTCAGGAGCCAGAACCAGAACCAGAGGTTCTGTGGGTTCTTGGTTCCTGCCTGCAGCTTGGACAGAAGCACGTTTGACTTCCTCAGATCAGACGATCAACATTTGATTCATCAAACGGAAGTTCTGACCCTAACTGGACCCAGAGTTCTGGCCCAACAGGAACCAGTTCCTCAGTTCTGGGCAGGACTTGATGGAACGGATCATTTTGGAATCTGTGAAGTTTTTGGGTTTAAATTAAATATTTTTAGGTTTGAAGCGTTCTGGAAGTCGTTTTACGGATCAGCTTCAAATCTCCGGTCAGAACCTGAGCTTCATGTCGGGACCAGTTAATGTGAAAGTGGACCGGTCCAACACGTCGACTTCAGTTCGGGACCAGTTAATGTGAAAGCGGACCGGTCCAACACGTCGACTTCAGTTCGGGACCAGTTAATGTGAAAGCGGGCCGGTCCAACACGTCGACATCAGCTCCTCAGATTAACTGAAACCTGGATCGTGTTCACAGATCAGACAAACTCTGGATTAAAGAAGCTGAAGCTTTGGTTAAAAACCTCGGAGGACTGGAGTCCAGAATCTGAAGACCCTCGGGGCTTCTCTGCGCTCTCATTGGCTGACGACGAGCTGCCGCAGGTAGGACCGGGTCAGGCCTCGCAGCTCCTCCAGCGTGTAGTCCTCCGGCATGGGCAGGCGGCTGATGTGAGGCGCCAGCTGGGCCAGCGGGACGCTGAGCGGGTCGGGGGCGGCCTCGCTCTGCTGCAGGCTCAGGACGACTCGCAGGATGTTCGCCACACGTTTCGCCATCTCTGCAGGAGAGAGGAGCAGCAGGGGGCGGGGCTTAGTGCTGAAGGTTCTCAAGGCGTCAGCAGGAACGAACCTACCTGTCGGACTGAAAACACTCGTTTCTATCAGCTGACCTGAAGCGAAGCTGCTCAGTCACCAAAACAAACCCAAGAAGAGAAACGTCGGCCATCTTTGACGTCTAGAGCAGGAGTCCAGTCCTGGTCCTCCAGGACCAGGACGAGTCGTGACGGGTCATGTGACCAGTCGTGAGGAACTCGAGCTCACAGCCGAACAGGAGGAGTTGGACTGTGCAGAACTAGAGGGGCTCCGATAAATCGGCCCAGATTTCCTTAATTTTGGGAAATCAGCTGATACTTTTAAGAGACGCGGATCTTACAGATGTTTTTAGTTTTAACAACAATGGTCTGAACTTCTGTTAAATTTCAGAGCACTACCTCATGACCAGTTAAAACCAGTCTGTATTGGTTCTAGGATATTGTTCAACAGTATGTTTTTCAATAAAACAATATTGGAAAATTGAAGGTGCGATGTGACTTTATATCACCGGACAGTGTTGATTGTGAAACTAAATCGGTGATCGGGCAGAAAACTGCAATCTGTGCAGCCCTAATTTTACCATGGTGTCCCAGAGGGACAAGATGGTGGATGGAGCCAGTGAAGCTGCTGCAGGACGAGGGTGAGGGGCTTTGGGTCATGACGCCGGCTGCAGAGTTCTCGAGCATCTGTAGTTGTGAAGTGACAAAAATCGATCCGCGACGCCACAAGACTGTGGACAAGGATGGCAGTGGAGTGAAGGACGTGGAAGGCTAATGTTACGAAGGTGGAGGTAAGCAGGCCGAGGGACATCAGTGATGCGGGACGTGAAGGACAGGAAGCTGTTGAGGAAGACACCCAGGGTGACCCGAGGCGAGGGGGATACAAAGAGTTGTTGAGTGGGAGGAGAAACGGTTCAGATTTTTTGTACCAACAAGGAGTTCTGTTTCATCACTGTCCACAAGACGTGACCTGGAGGACGAAGGTAATGAAGAGGAGGGGTCCAAGAACAGGACCTTGTGGTACACCAGTAGAGGCAGGGGGAGACTGAAGTTTAATGAACTAAGTGCAGCCAGAAAGACCAGATTTAATCCAGTCGAGGAGCGTACCAGACCTGCAGGTGGAAGTGAGTCTGTTGAGGACAGAGATGGTGTCGGAGGACACACACAGGACGAGGAGGACGAGGATGGACAATTTCATTCAGTTCAGTTCAGTTTATTTCTTCAGCTCCAAGTCACAACAGAATCGTCTCAGGGACTGAACAGAAACATTCATGTATAAAATAATAATTGAACATTATTTATCTGAGGAGCAGCTTTGAGTTTAACTCCATCACTGAACTCTCATCTTGAACAAGCATGAAGGCGACAGTGGAAAGAAAAACTCCCTCATGAGGAAGAAACCTTTAGCAGAACCAGGATCAGGACAAGAGGACCATCTGCTTCCACCGGCTGGGTTTGGTAAGAACAGATACACAATGGCAGGTCAAGAATCACATGTTAAGATAGAAATAGTATCAAACGAAAACTATTCAGTTTTAACAATTCATTTAAGGACATGAGGTCAGGTTGTCCTCCAGTAGTCGTCCAGCTGTGGTCCAGCTGTGGTCCAGTCCTCGTCCAGCTGTGGTCCAGTCCTCGTCCAGCTGTGGTCCAGCTGTGGTCCAGCTGTGGTCCAGTCCTCGTCCAGCTGCGGTCCAGTCCTCGTCCAGCTGTGGTCCAGTCCTCGTCCAGCTGTGGTCCAGGACAGATGACCAGAGTCAACAAGGTGAAGATCATGTGTGATGTTTATCAGAGCAGTTTGTTGAAACTGTTCATAAGAACTGATGTTTGATAAACGCGAGTGAAGTTGGGTTTGGAAAGAAAGGAGAGGGGACGGAGAGTAATGAAGCTGGGGGGTCGAGACCGTACCAGAGGACAGAGGAGTGGACAATGTCTGACGATGGGGAGCAGAGACTGGATTTATCAAGGACTGAGGGACGGGACGGAGCCGACAGGTTAGACGTCAGCGGGGGGCGGGAGTTCAAGAGAGATGCTGGGGGAGGAGCTTGGGCCAAGCCGTTTGTGGACTGAATCTTTTCATTGGCCATAGACAGCATGTCGGGGGGTGGGGGTGTCTCCGTCAGAGAAGAACCTGGACTGGGTTTGAACAACGCGGTCCTGGTTCTGGAGGATGCTGTTTTGTTAAAGTCCACGTTTCTTCTAGTGGCTCCAGCTGGGGACGTTCGGTTTTCATGAAGTTCAGAAGTGAAAGTGCAGGACAGACCAGGTTCTCAGACCGTGACGATCATCTGGGTCAGAGGTCTGAAGAGATCCTCACCAACGACGTGTCATTAACATCTTGAATATGAAGCTCCTTCAGAACTTCCTGTGGATTCAGTTTGTGAAAACAGGTTTAGATGAATTCAGACGTGAAGACGAGGACTCGGTCCAAAAGATTAAACTGGTCTGATCTGCTCCCAGTTGGTTTCCTTCATGGTGAATTCAAGCTTCTTGGAATTTTTACGAGTTTTATCTTTTACTGAATTCATCTCAGAGTCCGTGACGCCACCGGGACCAGAACTCCAGGAGAAGATCTCAAACGGACCTTCCAGGTAAAAATAAATAAATTCAAGGGAATCAAACTTCTTGTTGTGGTTCGACTTTAGTTTGTTTGGTTCTGATCCACTTCAGAAACAGGACTTTGTATTTGATGTAAAATCAGAAGAACTGAACAGGAAACTAAATATTTATGTTCATTTATGATTTTAGTGCAAATTTGTTGTTGAATCTTAATTAAAATAAAACGATCTGGAAACAAACCTGAAATAAAATGTTGATTTCAATCCCAGACTAATTACACAGCGTTTAATAAAATGTATTTTATATTTTAACCCCGCCTCCGATGAGTCATGTGACCACAGCTGTCAATCAAAGCACTTGACTCTTCAAACTGATCACAGATCTGTTCTGACGCTCTGCAGGTTTCAGCCAATCGGAGGCTCTCACCTGATTGGGCGAGGCGGTCTCTGGCGCAGCGGCAGGGCAGCAGCTCGACCCGGCCGCAGAGCGACGTCACGTCGCTGTAGAGACGCTCCAGCTCGTAACCCGGAGCCTCCGTCTACAAGCAGCACAACTGTAAAGATCCACAGAACCAGAACCTTTGAGTTCAGGACAGTCTTCCTGAACGTACCTGCTGGATGACCTGCAGAGACTTGATGATCCGGATGTAGTCCAGGTAGACCCGACCCGCCGTGTCCCAGTCCAGGATGGTGGTGCAGCGTTCAGGGACTGCCAGCCCCTCCAGGAAGTCCAGCAGGTAGTCGTTGTTGTCGTTGATGATGCAGGCTGCGAAAGGAGCAAACAGGTTCTGACCGGGACCGAACCACAGCTTGGACCAGAACTTTTTCCTCATCAGTTAAAGCCCACCTGACCAGACCAGCGTACCTGAGGCCAGATGCTGGATCAGCAGCCGGTGGCACCGGTTCCAGTGTCCGGCCCGGTACAGGTGGAGAGCCTGCCGGTGCAGGTCCCCGTCTCTCTGGGCCCGGGTGGCCTTGGCTTCGTGGATCCAGCCCTGCGGCACCATGAGCTGCTCGGTCAGGAAGCGCTCCCTGCGGACCGACTCGTCCGTCTCCTGTAGAGGGCAGTGCCGGGTCAGAACCTCCCTGACGGCCCGCTCCCGCTGGCTGAAGACAAAACAAAAACTCTTTGAGCACAACGGCAGCTGGAAGCCAACGTCAGCAGAACCGGGCCGGCGTACCTGTGGTCCGAGATGTGCAGCAGGATGAACACGGCCCGGTGCCACAGTCCGGCGCTCTCCAGCTGGGCGGCGTAGCCGGCGTGGAGCAGGCCCTGCCGCGAGGCGCTCAGGTGGCCGTAGTGCAGCGCCTGCAGAACCCCCCACAGGTGCCAGCTGAGGCGGTGGTCCAGGCGGTGCCAGGTGACCGTGAGCGGGTCGAGCAGCTGCTGCAGGCTGTAGTGTCTGCAGGAGGAACCAGAGACCGGTTCTGTTGGGTTACCTTGTTCTGATCCCGCCCCCAGGTGACCCGGTTTACCTGTCGCTGTAGAGCTTCAGCAGGTGGAAGCACAGATCGTACAGCGGCCGTCTGGACTCCTCCTCCTCCTCCTCAGGCTGCTTCCCATCCAGGTACGGAGGCAGCGGGGCGCAGGCGTACCTCCCGGCCTCTGTGGATCCCTGCAGGACTCAAACAGAGACAGTCAGGAGGAGCAGGAGGAGGAGGAGGAGGAGGAGGAGGAGGAGGAGGAGGAGGAGGAGGAGG
>NC_056511.1:1825292-1826786 GCF_014905685.2 Nematolebias whitei | reverse complement strand
GGAGGAGGAGGAGGAGGAGGAGGAGGAGGAGGAGGAGGAGGAGGAGGTGGGGGCTCACCTGAAAGGCAGCTTCGTATTTGGCGAGAGCGTCGGCCACCGACGCCGTTGGAGGCAACATGAACCAAAGATGGACGGCCACGCAGCGCTTCCAGTCCAGCTCGGAGCACACGTTCACCGCCGAGTCCGAGGACTGCCACACCTGCAGCGACAACAACACCCCGACTCAAGACCTCTGCACAACATCTGCACAACATCTGGACTCTGGCTGGAACTCAAAGGTTCTCACAGGTTTCCCAGCGAGCAGAGCGAAGATCCGCAGCCGCTCCTCGCTCAGGTAGCGGTCCGTGTGCATGCGGCTCCAGTCTGCGAGCTGCAGGGCCAGCAGGTCTCTGCAGAACTGGGAGCCCACGGCCTGGGACAGCAGCAGGGACAGGCGGTGGTCCCCTGAAGACAAACGATGGACACGCTGTCAAACGAACCGTCTACAGTCGGACTTTTGTTCGTTCACAGAAACCGCGCTCTGCGTCAGGAGTTTATCTTTTCCCGGGAGCTTTGAACGCATCACGGCCGAGCCCCAGCACCTCCTCCTCACCTCCTTTCTGTGCGAGTCGACACGCCTCGCTGATGCGGCCGCCCGTCAGGAAGCTGAAGATGGCGTCCGTGTGGCGGCCTTTCCCCAACAGACCCAACTCCTCCTCCACCCTGCAGGAGGCGCCGCGGGACAGCCAGGCCGAGAAAGTGCGCCTCCTCTGCAGCTGCTGCTCGTACTCACCAAGCGGCTCGGCGTCGAGCTCCTGGTCCGAGGGGCCCGACCGGCCCCACAGGGCCTCGCACAGGGTCCAGACCTCGGCCCAGTCCCCCAGGAGGGCTGCAGGGACAGGGAGGTGGGGTTAGACAGCAGGTCGGGCCGGTTCTGAACGGAGCGGCTGATACTCACGCTCGGCGCCGCCCCGCTTGGCGTTCAGCTCCGTGATCCAGTCTGCGTACTGGTGCAGCGCCGCCACGCCGGCCTGAGGCCGCACCACGGGACAGCTGGTTCCATCTGGGACGCTGACGGTGCTGTTCTCCAGACAGATCTGCAGGGGGCGCTGCACCACCTCCTCCTCCTCCTCCTCCTCACTGAGCTTCCCCTGAGGGGGGTCCAGACCCAGCAGCTGCTCCAGAACCACCTTGTAGGGACTTTCAGCCAGCCTGAAACACACACAGGTCACTGAACCACCGTCTAGTTGTCCTGTTTCCCTTTACTGCTGCTGCTCACCTGAACTGAAGCTCAGACTGCTTCACTTCAACAAACTTTAACACATTTCATCACTTCACACTCAGTCAGCACGATTCTTATAATGACCACACAAGTCCCTCGTTTATCACGGGGATCTGAACACTGAAGACCCGCGATAAGTAAAAGAACACAAAGCAGGAATATTAGTACAAGTACATATTTATATACATATTCAATTATATATATATATATATATATATATATATATATATATA
>NC_056511.1:1816877-1824892 GCF_014905685.2 Nematolebias whitei | reverse complement strand
AAAAAATACAAGTATTTCACAATTGTATTGCACATCATGGATATTAGTGAGGTAGTTAAGGTGACTGAGAGTATGAAATGTCAGTAGTATTGCACAGTAGAAGTCCAGGTGTTTGGGAGGTTAGATGATTAAATCAGTGCATGTGAGTTCAGGGTGGTGATGGCTTTCAGTAAAATGTTCTTGAATCAGTTTGTTCTTGTTCTGATGCACCTGTAGCGTTTCCCTGAAGGTAACAAGTCAAACAGTTCAGCACCCGGTGAGTGTTGAGGCAGCGTGATGTGTAAATGTCCATCAGGGAGGGGAGAGGGCAGCCAGTTATCTTTTGTGCTGTCTTGACTACTCTCTGACTTGTCCCAACTTTTTTGGGATTTGTTCACACTGTGAAATTTTGAATAAACATATTTTTCCTTTAAAATTTTACATTTACTCAGATTAAACTTTTGATCTGTCGTCTATGTTATATTATGAATAAAATATTGACATTTGCCATCTCCACATCATTGCATTCAGTTTTTATTCACAATTTGTTTAGTGTCCCAACTTTTTTGGAATCCATTTGTATATATGTGCATATATATAAAATTATTTATTATTATTTAAATAATTTAAAATATCCATCCATCATCTTTTACCCGCTTCTTCCATTATGGGTCACGGGGGTCGCCAGTGCCCGTGTCCGGCAATCATTGTGTGAGGGGCTGGGGACACCCTGGACGGGTCACAAGTCCATCACAGAATTTAAATTATTTTAAATAAAAATTTACATTCCAATCGTGCGTCATATCCAATCTTATTTTGAAAAACCACGAAGTAGCGAGGGGACTACTGTACTGTATTTGTATTATTATAATTATTATTGTATTATATTTTAATAATATACAATAATATAATAATTATGCTAAATTAGTAATAATAATAATGGTTAAGACAGCGTTGATCATGTGAGTTTGGGTTCTGCAGCATCACTCAGTGTATCACAGTCAATTTATTGGTTCTGGTCTGATTCTGTTCCAACATGTGGGTCATAGTCCCCCCCCCCCTTAAAGTGCATCTCACGGTTTGGTCCTGGCTGGTTTGTGCAGGAAGCTGAAGTCAGTCTTGGCACCAAGTGTCTGGTACTCGAGCAGTTTGGACTGTGGGGCGCTGATCCGGTTGCCGCAGTGAGCCAGAGTCCAGCCAGGACCCCAGCCCACCCTGAAGGAGCGGGTCGCAAACAGCCCCGTGTCCATCAACAGCCCCCCCTGACGAAGAACCACAGGCTTGTTAGACACATCAGGTCGGTACCATATCCGATCCGGTAAAACGTTCTGAAGGTCCGTTAGGACTCTGATCAAAACCAACCTTCCCCTGAGTCACGGACTCTGTGACAGGGACAGGACCGCCCTGCCGACGGACCCCCACCGTCCTGATGGGAGGTTCTGAAGCCCGAGGCGGCAGCAGGAAGGAGGCGGGGCCCGGACCCTTCCACTGCAGGGACCGGGAGGGGTCGATGGCGGCCAGAGCTCCCCGGGACAGAGAGGGAGGGGGGCGAGGAGCATCTGGGAGCTGAGAGAGGAGGCTGGAGGTGAACCGGGCCTGAAGGAGACCTCCGGCTGCAGAGACCAGGATCAGAGTCAGAACACAGACAGGAAGTCTTCAGGAGGAAGAGGAGGAAGAAGAGTTTCGTACCGGAGGACCGGCCCGGAGCTCCCGGCAGAACCAGTCGAGGAGACGGAACCTGGGAGGAGACCCTGGGCAGTGAGCGACGCTGGACCGGGTCCAGCTCCTCCTCTTCCTCAGCGAACAGAGACGCCTTCATGATCTGAAAACCAGCAGCTGATTCAGTCTTTGATCTTTTTTTAAGAATTCTTAAAAAAAAAAAAAAAAAAAAAAAAAAAAAAAAATCACATTTTTAACAAAGTTTCTTTAAAGTCGACGCAAAACAAAAATAATTCCTTCTGGAAACTCCAATTCAAGTTGAAATTTTCTACTCTGAACCCAAAAAGTTGGACTTCTGGAACAGGATGATGTAAACCAGCAGGAGGAGGCGGGGCTTCCAGCTCCAGGGCTCCGCCCACAACCCTTTAATTTGTGGATCAATGTTGAATTTAACATTAGCTCAGTTCTGAGGCGGAGTTAAAGTTTGATGCGACGGCAGCAGTTTTGTGGACCGGTTCTGATCGGAGCAACAAGTTCCTCCCGTCTGAAGGGGGTTGTTACCCCCCCACCCCCATGTTTATTAAATAATGTTCTTCAATTTGTCTCTTTAAAGAAATGGAAATATTTGTGTAACATAAACACTTAAGAACTGTTCTTTAAAAGTGTTATTTTTTATACTTTAACATTTTTTCACTTCTTTAAATTGTTACAGAAAACTCTTTAAATGAAAATATCCTGAAGCTGCTCAATAATCCAGGTGGAAACATCTACAAACGTTCAGTCAGGTCCTCTGGATGGGTTCATCTGAAAGACTTCTTCAGCCGAGGAGCTGCGTTCAGCTCAGTGTTAGAAACTTCACCTTCTCGTGGTGGATCAACCAGTTTGTTGTCGACATCCAGAACTAGCTGCGCCCTGTTAGCATCCTGATGGCTGCTTGCTACTCTGAGGTCTACACTCATCTCCAGGTCAGAGGTCACTCCTTCAGGGATGAAGATGTTCACATCCTGGACAGAGAGGATCGATGGTTTGAGAGGAGTAAAGGAGGCCATCTTTGTGAAGAGCCCGTCCATCATTAAACAGGGCGGAGCCTCCGTTAGCAAGCAGCCATCAGGGCACCAACGATCCACGGGAACGCCCAGACCCAAACAGAACCCTCTGCTGTAGAACCAGGTTCAGCTCTCCTGACGTTTTAAACGTTTTCCTGAACAAACGCGGCGCGGATCAGCTCCCTGAGGTCACTTCCTGTGTGGCGGCGGCTGTACCTGCAGGGTGTGAGGGTTGATCCCCAGTGTCGAGGCGATTTGGCTCGATGCAGAGGCGCCGTCGTGCTCAGACACATCCACGTCCGCCGCTGGAAGCTCGCCGTCCTCCTCGGCTCCCATGATGCTCTCTGCCGGGAGGCTCTGGGTGATGTCGGCCATGTCGCTGTCCAGCTCCGCCACGCCGCCCGCCGGGTCCACGAGGGCGGGCTGAAGACACGGACACAGAGCGATTACATCCTGAGAGTCATGTCTGAACAAAGCGCTTCACAGCCGGAATAAAACCCGACCAGTTCTGACCCAACTGGACCCCTGCTGCAGAACAAGTTTGTTTTCCTTCATCCTGCAGTAAATAAAAACGAGTCTCATCACGTCAACAGGTTTAAAGATTTATTAGAGATTCTCTGAACAAACTTCAAAAGCTTAAACTTTTATTAAAACTTCAAACATCTTCAAGTTGATTGAAGTTCAGCTGCGAGGTCAAAACAAAAGGTTCTGATCCAGATTCGTCAAAAACAAAAGTCTCCGACGACAGAAAACCCGCTGGACGTTTCCGTACCGAGGAAGCGTCAAAGGTTCTGATGGAACCATCTGGGTTTACTGAGCAGAGACGTAAAGAAACCGAACGGGCCGTCAGAAACAAAGTCTTTAAATGACCATAAAATGACTGAAAGGCTGAAGATTCTCAGCCGAAGAATAAAAACATTTTCTGACTTTAGGCTCCTCCCATCCAACTTTCACAACAACCTGACTCCACCTGGACTCAAAACTCCCAGAGCAACGAGGACGAGTGAAACTAAACAACAGCTTCCTGTTTGTCCTCGGAGCCCCGAAGGTCACGGACACAAACGAGCCGAAACATTTTCACATGGAACCAGAAAGAGCCGAAGTCTGATCATAAACAGCCAAAACGAACTTTCACATCATTTGACCTGATCATGAGGCGTTTTCTAAAACACACGCATGTTCTGACCAGTCCGATCCTCAGAACCGGTTCTGATCAGTCCAGAACTGATGGCGGTGCTGAAATAGCTCCTTTAATCAATGATGATGATGATGAGGAGGAGGCAGGCTGCTCTACCTGAGCGTGCGGCGCCACCTGCTGCTGGGAGGGCGGCCCGGAGGCAGAAAGTGACATCATCGTTTTCGGCTTCTTGGGGTCGGTTTTGAGCGGGACGTCTTCGTCCTCGTCAGAGTCCTGCAGGCCGTACTTAGAGAAATGGGCCACCTGAAACACAGAGGGGGCGGAGCCAGTTACACCTGAGAGTGGGGCTGGACTGATTTAAATCACGAGTAGGGGTGCACCGATTAGTTTCTGTCCGATGATTTAGTTCTATAGGCGACACGTCGGGTGTTAAAGGTCACACCTTCAGTTTTTAAATCTTAATTGGTTGAAACACAAGTTCCTAGAAACAACACAAACTGGTTTTAACTGGTCATGAGGTGGTGCTCTGAAATATGACGACAACCGTTTCTCATGCAGGACATCGGTGCACCCCTAATGACGAGTGATGAGCAGGGAGGCACCTCGAACACCCAGGACCCGGTCTCGGGGCGGTACTCCAGGAAGCGGGCCCCTTGTTTTCTGGAGGCCTTCTCGAGGCGGGCCTCGTAGTTCATGTCGGTCAGACGCTCGGGGCTCCTGATCTGCGTGCAGGTGGTCTTATCGTTGGGCCAGACGCCATCCAGAGTCACCTCGGCACGCCTGGCAACAAACATTTTAAACAGACATTACAGAGCGCTCGGACCCGGCTGCTTCTACAGGCTCCAGGACGTCAGCACGACGGCTCAGTGGTTAGCACTGTTGCCTCACAGCAAGAAGGTCCAGGGCTCAATCCCCGGTTGGACCTGGGGTCTTTCTGTGTGGAGTTAGCATGTTCTTCTCGTGCTGCGTGGGTTTCCTCCCACAGATCAAACATGCCTTCAGGCCCCGGCCTCCCTTACAAGAGGTCTGTGATCTCTGCCTGGTTGAAGGTTAATAAATGTCTGGATGAGCAAGACCACGTGGGAATCAGGTTATATTCAGTTTGAACAGCTTCACTAGTTTCATGTCATCAAATAAGTATTTAAAAACCAAACAGCTCATGTTTAGATCTACCTGATGAGCCATAACTCACCTGTTAAGCCCCTCCCCCTCTGGCGGCTTGTTTTTGTCGTCCGGGTAGACGATGACCTCTTTGCGTCTGAAGTGGACGATGTCATCGAGGTTCAGACCCGTTATGTTCACCTCGCCGTGGAAGAAGATGGAGCCGTAACCTGCGGACCAAAGGCGAGAAGTGGGTGAGTCGTCCAATCAGAGGCGCTCTGAGCCGGACGCCTGCGGTCGCTACCTCTCCGGCCAACCGTGAAGTTTTCCACGACGCACTCCCCGTTCTCATCCAGCATCTCAGCCAGGTCCTCCAGGGAGGGGATGGTGTAGTAACCGACCCGGTTCAGAACGATCCCTGAAAAACGCAGCAGCCACAACATTTAAAGACAAACGCTGCGTTTGCTGATCCGGTCTCTGAAGCAGCAGGTGGACCCAACGTTCAGGTGTTACACTTTCATTGGACACGTTGGACGGAGGACCAACGTGTCCTCCGTGGGAAGGTTAAAGGTGCGGTTCTGACCTGCAGGATGAGGAGCCTGTTGGGACTCCTGTGGCTCCTCCTCCTCCTGCAGAGACTCCTCCCCCAAAGATCCCGACACATCGTCGCTGCTCAGCTGAGAACAAACAAACGAAGCCCGTCAGAAACAACTAGACTGGACCAGACCAGCCCGGTTCAGCCCGGTCCAGTTCCTTCTGATTGAGGAAATATTAACCTTCAAACAGGAAGCAGGTTTTATTTGACGATGTTCAAGTTTGAGGGCTGCAGAGTTTTTGGTTCTGGAGTTAGCTACATGCTAGTTAGCGTGTTCAGGGTTCATTCATCGGTTAATAAAAACATTTTATAACGTTTGGTCTAAGTTCTGTCCCAGTTAACATGATGTCTGGGAGGTTCTGTTCTTTAGAGGTCCGTTTAGGGTTCTGTTCTGTCTGAATACATTTCTCTGTTAAACATCCATGCTGTTATAATTTTATAAAACCGTTGATTCCGAGCCGGCCCAAAGCCCGGTGCTGCTGACCTCCAGGCCGTTCCTCTGCTGCCGGTGCATGTTCAGGTCACCGATGGTGTCCTGCAGACTGGGTTGGGCCCGGCCCTGCGGGACCGGCTTGGCGATGGGGTTGACGTAGAACTGAGTGACTTCTGGGTCGTCGGCGGCTCGGCTACTCGGACCCAGAACCTCCCGGAGCTCCTCGTCCTCCTGGCTGCAAGGGAAAAGAAAGGTTTATTCCTCTGAGTTCAGCGAGGCGCCTCACAGGTAAGCAAAGGGGCGTGTCCGTGGTTACCTGTGTCCGTTGTGAGGGTACTCTGAGAGCGAGGCGAGGTCGTCGCTCTCTTTGTTCAGCGGACTGCTGTACTGACTGGTGTTCAGGTTCTTCAGAACCAGCTTCTTGATGCTCTTTCTGCGGGGGAGGGGGGGACACACACAGTTGAGTGTGATCGGTTGATAAAACAGTGGTGGGGGGAGACTGAGCAAAAGCTCAAGTCACTTCAGAAATCAATCATATGTCAGCAGTAGATGGTTGGCTCCGCCCCTGGTTGCCATGGTGATCACACTGCACCTGGGCACGAAAGCTCCGTTGGTGAGCGATGGCTCGTCGTCATCCAGACCGTCAAAGAGCTGGGACTTGGATCCTCCAGAAGACGTGAGTGCCTTGGGCCGAACCCGGGTCGCAGGCCGGGGGGTCAGCTTGTAGTGAGTGGGTGTGGTCAGCGCCTTCTGGGCCGTGGGATTGGTCGGTTTCAGACGCTGTCAAAACAGAGGAGGTCAAATTTAAACAGCTGATTCACAGAAAACAGAGTCCAACTTTATGATTTCTCAGTTTTTATTTCTGAGGCCAGACAGACGGCATGATGGGAGAAAAGTTCTGCAGCCAATGAGCTGCCACAAAGAGCAGAAGCTCCACCCACTCTCACCTCCTCCTTCTTCTTGGGGTCGGACAGCGGGTTTCTGAAGAGCGGCGAGTCTCCGTACGGCGAGTAGGCCAGGACGTTGAGCTGCTGCTGCAGCATGGCCTGCTGCGCCCCGGTGGCGCTCGGATCGGAGAGGGCTGCCGGAGGAAACGGACAACATTGGGTTCTGGGTCTTAAGCAAACCCCACGAGGAGAACAGGCTCAGAACCTGACGGCACCTCGGGTGGAAAGAGAGTTGTTACTCACCGACAGGCTGCTGCTGCGGCGCTCCAAAACCCAAAGTGCCGGTTCCGCTGTTGAATCCCGTGGTTCCAAACGTTCCCATCGTTCCCAGAGTGGTGCCCAGTTTGTTCTGGTTGCTTCCAAACAGACCTGGACCGGTACCGACTGTGAGGGACACAGAATTCTGTATGAACTGAAGGAATGACCCGACAGACCCATCAGAACTTTCTTCAATAACTGATGAATCAGTTCTGGTTCAAAAACTGAACATCTTTAAATTATTATTTACTAAAACAGTTTATTAAATAATTATTAGATGATTTAAGGAGATTCTGCAGTTTTTGTTTTTCAGTGAATCAAACGACTGAATCTTTCAGCTGCTCCACTCAGAGGTCTCCACAGCAAGTCGGCCAAGCAACAACAGATCGGGTCGGTCGAGGCCCGGATGAACAACGACCACCGGTGCTGTCGACAAACAGGGTGCAGGTGGAAACTGTGCTGCCGTCAGTGGAAGACCACGAGGAGGGAAACATGTCAGGAGACAGAGGAGGAGAGGAAAGTGAAGAATGTAGGACTGAGGGCTGCAGCTGTAAATGTGGGGACAATGACAGACAAAGGTAGAGAGCTGGCTGACATGATGCTGAGAAGGAAGGTAGATGTTTTATGTGGCCAAGAGACCAAGTGGAAGGGCAGCAAGGCTCACAGCACTCCCTCTTCAGAGGTCTCCACAGCGAGTCAACCTCTGTCCTATGTCCTCTCTCTGTCCACCTCATGTCCTCTCTAACTGCGTCCATATGTCTCCGCTTTGTCTTTTTCCTGCAGCTGCATTTCTAACATCCTTCTACCAATATACCCACTGTCCCTCCTCTGGACATGTCCAACCCACTGTCCCTCCTCT
>NC_056511.1:1808009-1816867 GCF_014905685.2 Nematolebias whitei | reverse complement strand
AACCCACTGTCCCTCCTCTGGACATGTCCAACCCACTGTCCCTCCTCCTCTTTATCTCCCAGTTGTTCAACGTGTGCTGTCTTTCTGTCCATGTCTCTGTCTCCAGACCAGACAACATAGCTGGTCTCACCAGTGTCTTGTAAACTTGTCCTTTGATCTTTGTTGACACCGTTTCGTCACAAATCTCTCCTGAACGACTGGAACAGTAAGATTTTTAAAAATTGGTTTTAGTGTTTTGCGTTTATTGTAACATTTGGTACCAGTTCCAAAGCTGGTTCCCAGTCCAGTCCCCAGTCCTCCAGCGGTCGTCTTGCCCCCAAAGAGACCTCCTCCAGTGGGGTTTGCTCCAAAACCTGCAAGCAGTCAGAAACAGAGGTCACAAGGAAGAAGCCGAGCGCGAGTCTGCCGACAGCCCAGAGTCCGTTTACCGAAGGTGGAGGTGTTGGTTCCGGTTCCCAGGGTCAGAGCAGGCTTGTTGCCAAAGAGCCCGGTGCCGGTGCCGAACGACGGGGCGCTGGTAGTTGTGGTGCCGAAGCCAGCCGTTTTACCCCCGCCAAACAGACTTGGCTGGAGAAGAACCA
Organism: Nematolebias whitei; assembly: GCF_014905685.2. Taxonomy (NCBI): domain Eukaryota; kingdom Metazoa; phylum Chordata; class Actinopteri; order Cyprinodontiformes; family Rivulidae; genus Nematolebias; species Nematolebias whitei. The sequence goes on along the minus strand of NC_056511.1, from coordinate 1,816,286 downwards.
GAACCACCAGAACATTTACTGGACTGTTTTTACATCAACAGAAAATAAACGAGTCTGATTCTCCGGGGCGCTAAATGTTGGACCGTCTTTTACACGGAATGAATTCTCATTCATGTTTAACAAATAAAACCTTATCATGAAGAAACGGGTCGGTCCCGGGTCGTACCTGCGTTCCAACGTTTCCAAACCCGGTGCTGGGCTGTCCGAACAGACCCGAGGCCGCCCCAAACCCAGTGGCGGTGCTCGTCGTGGTGCCGAAGAAACCACCGGGCTGAGAGGCTGCTGTGCTCCCAAACAGCCCCTGAAGAGAACCCAAGCAGGGCCGAGTTCTAACAAAGACCAGAACCAACGTTCTGAGTGGATCAGAAGCTGAAACTCACCAAGCTGCTGGTGTTGGGCTGGCCCATGGTGCTGGTGTTACCGAAGGAGAAGCCGGTGCTCTGGGTCGTCTGGGTCGCACCGAAGGGCTTGAAGAGGCTGTTGGCCGGCTGCTGGGCCGGCTGTCCGAACAGACCTCCTGTGGTGGTTCCGAAGGTTCCTGAAGGTGCTGCAGAACAAGCGGGTCGACACAGCTCAGTTTCAGTTCTTATTTGGTGACGTTCCCTCGTGCGCTCCACTCACTCGCTCCAAACGTGGTCTTATTGGGCCCGAAGCTGAAGCTGGTGTTCGGGGCGGTGGCGCCGAACAGACCCGTGGCGGCGCTGGACGTGGCCGTGGTGCCGCCAAACAGGCCGCCCGTCCCCGGTGCCATTGGGTTGGACGGACCCTTCCTGCCCGCCTGGTAGTCCTCCAACCTGAGCTCCTAGAGAAACGACAACCGGATCAACGAAGGTCCACAAAGCCCTCGGGTCAGAACATCCAGAACTTCCTGTGGTTCTGTTTAGGTCCGGTTCAGACAGAACTCGGTCAGAGCTGCAGCACGGCTCTAGACTCACCTCCAGAGATTTGTTCTCGTACTCCTTCATGGCGGTGATGCACTGGTGTTTGGTGTTGATGCTCGTGGTCACGCCCGCTTTCACCATCGTGTCACTTCCTGTTGGGGGCTGAGGGAAGACGGGGGTGAAGACCGTGGCCCTCAGAGGACTGTCTAAAGGTTTGAAAGGTGCCCCGCCCCGTGTCTGAGCGTGCACGCACCTGTTTCTACCAGAGGTGCATCGATAAATCTGCCGGCCGATACACGAAGAACGATTTTACAGATGTTTGTAGTTTTAACAACAATTGTCTGAACTTCCTGTATATTTCAGATCACTGCCTCATGGCGTTAAAACAAGTCTGTATCGTTTCTAAAATAAGGTTCAGGGGTTGTGCTTCAATAAGATCGAAGGTGCATTTTAACTAGAGGCACCGATCCCCAAGTCTGAGTATCGTCCGATACCGATCCAATATCCTGATCATTGATTTTACATGAGGCTGTAATAATCTCCTCAAGTACAATCTGTACAAATCTATGCATGCATGTCCAACAAGACAACTTGAGGGAAGTTTTATTAAAGTTGGAGAAGTTTTAAACTTAGAATTAGATTCTAACTTTAAAACACGTTTCTTTTTATTCCTAGTTTTAAAGTGAATATTAAAGTGATTAATTTAAGTGATCGTTTAAAGTTATTTAATATTGTTTTTAAATAAGGGGCAGATATAAAATTATTTTTCTTCTTTCTGAACTCTTTTCATTCAATGTTTTCTTCTTGATGATTTAGTTTGTTTTTGTTTCTTTTAAATTTTGATGAATAAATTAATTAAATGTTAAATGTCTTCAAACACCTGCTAAGTTCATGACAAACCAACAGACATGTTCCTGTTTTTAGTATTTTACATCACTTTATAATGTAGCTGTTTATGTTTTTAATATATTTAATTTTCAAATGTGTTTTTTATGATTGTCTCCTGTTGTTCTGATAAATGTCTCCTGGAGGTTCAACTAGATCTTGGCTGCAAGTATCAAACTGTGAAATCCTTCGTTTTCTCCAACTGATAGCTGTTGGTCATTAATGATGAAGTTTAGCAACTTCTCAGTAAATATTTGAGCTCCGGGGCTTCAGCGACGTCTTCTTCTTGTTCACTCTCATTTCAGTCTGTCCCTCCTCGGAGACGGGCAGACGGAGCGGGACAGGTTGGACGTGGCTGGCCGGGGTCAAGTCGCCTGTTTCAGGTTCAGTGAGAGGAGCAGACCGCTGAAGCCCCGGAGCTCGAAGGTCCATCGTAAAACTAACTTGACCGTGGTTTAATGTGGCGCTGTGGCTCTGCAGACCGTGCACGTTGCTGTCTTGTCTTGTTCAGTGTAAAATACTTCCACACAGCGACATGTTTACATGAAAGTGTGTTAGCTGTTAGCCACAGTGCTGCTAACTCAGTCCTCATGTTGCAGCTGCTGCAAACTATGGACTGGATTTCCTGAATGTGGGGCGGGTCTTATTACTCTGGATCACGAGACACGTTCAGGAAATCCATCCCATAGTTTGAAGCCAACGTGCATCATGGATCAGAAAAATCTGATGTGTAAATTATGCTGGTATCGGAGGCCGATACTGGATCGGCCCCGTCCCTAGTTGTAACACCTGACAGTGTCGCTTATTAAACACAACCGGTACCAGTCAGAAACAATCGGTGCAGCCCTAGTTTCTACCTGATGATCCAAACCTGAAGCCGACCCAAGACTCCAGTTTTATAAGAATCAACATGAAAGCTGCTCCGAGTCGTTTCAACTATCGTTGTGTTTTTAAGAAATCCTCTCAAACCAGTTTGATCTGATGAAACGCACGCAGGCCTGGAAATGTTCCAGTTAAACACCAGCCTTTAAAAAGCTCGAGTTCTAGAGGAGCAGAGCAGCTGCTTGTTTCACTGGAAACATCTGGTTAAGGTTCCGAGTGACTGGAAACATCTGGTTAAGGTTCTGAGTGACTGGAAACATCTGGTTAAGGTTCTGATTGAATGGAAACATCTGGTTAAGGTTCTGATTGAATGGAAACATCTGGTTAAGGTTCTGATTGAATGGAAACATCTGGTTACGGTTCTGAATGACTGGAAACATCTGGTTAAGGTTCTGATTGAATGGAAACATCTGGTTAAGGTTCTGATTGAATGGAAACATCTGGTTAAGGTTCTGAATGAATGGAAACATCTGGTTAAGGTTCTGATTGAATGGAAACATCTGGTTAAGGTTCTGATTGAATGGAAACATCTGGTTAAGGTTCTGAATGATTAACCATGACAGCTGCGTCTCGACTCACGTTGAATTTCACCGTCGTTCCCGGCTGCTGAGTGGCCGAGAACCCGGAGCTGCCGAAGAGCGAGCTGGAGCCGCCGAAAGGGTTGGAGGTGGTGTTGGTGGCCCCAAACAGGCCGGTGCCGCCGGTCGTGCTCGTCCCGAAGCCTGGCAGACACAAACAGCAGTTTGGACCCGGCGTGACCCATCAGTCAGAGTAACAGACCCGTCCAGTCCGCAGGACACTCACTTCCAAACGAGGTGGGTTTGGCTCCAAACGCATTGCTCTGCTGGGTGAAGAGCCCGCTGCTGGTACCCGTCCCAGTGCTTCCAAACAGACCGGTGGAGGTCCCGGTGGCTGCACCGAATCCAAACCCGGTGCTGGTGGAGGAAGTGGCCGGCTGGCTGAACGTGCTGGACCCAAACAGACCACCTGCAGAGGGAACAGGAACAAATCTTTCAAACTGTGACACTAAATTCGTCTTGTTAATGGTTCTGTTTAAAGACAGCTGATGACGACTAAACGCGTCGGTTGTTGGAGCCCAACATTCAGAAGAACCGAAGCTGAACAAAACATTTTTAAAAGTCTGGATAAAAACTGATTCTCAGGATTTAGACAGACCCGGTTTATTCGGTGTTGATCCAAACAGTCCTCCTGTGTTGGCGGTCGCTCCAAAAGCAGACGCCCCAAAGGTTCCTGATGCCCCAAACCCGGCGTCTGCAGGAAGAAAGTCCAGACCAGAACATGAGAACCTGAACCGTCGCTCCTGTCCTCCCATCTGCACGACTAAAACGTATGTTTCTCTACGGTCCAACAACAAAACCACAAGTTGGACTTTACTGTCATTCCTGTAATCAGACTAGCGGCAGGCAACATCTGTCCTGATGGGACAACAACTGAACCCTGCGGCGCTCAGCCATTTACAAGAAACTAAATCTGGTTGGATTTGGTTAAAACCTGAAGACTTTCAGTCCAGAACATGCTGGTCCATCTGGGACTAAGTGCATTGGATCAGGGGTCTGGTTCGGGAGGTCCACCAGATGTTCCTCTGCTCCGACACGCGGACAGGCTGTGTGCACCAGCTCCCACACACATCGGGACGCATCAAAATGAACGTTGCGTAGAAGCAAAGTTTCACAGAAACACGACTGGGTTTGGTTTTCTGAACTTCAAGTCTCAAACACGAGGTTTTACTTTCATTTATGGTCTGAAGCACGTGGAGCTGAAACAACAGGACACGCCTCACTTCAGCGTTTCTTCTGTAAACACACGCCTGCACACAGCAGCAGCGTGAAGTGTGGAGAGGAAGAGAAGAACCACGTGAGACGAGGACTCCTACACATCTGTCCAGCTGTGTAGACATATCTGTGGGACAGAGACAGCTGTGGAGCTGCAGGACGTCGTCACCAACAGAAGATCTGGAAGCAGCGAGTCTTCAGGGATCACAGGGACCAAACGCTGATCAGGTCCTTCTCAGCTGGATGATGATGGATCTTCATCCAGATGCCCTGATAGATAAAATTTCCACACCGCCGAGGAAATACTTTGTTGATTCTCTGCAACTTCTATCGTCAAAGAACAAGCTTTTAAGTTCTACCGAGCTCCTGAGTTCTCAGAAATTATTTATTAAACCCGTGTGTAAAGTTGGACATTGTTGGATAATTATCCTTTCATCATCTCATTAATCAAATAATCCGCACTGAGGATACGAGAAGATCTTTACACAAAGTTTTACTCCTTGCAAGGGGGGCAGAGGTCACACACAGAAGGTCTGTCCACAGACAGCATAAAGAAGAAGGATCTGTTTATAAAGCCCGTCAGGCAGAGGCGACCTCTGCTTCCAGCTCGGAGTTTATCCGTGCTCCTGCAGGCTCCTCTCTGTTCAGTCAGCAACTCACACACACGGTTCTACATTAATATTTGTGAAAACGTCCATGACCTTTACAGAAATTCCTGACAGACCAAGCCTTAGAAAGGCAGAGATTTTTTCTTGGTGGTTTTCCATTTTGTTTTTGAATACAGAAACAGAAACTGGACTCGACTCTTCTGGACCTTTGGAGATCTGATCCCTGGGAAGAATCTGCCGTGAGCCGCAGCAGCTTGGTTCCTGCAGCTCCGTCTGGTCTAGTTCTTATAATTCTAGATGTTGGAGGTGGGTGCACTGTGAACACCCCCGCCATGAACCCTAAACATTTGGATTTGATGCACGTGTGACCCACCTCCCGTGAAGAGTCTGAACAGCTGATGAAAACCCAAACCAGCTGCTGTGCCGTCAGTGTCCTCACATCACGGAGTTTGTGTACCGCCATTAAACCAACATATTCACTTTCTACAGGTATGACATCATCAGCACGAGTTGTTGTTGGTTTGAAGAAAGAAATAACTTACTCGGCTGACCAAAGGTTGATGACGAGCCGAACCCGCCCGTCCCCCCACCGAAGGGAGTACCAAATGAGTTGTTGAACATCTTGGCCTGCTAGCAGCACCTCATAAGACTTCTGTGGAGACAAAAACAAAACCTCAAACACCTGACGAGTTGCTCACACCTCATTTCATCATCCACCACGTCCAGCTGCTGGGCAGAAAGAGCTTCGACTCCTACAGACGGGCCTTTCTGAACTCTACCCGAACGGGCCCAATTTAAATGTAGGAATAAAGGTGCGGACCCTGGAGTTCCTTGGTGATCTGTTCAACTGTTCACTCACAGAAGACACGGCAACAACACCTAAAGATGGTACCTGTCGAGGTTAGGAGCAGTTTTCTGTCTAAATGAGGTCAGAAAATGTGATAAATCAGCCAGAGTCCAAAAACTGTAGGTGACCTGCTCAACCAGTGAAGAAATGAGGAGTGAAGTTTTGATCACAACTACAAGCGTTTTAGAGTCAAAACACGTGGAGTCGATATTTTATTAATGACTCCGTGAATCACTTGGTGAGTTCAATGGGCTCATGTCATGGCAGAGCTGCCGCCCCACGGTCCACTCGGCTCCGAAACAACAAGCTCCACGTCTGAACACATCCAAGATCGACTGCTGCTAGATCCAAGATCGACTGCTGCTTGCTTTGATCCGGTTAAGACCAGTCACTGGTTGACTCGGGTAGATGCAGCCCAAAACGTTTTTGGCCTCAAGTCTTTACGGACTAAATATAACATTTAAAAAGTCCATTATTCTAAACGAAAAACGGTGCCAGCCTATAAAAGACAATATGAACGCTGTCGATGTACTGAAAGCAACATTTAAAAGAAGCTACGCAAAGCTAATGTTAGCTAGCTAGCTCTGCTGCTAACTGAGCGTTAGCGTCGCAGAAACAAGTGATCAAAAAACAACATTGAACGTTTCGTCAAACCTTTACCTCCAACAAGTCTGCTGCAGCAGTTCAGTCTTCTCCTGAAAAAGTCAACTCCCGGAGTTGAAACCGCTCTCTGACGCTAAAAGTGCTTAAAACCCGAACATGAACACAGGCCGCGAGCTGTTAGCTTCAACTGCGAGGAGGGAAAACGATTCAACAACCGTCAACACGCGTTTTCATACGTCATCACGTCGACGGAACGTCACGTTACGTAATCCTGGATTTCCGTTCTTTGTGTGTCCACGTTTTCTTCCGTGCGTTTTTCTGCATCTAACTACTCCCACAGCTTTGTGCTATTTCAACAAGTCCTATATGAAACCGTCCAGCTCTTTGAGGACATGACTGCCATGACTCTGGTATTGGAGCAACTTTAGCTTTTTGAGATATTTAGCCTTTTCCAACATTTTCTTCCCCACTGACATTGAATTGAGCTCATTTTACGTCTTTCTTAACTTTGGATCTGTTTACAAGCTTTTACTTTGACATTTAGGTCCAGTTAACCTTCTTTCATCTTCCTTGTGCAAGTTTCAGCTGTTTTGTGCTCCTTTCTGCTTCATTCAGCTAACTTCAAGATTTTTATGCTTCTTCAAACTTATTTCAACTCATTTCAGCTCGTTTTGCTCCTTTCAGCTTATTTCTGTAGGTTTCTGCTATTTCAGCTAGCATTTAGCTGTTTTTATGCTAATTCCATCTTTATCAGCTAATTCCACATTTTGGGCAAAAATGTAAACGTTTTTTTTAGCGTAATTCAGCAAAAACATTCTCTCCCGACTTCCATCTAGTAAATTAAGCTACTTTCTGCTTGTTTTAGCTGGTATTCAGCTGTTTTAGCAAAGTCAAACTTTTCTCAGATAATTTCCCTAGTTCCCCATCACGTTCCCTAACACATAACGAATCAAAAATCAAAGATGGCCGCCTTAGCAAAACAGGAAAAAGACTATAAATGAGCCAGGTTTAGTCACTGCGCTGGTTGGTGATATGAGAGCTGACAGTTTCCTAAAAACAAAAATCCAAGATGGCCACCGATATGAAAGTTGAGTTGAATTAACTCGGCCATTTTTACACAGAGCTGAAATTTGCTGAGAATGTTCCCTATCACATACTGCATGCAAATCAAAAAGACAAGATGGCCGCCTTAGCCAAAAAGGAAAATATACAATAACTGGCATTCTTAGAGCTATCAGCTGATATTTGGTTCAGCGGTAGCTGAGAGCAGACACAGTGTGTCGGATCAACAGTTTGTCGGCAGCAGCCTGGCAGGCCAGCACGTTGGGAACGTGCACACGTTGGGAACGTGCACGCTTTGCTTCCTTCTGATAGTTGAACTTTTGTGCTGCTGATTTAAGCTACTTTTCAACAGTTTTCTTCACATTCATGAGCAAGAGGCATTCACACGTGCATTTTCTCAGGAAATGCACATTCTCTAGTTACGTTCATTCACTGAATCTTTATTTCTGCAGGTCGGTCTCGTTGAGTCTCGTGACTCATTTACAAGAGAGACCTGGTTCAACAAAGAACAGACGACAACACAAGCCTAAAAAAAGCATATAGAATGGAAAGTAAACGAGAAATTATATAAAAAACAACATCTTCATCTTTAAATCACTTCCTGGTCTGCTGCCTTCATACATCTCCTCCTCCATGTCTCTGTGTGAGTGCAGCTACAGCGTGCGCTCTCAGGACATCATTACCTGCAGTGTTCCCTCAGTGAGGACTGAACTAGA
>NC_056511.1:1779586-1807909 GCF_014905685.2 Nematolebias whitei | reverse complement strand
TCAAGATCTTTTAACAGTTTATTGACCTCACTGACTGAGAATGGAGAAAAAGAGAAGGTGTGATTAACTGAGGATTGACTTGTAGGAGGGATTTGATTTGTAGAAGTTTGGTTATTAAGTGAAGTGGCTGATTTTCCATTAGTAACTGTGTCAAATAAAGAACCAGAAGCAACAAAATGTTTGTTGAGACAGTTCAGGATCTCGTGCTTATTTGACACAGGAGCAGAGTTAACGAGAAGTTGTGATGGGAGGTCAGATGATTGGGGGGTGCCTGAGAGAGATTTAATTGTTTTCCAGAATCTGTTAGGGTCATTTAGATTTTTGGAAGTCTGAGATAAGAAATAGTTTCGTTTTGCTGCTTTGACAGCAGTTGTGCATTTATTCCTCATCTGTTGAAAACTCAACCAATCAGTGTCTGAGTCAGATTTTCTCGCTGCGGCCCAAAGATGATCTCTCCTGTGCAGGAGGTCAGCTAGCTCTGGAGTAAACCAGGGGCTGTCTCGTCCCTTTATTCTGAACTGACGAAAAGGAGCATGTAAGTTCAGGAAATAAATGAAATTATTATGAAAATAGTTCCAAGCGGAGTTCACGTCATCAGTTAACAGAATACGATGCCAGTCAAAGTGAGACAGATCCCAGAGGAATGACTGTTCACAGAAATGTTTCAGATCCCTTTTTTTAATTAATCTGGGCTTAGAAGGTGGAAGTTTAATATCTCTGAGAGTCGCTGTCACACAGTGATCACTCAAAAGATCAGCGAATACACCTGTACCAGGGAATTTGTGAGGCATATTAGTTAGAAACAGGTCTAAGATGGAGGAATTGTCAGGATGGCTTTTATTTAATCTGGTGGGGGAGTCGATCAGTTGGGTTAAATTAAAAGACAAGCAACATTCCTTGAATTTGTCACAGAGGGGGGTCGACTTACACCAATCAATGTTGAGATCTCCTGCCAAAAAGATCTCTTTGAATTTTAAATTACCAAGGAATTCCTTAATGGCATTTAATGCTTCAGGTGAAGCTGTGGGGGGGCGGTAGCAGCAGACTACAGTTAAAACCTGGCCTCCATTCAAGGTGATGTTTACAGATAAGACTTCAAACTTGTTTGGAATTGTTTTGAAAGTCACAAGACTTGAAACCAGAGTGTCTCTAATGTAAATAATGACTCCACCCCCCCTTTTTTGACGATCACAGCGGTAGATGTTAAACCCATTGATTGCCACGTCATTATTCATTACAGATTTGTTGAGCCAGGATTCAGAAATAAAGATAACATCTGCCCCAGAAGAACTGACCAGGATTTTCACAGCATCAAGTTTTTTCAGAAGGCTACGAGCGTTTACATGCAGGAAATGGAGCCCAGAGGCGTTTTTAAAGTCATTTGGTGTGCTGTAATTAGTGGGGGGGTCCAGGATTAGGTTGAATTCCTGAGAGCAATAACAACATTATTATCAGACATTTTCTTGAGTTTTTTGTGACTGATGTGTAATTACAGGAGTTAACAGTGTGACAATTAGCCCCATAATCGAACCATGAGAAACATTAATGAAGACGCGATCATTCAGAACCCAAAAACAGTGAAAGTTACAGTGATGGACAGATTCAGGTGTATTAACAAGATTCAGTGACTCCAGATAATCTGAGAACTGAAAATAGTGACAGTAATATGAATGATGCAGAAAAGATTCAGACCATAAAACATCACAGTTCAAATGGGCAAACAAACCCCACGAGGTGGCCCAACTGCAGTTTGAGTCAGGCTGAGGGGGGCTCCGGCCCCCCTGTGAAGATGGATGGATGGATGGATGGATGGATGCTCCCATGAGAAACAGAAGCTGGGTCCAGAATCAACAGGCCGAAACAGAAACTGAAAATTTGCAGCAAATAGCAGAGCGAGCTGCCAGAAAATCCTCCTGAAGTGAAAGGCATGGTCCAAGTTCGTTTCAGGTCAACAGGGGCCAACAACGTGATCCGGAATAAAATTAATTATTATCCAGGTGAGTTTGGATGGAGGCCTGCAGCAGCTCCGATACAAACTCCGAACTTCTCTCGAGCACCACGCAGCCCTGCTCCTCCACGCTGCTCCTCCACGCTGCTCCTCCGCTTCTCAGCACCCGACAGCACGGGGCACCCCCGGTGAAAAGCGAGACTGACCGGAGAGGCTGAGGCTGAAGTCGGCAACTGGTCCGGTCCGGTTCTGCTCCAGTTCGGCTCCGGCGCTCCAAGCACGAGAGACGAAGAGGCTGAAGATATCCCTGGCCCGGTTTTGCTCCGGTCCGGCCCAGTCAAGCAGCGCGGTTCTGCTCCGGTCCGGCGGCCCAGTCCGGCGGCGCGGTTCTGCTCTGGTCCGGCGGCGCTTCAAAGCACCGGAGTGTCTCCTCCAGGTGAACACAACGACTCCACAGAGGTGGATCGTCCTTCAGTAAAAGTAACGGGCTGCTCACTGAAGCTGAGACCGGCTCTGTAGAAGACAAATTTCCCCACAGCCACCTCGATTCGGTTCTGGTCCAATTCGAGGGTCACAGGTACACTTCCCCCACACCTATGGAAACACCACGAGGGCCAGACCAGCTGAAAACCAGCGAAATACCACCCGGCGATATTTGTCGGAACCAGGTAGAACCACAAAGGTCCAGATAAGAGTTCGTTGAGGTCCAGGGAGAGAGAGAAAAAAACACCGGACCTTCGTGCGTCGACTCCCCAGCTCGAGGGGTCACCTGGCCGGCAGGGTGCGCTCAGAGTGACCGATGGGGGGGAGCGGCCGATCGGTCCAGGGCCAAAATATTATTATTTTTTTTTTGGACGGTCCCGTCCGGCTCTCTGAGTCACTGAACACCGAATTCGGTTGGAAGGAGGACCAACTTTAGTCCGGTTCGAAAAACGGGTCAGTTTGATGATAAAAGACTGCAGAGAAGCCGGAGGGAGCTGCTGTCCATCAGCTCGCCGGAAGTGAAGTGATACACATAAACAGTAACAGTTTGCTGCTTTACCAACAATAAACCATGGGTGACCATGGATATCAAGGCAGCAGGAAGAAGGCTGCATTTAGGAGGGGGGACAGGGAGGACATGAGGAGAGTGCAAATTGAGGTGAGGGACAAGATCAGGGAAGGTCAGGAGCAGTACAGGAGAAAGCTGGAGAGCAAACTGGCCCAAAACAACACCAGGGGGTCTGGACTGGGATGGGAAGCATCATTGGTCTGCTGCAGTGATGGGAGGAGACCGATCAGAGGCCAGCAAGCTAAACCAGTTCTTCAACAGGTTTGATGTTGAGGACTGCTCACTCCTGATCCACAATCAGAGGCAATGAAGGGTTCAGTGTCTTGCCCAGGGACACTCCGATATGTGACTGCTGGTGGAATCAAACCCTCAACTTCAGCACTGGAGGACGACTGCTCTAACCACTCAGCCACAGTCGCCCACACTTTACACACAAAACCTGGTTCTATTTTTTTTTTTTATAAGAGAAGTGAATATATTCTACAGGGATAAAAGTGGGGTACACTATGGACAAGCCATCAGTCCATTACAAAACCAACACAAAGACATTAAACCATGCATACACATTCAAGTTTAAGGGAAATTTAGAATTTCATCAAATTCGTATGTTATTGAACCCTGGGACAAACCAGAGTACCTATTGGAAACTGTTGGATGCACACGGGGGAAAATAAATGTTTGCAAAGAAAGGTCTAGAGTTTTGAACCTAACATCATTCTGTTGTAAAGCGACAGTGCTAACGACTGTCCCACTGTGTTACAATATTTAAAAAAAAACTTTTGAGTATGTATTTTCTTCCATGTGAATAGATGTATTTTTACTTTATGGCCTGTGAGCTTGAGGACTCTTTACAGTATATTAACTGTTCCTAGGACTGTGCTTTTCTGAACAGATATCTCTGAGGTTGCTATAATGATTTGTTGGGGCCACTCTTCCAGTGTAGGGCCAGAGCCCAGAGCGCACTGATGACCATAGGCACCATTGAGACTATGACTCTCTACAACATCTCTACTTCTTTTAGTCTTTGATATTTCTCCTGCTTCTCATCTTTTTTCTTTATGTTACTGTCACTGGGGATCTCTACACATATCACCATTGTTTTCGTCAGTAACTAGTCTATCTGTAATTTGTCAGTCTAGATCAAGAAGTCCCACAGTAACTTAGCCCTGCCATTCTTTTATACTCGAGGTGGAGTCTCTCACATTAAAAGTGGAATATCCAGTTTATACTTGGTACAAATGTTCCTGTACACTATTCCAGACACTTGGTTATAGTAATACACTGGCATTTTATTTGTTTGCATCTTTAGCTGCTGACTTTAGTTAGTGCCAGTCTCCAAACCATACAACAGGTGTCACTGCCCAGTTGTAAAAAATATAAAAAATACTCTCCTGTCTTGCATCTCTTTCATTTACTCTTCTGTCAGTCAGAAATCCCCAATGACACATGGTCCCATTCACTCCAACCATCACTGCTCTCTTCCTCACCTTACCTGTGTTCTGCCCATTAACTGAATGGTTGCTCCCTGGTATTTGAAATTATCCATCTTCAATACCTGTGTTTGCAGCTTCACTGTTCTACATTTCTGCATCACATTCAAACTATCTTAGACTGACCTTCTTGCCTCCTCTCTCCAGAGCATACCTCCATTTCTCCTGACACTCTTTCACTGCTCCTGACTCTAAATACATATCACAGTGTTGTCTGAAAACAAATAGCCTTTTCAAAATTTTGTCTCTTTTCTTATATTTTTCTTGTCTTGTTTCTAAATATACAGATAATGTTATTAATATTTTTATATAACTCATAAATATATTTATTAAGTAATGCATTTTCTATCTACTCATTTATCGGTCCATTTGGCATCCAATATCATCCGCTTTTTCTGAAGTCGGGTCGTGAGGACAGCAATTTAAGCATGGAGGCCCAGACATATCTTTCCACAACTTCTTTCAACTCTTCTGGGAGGATTTCAAGGCATTCCCAGGCTAGCTGAGAGACATAATCTCACCAGTTTGTTCTGGGTCTTCCACCGACTCACATTACAGTGTGAGATGCCCAGAAAACATCCATTGGGAGGAATCTAGGTGACATACTTACCAGATGTTCAAACAACCTCAACTGGTGTATCTCAGTGTGGAGGAACTGCAGCTGTTCTTTAGTCTCTCCTGGATAACTGAATTTTGTACCTTTTCTTTAAGAGGGAGCCCAGATATGATAATGTACATAGCTAACTACTTTAGACCGCTTGTCACTGTAACTTCATACTTTTGGTCAATCCCCGTAGTTCGTGACCATAGGTGAGGGTAGGAATTTAGGTCAACCAGTAGACTAAGAAATTTGCCTTGTAGCTTGATTTGCTCTTCACCACAACTGACCAGCACAGAGTTCGCAATACTTCAAAAACTGTGCCTATACATCTGTTGAGCTCACAGTTCATTCTTCCCTCATTCATGTACAAAGCCCTGAGACACTTAAACTTCTTGATTAAAGGTGGTACCTTACTCTCGACACAAAGAGGACAGTCCAACCTTTTTCAACTGAGGACAATATTCTCACATTTAGATGTGCTTATCCTCAACCCAGCTGTGAACCATTCTAATGAGAGCTGAAGATTATGGTGCAATGACGTCAACAGAACCATGTCATAATTTCAAGTATGCAGAATAATTATTATAAGTGCAATAATCAGTCAAGTCCATAGGTTAATTAGTGAATAACATGGAGAAATGGCTCAATGTCTCACTCTTGGACAAACTTGAGGATAATCTTATGAAAAAGCTGATGAGCTTTTGTGATTGAAAAAATATTTCAAACAACCTTTTCACTTAACTTAATCATTAATTAAGACATGCTGTCTACAAGATAAAACTGCATTGTAAAATAAAACTTGCAACAAACATTTTATGACTAAACAAAACCAAGATTCAACAAGATAAGATTCAAACAATACTGAAACATGATGCTATGTCAAATGTTCAACGTCTCCTTCATTCTTAGGCAATGCAGCCAAACATGCTAAATTAGGAAGATGTCAACCAAGGCCTAACTTCTCAACCAGGACCAGGTTCAACTGAGAGTTTCAGTCGACCATATAGATAGTACAGTAAAACGGGTCTGATAGTCTGATCTCTGAGACCATAAATGAGCGAAGTCAGACATCTGGGTAAGATGATAAAAAGCACATAAAAAATATCCTGGACCCATACAAATATTATCCTTGTAACAGTTTTTGCAAAAACTACAAGCAATGGGTAGTAAATGGTTGATGACAGACTGAGACCCAGCTGCACCAGATGCAATAGCAGTGTCTTCTGGGCTTTAAGGGCAGATACTTTGTCTGTAGAAGCTGATTTGGCTGCTAGTACAACTCCAGTATAGGAGAAAATTACTGCCAGACCAGCTGAAATAGACATGAAGCAAGTGTAGGTTTTGTCAAAATTTTCACGCAGAGGGTCTGGAAACCAATTAATGTCATAGCAATAGTCTTTCATCAAGAAAGTTCCCAATTTTTCAACAGAAAACTGCAACAAAAAAAAGCACCGAGTGACATTATTTAGTGAACTGACAGCCCAGGTTGCAATGACAGCCAGTGTTGTGTTTCTGATGGTGATGATGGAAGCGTGCCTCAGAGGGTAACACACAGCTACATATCTCTCCAGAGACATCACCACCAACGTGAGGGGAGAAATGCTGGCTGTTAGATTGGCAAGTGTAGTGAATGTACCACATACAGGATATGTTAGTTGGACTCTACAGCTAGCAAGCAGGAAGAGAACCTGGCTCATGGCCAACTGAGCAGTGTCTGCAACAAGAAGGTTATACAGAAGAACGTAACGGCAGGTGTCACGAAACACAGGTTTACTCCTCAGAGTGAACATCATGGTGCCATTAATGAAGAGAAGCACACACGCTGGAAGTGTAGACAAACAAGAAAGTATCACTCTTTCCAAGACACTCTGATACTGCAATCCTGCAGTGATGTTAGTGTAAGAATAAGAAATATTTGACATGTCAAAAATTTGGATTAATGTAAAATAAAGATATAAAATTATTAACTGGGTGATCTCACTAAAAACAAAAACAAATATAAATACACTTTTATATTCTTACATCAGATAAAAATGAAAACAACCACCAGTTTAGTCCACCAGCCTGTAAAAAAATAATAGTAAGTAAAATATTACTCTGGTTTACACCAAAACTCTTCACTTGTGAAGATGACAGATTCAAACCAATGCTGAATTCAGTGTGGGCAGAGCTGATCTAGTGTTTCATTGGCTTAACCTACGATTTATGAGCTTTGACCTGGTAGACTGCTCACATGACGTATCACATGCTTATCAACGTTTCCAAAGCATTGATGGATGATGTAATCATTCTTTCATCTGTACTTTTTTATACAATTTGGTTTTCTTATTGTTCATTGGTTCCACGACCTGAGGAAACTTCTGAACCTACTATAATATTTCTGAGTTAAAATAAATAGAATTATAATTTTACAATAAATGTATATTTAGTATATATCAATTCATCTGGTTTTTTTTATAACATTGTGTATTCATTTCTCAATGGGCGAGAGGTGAGATACACAAAGGACAGGTGAGCAGTTCATCACAAAATACAAAATAATGTACAGGTACACACAATTCAAACAACTGAAATATTATGTATGAATTATTATTAACAAACACTGCCATTATCTGTGCAATTTGGTAACTTTTTGGTAGTTTTTGGAGTGTATGGTTTGGTTTCATACCCTTTAGTCAAGCCAGGTCAAGTTTATTTAAAAAGCACATTTAAAATAGCAACTGTTACCAAAGTGCTTAACAGTATAAATCAATGGGAGTAATTAATGAAAAAATAAAATAAAACTGAAAATTAATTAAAAAGCATCAAAAGAGGAGTCACCTGGGCACAACAAACAAGATGGCAGCTGGCTAAGAACAGTCCGCTTTCTGACCTTTGCTAATTAACAAGTTATTTAATGTGGGGGGCTTCTACTTAATGCTGTTCTCCTTCCACAGTGCTGTGTAGAAGGGTTTCTCTAATTTTTTAAGTAAAATCCATCCATACATCCATTATCTTCAGCTTGTTCTGAAGTCGGGTCATGGGGGCAACAGCTTGGGTAGGGAAGCCTAGAAAGCAATTTCCACAGCCACATCTTCCAGCTCTTCTGGAGGACTCCAAGGCATTCCCAGGCCAAATGTGAGACATAGTCTCTCCAGTGTGTCCTGGGTTTTACCCAACTGGGAAGAGACCCCGAGGAAGACCCAGGACACACTGGAGAGACTAGGGTTAGGGTTAGCGTCCTCCCAGTCGGACATGCCCAAAGCACCTCCCTAGGGAGGCGCTCGTGGAGCATTTTTACCAGAACCACTTCAAATGGCTCCTCTCAATTTGGAGGAGTAGCTGTTCTACTTTGAGTCTTTCCTGGATAATTGAACTTCTCATCCCATTCCTGAGGGAGAGTCCAGCTACCCTGCGAAGGAAACTCATTTCAACAGCCTGTATCCGCAATATCATTCTTTCGGTCACTACCCAGAACTTGTGACCATAGGTGAGGGGAGGAATTTAGTCAAAGTCAGAATCAGAGTTTCTTTATTGTCATTTGCACCTCATGTGGTACATGTAGTGGAGCAAAATAATGTACACAGGGTCCCAGTTACATCCAACAATAAAATGTATACGAAAAACAGTAATAAGATCTAAGATATGAACTAAGAAAAACATTAACTAAATATACACTAAGCACTCATAGCATAAAAACATTACGTCGAAAATCAGCACGAACATGAGTCTGTGTAAGCAGATGAGCACGCATGAACACACCAACATGAAATAGATCAGCAGCAACATGAAACAGATCAGCAGCAACATGAAACAGATTAGCAACAACATTGAAACAGATCAGCAGCAACATGATGTGATTTTTCACAGTGATTATTCTGGTTAGAGATTCATGAGTCTAACAGCCTCAGGGTAGAAGCTGTTCCTCAGTCTAGTGGTTCTACACTTAATGCTCCTCAACCTCCTTCCTGAGGGGAGTGGGGCAAAAAGTGTGTGTGCTGGGTGAGTGAGGTCCTTCATGATGCAGGTGGCTCTCTTCTTACATCTGGAGGTGTAGATGTCTGTGATGGTGGGGAGACTGACTCCAACATCTTCTGTGCAGCCTTCACCACTCTCTGCAAAGCTTTTCTTTCTGCAGCTGTGCAGCCTCCATGCCACACGTTGATGCTCGAGCACAGGATGCTCTCCACTGCACACCTGTAGAAGGAGGTGAGGACTGAGCTTCCCAGACCAGCTCGTCTCAGCCGTCTGAGGAAGTAGGCTCTGATGAGCTTTCTTGATCAGGCTGGTGGTGTTGTTGCTCCAGCTGAGGTTGTCATTCATGTGTACACCCAAGTACTTGTAGCTGGAGACCACTTCCACTGCAGATCCTCTTATGTTCAGGGGGGTGTAGGTGTTTTTGTTCCTTCTGAAGTCCACAATCATCTCCTTTGTTGTCTTCACATTGATGTGAAGGTTATTCTTTGCACCAGCTCTCCAGGTGTTCCACCTCTTGCCTGTAGCTGGACTCAACATTGTTTGTGATGCATCCCACCACCGCTGTATCATCTGCAAACTTTACAATGTGACAGCCTGGATGGGTAGCTGCACAATCATACGTGAGCAGAGTAAACAGGAGGGGGCTCAACACACATCCCTGAGGAGAGCCAGCAGTGAGGGTTATGGTGGAGGAGGACAAGTTGTGGATCCTCACTAACTGTGGTCTATTTGTTAAAAAGTCTAGTACCCAGTTGCAAATGAAGGGGCTTAGTCCTAGTGTGAATAGTTTGTCCATCAGGGTTTAGGGGATCATGGTGTTGAAGGCAGATGTGAAGTCCACAAAGAGCATACGGACGTAAGAGCCTTTCTGCTCCAGGTGGTTGAGTACAGTGTGGACCACAGAGGAGATGGCATCCTCTGTTGATCGGTTCTCGTGGTACGCGTGCTGATGAGGGTCCTCGATGATGTTGATGGTTGTTTTGATGTGAGTGATGACCAATTTTTCGAAGCATTTAGCGACTATCGTACTATTTTACTGGATCTAAGTTCTGCCTTCGACACCATCTGTCATTCTATCCTCCTTAACAGACTAACCGCCATTGGCATCTCGGGTACTCCGTTAGACTGGTTCAAATCATATCTCTCTGACCGCACTCAATTCATTCAGCTCAAATCCTTTCGTTCCCACTCTTCCCCCGTCTCCACGGGTGTCCCCCAAGGCTCTGTCCTCGGACCCCTCCTCTTCATCATTTACCTCCTTCCTCTAGGTCACATCTTCCGTAAATTTGGTGTCCATTTTCACTGTTATGCTGATGACACACAGCTCTACCTATCAACAAAACCAAACTCCACCCACCCACCCTCCATCCTCATCGACTGTCTCAATGAGCTAAATCACTGGTTTTCTAACAACTTCCTACAACTGAACAGTAACAAAACAGAAATTATTCTTGTCGGTACCAAAAACTCTCTTTCAAGATCAGAAAATCTTCTCATCCCCCTTAACAACTCCCTGCTATCCCCCTCGCCTCAGGTCAAGAGTCTTGGTGTCATCCTCGACACCACTCTCTCCTTCACTTCACACATCAACAACGTCACTCGGTCTGCCTATTGCCATCTCCGAAATATTAACCGTCTTCGCCCTTCTCTCACACCCCGCTCCACAGCCATCCTTGTTCACAGTCTTGTGACTTCTCGGATTGACTACTGCAACTCCCTTCTTTATGGCCTCCCCAACAAATCTCTCCAGAAGCTACAATTGGTCCAGAACTCAGCTGCCCGTGTCATAACTCAAACCTCCTCCTATAACCACATCACTCCTGTCCTGCAGCAGCTCCACTGGCTCCCGGTTAAATCACGCATAGTCTTCAAAATTCTTCTTCTCACTTTCAAAGCTATCCACAACCTTTCCCCTCCGTACCTATCTGACCTCCTACACATCTCCATCCCCTCTCGCTCTCTCAGATCCTCCTCTTCACTACACCTCCATGTACCCTCTGCCCGCCTCTCCACCATGGGGAGCAGGGCCTTCACCTGCTCTGCCCCTCATCTCTGGAACTCTCTACCCCCTGACTTAAGAAACACCACCTCTCTTTCTATATTCAAGACTGCTCTGAAAACACATCTCTTTAGACTCGCTTATCCTTAACTTTGCTGTATGTATTTTATATTCTTTATGTATTTTATATTCTTTACGCATTTTATATTCTGTATGTATTTTATATTCTTTATATATTTTATATTCTTTATTCCTGTTGATCTTTGTTCTTAATGTAAAGTGTCCTTGGGTGTCATGAAAGGCGCTTTTTAAATAATGATTATTATTATTATTATTATTATTATCGGGGTGAGGGCCACTGGTTGATATTCATTCAGACCAGTCACTGTAGAGCTTTTTGGGACTGGGATGATGGTGGCAGTCTTCAGGCAGGTGGGAACTGTCTCCAGGGTAAGTGAAGTGTTAAAGATGTCTGCCAGCACCTCGCAGAGCTGATTGGCACATTCTTTCAACACTTTTCCAAGGATGTTGTCTGGTCCGGTTGCATTGTGCGGATTAATCCTCCTGAAAGTACTCCTTACTTCAACTGAGGTCACGCTAAAATGCTATTTGTCCAGTGGTGAGGTGAGTCTGGTGCTGGGTGGTCTGTTGGGGTCTTCAAATGGAGTAAACCGGTAAACAGAGAGCTTTGCCTTACAGCACCCTCTTCACCACAATGGTCCGGTACAGAGTCAGCAATACTGCAGTAGCTGCACCAATCTGTCTGTCAATCTCACAGTCCATTCTTCCCTCACTCATAAATAAATACCCAAGCTACTTGAACTCCTCCATTTTCAGTCAACCTTTATTTAGACTGGTAAATCCCATCGAGCCTACTCATTTACAAGAGAGACTTGATTTCAACAAAAAAATGTTGACAACAATGGACAACAGCAACAACAATAAACAGTTATAAAAAGTTACACAGATTTTTTTAACAAATAGGATGGCTAAAAAAAGTAAAAAGAAGAGAAAAGTAACAAAAAACTTCTAGATTCTAAGGCGAATGTAGAAAACTAAAAACAGGAACATGTCTGCATTGGTCCCTGCCAAGAGTCCAAAAGATTCTTAAAGCCACTTAGAGAGGTCAAAGTTGAGAGCTTCAGATCTTTTTGTAAGATATTCCAGGAAACAGGAGTGGAGTAGGAGAAGGCCCTTTTGCCTAGTTCAGTTCGCACTGAGGGAACACTGCAGGTAATAATGTCCTGAGAGCGCACGCTGTAGCTGCACTCACGCAGAGACATGAAGGAGGAGATGTATGAAGGCAGCAGACCAAGAAGTGATTTAAAGACAAAAATGTACCAGTGGGACAGTCTGCATGAAGTTAATGATGTCCAGTTAACCAGTGAATACAGGTTGCAGTGTTGGGTACGATAATCACAGCCAGTTATGAATCTTAGTGCACCATGATAGACAGCATCCAACATCTGTACGGTTCTTGTAGGAGCGTTCATGTAAATATTGCCACCGTAATCAATGGAGGGAAGGAAAGTCACAGATACAAGGTGTTTCCTAGCATTCAGGGTTAGACAGGATCTGTTTCTGAAAAAGAAACCCAGTTTAACTTTCAGTTTCTTTACAAGGTTTTCCACATGGAGCTTAAAAGAGATATGCGAGTCGACCAAGATACCCAAATATTTATAGGAATCAACAAACTCAATCGGGACACCATTTGAGGATGAGATCAGAGGAAGAACTGCTGGGACCAACTTCCTATTTGAAAAAAGCATCCCTTTGGTAATGTCGGCATTTAATACAAGTTTGAGGTGGAACAAATCTGTCTGGATGTTGTTGAATGCAGATTTCAAAAGCTGGAAAGCCTTATCAACTTTTTTAGCTTGACAATAAACAACTGTGTCATCAGTATAGAAATGTATAGATGCATCAGGGATGTTTTTACCAACATTATGTATGTAGATTGTAAAGAGGGTGGGTCCTAAGACTGAGCCTTGTGGTACACCATTGTTGACTGTTAAATAACTGGAGGAAGTACCATTATGTTGATCACGTTGCCTCCCGTCTGAGAGATAGTTAGAGAACCAACCAATCGTGTGTTCTGAGAAACCAATTTCTGAGAGCTTATGACACAATATGTTCTGATCCACAGTGTCAGAATCTTTAGACAGGTCTAAGAAAAGTGCAGCACAATAATCCTTAGCATCCAGTGCTTCAACAATATCATGAAGAACCTTCCGTGAAGCAGTGGTTGTGCTGTGTTGTTTCCTGAAACCAGATTGATGAGGAGGTAAGATGTTAAATGAATCCAGGTAATTTTTTATTTGAGAGTTTATCAGTTTTTCTAGAACCTTCGCTAAAATGCAGAGTTTAGAGATTGGCCGATAGTTGTTCAGTGAGGTGGGGTCACCTCCCTTCAGCAAAGGTAGAACAAAGGCTGTTTTCCAAGCATCTGGAATGGAGTTTTGGCTTATGGACAGATTGAAGATGTGGGTCACAGGGACTGTGATGATATGAGCAGCCAGCCTTAAGAAATAAGGTGGAAGTTCATATGGACCTGCAGATTTTTTAGGATCAAGATATTTAACAGTTTATTAACATCACTGACTGAGAATGGAGAAAAAGAGAAGGTGTGAATAACGGAGGATTGACTTGTAAGAGGGATTTGATTTGTAGAAGTTTGATTACTAAGTGAAGTGGCTGATTTTCCATTAGTAACTCTATCAAATAAAGAACTAGAAGCAACAAAATGTTTGTTGAAACAGTTCAGGATCTCGTGCTTATTTGACACAGGAACAGAGTTAATGAGAAGTTGTGATGGGAGGTCAGATGATTCGAGGCTGCCTGAGAGAGATTTGATGGTTTTCCAGAATCTGTTAGGGTCATTTAGATTTTTCGAGGTCTGAGATAAGAAATAGTTGCATTTTGCTGCTTTGATGGCAGTTGTACATTTATTCCTCATCTGTCGAAAACTCAACCAATCAGTGTCTGAGTCAGATTTTCTCGTTGCAGCCCAAAGATGATCTCTCCTGTGCAGGAGGTCAGCTAGCTCAGGAGTAAACCAGGGGCTGTCTCGTCCCCACTTGAGGAAGAACTGCACCCTTGTCCTGAGGAGAACAATCCACGCTTTTCCAATTAAGGACCATGGCCTCATATTTGGAGGTGCTGATTTTCATCCCAGCCGCTTCACACTCGGCTGAGAACTGCTCCAGTGAGAACTTAAGATCAGGGCATGATGACGCCAACAGAACTCCATCATCTGCAAAGAGCAGAGACGGAATCTTGATGCCACCAAACCGGAATCCCTCCGCCCCCTGGCTGCACCGAGAAGTTCTGTCCATAAAAGTTAAGAACAGAATCGGTGACAACATACTTTGTACAACCATGACAGAGTCCAACTCCCACCCTAAAGGAGTCTGATGACTTAATACTGGCAATGTGAAACAAACTCGCACTGTGTGTATAGGGACCGAACAGCCCGAAACAACTGGCCCCCAGTTTTATATTCATGAAGCACCCGCCACAGTGTACCCCGAGGAATACGGTTGAATGCCTTCTCCAAGTTCACAAAACACATCTAGACTGGATTGGCAAACCCTTATGACCCCTCGAGGACCCTAGTGAGGGTAAAGAGTTGGTCCAGTGTTCCACGACCAGGTTGGAACCCGCATTGCCCCTCCTGGATATGAGATCGACCAATGATCAGACTCGCTTCTTGAGTACCCCTGAATAGATCTGACCACGGTGGCTAAGGAGAGTTATACCTCTGTATTTGGAGAACACCCTCTTGTCTCCCTTTTTGAAAAGGGAAATCAACACACCAGTCTGCCAATCCAGTGGCACTGCCCCAGATGTCCATGTGATGGTGCAAAGGTGTGTCAACAAAGACAGCCCCACAACATCCAGGGCCTTAAGGAAGTCAAGGCAAATCTCATCCACTTCTGAAGCCCTGCCACCGCTGAACTTTTAAACTACCTTGGTGACCTCAACCACGGTTATGGACAGACCAACCCTGAAGTCTCCTGACTCTGCTTCCTCCACGGAATACATGCCGGTGGGATTGAGAAGGTCCAAGAAGTAGTCCTTCCACCTCCCAACAACATTACTGGTTGAGGTCAATAGCACCCCACCTTCACAGAACATAGTGTTAGTAAAAAGCTGTTTTCCCTCCTCAGCCACCTGATGGTTTGTCAGAATCTCCTTGGAGCTGACCGAGAGTCTTTAGCCAAAGCCTCACCAAACTCCTCCCACATCTGAGCTTTTGCCTCAGCAACAGCCAAGGCTGCGGACAGCTTGGCTCTCCAATACTCCTCAGCTGCCTCGAGAGTCCCACCAGCCAAAAAAATGTGATAGGACACCTTCTGCAGCTTGACAGCCTCCCTAACCCAGGGTGTCCACTACCAAGTTCAAGGATGGCCACCACAAGAAGCACCAACAACCTTGCGGCCACAGTTCAAGGCAGACAATTCAACAATTGAGGTGTGGAACAATGCCCACTCGGACTCAGTGTCCCCTGCCTCAGCTGGGATGCAATTAAAGCTCTCCCAGAGGTGTGCATTGAAGATCTTTCTAACAGATTCTTCTGACAAGCATTCCCAGCAAACCCTCACTACACATTTGGGTCTACCAGGTCTGTTCGGCATCTTCCTCATCTGATCCAACTCACTACCAGGTGATGATCAGTTGACAACTCAGCTCCCCTCTTCACCCAAGTGTCCAAAATAAACAGCTACAAATCCAACGATACGATACAAATTAAATAATTGATTTACGACTTAGGACATCCTGGTGCCAAGTGAACTTATGGACAACCTCAAGTTTGAACATGGTGTTTGTGATGGACAAACTATGACTAGCACAGAAGTCCAACAACAAAACACTGCTCGAGTTCAGATAAGCGAGGCCGTTCCTCCCAGTCACACCCCTTCAGGTCACACTGTTGTTACCCACGTGGGCATTGAATCTCCCAGCAGAATAAAGGAGTCTCCAGCTGGTGCACCTTCCGGCACCCCCACCAAAGACTCCAAGAAGGTCAGATACTATGAACTGCCATTTGGCGCAAAGGTACAAACAACCGTCAGAGCCCATCCCCCAACCTGAAGCCAAAGGGAAGCTACTTTCTAAACTACCGGGGAAAACTCCAACACACAGACACCAAGTTGGGGGATTAAGAGTAGACCCACACCAGCTTGGTGCCTCTCACCATGGGCAACTCCAGAGTGGAATAAGGTCCAGCCCCTCTCAAGGAGATTGATTCCAGAGCTCATGGTGTGCATTGAGGTGAGCCCACCTATATCTAGTTGGTACCTCTCAACTTCACGCACAAGCTCAGGCTGTCATATTCCATGTCCCAAGAGTCAGCTTTGGTAAATCAGGGTCAGAGCGCCAAGTCCTTGTCTTCGGCCACTGCCCATGGCGTTATGCACCTGACTCATATGGCCCCTGCTGCAGGTGGTAGACCCACAGGAAGGCAAATCCATGTTGCTCAATCGGGATGAGCCTAAACGGGCATCATGGGTAGAGACCCAATCACCAGGCGCTCATTGGTGTTGTGTTTCCACAATAGTATTTTGTCCGCCTAGTTAGGGAACTGTTTCACTGCCCACACTGTGGCTAACAGTGCTTTCTCACAGTCAGAGTATTTTACTTTAGAGCCTGCCAGAGTCTTGCTGGTATAGGCTACTACACGTTTGTCTTGATCATGGATTTGATACAGACCAGCACTCAATCAGTGAGTGGAAAAACCCACTTCAAGGTGGAAGTCTTTGTCATTGTTGGGATATGCCAGACATGGTGCTGAGAATAACATGGCTTTGAGGGCATCTTGTCTTGTTGTTGTACATCAGACTACAGGAAAGTCACATCCTTCTTAAGGAGTTCGGTTAAGGGTTTTGCCAGATCAGCATAGTTCTCTATGAACTGGCTTGAGTAATTACAAATGCCAAGGAAACAATGTAGCTCCATGAGGTTGGAGGGTGTCTTACGGTCGGTAAGATCTTGGGCTAAGTTGGGGTTGTATGCCATCGTGACAGACAAGTAGACCAATGTACGCCACCTTGGTTTTGTACCACTGAACCTTCAAAAGTGAGATCTTTGCACCAACAGCTGTGAGTTGATCCAGCATGTGGTCAATCTCAGCTAAATTAGTATCAAGTGTGGGTTGTTGTAAAATAATGTCATCTACGTAAATGAGGATTCTGCTTTCACCTGCATAGGGACATGCTTGTTGAACTCAGCTGGTGAGTTTGCATAGCCAAAAGGACACCTGGTGAACGTGTATTGATGGCTAGCAAAGGAGAACGCCAACTTGTGTTGATATGTATTGGGATCATACAAAACCTTGAAGTAACATCATGCATGGAGAAGTATTTGACTTTGGTCACCTTATGATGACTTTCACTGGGACACTTTCTTTAGAGGATTTCCCCCTTAAAATTACAGTTCAGTGACAATCATTATTATATGATGTATCATAATATTTGGAATTCAAAGACAATATTGTGATGTCTATAGAAAGATAAGAACCTCTTTCCAACAGTATATGAAAATCAAAATGTGTTTTGGAATGAATGTGACTGAAAATGATCAGAAATATCACAAATGTTAAAAACGTTCACTTTTTGTTTACCATTGTATTGTGAAGTTTAATTGAATAAAATACTTTTTTTGAAACCTCACTTTTTCATTGCTTAATCATAACATACTTTTACAGTTTTTTTACGGTTTATATTTTCTGTTTCTCATGTGACCCCATGGAGAAACCTTATAGTGACAAGCATTCTCACACAGGTGTTTAGATTCAGGTGTCAGAAACACACTCATTTGGGTTGTGGTGGCCACTACATACATCTTGAATTACCATGTACTGTATAAAATACTTTCTAATGATGTTATAAGTATCATTATATATGTTGTTGTTGTGGTTTCTCGGTTTTGTCTTGTTTTTGCTTTTTTTTTGTTTTTTTTTTTGGGGGGGGGGGGGGGGGGTTGTGTGTGGGGTTCCGCAGGTCTAGAGGCAGACTTCAATGATGTTGATTTGTGTTCTTTATACCTCTCTCTCTCTCTCCTCTACTCCTATCTCCATTTCCCTTTTAACCCTTCTCCCACTTTTCCGCTTTGTTTTCTTCTTTTTTTTTTATTCCTGTGTCCTTTACATCTAAAACACACCCAAAGCAAATTCTAATAAACTTTTATTTATATATCAGGTGGAGCACTAAGGCCAGCCATAATGCTCTACTTGTGAAAGTAAATCTGTTGGGCCTCAGATTGACACTCAGACAATAATTCTGAGTGCCACAATGCCGGACAGGACTAGGAGAAAAAAATAAAAAGACTGGTTCATCTCAAAGATCCAGTCCCCCGACACAAACAGAGTAATAATAACTAACTAAGTGACTTGGAGCTATAGAATTAAACTGAATTGAATTGACTTGAATTTGTGTTTTGGAAAAAACAACGGGGAAGACTTTGTTTTATCAGATACAAAATAAGAATGGTCTCAAGGTCTACCTAATTATCTAAAGATTTGTATGGTTATGAAGCAGTTTTTGATGCATGAGGTTTGAGATATTTTATCACGAGTAAATGACTGATTTTCAGGCACAACATGGTCATGATTTGCAGGAGCAGGTAGAACCCAGTGGTGCAGGTAGGGACTCAGAGACTAAGCGGGTAAAAATAAATACTTTTAATAATAATAAATCAACAAGCTGACATGGCAGCATAAACTTAAAGCAGGGGGTAAACAGGAAGGAACCAGAACCGGATCAGGACAGGACAAGACAAGACCATACCCAACAACAAACCGACACTGAACAAGACTCACAGATAGACTTAAATATACAGATGAGACAGGGCATAATTACAAACAGTTGGACACGAGACAAGGGTGAAACTGAGTAGGAGACACACTAGGGAGTACAGATAAGGAAGGCCCACCAGATGGCGCCACCCTTACAATACCCTCCCCCCAAGGATGCCCACTGGCATTCCCAAAAAGCCCATCCCAAAAGACTTTGGTGGGAGGAGAGAGGAACCACAAGGATTGAGGGCCCAAGGAAAACACTAGGACAAAAACAAAAACTGTCAGAACCAAAGCCTGGGATCTAAACTAAACACAATCAGGGAACACAAAAATGTCGGTACAGTTAGGAGACTGTCCCTAGGAAGGCTATACTTCAGGTGGGCAGCCAGGAGGTTGTCCAAGACTTTGGAGCAAGTCCAGCGGGTGGCCGGGAGATTATCCAACAATCCAGGGCAAGTCCAGCGGGAGGCCGACCAAAGTACTGGAGCAGGTCAGGTGGGTGGCCGGGAGACCGTCCAAAGGGCTGGCGCAGACCAGGCGGGTGGCTGTCCAGCACGCCGGAGCAGACCAGGCAGGTGGCAGGGAGGCCGTCCACCACGCTGGAGTGGGACCAGGGATACTAAGGAGTACCCAACCGAAAAGGAGCCTGGACAAGGTGAGGAGCCTGAACAAGGTGAGGAGCCTGGACGAGGTGAGGAGCTTGGACAAGTCATGGAGCCTGAACGAGTTGTGGAACTTGGATGAGGCGTGGTGCCTGGACAAGGAGTGGAACTTGGATGAGGTGAGGAACCAAGGCAAGGCAAAGTAGGTGTAGACCCCTCAAGGAGTACTGGACGTGGAGACCTCGAGCAGCTTGGAGACCTTGAGCGGTGTGGAGACCTCGAGCGGTGTGAAGACCTTGAGCGGTGTGGAGACCTCGAGCGGTGTGGAGACCAAGAGCGGTGTGGAGACCTTGAGCGGCGTGGAACCCTCAACAGCTGCCACAGGACACTCAGTGGATGCAGCTTCCCTTGAACCCTCAGGGGATGCAGCTGCGCTGGAACTCTCTGGGGATACAGCTGCCTGCTGCATAGACCCCATAGCAGGAGGCGGTGGAGAGGAGCCCATCTGGACCGCCACAGCGGAACAGGAAGGAGATGAGTCTGCCTGTAACCCCACAGCAGAGTAGGAAGGAGAAGTGTCCACCTGGACCCACACAGCAGAACAGGAAGGAGATGAGTCTGGCTGGATCTCCACAGCAGAACAGAAAGGAGATGAGCTCGTCTGGACCCCCACAGCAGTACAGGGGGAAGGCGGTGAGGATTATGGTTTGACCCCCATGGAGAGACTCAGAGGTGGGGCATCAGGATCAGTTTCTTGAGACAGACAAGGAGATGGTGGTGCTTCTGGTTCAACTCTCACGGAAACACCCAGAGGTGGGACATTGGGACCAGCACCCAGGGACACACAAGGAGGTGAGTCAGGCTGTGGGACTGTGTTGGGCTGTACAGCAGAGTCAGGCTGTGGACCAGAGTCGGGCTATGGACCAGAGTCGGGCTGTGGACCAGAGTCAGGTTGTATGTTTGGAGCTAAACCATGTTCTTTAATAGCCCTGATCTCAACCAAAAGCTGATGGTACGCTGGGATTAATGTGAGGCCAGGTATAGATAATAATAGTTTCTCAGCTAAAACAAACAAGGTGATCTGACTGTCAGGGTTATGTTTAGCAGAAGAAAACAAGTTTTGAAAAGTAGAGTTTATTTTAGTAATATCAGAGGCACTTACTACTAATGAAGAGTTCTTTGTGGCAACCTCTGCTGGAGTGGTGTGGAACCGCTGTGCTCACTGTTCTCCGGGCTGGTCCCCCTTTGTCTGCTCCATAGACGAATGGTGGGTGGACTGCCACTCCTGCAAAACTCTCCCCAGAGTTTCAGGTTCATCTTAAGGAGAGACGGACGGAGGCTGGGCCCAAGAGGTGACGGGACTGATCTTTACGGAAACTCTGTGCGGGAGTGAGGTGCCAGATTCCACCTTCACCGATGTCCTGAAGGTGAGGCATCCGGATCAGCCCTCATAGAAGCACCGGAACAGGGTCCAGGAAACTCAACCTCGCCGGGCCGAGTCAGATCAGCTGCTGGAGTCAGAGATGTCAGCGAAGGTCCCGTGGACAATCTCCGGGTTCATTTTCTGTCACTCCGGCGGCGATGGTGGGAGGGAGGGCAGGAATGAAACAGAGCTCATCCACCAGCTCTGCATCCTCCCCCGACGTCCATCCCGAGTAGCCAAGCAGTGCTGGAGGTGAGGAGAAACTTGGCTTGGATGCTTGGTGTTCACCCCGGAGCTGAGACCATTTTTCCTCCTTAAGAACCAGGAGAGGCAAAGGCAGGATTTCAACCTGGTGGTTGAAACCTGGTATTCGGGCGAAGCCAGAGGAAACACTGGTGGAGGCCCGCAGCGGTCCTGACGTGCAAATCGGTCGTCCGACCTGGGTATAGGGGCGAAAGACTAATCGAACCATCTAGTAGCTGGTTCCCTCTGAAGTTTCCCCCAGGATTCCTGGCGCTCGGAGCCTCGCAGTTTTATCCGGTAAAGCGAATAACTAGAGGTCTTGGGACCGAAACGGTCTCAATCTATTCTCAAACTTTAAATGGGTAAGAAGCCCGGCTCGCTGGCTTGGAGCCGGGCGTGGATTGCGAGCCGCCAGGTGGGCCACTTTTGGTAAGCAGAACTGGCGCTGCGGGATGAACCAAGTCCTCGTATTCGGACGGGTTCTGTCCAGAACCCGCCGCAAAAGACCACGGACTCCCCCATCTGTGTGGCTCATACAAACAGGTGAGTGAAGCCAAGGAGAACCTGCCTGTTGGGTTCTGGTTCTGGTCATTTCGTACTATCAGGATTTGCAGGAGCAGGTAGAACCCAATGGTGTAGGTAGGGACTCAGAGACTCAGCGGGTAAAAATAAATACTTTTAATAATAATAAATCAACAAGCAGACGAGATAGCATAATCTTACAACAGTGTGTAAACAGGACGGAACCAGGACCGGATCAGGACAGAACAAGACAAGCCCACACCCAACAATGAACCAACACTGAATAGGACTCACAGATAGACTTAAATACACAGACAAGACAGGGCATAATTACTAACTGCTGGACACAAGACAAGGATGAAACTGATCAGGGGTAAATAGGAGACACACTAGTGGGTACAGATAAGGAAGGCCCACCAGATGGTGCCATCCTTACAAACAAAGCCTTTTTGGTCAGTTGAGTGACACTTTCAGTGTGGTATTTTTTTCTTACAGGAGAGACAAATGTAACAGACCAGTAATACTTTAAATTGTGTAAAACATGCAGATTAACAATCAATTATATCTGGTCCACAATAACCTGTGAGCATTTTTGTTTTATTTTATTTCATTTTTAACACAATTCGAGCTTGGATTAAGACATCAATGAAAATAATATTCAACTAAATGTTGCCTTTCAGTATATAGATTACATTCAGACACCAGTGTGTAAACAGGTTTGGTTTGTTTAACAGAGATAATTAAACTATTTTTAATACTTTTTGAGTTTATATAAATGATTCCTTAAGTCAATCAAGCTGTTTCTGTGAGTAGCAAGTTGGCCATCTGGCCTAAAACATTTGATTGTTATACATGATGATTGATTGTTTTGGGCAGATAGGTCCTTTTCTAGAATAGAATTTTCTAGGTTCTAGAATTGCGCCGCTCAAGGTGGCTGTATGTTGGAGCAGCTCTGCTACTTTCATTCTGAGATTTTGCTTTTGGAAACTTTAATTCCTCTTTTTCTGGATGTAAATCACATTTTTTGGATGATTGTTTCCTCTGGTATCAGATGCTGTGCAGCTGGAAGGATTTTTACTGAAACTTTTTTAGTTTTGGACATTTGTTATGATGCGTAACCATGGCAACAAGGCAGTTTTCTACAACCAACAGCTGATTAACATCTCAAAAGCTCAAATAATATCTCAACTACAGCCCCAAATCTCAAATGAGTTGAAAAGGATGTTCTGTGGACGCATTCTCATCTACCTGCCAGCTGTGCTCGAGTGCCTGACCACTGAGATCCTGGAACTAGCAGGAAACACGGCTCATGACAGCGGAAGGACAGGATCGTCCCTCAGCACCTACAGTTGGTTGTCCACAGTGAAGAGGAGCTCGGCAGACTGCTGAGAGGAGTGGCCAACGCAGTGGGAGTTCTGCCCGGCATTCGGGCGGTCCTACAGACCCGGGGAACCGAGAGGCCAGCCGAGTCTGGGTGGACGGATCAGACTGCATCTGCAGCCAGTTTCTTAGGATCCACTGTGGGATGGACCTTTTCAAGAGATCCTTCCTGTCTACAGCATCAGCATCTATAACATCTCTTAATCAAATGAGGATAACGAGTTACAACAAATTTTTTTTTTTAATCTATGTGTGTACATTTGTGTATATTTATGTAACCTGTCCTGAAAATCTGACCATGCAATAAAATCCTGGTTAAAAATCTGTTGTTGAGTGTGGTTCTTTTTGAGTAAACAATGTAAGCGAGAATATTTTTCACTAACGTAAATACTGTATACTTCTACTAAGGTCATGCACACACTATATTGTGCGGGGGGGGGGGGGGGTGATGGACAGGTCTCCAGGCCATCACAGGTGTCCCTGTGATGGACTGGAGACCTGTCCATCACAGACACACCTAGAGATGTCTCCAGTCCGTCACAGGGACACCTAGAGACAATTTAGAGTCACCAATCAGCCTAACATGCATGTTTTTGGTCTGTGGGAGGAAACTGGAGTACCCGGAGAAAACCCACGCAGCACGGAGAGAACATGCAAACTCCACCCAGAAAGGTCCCTGGGCCGGGGTTTGAACCGGGACAACCTGCTCATTGAGGGGCAGCAACTCTACCAACTGAGCCACTGTGCTGCCCTCAACTAAAATCATGATTAAAAGAACGTACGAAGAAAGTAGCTCTGAAATAAACATTTAAAACAGACGTGTGAGTCTTGTACTATTACAGTCAGATATGCATTTAAAGATTTTGTCCAACAAAAACAATTTAAATAATTTGTGATTTTTGATGCCACAGTAGTTACTAAAGTTCAGAGAAAGTGAAAACTATAAAGTATATCACAAAACTTTTATTAACATGCAGGATTGTTACTTTGACTCCTGAGACCAGGACAAAATGTTGCAGTTCTGTGCACGTCCTAGAAACAGGCTCTACTTAAGACAATACAATCATTCCAAGTGTAAAGTTTTAAACATGTTTACCCAAGATGCACCACACACCCGTCTTTCTAGATCATTTTAAATTTGGTTTTGTACTTTCTTTCCAATGAAAAAGTTAAACCTGGTCAACTATTTTAAATAATCTTTGAATTGACAACCAAAATGTCTTCGATCTTGTATTTGAAAATGACAATTTGTCTAAGCAAATTATAATTTAGGTTTGCAGAAAACATGTATTAGAACCTCAATACTCAAAACTAAAACAGTAAATTAGGACTACACCAGTTAAAACTGTTAAACAATACAGCTAATCTAGAAATAATAAAAACCTACACGGACAAGCTACTGTCACAGCTTTAGAAGGTTTAACTCAAAAATGCAGACTGACACCAAGGACTGAGCATGAGACAAACAGAGGTCCAGATGTTGGCAAAGCTCAACAAGGCTCGGCTCAAGATAAAAACCAAAACACCAGTAGGCCTGGACTTATGAGGAGATGGTTGCAGCTGAGACTAAAGGGATGAGTGGAGGGAGAGGAAGGCATGGCAGGACTGAGCAACAGGAACTGTGTATGGAAAAGTACTCCAAGAACAACCTGGAGACACAATAAACAGAGGAACAAAACACTAGAACCGCAAAACAAACATGATAACAAAAGGAGGTAAAACTGAGCAATACATAAATTACTAAACATCAAAAAGACGCACGCTGACATTTTTAACAATAAAGTAACGATAAAGAACGACAGGATTTAGTGTCACAAAGGACAAATTTAAAAACACACAGAATCAAGTTAGATTTCCATCTAAATGTACGTTGTAATTTAAAAAACAAAGTAATGTTAAATAGGACTTTTAGAAACTAAATTATGTACAAAATATCTGTGGACATTTTTATATTTCATTCAACATAAAGATTTTATCTTAATTTTAAAAATATGAAACAACAAAGCTTTCCTGGTGAGTGTAATTAGGAAACTGATCAAATATTTAGGCCAGTTTTATTAATTAGAGTTCAACATGTGTCAAAAGCTTAATTAAGTGACATAAAACAAAATATTGTAGGAGTTAGTACGAGTCAAACATTCATCCAACCATCCTATTTTTATCTTTATCGTAATAACTCAAACAACCACGATCAGTTCGGACAATGCATAAGATCCTCAGCCACTGATTTTAGCCTTCAGGTTACAAAAAAGATGGTACACGAGAACAGGTCTGATAGTCTGATCTCTCAGCCCATAAATGAGAGAACTCAGACATCTGGGGAAAATTATAAAGCAAACGTAAAAAATATTCTGGACCCACAGAAAGGCTGTCCTTGTCAGAACTTTTGACAGAGCTATGATTAATGGGTTATTAATGGTTGAGGACAAACTGAGGCCCAGCTGCACCAGATGCAGTAGAAGTGTGTTACGAGCCTTACGAGCTAAAGCTTTATCCGTGGAGACCGACCTGGCTGCGATGATGACACCGATGTAGGAGAAGGTGGCAGCCACACCAGCTGATACAAACAGAACACAAGTGTAAGCCTTGTCATACTCCGCAGTCAGAGAGCCAAGAGCTAAAGCTATGTTGGAACAAAGGTCTTTAATCTGTAACCTCTCCGCCTCTTTAAATGGAAACTGTAAAAACAAGAGAACACGGGTGAGATTGTTCAGTGAACTCACAGCCCAAATGGCAACGACAGTCACGGTTGTGTTTCTGACGGTGATGATGGAAGCGTGCCTCAGTGGGAAGCACACAGCTACATATCTCTCCAAAGGCATTACTACCAGAGTGAGGGGGGAAATCCCAGTCGTGAGATTGGCGAGCATGCTGAGAGCAGTGCACAAAGAATATGCCAACTTTACTTTACAAACAGAGAGTAAGAACTGAACCTGACTCTGAGCCAGCTGAACAGTGTCTGCAAGAAGAAGGTTATACAGAAAGATGTAACGGCAGGTGTCACAAAACACCGGCTTACTCCTCAGAGTGAACAGCATCACACCATTGATGTAGAGAAAAATGAAAGATGGAATTGTAGACATGGTAGAAATAATAATTATCCGCAGTGAAGCCTCAGTCTGCACTTCTGTGATATTCGACTGTGACTGGGATACGTTTACCATCGCAGACAATACTGAATGTCAACAAATTCACTCGATGATGTGACTGAAAATACAAAATAAATCCAGTTACAACACCTGCTAACATAAATGATCGGCACTTTAAAATAAACACTCTAAAAGAGACAACTCTCCTGTGCTGAGAGATGAAGTCAACGTGCACTGATCCTCTGTCTTTCCCTGAAGTTAAACTGTGCCTATAAGGTCTGCCCTCACCATTTATCCACAACACATCACGTCACTGTTTGCACATGTTCTAATCCCCCATGTGCAGTAAACAACATGACAACACAGCACTTTGTATTCACGATGCAGTATCAGGGAATTTGGTAGAAACTATGTTGAATCATGGGTTAAGAATGTTTTTATATTGTGACTGAGAACGTCTTGCCCTGCTGCCTCTCATAACATCTTCATTCCCTTGGCCTGGAGGCAGACGTGGACCAAACACATGGGTCTGAGCGGTGCCTCCCTGACGCCCTCATCCACGAAAAAGAGTAACGGGATGTGTTACATGGATAACGCTGAAGAGTTTGTGTGTTACAGTGATGTTATAAAGGTGAACACAAGGACGGGTTCAGGGTTCTTTCTGTGACACTGTATGATTGTACTCTGCTCATTTGCAGCCTTGCAAGTAAAGTTAGGGGCGGCTGTGGCTCAGTGGTTAGAGCAGTCGTCCTGCAATGCAAGAGTTGGGGGTTCAAATCCACCAGCAGTCACTTGCCCAAGTGTCCCTGGGCAAGTGACTGAACCCCTCACAGCCTCTGATGTGTGTCCCCGGTGTATGAATGTGATGAAGCTCTGATTATTCTCTTTAGAATGATTTGTTCAATTAGCTTTGTAGAGATCTAGTATAGAGCTGCATGAATGGGTCAATGAGGCACAGATTGTTGTAAAGAGCTTTGAGTATCTTGAAATAAGATAGAAAGGTGCTGTATAAATACAGTCCATTACATTTACCATTTAAAGCTGTTTAAATGTCTTCACCTGCCGTTAGTTTGTGGTTCTTTATTGAGTTAACAACTTTAGTGAAAGTAAGGCCGAGTACCGAACTTCGTTTTTGTTATGGTACCGACTGAACTGCTTCGGTCGGTACATACATCAAAATATGCCTCGTCTTTCAGTGTCAGGTTTTGGTGATGGATGTAACGTTACACGTGTAACGTTCCAGCCAATGCCAGTGCACCAACTTGCAGCACGCAGGAAAAAAACCCAGAAAAACACGGACGGGGTTCACTCCGGACTAAGAGCGTAAAGTTGCTCCATGTTGGACTGCAAGGAGAGAGGAGCGCAGCGTCCTCCTCTCAGTGTTAAAGTCAGCCTGTG
Source organism: Nematolebias whitei (assembly GCF_014905685.2). Classification (NCBI taxonomy): domain Eukaryota; kingdom Metazoa; phylum Chordata; class Actinopteri; order Cyprinodontiformes; family Rivulidae; genus Nematolebias; species Nematolebias whitei. Next base: position 1,780,408 of record NC_056511.1, on the reverse strand, counting down.
GGTGTTGGAGCCAGAACGGCCTGATTCAACATCTGCACGACCGGACTCTGCTTCGCACCGAGGACGGAGCTGTGTCTGTGTTTCAGCTGGTAAGTTTACGTTTGTTAACCTTGCAGCTTAATCCGTGCATCACGGTGAGTTAACAAATCAAGAGAATGAGTTTAGTATTCAGCTCTGACTGATTCAACGCGCTGCCAAACAGGTTACACTGAGTAGAGCGGGCGACTGTTCCAAGATGGCGGCCCTACGGCTCGTCAGCACCAATAGGCGATAGCTGTCAATGTTGGATCTAGCTTTTATATATCTATGTGACGTACCGCGACAACTGGTCCGCCCACTCAACGAGGTGTCCACTAAATCTGCTTCACCAGTTCTCTGTTGTTAACGCCCTGGCAGCAGTGATGGAGAAAGGTCAGGGGAGCTTTGCTCTGAAATAATGATGAATGGTTGTTTGAAATGTGGTTAATAGTTTAACTCAAAAACCGCTGATCTGACTCCAAATACACCCAAATTATCCCCACCCGCCCAAAGCAAATTTTACCCGCAAAATCAGAATGAAAACCGCTCAATCTGGCAACACTGCCGTCGGACAGACCCGCTTCTGGAGGGCTGTCTGGGAGGGCAGCTGCTGCGGTCCTTATTATTATCATACTGCTAACGGGACATGCTAACAAGACCACACCGCTAACAGTACCATGCTGCTAACAGTACCATGCTGCTAACAGTACCATGCTGCTAACAGTACCATGCTGCTAACAGGACCATGCTGCTAACAGGACCATGCTGCTAACAGTACCATGCTGCTAACAGGACCATGCTGCT
>NC_056511.1:1776080-1779486 GCF_014905685.2 Nematolebias whitei | reverse complement strand
GTTAGAGATTCATGAGTCTAACAGCCTCAGGGTAGAAGCTGTTCCTCAGTCTAGTGGTTCTACACTTAATGCTCCTTAACCTCCTTCCTGAGGGGAGTGGGGCAAAAAGTGTGTGTGCTGGGTGGGTGGGGTCCTTCATGATGCAGGTGGCCCTCTTCCTGCATCTGGAGGTGTAGATGTCTGTGATGGTGGGGAGACTGATTCCAACAGATTTCTGTGCAGCCTTCACCACTCGTATACAAACCGGATTCCAAAAAAGTTGGGACACTGAACAAATTGTGAATAAGAACTGAATGCAATGATGTGGAGGTGCCAACATCTAATATTTTATTCAGAATAGAACACAAATCACAGATCAAAAGTTCAAACTGAGAGAATGTATCATTTTAAGGGAAAAATCTGTTGTTTCCAAATTTCATGGCGTCAACAAATCCCAAAAAAGTTGGGACAAGTCCATTTTTACCACTTTGTGGCATCCCCCCTTCTTCTTCCAACACTCAACAAATGTCTGGGGACAGAGGAGACCAGTTTCTCCAGTTTAGAAATAGGAATGCTCTCCCATTCATGTCTAATACAGGCCTCTAACTGTTCAATCGTCTTGGGCCTTCTTTGTGGCACCTTCCTCTTTATGATGCACCAAATGTTCTCTATAGGTGAAAGATCTGGACTGCAGGCTGGCCATTTCAGTACCCGGATCCTTCTCCTACGTAGCCATGATGTTGTGATTGCTGCAGAATGTGGTCTGGCATTATCGTGTTGAAAAATGCAGGGTCTTCCCTGAAAGAGATGACGTCTAGATGGGAGCATATGTTGTTCTAGAACCTGAACATAGTTCTCTGCATTAATGGTGCCTTTCCAGACATGCAAGCTGCCCATGCCACAAGCGCTCATGCAACCCCATACCATCAGTGATGCAGGCTTCTGAACGGAGCGTTGATAACAACTTGGGCTATCCTTGTCCTCTCTGGTCCGGATGACATGGCGTCCCAGTGTTCCATAAAGAACTTCAAATCGTGACTCATCTGACCACAGAACAGTCTTCCATTTTGCCACACTCCATTTTAAATGACCCCTGGCCCAGTGCAAACGTCTGAGCTTGTGGAGCTTGCTTAGAAATGGCTTCCTCTTTGCACTGTAGAGTTTCAGCTGGCAACGGCGGATGGCACGGTGGATTGTGTTCACTGACAATGCTTTCTGGAAGTATTCCTGAGCCCATTCTGTTATTTCCTTGACAGTGGCATTCCTGTTTGAGGTGCAGTGACGTTTAAGGGCCCGGAGATCACGAGCATCCAGTAGAGTTTTACGGCCTTGACCCTTACGCACAGCGATTGTTCCAGATTCTCTGAATCTTTTGATGATGTTATGCACGGTTGATGATGATAACTTAAAAGTCTTTGCTATTTTATGCTGGGTAACACCATTCTGGTATTGCTGCACTATCTTTCTGCACAACAATGGTGGAATTGGTGATCCTCTTACCATCTTGGCTTCTGAGAGACACTGACACTCTGAGAAGCTCTTTTTATACCCAATCATGTTGTCAATTGACCTAATTAGTATTAATTGGTCTTCCAGCTGTTCGTTATAGGCTCAATTTCCTTTTTCCAACCACTTATTGCTACTTGTCCCAACTTTTTTGGGATTTGTTGACACTGTGAAATTTTGAATCAACATATTTTCCTTTAAAATGTTACATTTACTCAGATTAAACTTTTGATCTGTCATCTATGTTATATTACGAATAAAATATTGACATTTGTCATCTCCACATCATTGCATTCAGTTTTTATTCACAATTTGTTTAGTGTCCCAACTTTTTGGAATCCGGATTGTAGTTATATATAGACATATATAATAGATAGATAGATAGATAGATAGATAGATAGATATACACACACACCTTTAATTGAGGAGTTTTGATACCTTCATTAATGTATTGTAACTTTAAAGATGTAAACACTGACAGTTTTGTTTACTTACTTTAATGTTGTTTAACTTAAAAAAGTTTTCCATGTTTTTTTTACTTTGTGTTTACATAGACACACTAACTAATCCATTTAAACATGTCAGCAAGTTTTCAATATATCATTGTTTACTGAAAACATTAAGAAACAACTGTTTGAATAATTAATGTGTTCTAATTGGTTATCAGGGGATTGGATAAGAGGTGGGGAGTTTTCTTACACTTCAGAGAATGTCATCAATTTAAAAATAATGTTATAATTTGCATAACCAACAACTTGAAGTCTAATAAAACATTTTATGACTGTATTTTAAAGTAATTTTAAAATAAAAAAACAAAAAAAATGTAAATATTGGTGAGTGTATTTAATCCTGCAAAGATGCAGCAACTGGTTAATAAAATATGTTAGAATGCTAAAAAAAAAAAGGCCACGTGACTGAATTGCAGTGATACATCCTATATACTATCCATCCATTTTCTTTACCCGCTTATTCCATTTTGGGTCACGGGGGTCGCTGGTGCCCATGTCCAGCAATCACTGTGGGAGGGGCGGGGGACACCCTGGACAGGTCTCCAGTCCATCACAGGGACACATAGAGACAAACGAGACAAACAACCATTCATTCTCTCACTCACACCTAGGGACAATTTAGAGTTACCAATCAGCCTAACATGCATGTTTTTGGTCTGTGGGAGGAAACTGGAGCACCCGGAGAAAACCCACGCATGCACGGAGAGAACATGCAAACTGCACCCAGAAAAGCCCCCGGCAGGGATTTGAACCAGGGACCTGCTCGCTGAGAGGCAGCAGCTCTACCAGTTGGGCCACCGTGCTGCCGCATAATATTAATTGTATTTCTTTATTAAAAGCAGTAAATAGCATTGTTTAAACAAGCTAGTAAGATTAGTAAAATGTCATTTCAATTATATTTCCCAATAAAATGAAAAACAAAATGTGAACGATTTTACCATTTGTGACATTATATTAGTGATCATTTTCAGTAATATTCACCTCAAAACACATTTTGAGTTTCATGTACTGTTGGAAAGAGGTTCTTAGCTTTCTAAAGACATCACTATATTGTTGTTATACAGTAGTCCCTTGCTACTTGGTGGTTCGTTTATCGCGGACTTGCTTTATCGCTGTTTTTCAAAATTATGATTGGACATGACACACAATTGGTTGATTTATGGATGAGCCGCATGATCAGCATGTAATCTTTATTTAAAATGAATTATTTTAAATTATTTAGCACCTCCTGCACCTTTGTGCAGCCCATATTGCAGGATAAATTTCCTCCTGCAGCTGATCAGCTGTTCTCCACAAAGCGAAGATGTGGGCGTGGCCAAGAGCGCTTGCAGGTGGCCGAGAGCAGAGGAGGCTGGGAGCTGAAATCATGACATTCTGTCTCTTTTAGAGAGTTTAGAAACATTGTTTAGAAT
>NC_056511.1:1774665-1775980 GCF_014905685.2 Nematolebias whitei | reverse complement strand
CTCCCCACCATCACAGACATCTACACCTCCAGATGCAGGAAGAGGGCCACCTGCATCATGAAGGACCCCACCCACCCAGCACACACACTTTTTGCCCCACTCCCCTCAGGAAGGAGGTTAAGGAGCATTAAGTGTAGAACCACTAGACTGAGGAACAGCTTCTACCCTGAGGCTGTTAGACTCATGAATCTCTAACTAGAATAATCACTGTGAAAAACCATATCATTTTGCTGCTGATCTGTTTCATGTTGCTGCTGATCTGTTTCAATGTTGATGTGTTCATGCGTGCACATCTGCTCACAGACTCATGTTCATGTTTGTGGTGATGTTCAATGTTTTATGTTATGAGTGCTTAGTGTATATTTAGTTGATGTTTTTCTTAGTTCATATCTTAGATGTTATTACTGTTTTTCTTATACATTTTATTGTTGGATGTAACTGGGACCCTGTGTACATAATTTCGCTCCACCACATGTACCACATGAGGTGCGAATGACAATAAAGAAACTCTGACTCTGACTCTCTGATATATATAGACCCTTTCCAAAATATTAGAATATCATGGAAAAGTTGTTAAACTTCCATATTTCCATTCAAAAAGTTAATTTTTAATAGATTCAGGGCCCAAAATTTAAACAATTTCAAGTATTTATTTATTTATTTTTACATAATGTGTGTGTGTGTGTGTGTGTGTGTATGTATATATATATATATATATATATATACATATATATATATATATATACATACACATATATGCTGCTGATCTCATGCTGCTGTATTCATTCATACCATCTGCTCACAACAGACTCATGTTGGGGCTACTGTTTAATATACCATATTATTTTACAATATTAGTGTTTAGTTTATATCTTAGATCTTTTAGCGTTTTGTTTAGTGTCCATTTGTGTGCAATTTACAATAAAAATCCTTTTGAAACTTTACCTAAAAGAAGCAAAAATAATTTTAGAAATAAATTTGGTATTTTGTTTGAAGTTGTCATTCTATGCAATACAAGGTTATGTGGCATTTATTTTCTAATATTCTATAATGTTTTGTTTCTGAACATAGGTTTATTACTGTGACAACTGACTAGGGAAAGTGCAAAGTGTTTAAAAAACATTTGAGCATTGAATAATCTGATTATGACCTTACTTTTATCAAGTTTTACTGTAGATTGTATTTTATCCACGTGTTCTTGGAACAAAAAGATACTTCGTAAATAATTGTATTTATTTTTTTACATTTTCTTTAAAGAATGAACCAAAGTATATATATATATATATATATATATATATATATATATATATATATA
>NC_056511.1:1765773-1774565 GCF_014905685.2 Nematolebias whitei | reverse complement strand
TATATACTTTGTATATAAGCCTGGGTAATTCGGCTGAACTTTCTGAATCATCGTCTGTGTTGTTGTTGTTATAAAGAAGTTTTTAATGTGATCATAAATTGTTTTTGTGAAACACTGAACCCTCATCATGTCTCCTGATTACTCATTCGGGCACATTAATTGTTTAACACTCACTCTCTAATGTTTTCCTGCAGCTATGTTGCCATGACTGATGCATCTTATTGACATCATCAACCTTAATGAGCAGAGTGAGTATAACAAATATCTCTGTAAACACCAAGTATGGCAAAGTTTATGAAGTTCATACTAACTCATAAAAGTAATTAAAAAAACACCTTCAGAACTCAATGTCTGAAACCAGACATTTGAGATCTAATTCCAGTAGATCTCAAATGTCTGGACATTTACATACTTTAATGAACTTAGCTAAAATTATTCATCTGGGTAATACAGTATTTCACCAGGAATTGAAATTACTGTATAAAACGTCTGACAAACTTTTTGTAACACACCTTGTAGCACTTGTTGATATTTTTGATTGTAATAACCAAAAGAGAGTTATGATGTGAAGTGGCAAAAGGTGGATTCAAAATCCCTTTGCCTTTGAAAATCCAGAATCTCTGCTTCCTTAGATAGAGAACTTTACTAATTGGCTTTTATGTATGTGAATGTTCCTGTAAAGTGCCCTGAGACAACTGTGTTGTGATTTGGCGCTGTATAAATAAACTGAATTGAATTGCTGGCGTTAGGACTAACTCCTGAAGAAGAAAATGAGGTGTTACAACTGAGCAGCAATCCAATGCTAAAGAGGAGACATGCAATTTTCCTCCTTTTGGAGAAGCATCTCATCTGAAAGTCCTGCCTTAAGTAAGGCAAGTTGTCTACATTTCTTTCACATTTACAGACAAATGTGAAGAAGGATTCTCAGTTCTCACAAAAATAAAAACAAATTACCGAAATAGACTGAATGCTGCACCAGATATGTTGCATTATTGTTTTGTACACCAGACTGGAATGCCACACTGAAACGCACGCAGGCCCATCTATCACTTAAGCAAAGTAAATGGACAAAATTTTGTTCAACGCTACATTTATTACTTTCTTCATTGACGCTTATGTGCAAGACTTTCTGTGTTCAAAACATGTTTTTGTTGTTTGTATGTTCTGAATGTTTTGTTCTGATAATTTTGCACAATATTCAGTATATTATCCAAGGCTAAATATATTCCATTTCAATCTTAAGTGGGGGGGAAAAACGGAAAGCTGATTGTTTATCTGCTTTATTCTAAATGATTTTGTCTAAATACATTAAAATGTGCACATTGTTTCCAAGAAGTGAAAATGTGTTAAATTTTGAGATTATTTGGACCTGTCCAGAGTGTCCCCCACCTCTCACACAGTGACTGCTGGAAATGGGCACCATTGACTGCCGTGACCCAGAAAGAAGAAGTGGGTAAAGAAAATGGATGGATGGATTAATTGTAAGTGAATAATCTAACATAACACTTAAACTATAGTAAAATGTATGAAATAAATGTTATTTAAAAGCACAATTGTTGTATTTTCATGAATACACACACATATACACCAGTGGTGGCTGGTGGAGTTTTCTCCAGGAGGGGTTCTAACTATATATATATACATATATATATATATATATATGTATTGCAGCTGTGCATTTTGGAGGAGGTGGTTCTCCACAAATAAAATCTGAGATCTGTGTGTGCAAAACGACAGATGGTAAAGTAATAATTGAGGATGCGCTTTAGAACTTTATTGTTGTTAAAATGAGAACTTTGGCCAATGATGAATTGGTATTGCTGGTGTTAAACAATTTCTCCTCTGAATGGATTGAAGAGTCCAAGCGGATATTGTAGAAAGGTGTTCAACCTCAACACACTGTGTAAAGTACAAGGGGCCTCAGAAGAATGTCAGTAATATCAAAGATTGCCTGAAAGTGCTTAATGTCTGGGAATAATATTCCCAGACTTGTGTCACACAATCTGGATGAATTACCTCCTGTTGGATTTGAACATATGGAAACATCTGTGCTACTCAGCAGAGTTCAACAGCTGAGCTGGGAGGTAACTAGCCTGAGAACAAATGAGAATGTGAGGACATCTGCAGTGGCTATGGAGCTCCAAGTGACCGCTTTGGAAAAACTACAAGTGAGCACACCACCTTGCCAAGGAGATGCTGGACAGGCCAACGCCCCTGTAAGGGTGATTCCGAGGAAGACAAAGGAAGTGATGGCATCTGCTCCTGTACTACTGGGAAACTCTGACTGTTGCATTCCTGGACCGAGTGAGGTCGTGAACACCCCACCACAGTCTCCATCATGGATAACTGTGTTAAAGAGAGGTCACCACAGGGGGGCCAACACAGCAACACAACCTGCTCTACAAGTTCGCCCGAAAAAGAAGCTGTGGAGGAAAATGGGAATAATTGGCACCGGAGCAGAAAGAAACATTCCAGTGATTAAAAACAAACTGGCAAGTGTTTTTGCTACGAGGTTTTCTCCTGAGCTAGACGCAGTTACTCTGCGCGGCTATCTCTTCGAAAAACTGGGATAATCAGTGACCTGCAATAAAATAGTGTCCACACATAACATATTTGGGTCATTTCATGTGATGGCAGGGTGTGATGAAGTAGCCGAACTGTACGACGCACAACTCTGGCTAGCAGGAACTTATATGTCGGTATTATGAGGCTCGCAAACAGAGGGCAAGTGGCAGCGTACCAAAAGTGAAAGAAGGGGAGGCCGAATGCAGCTTTGCACCTGCTGTGCAAACAGGTCTCGAGGCTTCCAGTGAGGCAAGCGCTCATGGTAGAGCATAGTCAACATGACCCTTAATATCGGCTCATACAATGTACGGGGATTGTGTGTCGGGCATGACGAAGCAGATAAATCTTGCCGCCTTGTTGTTAACAAATGTTTAGAAACCTGTGATATACTGTGTGTGCAGGAGATTTTTCTATCTAAGCAGGACTTGGAAAGGTTAAACTCTGTTCATAAAGACCTATGGAGCAGGGGAATCCACCACTGACTGTTGTGATAGGATACTCCATGACAGAATCCCTGGTGGTGTTGCGGTGTGTTAGTATTTTTATCTAAACTAACCCTGGGTTTTTGATCTACTCAGAGACAGGATTGTAATGAAATTATGATCTGGTTCTGACTGGTTTAAACGGGGCCAGCAACTGTAACAAGAGTCTCCCAGGGATTCAATATCCGTCAAGGAATAGTTTTTATTTTTCTTTACTGGCCCACTGCATCACGTAGAAAGGCTTTTTATGCACCGTCTCATTTTTTCCTTACATGTTAAACAAGATAAGATCCAATGAGATCAAGCATAGTCCCTCCCCTCATTTATGTGATAAGCTGTGCTCCCCTTCTGCGAAAGGAGGAGTCTAGGCCCTATATATTTGTAATGCCATGTTACATCGGCCCTTCCGGTCCAGGATACCGCGTCGTGCATAGGACAGGCCAGCGCGGTAAACTGTAACCTTTTCCTGCCTTGATTTTAATACATTTGGTAAAACTTAATTCATGTTTCCTTGATTTATTGATAGTGTGAGTTTCCGCATCTGAGGGAGGTCCGAGCCGGGGGGCAGCATGAGCTGGAGGCGAGCCTGAGGTCTGAAATGAGGCCTGAGGCTCATAGCTAGCAACAGCTGCATCGGCTCTCGCTGTAACAGCTGCTTTAGCATAAGAAGCTTGACCAGCAAATCATAGCGGTCAGGCTGAATGAAGACCGAGAGGCCCACCAGATCTGACAGCAAGCTGGATCCAAGTGGATGGATCAGTATCTGTGGCCAGATTCTTTGAATTCACTGCAGGAGATCCTTCCTGCCCACAGCCCAGCATCTATAACAACTCTTGAACGAAACCAAGATGATGAGCTATGACGACACTTAATTTCCCTCTGGGATTAATAAAGTATTATTGAATTGAATTGAATTGAATATAAAGTAGACGACCACAGCTAATCTGGCATGGTCAGGCTGCTGCCTATGTGAAGGTTGAGCCATGCTTTGAGGACTCAAAATCAGCTGATTTACGAGCTAAACCATAAGATGGAAGTGATTTGAATCACAGACCACCTGCGGCTTTGGGACTCGTCAGCATGAAAACGACCTTGAAGAGGCTCGTAAGCATGGACAAGTAGAATGCACCCTAATCTGGCCATTTCGGACCTTGGAAGTACCAGTAAAGACTCAAGGCTGACAAGAAAAAAAGAGTCTGCTTGAATAAAACAACAATAGTGGTTTATCTGAATATGAGTCCCCAGTTGGCCTTGAAACATGCCGATTTATCAATTTCTCCTGGGAAATGTGTAAACGAAGGAAAAGCTTTGTCTATCGCAACCCCCCTCCCCCCAACTTCTGTGGAGGTTTATCAGAATTGTGCCAGCTGACCATCATCTTATCAGGACAATGGACTATGTTAGTGCTTCATGGACCGCCTCATCGTCAAATGCATATGTAACATGTTCATAAATGTGCTTGCTGGCAGAGTTTTTTGATGTCTTAAATGGTGTCCTGTTAGGACAAGGTGTGAAGATAGCTTTTTTGTAATGCCACTATCCTCTCCTCATGGCTTTGTCCCTTTTTCTATCTTAAAAAAGTATTCTGAAAAGGATAAGAAGGCCGCGCTTATAGCAGCAGCTACGTGCACTCCACCCATCTTTTGGACGACTGTACGGACATATTCTCGGTATCTTGGTACAGTGATAATAAATCTTATTCTGTTTCTGATTCTGATTACAATAGGTCTTTGTTGACTCACAGTGGAGCCAGTGTAAATTCCTGATAAGTGTGAAAATGACGGTAGCTGCTATAAAGGAGAGGTTTGGTGTTCTCCAGGACATTAACTGGTTAGAGCAACAAGGTATAAAGTAGGGATGCACCGATCCACTTTGTTTACTTCCGATCCGATCCCGAAACCTACGTCTGAGTATCAGCCGATACCGATCCAGTTCCGATATCATGATCATTGATTTTATATGAAGCTGTAATAATCTCCTCTCAAGTACAATTTGTACAAATATATGCATGCATGTCCAAAAAGGCAACTTGAGGTAAGTTTTATTAATGTTGGATAAGTTTTAAAGTTAGAATTAAATTCTAACACAAAACATGTTTTTTTTATTCCTAGCTTTAAAGTGGATATTAAAGTGATTAATTTAAGTGATTGTTTAAAGTTATTTTATATTTTTTTAAATAAGGGGCAGATATAAGAATTTTTTTTCTTCTTTCTGCACTCTTTTCATTCAATGTTTTCTTTTTGATTTTTTTTTATTGTTTCTTTTAAATGAATGAATAAATGAATTAAATAAAATGTTAAATGGCTTCAAACATCTGCTAAGTTCATGACATAAACCAACAGGCATGTTCCTGTTTTTAGTTATTTACATCACTTTATAATGTAGCTGTTTTTGTTTTTAATATAATTTTCAAATCATGTGTTTTTTATGGGGCAGCACGGTGGCGCAACTGGTAGAGCTGCTGCCTCTCAGCGAACAGGTCCCTGGTTCAAACCCCGGTCCAGGGGCCTTTCTGGGTGGAGTTTACATGTTCTCTCCGTGCATGCGTGGGTTTTCTCCGGGTACTCCGGTTTCCTCCCACAGACCAAAAACATGCATGTTAGACTGATTGGTAACTCTAAATTGTCCCTAGGTGTGAGAGAGAGAGTGAATGGTTGTTTGTCTCGTTTGTCTCTATGTGTCCCTGTGATGGACTGGAGACCTGTCCAGGGTGTCCCCGCCCCTCGCACAGTGATTGCTGGACATGGGCACCAGCGACCCCCGTGACCCAAAATGGAATAAACAGGTAAAGATAATGGATGGATGGATGTTTTTTATGATTGTCTACTGTTGTACTGATAAATATCTCTGGAGGGTAAACTATATCTTGGCTGCAAGTATCAAACTGTGAAATCCTTCATTTTCTACAACTGATAGTGGTTGGTCATTAATTATGATGAAGTTCATCAACTTCTCTGTAAACATTAGAGCTCCGTGGTTTCAGCGACGTCTTCTTCTTGTTCAATCCGCAGCAGGCAGCCTGATTTGGGTCAGTCGCACTCAGTCTGTCCCTCCTCAGAGACGGGCAGACTGAGCGGGGCAGATTGGACGCGGCTGGCCGGGGTCGAGTTGGCCGCCCCGGGTTGAGCAAAGAGCAGCGCCCCGCTGAAGCCCCGGAGCTCGAATGTCCATCGTAAAACTAACTTTACCACGGTTTAATGTGGCGCTGTGGCTCTGCAGACAGTGCACGTTGCTGTCTTGTTTTGTGGTGTTTAGTGTAAAATACTTCCACACAGCGACATGTTTACATGAAAAGTTTGTTAGCTGTTAGCCACAGTGCTGCTAACTCAGGCCTCACGTTGTAGCTGCTGCAAACTATGAAATGGATTTCCTGAATGTGAGGCGGGTCTTATTACTCTGGGTTCATGAGACACGCCGCCGTTCAGGAAATCCATTCCGTAGTTTGAAGCCAACATGCATCATGGATTGGAAATATCGGCAGGTGGATCGGAAAATCCGATACGTAAATTATGCTGGTATCAGAGGCCGATACCGATACTGGATCGGATCGACCCCATCCCTAGTATGAAGTTGTCGGGCCACTAGGCTTCCCATTAAAGAACACGGAGACAGATATCCAGTTTAGGGTGATTTATTTGCTGTGTTCCTTCTGGTATTTACACACAGTAGTAAACCAGGAAAGCGCAAACAAGCTTGAACAACAAGGATCTGTCCGTGTCGGGAGAGAAAAAAAAAACTCCAACTGAGCTCTGCACTTTACACAGAGCGATGCCTTCACTAGCGTCGGAACAGCCACGGCGCAATCAAGAGAATAGGAACTACTAAATTCAGAAAGAAACAAGCCATAACCAAACAGAACCTAGCTCACTAAACAAACCAACTACACAACAATGTGGACTTTCATATGTCACTTTTGCACTGCTACTTCTCAGCCCCAACGCTTTTCAGCCCTGCTCAGATCAGCCTGATTTGCAACTAACTTCAGGACGGTTTTTGGAGGCATGTCCAGCCTCGTGTATATATATTTTATATGTTAATTAGGGTAAAAGTTTATTTTAAATTAAATTATGCTTTTGAAAAAGTAATCTGTCTAACTGTTCGACCGTACTTCCTGTGACATAGGAACCAAATTTAATGTACTTTTAAAAAAGTTTATCAATAATTGTAACTGTTTCTTATAACGACTAATTCCTTGACATTTTATGAAAACACGTCTAAGCCAATTTGATTCAAGTCAACTCTTTTTATTACAGCAATATAGCACCAATACACAGCAAACATCATCTCAGCATACTGCTCAACATTTTTCAGTCAGGTCATCTGGACAGTTTCTTTTTTTGTGCTGAAACATTTCACCTTGGATCCAGAAGGCTTCATCAGTCAAGGAAACACACAACAAAACTGATTCTTCCCCCCAACAGCTTACTCCACAGTGGAACAAACCAGTTATGTTGGTGCTAAGATGGTCTCTTTGGTACGCCCCCTCCTCCATTGCCGGCTCTCTTCCTTGTTGACAGTCGTGTCAAACTGGTTGAAAACAACTAAGTCCATACTCAATAATCCAGGTATACAATCCAACATTTTTCAGTCGGGTCATCTGGACAGTTTCTTTTTTTTTTTTGTGCCGAAACATTTCGCCTTCAATCTGGAAGGCTTCATCAGTCAAGGAAACACACAACACAAAACTTAGCACCAACATAACTGGTTTGTTCCACTTTGGAGTAAGCTGTTGGGGGAAGAATCAAATGTGTTGTGTGTTTCCTTGACTGATGAAGCCTTCCGAACCAAAGGTGAAACGTTTCAGCACAAAAAAGAAACTGTCCAGATGACCTGACTGAAAAATGTTGGATTGTATACCTGGATTATTGAGCATGGAATTTGTTGATCTCAGTATACTGCTTAACATTTACTTGCATTACTTTTTTTTTCCTTTTGGCTGCTCCCTTCTTCAGAGGTCGCCACAGCGAACTAAGTCACATGAAAATTTGGCAATCATTTTTACGCCAGATGTCCTTCCTGACACAACCATAGGCCACCGAGCTACCACAGCCCTCTGTGTGGAGCAGAATGTTTCTATCTAGGGTGTCCGGGGAAGCAGATGGTGAGGGTTAAGGGCCTTGCTCAAGGGTCCAGGGTGGGGTAAATGAGGGTGGAGGCAGGTGTGGGTGCTTCACCTATCCCACCCACATTTTGATGATGTCGGTATCAGGAGTTGAACCGGAGATCTTCCGATCACAGGCCCACCTTCTCTAACCTCTGCACCATTCACATGCATTACACAGTGCCATTTTGTAACAGTTATCTACGAAAGCCAACAGATCGTGTCAAATCTCTACTTTGTAGTCATCTCCTATCCTGAGGATACACACAAAGAAGCAAACAACTTCTAAAGTGGTGACAACTCAAAAAGGGGTGTGTGCATAGACAAATCACATAAATAGTATGAAAAGAATGGTTAATTCAAATCGACTATGACAACAAAACATGGAAAGAGGGTAGGATTCCCTTCATGATACAAAATCTGTAACATCAAGTTATATTGATTTGAATTGAATCTGTTTTCAAGAGTAAAATGTTCTAGTTATTAAGAGTAATAGTTTTGTTCCTATACTGCAAATGATTTATTTAGAATTTTGTAATGTTTAATACATTGTCTACAAATTAAACTCAGATGAACACTACAGTTCAGCTGCTACACCAGGAGCTCCCTTGGTTAGTGGTATCTACCATTGTGACAACACTGCC
>NC_056511.1:1762423-1765673 GCF_014905685.2 Nematolebias whitei | reverse complement strand
CTCATCTATGGTCTCAGAGACCGGACCATCAGACCCGTCCTCATGTTTAATCTCAGCTGTCAGTGGAGACGCTCAGTTTTAATCTCTAGTTTCTCAGCTAGGACTAAAACAACTGTCACATGATATACTAGCCTTCCCTTTAAAATTCAAAATCCATTCAGCTTGTATATTTACAGCTAAAAAAAGCAAAACAAAACTCTAACTTTCTTGTTTTCTTATTTATTTTGTGAATCCCACATTATACTGTACAGCCAAATCATTAGGACCACTGACAGGTGAAGTGAAAAAAGCAACCTGTAGACATTTAAAAAAACTTTGTTATTTGATGGTTGGTCTGAGTGTTGTTGCTTATAAACTGATAAAAATTGATTACATAACATGCTTAAATCATTAACTGTGGTTAGGTCTAACCTGATGTGAGCTGATGTGATTTAAAAACATTGAGACTCATACTTTCATAAGTGAAAACAACTAGATCTGCTGCTGCTTTAAATAGAATTACTTTTGTATGAGCAATTGTAAAATCAGATTAATAGCCAAATAAAATTTTTTGTTTTCTTTTGGTTTAAAATAAATGTTTAGATGTACTGTACAACCCAGTTAAAGATTTAAACACAATCATATATTTTAGTTATGTACTGTTTGTCTAAATATTTTTTTCTAAAAACCATTTGCATGAGTTGTTCTGATTAAAATAAAGTGACCAGTACTGGTATATAAATGACTGCAGATACATTTTAGTTTTTTTGTTTGTTTTATAATAATAAAAAAAGAATAAAAAAATTAAATAAAGTTATCCTCACTGCCATGTTTTATTTTATTTTGTATTTTTATTATTCACAGTCACAAGGGTCACAGAGGCGACGGTGCTTTAGCTGTGGCAGTTCCTAAACTATGAAACAACCTTCCCTTGAACATCAGACATACCTCTTCCATGTCTGTTTGTAAATCCCTTCTTAAAAACCGTCTCTTCTCCCTGACATTTGACACCATCTGAAATGTTGAATTTTAATAATTTTAATCATTCTGTATTGTCTGATTGTTTTATGTGTACAGCACTTTGACCCTGTGGCTGTTTAAATTGCTCCATAAATAAAGCTGGCATGGTAATCAATAAATGTTAGTAAATTACAAGTGAAAAGTTAATCAGAGTGAATAAATTGTTGTTTAATTTAAAAAAATAATAATTTTGTTGCTTTTAATTCATTATTTAACACAATTACTAATGGAAAATCAGCCACTTCCACTAAGAACCAAACTTCTACAAACCATGTCCCTCCTACAAGTCAATCCTCAGTTAATCACAGCTTCTCTTTTTCTCCGTTCTCAGTCAGTGAGGTCAATAAACTGTTAAAAGATCTTGATCCTAAAAAATCTGCAGGTCCAGATGAACTTCCTCTTTATTTCGTAAGGCTGGCTGTTCATATCATCACAGTCCCTGTGACCCACATCTTTAACCTAAAACAATCAATAAGAATCTGTTGGAATACTGTCAAGGACCAATGCAGACGTTCCTGTTTTTAGTTTTCTACATTTACCTTATAATCTAGCTGTTTTTATTACTGTTTTTGCCATCTTATTTTATCCGTCCATCCATCCAACCACCTCTCCCCAGCCACTTGGGCCAGCTCCTCCAGGGGAATCCCAAGGCATTCCCAGGCCAGACACATAGTCCCTCCAGCGTGTCCTGGGTCACCTTTGGGTCTCCTCCCAGTGGGATGTGCCCGGAACACCTCACCAGGGAGACGTCCAGGAGGCATCCTAACCAGATGCCCGAGCCACCTCAACTAGCTCCTCTCAATGTGGAGAAGCAGCGGCTCTACTCTGAGTCCCTCCTGGATGACCAAGCATCTCACCCTATCTCTAAGGGAGAGCCCAGACACCCTGCGGAGAAAACTCATTTTGGCCACTTGTATCCGAGATCTCATTCTTTTGGTCACAACCCAAAGCTCATGACCATAGATGAGGGTAGGAACGTAGATCGACTGGTACATTGAGAGCTTTGCCTTTTGACTCAGCTCTCTCTTCACCACAACAGACCGGTACAGCGCCCGCTTCACTGCCGCTGCTGCACCTATCCGCCTATCGATCTCACGCTCCATTTTTCCCTCATTCGTGAACAAGACCTCGAGATACTTAAACTCCTCCACTTGAGGCAGGACCTCCTCCCTGACCCGGAGGGGGCACTCTACCCTTTTCCGGCTCAAGACCATGACATCGGATTTGGAGGAACTGATCCTCATCCCGGCCGCGTCACACTCGGCTGCAAACCACTCCAGCGAAAGCTGTAGATCACGACCTGATGAAGCCAATAGAACCACATCATCTGCAAAAAGCAGAGAAGCGATCCTAAGGTCGCCAAAACTGATCCCCTCAACACCTTGGCAGCGCATAGAAATTCTGTCCATAAAAGTTATGAACAGAACTGGTGACAAAGGGCAACCTTGGCTGAGTCCAACTCTCACTGGGAACGAGCCCGACTTGCTGCCGGCAATACGGACCAAGCTCTGACACAAGTTGTACAGGCACCTAACAGCCTGTATCAAAGGGCCTGGTACCCCGTAGTCCCGGAGTACCTCCCACAGGGTTCCCCGAGGGATGCGGTTGAACACCTTCTCCAAAAACGCAAAACACAAGTAGACTGGTTGGGCAAACTCCCACGCACCCTCCAGGATCCTGCTGAGGGTGTAAAGATGGTCCAGTGTTCCACGACCAGGAAGAAAACCGCACTGCTCCTCCTGAATCCGAGGTTTGACTATCCAATGGACCCTCCTCTCCAGAACCCCCGAATAGACATTACCAAGGAGGCTTAAGAGCGTGATCCCCCTGTAGTTGGAAAACACTCTATGGTCCCCCTTTTGAATAGGGGAACCACCACCCCAGTCTGCCAATCCAGGGGAACTGCCCCCGATGTCCACACAATATTGCAGAGTCGTGTAAGCCAACACAACCCTACAACATCCAGAGCCTTAAGGAACTCCGGATGAATCTCATCCACCCCTGGGGCCCTGCTACCGAGGAGCTTTTTAACCACCTCAGTGACCTCAGCACCAGAGATTGAGAGCCCGACCCAAGGTCCCCAGGCTCTGCTTCCTCAGTGGAAGACGTGCCAGTGGAATTGAGGAGGTCTTAGAAGTATTCTGCCCACCAACCCACGACATCCAGAGTTGAGGTCAGCAGCACACCACCCCCACTATAAACAATGTTGGTGGCGTACCGCTCCCCCCCCCCCCCCCCCCCCCCCCCCCCC
>NC_056511.1:1757842-1762323 GCF_014905685.2 Nematolebias whitei | reverse complement strand
CCCCCCCCCCCCCCCCCCCCCCGAGATGCCGGATGGTGGACCAGAATCGCTTTGAAGCCATACAGAAGTCATTCTCCATGGGCTCGCTTAACTCCTCTCATGCCCGAGTTTTTGCCTCAGCGACCACCCGAGCCTCATGTCGCTTGGACTGCCGGTACCCATCAGCTGCTTCTGGGGTCCCACAGGGCAAAAAAGCCCGATAGGACTCCTTCTTCAGCCTGACAGAATCCCTTACCGCAGGTGTCCACCACCAGGTTCGAAGGTCACCGCTGTGACAGGTACTGACAACCTTGCGGCCAGCTCCGATAAACTGTCTCGACAATAGAGGCACAGAACATGGCCCACTCGGACTCAATGTCCCCCGCCTCCCCCAGAACATGTTCAAAGCTCTCCTGGAGGTGGGAGTTAAAGCTCCATCTCACGGGAGACTCTGCCAGATGTTCCCAGCAAACCCTCACAATACGTTTGGGTCTGCCAGGTTTGACCGGCCTTCTCTCCCACCATCTGAGCCAACTCACCACCAGGTAGTGGTCAGTGGACAGCTCTGCTCCTCTCTTCACACGAGTGTCCAAGACATGTGGCTGTGGATCAGATGAGACGACAACAAAGTCGATCATCGAACTGCGGCCTAGGGTGTCCTGGTGCCAAAAGCACATTTGGACACCCTTATGCTTGAACATGCTGTTTGCTATTGCTATGGACAATCCATGACGAGCACAGAAGTCCAACAACAGAACACCACTCAGGTTCAAATCAGGGGGGCCTTTCCTCCCAACCAAACCCTTCCAGGTCTCATTGTTATTGCCCACGTGAGCGTTGAAGTCCCCCAGTAGAACAAGGGAGGCCCCGGGAGGCACACTTTCTAGTACCCCCTCCAAGGACTCCAAAAAGGATGGGTAATCTGAGCTGCTGTTTGGCGCATAAGCACAAACAACAGTCAGAACCTGTCCCCCTCACACGTAGGTGGAGGGAGGCTACCCTCTTATTCACCGGGGTGAACCCCAACACACAGGCACCAAGATGGGGGGAAACAAGTATGCCCACTCCTGCTCCGCGCATCTCGCCAGGGGCAACTCCAGAGTGGAAGAGTGTCCAACCCCTATCAAGGTAACTGGTTCTAGAGCCAAAGCCATGTGTTGAGGTGAGTCCGACTATTTCCAGCCAGAATCTCTCAACCTCACACAACAGCTCAGGCTCCTTCCCCACCAGAGAGGTGACATTCCACGTCCCAATAGCCAGCTTCTGTAGCCGAGGATCAGACCGCCAAGGTCCCCGTCCTTGGCCACCACCACATTGCACCCAACCCCTTTGGTCCCTCCCACAGGTGGTGAGCCCATCTTATTTTAATTTGTAAAAAAAAAAAATCTGTATGCCTTTTTATAACTGTCTATTGTTGTCGTTGTTGTCCACTGTTGTCATCATTCTTTGTTGAAATCAGGTCTCTCTTGTAAATTAGTCCTTGAGGCTCAATGGGATTAACCTGTCTAAATAAAGGTTGAATGATAAATATATTTCAGTGCTCAACTTGTTCAATAAACAAACCTGTCCATCAGGGTTTGGGGGAGCATGGTATTGAAGGCAGATGTGAAGTCCACAAAGAGCATACGGAAGTAGGAGTCCTTCTGCTCCAAGTGGGTGAGAGCAGTGTAGACCACAGGGGAGATGGCATCTTCTGTTGATGGATTCTCGCGGTATGCATATTGGTGAGGGTCCTTGTTGATGTTGATGGGTTTTTTTTTATGTGGGTCATGACCAGTTTTTCGAAGTATTTAGCGATATCAGGGTGAGGGCTACTGGGCGATAGTCTTTCAGACCAGTCACTATAGAGATTTTTGGGACTAGGATGATGGTGGTGGCCTTCAGGCAGGTGGGAACTGTTGCCAGGGTGAGTGAGGAGTGAATGAAGTCGGCCAGCACCTCGCAGAGCTGATCGGCATAGTCTTTCAGCACCTTCCCGGGGATGTTGTCTGGGCCAGTTGTTCTTTGAGGATTAATCTTCCTGAAAGTACTCCTAGTCTGTTCGGATCTTCAAAGCGTGCATAGAACTCGTTGAGGGCATCAGGCAGTGATGAGTCTCTAGGGCATTGTTCATCTCTGCCTTTATAATCTGTTATAGACTTAATGACCCTCAACATGCTCCGTGGGTCTTGTGAGGTGACTTAACCCTGGATCCTCTGTTCATATGTAGCTTTGGTCCTCCTAATACCAGCAACCAACTCTTTCCTTGTCCTTCTCAGTTTTTGTGAGTTGCCAGACCTGAAGGAAGCGTTCCTGGCTTCCAGCAGGGTGCAAACCGCTGCATTCAGCCTAGGCTTCCTGCTAGGTTAGCCCTTAACATATCTGATAGTGGTGATGTCATCAGCATATTTGCTAATGTACCCCAGGACTGAGGATGTGTATTCCTCCATGTCTAACTCCTCCTCATTATCAGCTGCTTCTCTGAAGACCTTCCAGTTTGTGCATGCAAAACAGTCTTTCAATATGGAGTCACTATTCTTCACTCAAGATTTAACTTTCTTTTGTATCGGTCTAGAGTGTCTCAGCAGGGGTAGGTAAGCAGGGGCCAGGATAATGGAGAAATGATCAGAGAGTCCTAGGTAGAGGCAGGGTGTGGCTTTGTTTACATGTTGTACGTTTGTGTAAACACAGTCCAGCGTCTTGTTTCCTCGTGTTGGTATGGCAACATGCTGATAAAATCTTGGCAGGCAGTCCTTTAGATTTATGTGATTAAAGTCACCAGCCACCACGTAAAGAGCCTCAGGGTGTTTGTTCTGCAGCAAGCTAATATCATGCAGCTCTTGTAGAGCGTTTATAGCATTAGCATCTAAAGCTATGTAAACAACTGTTATGAACATTGTGAACTCGCGGGGTAGATAATGTGGTTGACATTTCACTGTTAGCTGTTCCAAAGCCTTGGAGCAATGGTGGTTCATCAGAGAACTGTTTGTGCACCAACTTTTACTCACATAAATGCATACCCCGCCTCCCCGTGATTTCCCCGTTAGCTCGCTGCAGCAGTCCACTCGAAAAAAAAAGTATGTCATCCAGCTGGAACTGTGAGTCCAGCATGTCGCTATTAAGCCATGATTCTGTGAGACAAAGCACCGCACATTTCCTCATCTCCTCTGAGGCACCCACTCAATTAGTAGTAGACTTGAAAAAAAATGTCACGGGAAAAAGTTATACAACTGAATAAAAATAAAAATTGGTATAAAAATTGCAGCAATTTGAGGTAGTAATTCGCAGCAGTAATTTGCGCCAGCATTCACTGAACCAGTAGATGTACCACTGTCTCACTGAGAATAAGTCATACATTAAAAAAATATAAAAAATCTGGCTAACGGTTCTACCTCCTGTGACACAGGCCCCAAATTATTGGTACTTTTTAAAATGTATCAACAATTGTTTTCTTATAGTGATTAATTTCTTTGCATTTACGAAAATCCATAATTAAAATAAATTAAACTGAATTCAATTTTTTTATATAGTGCCAATACACAACAAACGTCATCTCAGTATATTGTTCAACAACATTCACATACATTATAAAATTCCAATTAGTGACAGTTATCTTAGGAAGCCAACAGATGGTGTCAAATTTCTACTTTGTAGCCATATTCCACCTTGAGCATACACACAAATGAGCAAAACAATGCTCAAAAAGGTGACAACTCACAGGAGGGGTGTGTGCATAGACGAACCACATAAATAGTATAAGGACGGTTCATCCAGACCATGACAACAAAAACATGGAAGGAGGGTAGGATTCTGTTTATGATACAAACTCTGTAACATCTGTTTTCAAGAGTTAAATGTGGTTGTCTGAGCAATAGTTTTCCCCTCTGTTACAATTTTTTAAATTTCTGAAATTTTTTAATGTTTTATTAGTTGTTTACAAATTAAACTCAGATGAACACCACGGTTAAGCTACAATATCAGGAGATCCCTTGGTTAGTGGTATCTACCATTGTGACAACACTGCCATGCTGTGTGTTCCTTTTCATTAATGTGACCACACTGTACACTTTGAGGAGTAAAGCTGTGTTTAGGGACACTTCTCGTTTTCAACTTCTGTTTAACCTCCTTTTGGCAGATACTATTCAGATGGCCCACAGTCAGTCAATGTTTCTACTGTCTCTTACTCGAGTAACACTACTGTATCCTGTGTGTGCCACTCTGACAGTAATTTACTCACTTCCACACAGAATCTCTCCAGTAACACTGGTTATTATGTGTCTCGAGCGATATGTAGCAGTGTGCTATCCGTTAAGGCACAGTGCCATCGTCACCATGAGAAACACAAGGGTGGTTATTTGTGTTGTTTGGACTTTCAGCTCACTTAATGTTATCATTCAATTCATTATTATGTTCAAGTTTTCATTTCCTGCCTTGCATCACATCCAGATGACAGACTATTGTGGAAAAGAGAGTGTCTTTGTTGACCTGGTCTCTGATCTTTATGACAAAATCTCCACATATTT
>NC_056511.1:1751685-1757742 GCF_014905685.2 Nematolebias whitei | reverse complement strand
GGCAGTGTTGTCACAATGGTAGATACCACTAACCAAGGGAGCTCCTGATATTGTAGCTTAACCGTGGTGTTCATCTGAGTTAGGTTTGCAGATGACATATCACACAATGATATGTGAATTTAAAATCTGCAACTCAAGAACAAATTATTAGTTTTAACATACAGTCAAACATAATCTTCAATCAATCTTGATGGCAGAGGTGCCCACAGAGGTTGTAGTGCCATAGAAGCGTTACTACCTTTTTGTTGTTGCCTTTTTTTTTTGCCAGGTCTGGTCTGGTTGGTTCTTTACCATACTATTTATGTTATTTGCTAACACACAAACACACCCCTCCTGTGAGGTGTCACCACTTTTGAGAATGGTTTAGATAGTAATGGATTAGGAAAAACATGCTATGCAATTAGAAGTCACGATAAGAAAAAAACATTGATAAAACTTTGAAAATAACGTTCTTTTATTGCCTGTGAAACTGTAGGTAGAACCATGGTTATAAGTGCTAGAATAGAAGGCAACAGCGCTTGTTTGTTGTTTAAAACATTTTACCACTCATTCTCTTAATAATTGGTATGTTGATTTAGTAAGTTTGCTAACTTGGAAAATTAAAGAACTGTATTTTTTAATGAAATAAGACAGAATATCAAATTAAAGTTCAGAAAACATACATAACAGGTACAGAATGATTTGCCTGAGAAACAAATCCTGAACCTGCATAACTTTATTTAACAATTTACTAGTAAAGATGTTTGTAAGCTCAATCATCCAGGTAGATAACAACAAAAAGGGTTAAATCATGTCATCTTGACCAGTTCCTTTAAATTAAAAATGTTTTGTCTCTCATCCGGAAGACTTCATCATTCTGCAGTCTGCCAAACAGATCTGTCCCATAGGTAGAGTCCAACTGCTGTGTTTCAAGTCATCCTCCTGTTGGAATCTCAGAATCAGGCTTTTAATACCTGCAAAATTGGCCCATCCGTCCAAAACAATCAATCATCGTGTATAACAATAAAATGTTTTAGGCCAGATGACCATCTTGCTACTCACAGAAACAGCCTGAGGACACCAAGGCCAAATTGGGTCAGAAATTTATCCTTGGTGTCTGTCCTCAGCTGTACGCTATGCCTGACCTACTCTAATAATGAAATTTAAGTATAAGTACATCCATCCATTTTTCCCACCTGTATTTTCCTTTTCAAGGCTTTGGAAGCTAGTGCCCATCTCTATCTGCACGAGAGGTGGGGTACACCCTCGGCAGGTCTCCAGTCCATCACAGGTTCGCATATGGATCTTTTACATGGGCTTGACATGGCCCTACTCAAGTCAATTTGGTTTGAGTTCAGAGACTTTCCATTGGGTGGACCCATCTGCTTTCAGCTCTGTTCTTAGAGTTGTTTTTGGCTGAGATTCCAAGGGAGCCAAGCAGATAGAGCTAGACCAAATGGACTCTATTTACAATCTCCGATTGGCAAAGGAAAGGTTGCTTCAGTTGGGCCACAGCATTTTTGGGAACAGTGGCAGAGACTGGTAAGTGTTTTTGACTTTATGTTTTGTTTATTTGCTTGCTGGTAAGTTTTGGGCTGCCACTCTATGATGATTCACCTACACTGACTCAACACTCAGTTATATGGAAAACTACTAAGACTGTGTATGACTGAGTTGGGTCAAACGAGAGTGAAGCAAGTTGTACTAAAACTGAACAATGTAAAAAATGGGAGTGGAGCCAAATTAGAAAAACAGCTATTCACACTCATACATACCTTTGTTGTGTCAGTTGAATTTTTCTATTTGGGATCTAATGGAGCCCTGTGATGGACTTGCGACCCATCCAGGGTGTACCCCGCCCCTTGCACAGTGATAGCCGGACATGGGCACCGGCGACCCCCGTGACCCAAAATGGAAGAAGTGGGTAAAAGATAATGGATGTATGGATCTAATGAAGGAAAAAAAACTAGTGGATAAAGAGGTTTTCACTGATAGTTTAAGCAGAAACTCTGGAGAAGCAAATGAAATCAGTCTCTGTTACCATAGTGACCTCAGATAAATAACGTTATTAACTTACTTTTTATGTATGTGAATGCTTCTGTACAGTGCCCTGAGATGTCTTCTGCTGTGACTTGGTGCTCTGTAAATAAGCTAAATTGAAGTATCAGTAATGCATTAGTCACAGACTTGTTGTGTTCTGCTGCCTCCTCGTGGTGTGACGTATTGTGTCACTTCCTGTTTGTCTGTCGGTAGCTCGAGTGAATTGTTTGCTCGAGTCGTCTGTTTTCTGGATTTATCTTTTGCACAGTTTTTCATTCTAGTTCACAAACACACTTAGTACAGTTGTTTCTCTACTGTTGGACAGTGCTTAAAACACCTGTCTTTCAACACTTCTCAGTTTTTATTGGTGTATTTGGCTCTGCTAGCTCCTGCTAGCGTTAGCTTAGCATGGCTGCTGCTTCTCTCCCTGCTTCCTGTTCTCTCTTGCTCCGTGTGTCAGATGTTTAGTTACTCCTCTGCCTCCTTTAGTGGTAATGATACATGTAACAAATGTAGTCGTATGGTAGCTTTGGAGGAGAGGCTGTCTGAACTGGAAGCTCGGCTCCGCGCTGTAGAAAGAACAGTAGCTAGCCAGGTCCCCTTAGACAGCGTGGAACCACAGAGACTAGCTCCCGTTAGCGGTCCTCCAGCAGACCCCGAGCAGCCGGGACCCCAGGCCGGCTGGGTGATGGTCCAGAGCAAGCGCAGTGCTAAGGCTAAGCCCCCAGTTCACCTCCGACCCGTTCACGTTTCTAATCGATTTTCCTCACTCAGGGACACACCTGCTGAGAAGCAGACCCTGGTTATTGGAAGCTCCATAGTCCCAAACGTGGCTTTAGGGACTCCAGCGGCCATAGTCAAATGCATTCCGGGGGCCAGAGCGGGCGACATAGAATCTTATCTGAAACTGCTGACTAAGGCTAAGGCTAAATACAGTAAGATTGTTATTCACGTCGGCGGTAATGACACCCGGTTACGCCAATCGGAGGTCACTAAAATTAATGTTGCTTTGGTGTGTGACTTCACTAAAACCATGTGGGACTCCGTAGTTTCCTCCGGCCCCCTCCCCAACCTGACCAGCGATGACATGTTTGGCCGTATGTCGTCGTTTAACCGCTGGGTGTCCAGGTGGTGTTCTGACAACGACGTGGGCTACATAGATACCTGGAGTTCTTTCTGGGGAAAACCTGGTCTGATGCGGAGAGATGGCATCCATCCCACTTTGGACGGAGCCGTTCTTCTTTCTAGAAATATGGATGATTTTGTTGATCCCCCAAATTATTGACAACCCAGGGTCCAGTCCAGGGTCCAGTCCAGGAAGCAGAGTTGTAGTCCTCCACCTCTCTGCTGCTTCTCTGTTACCCACCCACACCCACATTGAAACAGTGTCAACTCGCCCACGGCTCAAATTAAATAAACCAAAAATCAGCTCTAAAAATATAAACCATAAAAATCTGATTAAAATAAACACAGTTACTTTACCAGAGCAAAATCATCAAATCATTAAATGTGGATTATTGAACATCAGATCTGTTTCCTCTAAATCCCTGTTAGTTAATGAACTGATAACTGATCATCATATTGATTTATTGTGTCTGACAGAAACTTGGCTACAACAGGAGGATTTTGTTGGTATAAATGAATCCACTCCTGTTAATTATTTAAATGTTCATGTTCCTAGAACAAATGGCCGAGGTGGAGGAGTAGCTTCTATTTTTCAGTCAGGATTATTGATTAATGCCAAACCAGTTATTAGTTATGATTCTTTTGAATCACTGTCCCTCAGTCTTTCTCATCCAAAATGGAAATCAGAAAAGCCACTTTTACTAGTTGTTATTTTTCATTTTTCATTTAGCCTTTATTTATGCAGGTTAGTCTCATTGAGCCACGAGAACTCATTTTCAAGAGAGACCTGTTTTTTTAGGGAGCACATGGTGGGGTTAAGGGCCTTGCTCATGGGCCCAGAGTGGGGCGAATGAGGGTGGGGGCAAGTGTGGGTGTTTCACCTACCCCACCCACAATTTTTTTGATGTTGTCGGGGCATTCTACTCATTCTTATCATCACACTCTTGATTTAGTTCGGACTTATGGTGTAGAGATTAAGGACTTGGTAATAGTTCCTCAAAATCCTGTTGTGTCCGACCATTTTTTAATAACTTTGAGTTTACATTAAATGACTACACAGTCACTGAGAGTAAATTTCATCTCAGCAGGTGAAAATGCTGTAACCAAATTGAAACAATCTCTTCCATCAATGTTTCCTCTGTCTTGCAGAGTAATGCATCAGAGAACAGAGACTTGGATCATCTAGTTGATCTTCTTACAACTTCAATACAAACTTCACTTGATAAAACTGCTCCAATGAAAAAGAAAGTAATCAATCAGAGGAAACTGGCTCCTTGGTTCAATTCTGAGTTACGTACTTTAAAGCAGCATCTAGAAACCAGGAGAGAAAATGGCGCTCTACTAATGTTGAAGAATTTTATTTAACATGTAAAGATAGTCTGCTAACATATAAAAAAACTCTCCGTAAAGCTAGAACTTTATATTACTCATCTTTAATAGAGGAGAATAAAAATAACCCTAGGTTTCTGTTTAGTACTATTGCTAGACTAATTAAAAGTCCCATTTCTGTTGAACCATGTATCCCTACAACTATAAGTAGTGATGACTTCATGAGATTCTTTATAAATAAAATTATTTCAATTAGAGAGAAAATTCAAACCATCCGGGCGGCAAGGTGGCGCAACTGGTAGAGCTGCTGCCTCTCAGCGAGAAGGTCCTTGGTTCAAACCCCGGTCCAGGGGCCTTTCTGGGTGGAGTTTGCATGTTCTCTCCGTGCATGTGTGGGTTTTCTCCAGGTACTCCGGTTTCCTCCCACAGACCAAAAACATGCATGTTAGGCTGATTGGTAACTCTAAATTGTCCCTAGGTGTGAGAGAGAGTGAATGGTTGTTTGTCTCGTTTGTCTCTATGTGTCCCTGTGATGGACTGGAGACCTGTCCAGGGTGTCCCCCGCCCCTCGCACAGTGATTGCTGGACATGGGCACCAGCGACCCCCGTGACCCAAAATGGAATAAGCGGGTAAAGATAATGGATGGATGGATGGATATATATATATATATATATATATATGACAAACTGCCAAGCAAAAAAGATTATGACTTTTAAAATCAGTTTCTAGTGTTCATTTTATTTTTTAGATTTTCTAACAGCTTAGATTTGTGTTAAAAATTTTTCTTTCAAAACAGAGTTGCTGGCAGTTCAGAGAACCAAAGACTTGGAAAAAACATTCAATTCAGCTGCAATCATATGTACTAGACAGTTTCTTTTAATCACAAAAACTTATATGTAAATAGTTTTTCAAAAATTATTAATGGATATACAGTACAAGCTTAAAATATGTGACTGTTTAAATCTTTAACTTAGTTGTACATTATATATATGAAACAATTTGAAACTGTAAAAATCTTCAGTATTTACTCACATTTAAGTGCAATCTTATAGTTACCGAATTAAAACAAATACTTCTATTCAAAGCATCAGCAGGTATTGTTAATTTCAATTATATAAGTATGATATTAAATTTAATGTTTAACGATGTAACAGCTTGCATTCACTTTATGTATATTATAATTAATGTGTGTTCAGTAAACAATATTTATCAGCTTAAAAGTCAAAGCATTAATATCAAACGCCTAATAAAAATAAGAAATTAATATCTACTGACTTTTTCACTTCACCTGGTAGTGGTCCTAATGATACGGCTATTCAAGGTACTGTTGGATTCACAGAAGAAATCTTATCAGAAACCATCAAGTTTGAGTTTTGCTTAGCTTTTTAAAGAAAACATTTTATTGCTGTAAATATACAAGCTGAATGGATTTTGAATTTCAAAGGGAACGCTAGTATATATCATGTGACAGTTGTTTTAATCCTAGCTGGGAAACTAGAGATTAAAACTGAGCGTCTCCACTGACAGCTGAGATTTAACATGAGGACGGGTCTGATGGTCCGGTCTCTGAGACCATAGATGAG
>NC_056511.1:1749006-1751585 GCF_014905685.2 Nematolebias whitei | reverse complement strand
CATAATCATCAGTATTAAAACAATTAAAGACCTGAAATATTTCAGTTGGTGTGCAATGAATCTGAAATATATGAAAGTTTCATTTTTATCATTACATTATGGAAAATAATGACCTTTATCACAATATGCTAATTTTTTTAGAAGGACCTGTAGAGCTGTATGAATGGGTAAATGAGGCACAGATTGTTGTAAAGAGCTTTGAGTGTCTTAAAAAGATAGAAAGGTGCTGTATAAGTACAGTCCAATTGACCATAGTGTCGTCCCACCTCATGTATCACGTGTGGTGTGTATGACAAATAAATCTCTGACTCTGATTAAATTATTATTATCTTTGTGTTAGATTTATTTATAAATCACATTTAAACACTGCTTGTACCAATTAAATTGAAATAAAAACACATGTTCTCTATCACTGTCATGAATCAGATAAACATCCAGCAGCTTCAGACCAGCTACCAGAGAGACTGACGTTAGTTTTCCAACCTGGAAACAGAACAATGTAAAATATTGTAGAGACTTACTGCTGTTGATCCTTCATCCACACCGCAGTGAAGTTAGTTTACGACTCCCACATGTTTATGTTTCATCAGCGTGGTTCTCCCATGTCGTGTCGTCACTTTTCAAAGCTGCATTTTACGCAGTTTTTATCTTTGTGAAGCGTCAGGTGCTCCCACACTGTTGAGGACTTGAGTTGAACAGTTTTCTCTGCGTCGGTCATTTTGTAAAATTTACTTAATTTCCTTTGAAAACAGCCTCTGTCTACTTCCACCTTGGTCTGTTCAACTCGGGATGCAGAGGTTTTTTTAAAACTTTATTCAGTCAGCCAGCATTAACAATGCTCTGCAGGTGAACAAAACAGCTCCGCAGCGCCGTGAGACACTTTAAACATGCGACACAACGAATCGATAATGAAATTCGTTGCCTAACACTTTTAATAATCTATTTTTATCGATTTTATCGATTTGTTGTTGCAGCCCTAGTGTATAATAGATTATAAAGGCAGAGGTGCACAATACCCTAAGGGACTCATCACAACCTGATGCCCTCAACAAGTTCTATGCAAGCTTTGAAGACCCGAACAGACCACCCAGCACCAGATGAAGAGCTTCTCAGCGTGACCTCAGCTGAAGTGAGGAGTACTTTCAGGAGGATTAATTCTCACAAAGCAACTGGCCCAGACAACATCCTTGGGAAGGTGCTGAAAGACTGTGCAGATGAGCTCTACGAGGTGCTGGCTGACATCTTTAACTCCTCCCTCACCCTGGCAACAGTTCCCACTTGCCTGAAGACCACCACCATCATTCCAGTCCCAAAGAGCTCTACAGTGACTGGTCTGAATGACTATCGGCCATTAGCTCTCACCCCAATAGTCGCTAAATGCTTTGAAAACTAGTCATGACTCTCATCATCAGACCAGGACTCTGAGGTCTACACTCATCTCCAGGTCAGAGGTCACTCTTTCAAGGATGAAGATGTTCACATCCTGGATAGAGAGGAACGATGGTTTGAGAGAGTAAAGGAGGCCATCTTTGTGAAAAGAAACCGTCCATCATTAAACAGGGGCGGAGCCTCCAGGTTCAACTGTCCCCCTCTTACAATGCTGTGATTGCTAGTATCATTTTTTTTTTTTTTTTTCATTTAGCCTTTATTTATCCAGGTTAGTCTCATTGAGCCACGAGAACTCATTTTCAAGAGAGACCTGTTTAGGGAGCACATGGTGGGGTTAAGGGCCTTGCTCATGGGCCCAGAGTGGGGCGAATGAGGGTGGGGGCAAGTATGAGTGTTTCACCTACCCCACCCACAATTTTGATGTTGTCGGGGCCGGGGCGTGAACCGGCGATCTTCGGATCACAAGCCCACCTCTCTAACCTCTGCGCCACCACTCCCCACACCCTCTGCGAGTAGTAAACAGCCATCAGGTGCTAATGATCCATTGTTAGGCTGATGGTCCTTCTTGAGCATGTGAACAGCTGGTTTTGGTTGTCAGCAGCAAAACTGGTTGATCCACTCTGAGAAGGTGCTATTTAAGAGACTGAGCTAAATACAGCTCCTCAGACTGAAGAAGTCCTTCGGACGAAAGACGAAACGTTTCTAAATTTTTGTTTGTTTGTTTTGTTTTGCTTTGTTTTGTTTTTTTAACCCACCCAGAGGACCTGACTTAACTTTTTTAGATGTTACTACCTGGATTATTGAACATACAACAGGATAGTCACGACCCACTTCAAAACAACCATCAACATCAACGAGGACCCTCATCAGTACGCATACAGCAAGAACAGATCAACAGAGGATGCCATCTCCTCTGTGGTCCACACTGCTCTCACCCACCAGGAGCAGAAGGACTCCTACATCCGTATGCTCTTTGTGGACTTCATGCCTGCCTTCAACACCATGATTCCCCAGACACTGATGGACAAACTACAAGAAAGCTCATCAGAGACTCTACTTCCTCAGGCGGCTGAGACGAGCTGGTCTGGAAGCTCAGTCCTCACCTCCTTCTACAGGTGTGCAGTGGAGAGCATCCTGTGCTCCAGCATCAACGTGTGGCATGGAGGCTGCACAGCTGCAGAAAGAAAAGC
>NC_056511.1:1747840-1748906 GCF_014905685.2 Nematolebias whitei | reverse complement strand
CTATTAACCTAACCATCTGAATCAACGACGTAACTCTAAACACCTGCAAAAGATTCCTGAGGCTTTTAAAAACTCCCAGCCTTGTTCATTACTCAAAACCACAATCATGGGTAAGACTGCCGACCTGACTACTGTCCAGAAGGCCATCATTGACACCCTCAAGCAAGAGGATAAGACACAGAAAGAAATTGCTGAACCAATAGGCTGTTCCCAGAGTGCTGTATCAAGGCACCTCAGTGGGAAGTCTGTGGGAAGGGAAAAGTGTGGCAGAAAACGCTGCACAACGAGAAGAGGTGACCGGACCCTGAGGAGGATTGTGGAGAAGGGCCGATTCCAGACCTTGGGGGACCTGCGGAAGCAGTGGACTGAGTCTGGAGTAGAAACATCCAGAGCCACCGTGCACAGGCGTGTGCAGGAAATGGGCTACAGGTGCCGCATTCCCCAGATCAAGTCACTCTTGAACAAGAGACTGCGTCAGAAGCATCTCACCTGGGACTGCTGCTGAGTGGTCCAAAGTTATGTTCTCTGATTACAGTAAATTTTGCATTTCCTTTGGAAATCAAGGTCCCAGAGTCTGGAGGAAGAGAGGACACACAGAATTCACACTGCTTGAGGTCCAGTGTCAAGTTTCCACAGTCACTGGGGTGTCATGTCAGCTGCTGGTGTTGGTCCACTGTGTTTAATCAAGGGCAGGGTCAATGCAGCTAGCTATCAGGAGGTTTTGGAGCACTTCATGCTTCCATCTGCTGAAAAGCTTTATGGAGATGAAGATTTCATTTTTCAGCACGACCTGGCACCTGCTCACAGTGCCAAAACCACTGGTAAATGGTTTACTGACCATGGTATTACTGTGCTCAATTGGCCTGCCAACTCTCCTGACCTGAACCCCATAGAGAACCTGTGGGATATTGTGAAGAGAAAGTTGAGAGAACAAGACCCAACACTCTGGATGAGCTTAAGGCCGCTATCGAAGCATCCTGGGCCTCCATAACACCTCAGCAGTGCCACAGGCTGATTGCCTCCATGCCACGCCGCATTGAAGCAGTCATTCATGCAAAAGGATTCC
>NC_056511.1:1741092-1747740 GCF_014905685.2 Nematolebias whitei | reverse complement strand
GACCAAGTATTGAGTGCATAACTGAACATGATTATTTGAAGGTTGGTGTTTTTTGTATTAAAAACACTTGTCTTTCATTGGTGGGATGAAATATGCTAATTTTTTGGGACAGGCATTTTGGGTTTTCATGAGCTGTATGCCACAATCATCAGTATTAAAACAATTAAAGACCTGAAATATTTCAGTTGGTGTGCAATGAATCTGAAATATATGAAAGTTTCATTTTTATCATTACATTATGGAAAATAATGACCTTTATCACAATATGCTCATTTTTTGAGAAGGACCTGTATACTAGATCTCTAAAGCTAATCGAACAAATCATTCTAAAGAGACTCATCAGAGCTTTATCACATTCATGCAGACACACATCAGAGGCAATGTGAGGTTCAGTGTCTTGCCCAGGGACACTTCGGCATGTGACTGCTGATGGAATCGAACCCCCAACTCTTGCATTGGCGGACGACTGCTCTAACCACTCAGCCACAGCCGCCCAAAAACTATGCCCACAGGGTCCCAGTTACATCCAACAAAAACACAAATTGTAAAGAAAAACATTAGTAAGATCCGAGTCATGGACTAAGAATATACTAAGCACTAATAGTACAAAACAAAGTGCCAAAACAACAGCAGCACGAACATGAGTCTGTGTGAGCAGATGAGGATTAATGAACACAGTAACATGAAATAATCAGCAGCATGAGATCAGCATCATAGATAGTCAGCAGCACATATCAATACCCAAGTGGCATTACAGTGATTTTCACAGGTTTTTTTTAATGATTAACTTAAAGTCCGAAGACAGTGCATGTATGGCAGGGTGATTCGCATTTAAACAGGAATTAAAGTAATTTATTACATCTACTCAACTGTGTGTAATTAGTATTTTATATGTGTGTGTGTGTGTGTGTGTGTGTGTTTAATTGCTCTTTTAGCTACTTTTGCCTGAACCCAACACTGTAAGTGAAACAAGGCATTTCTTGAGTTGCTGTAAATTATGCTATAATACATATTTACTCTCTCATTCCAGAAAACAACAACAACAACATCCTTCATGATGGACAGACATCATGGACACCACAGCAGCAGCTGTCTTCACTGAAATCATCTTTAAATGATCGTCACTGACATGAGGCCTCTGTCGATGGTTGAAGACGAAGGCTTCACTACAATGATCCACACTTTTAATCCAGGTTAATCCAGGTTAATCCAGGTGACACTCTTCCTTCAGGACACATTTTACAAAGTAGCTACATATTGTGCAGGTATAAAGTATACATTTGTAAATATTTTTGTGTACATTTATTTTTTTATTGAAGCTATTTGACTTTTTTATTTTTTTATTATTCAATATTTTACTAACAGAATAATCAAGTAGCAACCTGTTTTTTGTGTGATTTGCTATGTCAGTTAAATTTTGGAATAAAGAGGTGGAAATTAAAACTATTTTGTTTTTTTTTGGCCGATTCATCAATGAATCGAAAAAATAATTGCCAGATAAATCTATTATTGAAATAATTGTAAGTTGCAGCCGTATTATACACTTAATGCCCCTCCACATGCTCCATGGTTCCACGACAAATAAAGGAACTCTGAACTCTCTCTGAACTCTGTTTCCTGATTTGGAGGACTGTCCTACAGGAGAATAGAAGCTGCTGCCAGACTCTGCTTCAGTGCTGGGACATTATCCTTCAAAAGGAAAAGGTAATGGACAGCCTCTAATCGGTCTCCAGGCGTTTTTTTAAGCAAAATTATTTTTTATGATATTCTACAGCGACTCCCTAGTCATGTCTTCTACAAGCCTTCCTAGGCCTCAGCCCTTCAAGGACTCGACTTGCTCTGGTGGTGTTCCATCCACAAACCAAAGCCTCCAGCCTGCACCAACACTCTCTGCTCCTACAACTAGGGCTGGGCATCGTTTGAATTTGAGCTATTCCGATTCTTCATTTCGATTCTGGTTACTATCGATTCCCGATTCTGATTCTTTTTAGAGGCGGGATTAAAAAAAGACATGTCAATTCAGTTTATTTATATAGCGCCAAGTTGCAACAGAAGTCGTCTCAGGGCACTGAACAGAAACATTCATATATAAAAACAATAAGATAACACTATTTATCTGAGGAGCAGACTGATTTGAATTTAACTCCAACATGTTATAAATGAGCTAGCTAGCCAGAGTTCTTTCTGGATTAAATAATTAATTATTAAATAATAATATATGTGTACAGAACGTCTGGTGGAATGTCCTGGTCCATCTGCAGCCTCTCTCCACTTGTTTCTTCATGGACATGGAGCTGTGACATTATGGTCTGTGCCTCTTCCTCAGCAAAAAGCTCCTCCAGTGGAGACTTTCTGGACAGATTGCAGGGAGGTGGTTCCTAAACAAAGAACAGGTTCATCAGTATTATCAGTAAAAAGGGATTATTAAAGGCATGATCATTATTAAGATTGAGAATCTATAATTTCAGATATCATACTCTTACACTCTCCTCCTCATCCTCCACTCCCTCATTCTCAGGCCTTTCCTCAGACTGGTGACCCCATCATCTCCACAGTCTTCCTCTGTTGACCACAGAGAACATTACTGGTATTTAGATTTCTGATTTTAAAGCAGATAAGGACAGTTGTGAACGACATTTCACCTGCTCAATCATCTTCTCTGGATCTGCTCCCAGACACGTCATCCATCTTCTGTTTAAAGAGCAGAGCAGCTCTTCTCCACCTTATACCAAGATGATTAATTTATTTGACAAGTGGTCCATGGGAGGTGGTGTGTACTTGGGTCGATGGTTTTCACCATGTCCCTGCAAACATATAAACAAACATGTAATGTCCCTGTTACTGTAACGTTAGCTTAGGATGGACTATTAATTAGCTTAGCTCTATTGTTGTTGCCTAACTAACCTAAATGTTGGTGACTCCACATCTGAAAAGGGATGAAACCTTTTCACAGTATGTGCTGTAACTATTCTGTGGCGCTCTTCATTCAGTTGCACCAACGTACTTCCCTTGGAGAACTCCTTCGTGAACAGAGGAGCACATCGAGAAGTCTGGCTAACATTATTAGTCATTTCAAGTCGTTTGTCTATGAAAAAATACACGAGCTAACGTTAGCATGGTGTTTGCATTTGAGGTGATCTGCTACTTAAAGTCAAGTATAAGTTGTTAGCTGCCTTAATGTTGGTATGAGACGTAGTTTATAGTTTTATTTACCTGATTCTGAGGGTCAGATCCGGAGAAAGCAAAAATAGTCCAGCGGAGCGCTTCAAAGATGGGCCACTCTTTTACTTCTACACCCTCCTTTGCACGATATAAAATTATTGCAAGTGCTGCACTGGGCTGACTGGACACTTTATTAAAGTTAAGCCACGCTTTCGATGGCAGCCGCTCAGTCTCCATGTATGTGAACACTTCCGGAGAATTCTTCTTCGTTGGTGTTCAGCGGGCGGCTTCTACTTCCGGTTGGCAGACTAGGCATCGAAAATCCCAGTTCCAATCGATTCTCGATCCTCGATGCCCAACCCTACCTACAACTGCCTGTTCCTCTCTCCAATGGAACTTACCTCTCTTCAAGGGGCATCTCCGGGAACCAAGGACCTCACGGCGCTCCCCTCTGATTACTACAAGGACATTGTCAGTAAGAGGACTAAATCCTCTCCTTACGATTAATACTCATCAAGAACCATCTTCCAGTACTCACCTTGTCCCTTCTCTCCAGTTCAGCCTTGACTCCGTACCCATCACTGCACTCTGTACTCCTTGGTCAGTTGGTCATCATTATCTACACCTAGGCTCTCACACTGGTTCATCTTCATCTATAAATCCCTCCTTGGTCTGCTACCTTCTTATATCTCCTCCCACATGTCACGCCGTCAGTGCAGTTACAACATGCGCTCTCAAGCCATCATTACCTGCAGCGTTCCCTCAGTGCGGCCTGAACTTGGCAAAAAGGCCTTTTCCTACTCAGCTCCTGCACCTGGAACACGTAGTAACATGAACTGAAGTTGCCCACCTTGATTTCTTTAAGGGGTTTCAATCATTTGATATTGTCAATAGAAAAATCAAAGAAAATATATTCTTGTTTTTAGTATTTCACCCTGTTTTATGGCACCCTGATTTATTGTTTTATACATTACTCTTATTTTAACTGAATTTTAAGTGTAGTTTATTGTTGTCATTGTTTACTGTTACTGTTGTCTGTATTTTGTATGTTCATTCAACCTTTATTTAGACAGATTCTGTCTGAGACAGGTCCCTCTTGTAAATGAGTTCCCATGGCTCAATGAGGTTAGCCTGTATATGGTAAATGGTAAATGGATTGTACTTATATAGAACCTTTCTATCTTAATAAGACACTCAAAATGCTTTACAACACAAGCTGTGCCCTCATTTACCCATTCATACAGTACTCATATTTATACAAAGAATAATCAATGCTTTATCACATTCATACAACGATGGGACACATTGGAGGCAATGAGGGGTTCGGTGTCTTGCCCAGGGACACTTCGGCATGTGACTGCTCGTGGAATCGAGCCCCCAGCTCTTGCATTGGAGGACGACTGCTCTAACCACTCAGCCACAGCTTATTTTGTATAAATAAAGGTTGAATGACTCCCCTCTCCTGTAAATAAAGATATTTATTTTTGTAGATCCTGTCTCTGTATTTTCTTCTGTTTGTCATCTGGGGTCAATTATTAATAATAATCATGTCAAATAGATGAAAATAAAAATAACCCCAGGTTTCTGGTCAGCACTGTAGCTAAACTAATGAAAAGTCGTACCTCTGTTGAGCAGTATATCCCAACAGCTATGAGGAGTGATGACTTCATGAGATTATTTATAAATATAATTATTTCAATTAGGGAGAAAATTGAAACTGTCCTTCCTACTATTACCTCTAGTTCCCTGTCAAATAAGGCAACTTTAAAAATGCCACTACAACCTGATATATGTTTGGACTGTTTTTGTCCTGTTGAGCTCTGAATTGTCAAAAAATAATAGCTTCATCCAAACCTTCAACATGTCTGCTGGATCCCATCCCAACTAGATTGTTTAAAGACATATTTCCCCGAACTGATGTCCACATTTTGGATCTGCTTAATTTGCCTCTAATGGTTACATACCACAGAACTTTAAGATTGCTGCAATTAAACATTTACTTAAGAAACATAACCTTGATTCAAGAATCCTGGCCAATTATAGATCTAATCTAACATTCATCTCAAACAATTTATTTTTTTATTTATCAAGAAATTATACAATGTTGTTCACACAATAAATTCAAAAGGGTGGGGTGGAGGAGGGGGGTCTAAAAGAAATAATATTTACAATCCTTTTAACATCATCATATGATGGGTTAATTACATGATTCTACACACGAAGAAGGTAAAGATGTGAGGTACTCCACAGAGGGTGTCCACTTGTGGGTAAATTTTGCTGAACTACCCTTCACTGTTAGTAAAATCTTCCCTACCCTCAAAAACGTTCTGACAGTGTTAATCCCTAGTAAATTAGATGGAGGTGTGGGAGATTTCCATAAAACTGTGTAAACTGTAATAAAGCACTGTAGGAGTTCTGTCCTGTCTTCTTCCTCCCTCCACGCAGGACGTTAATTGACAGCAGCTGCAGATCATCAGCACTACACGCAGGAGTAAAGAAGCTATAGAGACCGTTCAGCAGGCACTGGGACATTCGCTACCCTCAAGTGAAGCAGGGTTAGGGCTGAGCAGCAGGAAGGAGGACAAAATGCCACAGCAGTATGCATTCTATCTTTAAAAACATGTTTGGAAGAAACTAACAAGAAAACACAAAATTCACTCACCTGTAAAAACATACAAACCTTTCAGAACCATCTTTAAGATGAACTGTAGCTTCTGAAAGTATGTTATCTTCTGGTTCAAACCATAGAGATGTTAATGGAGAACCCAGAGTTTGAAGCCACCTGTTTTCTCCAAGAGCTGTCTCAATGTGTGCTTGTTCAGTGTTTGGTTTTCAGTTGTGACCAGTTTGCATTCATCACCAGCCTGTGTCACTTCTGTTGTTCTACACCTGGCCTGTCCTCACCTGTTCTGTTGTCACTTCGGGTGTTTCCTCTTCCTGTCCAAATGACTGCTCAGACTCCACTCCTCCGTGGATCACTGAGTGTCCTCACACCATCTGGTTCTCTTTTGGTTTTCCTCCCTGTTCTCCTAGTGATGATGATATCAGCTGCCACTCCATAACGCTCAGTGATGCTTCTCAACACCTTTCGATGTTCAAGCATTGATCCCCTACAGGAAAAGTTCAAAAATAAAAACATCTGTGCTGACTTACTGCTTGGATATTCACGTTTTCCTGTGTTTGTCAAGAAACTTAGGTCTGTCACGATAACAAATTTTGCTGGGCGATTGTCTCAGAAAGTATTGTGAAAAACGATAATATTGTTTGAAATTTAACAAAAATTTAATTATCAAATTTTAGAATAAATGTTGTGTTTGGCATGTAGCACCTTCTTTGACCACCTGATGGCAGTAAAAGACTGTTTGCACAAAGGATTGATAATTGAGCAGCTGTCTCTAAGAGAAATGGGAGGGAGAGCCCTTGACATGGTGACATGGTAACATGGTGATATGGTGATATGGTAACATGGTGACATGGTGACATGGT
>NC_056511.1:1738828-1741082 GCF_014905685.2 Nematolebias whitei | reverse complement strand
ACATGGTGATATGGTGATATGATGGCATGGTAACATGGTGACATGGTTCAGTAGAAAGAGAGAGACATGAAGAAACAATAAAGCCGATAAATGAAAATGAGGTCGATAATTTTCATTTATTATGCGATTAGTTGATTTATTGTTTATCACGACAGGCCTACTCGTCACAAACAAAAAAAGTTTTACATGGAGTCCATGCACCATTTATCTAAATCTAACAGAATGTTTATTTTCATTTTATAAAAGCACAGACATTAATGATGGGTACAGTTAATTTTGTAATAAAAATACAACTTTACTTTAAATTTTAAAAAGTAGAGGTTTTATTATCTTTGTCATAACGTAGCTGGTGCAGATAAACTCAATGGTGCAGGCAGGCAGTCTAGGACTCAGGAGAAATATTAAATAAAGAATTTACTGACAAAAAACAAACGGCTGTCTGGGCAGCAAGACTTACATGAGTCATAAGGAGTAGAACAGGACATCACCAGTGGACAGCATACAACGACTAACGAGGTAAAACATCTGTGAGGACACGCAGCTGAAACACATCAGGGGATATGATAAACCGGGAAACCAGGGAGTGAAGGTCAGGAACAGAGACACAACACCAGATGGAGGCATACACTAGGAAAAACAAACCCTATAAAAACAGAAACTGAGGATCAGGAGAACACAAGACATCAACACAACACAAGATGGGTCTAGACACCAGGAAACAAACCACAACCCCTACAATCTTTACATCTTTTACACACTAAATATGTTTCCAGTTAGCAAACAATCATAGTGAAGTAACACAACACCAGTCCACATGTGCACATCTGTATCATCAATGTCAGACTCACATCTGTGTAACACTGATGAGGGCACGCCCTGCCATTTAAAAACACTCGTTTTCTAACACCGCACTTACGTACCATGTAGTTAAACCCATCCAGCAGGTGGACAAACACAACATGCTGCAGAAACACATGGGACTCAACGTGCACAAGAGTTCTGCGATCTTGATTTAATCTGTCGTCAGATGTGTTTATGAAAACAGATGAATGTTTGTTACGAATAACTGACAGCTAAATATGCATGCTCAACAATCCAGGTAGATGAATCTAATATAAATATAACAATATAAATATTACTAGATATATAAAAAATTATTATTAGATACATAATAAGATATAACAAAGATCTAGATAGCAAAGTAGACATTAGTGTTTTTTCTAACAAAAGATATTTAAACAAAGAAAATACTTACAGGAAGTGCAGCTCCCACTCCTTCGTTTGAAGTCACAAATATCCGTACGCTGTCAGACGCCCCCCACCTCACAAAAACAACGGGGACTCCCCCAGTCCCCACAAGTGTAGAGACACGAAGGTGCATTTTAAAAAGACTCTGCCTGCTTGTGTCATTAAAACCTGAAGTACTCTGGTTCACAGGAGCTGCCATGTTGTTGTTCTGCACTCCAGGAACATGAAACTCCTGTTTTTAAATAAAACTCAGCACTTTAGAAACATAAATATTTAATCTTACAGCAAGAACCTCGTGTCATCTGGTGAAAGAAGTGAGGTGTGTTTTTATTTTCCTAACAAGAGAAACGTCCCGAATGTTGGATTAAGCCTGTACTGCAGCCAGCCTACAGGGGGCGCTCGTGCTGCTTCAGCTTCAACTTCCGTGTTCCATCTCTGCGTTTATGATTAAACATCAGGGAGAAGAACAGAGTGGAAGAAGCTCAACGAGACAGGAAACACGTGCACAATGCACTTACCTGAACAGGTTGTTTCAGAACAATGAAGCAGGTTTTCACTGTAGCTCCTGAACAAGTTGTGGTCCAAACCGCCTTGGACCAGCATTAGGGGCCTCCATGGACCTGAAAAACCATCAGACTCATGAACCGAGACCAGGACTGAATATTTCTTGTATTCAAGGACATTAAAGACAGCTCAAACTGCAACAAAAAGAAACATTTCTGTAGCAGATGTGTTCAAATACAGGCTTTTATGGTGACCTTTAAGCAATTCTAGATCAGGGCTCTTCAACTAAACCCGCTGAAGTCCCCTGCAGGCCAGACGTGGCCCGTGGGCCATTACTTGATCAGCCCTGTTCTGGGGCCAGATGTGGCCTGTGGGCTTTCACTTGGTTAGCCCTGTTCTGGGGCCAGACGTGGCCTGTGGGCTTTCACTTGGTTAGCCCTGTTCTGGGGCCAGACTGGCCCATGGGCCGTCAGTTGAATAGCCCTGTTCTGGGGCCAGACGT
>NC_056511.1:1737939-1738818 GCF_014905685.2 Nematolebias whitei | reverse complement strand
ACGTGGCCCATGGGCCGTCAGTTGTATAGTCCTGTTCTGGGGCCAGATGTGGCCAATGGGCTGTCAGTTGATTAGCCCTGTTCTGGAGTATCAAAGGAGTTTTGTTTCCTTAAAGTTTAACTTTTATTTATTTTTACTTTCAGTAAATATTTAAGTATTATTTATGGATCATTTTACTACTTTCAAGAAGTATTGATGATTTTAAAATATCTAGATGTTATTGTGTTGTTTGTTAAAACAGTAATTAAAGCAAGAAACTCAAATCCATTTGCAACTAGACTTTTTAACAAGCAGACCACAGTTAGTGGGGATCCACAACTTCACCTCCTCCACGATGGCCCTCAGCACTGGCTCTCCTCAGGGATGTGTGTTGAGCCCCCTCCTGTTTACTTCTGCTCACGTATGATTGTGCGGCTGCCCATCCGGGCTGTCACATTGTAAAGTTTGCAGATGATACAGCGGTGGTGGGATGCATCACAAACAATGATGAGTCCAGCTACAGACAAGAGGTGGAACACCTGGAGAGCTGGTGCAAAGAGAATACCCTTCACATCAATGTGAAGAAGACAAAGGAGATGATTGTGGACTTCAGAAGGAACAAAAACATCTACACCCCCCTGAACATAAGAGGATCTGCGGTGGAAGTGGTCTCCAGCTACAAGTACTTGGATGTACACATGAACAACAACCTCAGCTGGAGCAACAACACCACCAGCCTGATGAAGAAAGCTCATCAGAGACTCTACTTCCTCAGGCGGCTGAGACGAGCTGGTCTGGAAGCTCAGTCCTCACCTCCTTCTACAGGTGTGCAGTGGAGAGCATCCTGTGCTCGAGCATCAACGTGTGGCATGGAGGCTGCACAGCTGCAGAAAGAAAAGC
>NC_056511.1:1732318-1737839 GCF_014905685.2 Nematolebias whitei | reverse complement strand
CATCCATCCATCCAGCCAGCCAGCCAGCCAGCCAGCCAGCCAGCCAGCCAGCCATCTATCCATGCATCCATCCATCCATCCATCCATCCATCCATCCATCCATGCATCCATCTATCCATCCATCCATCCATCCATCTATCCATCCATCCATCCATCCATCCATCCATTCATCATCTTGTTCTGGACTCAGGTCTTGGGGGCAGCATCTTGAGCAGGGAGGTCCAGACATCTCTCTCCACAGCCTCTTCCAGCTCTTCTGGGAGGACTCCAAGGTGTTCCCAGACCAACAGAGAGACATAGTCTCTCCAGCGTGTCCTGGGTCTTCCCCGGGGTCTCCTCTCAGCTGGACATGAAGCACCTCCCTATGGAGGCACCCAGGGAGCATTCTTACTAGATGAACCACCTCAACTGTCTCCTCTGGATGTGGAGGAGCAGTGGTTCTGAGTCTCTCCTGATAACTGAACTTCTCACCCTGTCTCTAAGGGAGAGTCCAGCTCTGCAGAGGAAACTCATTTCAACCTCCTGGATCCATGATCTCATTCTTTCTGTCACTACCCAGAGTTCATGACCAGAGGTGAGGGGAGGAACGTTGACCGACCGGTGAACATAGAGCTTTGTCTTACAGCTCAGCTCCCTCTTCACCACAAGGGACCGGCACAGAGTCCACAATACTGCAGACGCTGCACCAATCCATCTGTCAATCTCACGCTCCATTCTTCCCTCACTTGTGAACAAAACCCAGAGATACTTGAACTCCTCCACTTGAGGCAGAACCTCACCCTCGACCTGAAGAGAACAAGCCACCCTTTTCTGACTGGTTTGTGCAAATGTCAACATTTACAAACTTCTAAACCAGTTTCAGTCTAAAATGATTTTAAAAAGTTTCCAGGTCTGATTAAGCTGCCAGGTTGTGTTTTAATCTTTCAGTCAACTCTTGTAAATGTTTTCCTCCAGCGCAGCACACAGTGTGCACGTGAACACGAAGCCCCGTCATTTACAAATCAGTCTTAGACGCACAGGTTTGAACTCCTGTGTTCCCACACTCTGAGCTCTCAGTCACTGAGCTCAGGATTAAAATCTGTTCAACTCTGTGACAATCTCAAGCAAAAAGTGTGCAGAGCAGCGTCGGGCCTCCGGTGCACTTTTATAGACGCTGCAGCCAGTGGGGTAGTCTACGCGATGCGCAGGTATACGGAGGATACCCAGCAGAAAAGCTTGAGAATTTCAGTCTGCACACTTAAAGTGCCCAGTGATACGTAACATATTAGACACTGATACGTTAAACGGTAGTTAAATGCTTCTGTAACAATATATCAGTATGCAGCGCTTGTTTAATACATGTTCGTATCCAGCGAATTAT
Source organism: Nematolebias whitei (assembly GCF_014905685.2). Classification (NCBI taxonomy): domain Eukaryota; kingdom Metazoa; phylum Chordata; class Actinopteri; order Cyprinodontiformes; family Rivulidae; genus Nematolebias; species Nematolebias whitei. The sequence continues at coordinate 1,736,479 of NC_056511.1, read as the reverse complement.
TGTATAATTCTGTACTTACTACTTAATACTTGAACACGTTTTGCTTTCATACTGTTTTATACATTCTGTAACATCTTTAGTGCAAAGCCAATTGTTGTACAAAGTTTGTTGTTCATTTATTTAAATGTGAGCATCAGATAAATTTGGAAATGTTCAATATGCTGAAAAATCAAAGTAAATTGATGATTCTGTTGTACTAACATACATTGGTATTCATTGTACGTTAGTTTCTAACCCACTACAGAAACGTAGACTACACCACTGGTTGCAACAAACGTATCTAGTGCACACTTCACAACATTTGGTGAGTTTAAATGGATGTTCAGGTCAGACAGACACACACATGCTCACAGCACCCCCTCCCCCCACAAAGACACATTCCCACAGCGATGTTCTCTTCAAACCAGTGCAGTGTGTTTGTTGGCAGCTCGTGTAAAATGTGGTTTTAGGTGCTAAAGTGCATTAAAAATGCACACTTTGCCATTTCAGGGAAGATCTTTATGTTGGGGCTGAGGTGTAAGTCTCCCTCGTTCCAGAGTAATTTAATGTTGATGTGAAGCGGCTTTTACATTATTAAACTGAAGTAAAACCTCGGATGGAGCAGAGGTTGTAAAGTAGGACACATCGTTTCCCCTCAGAGCTTCAGCAGCTTCAGTTTATGTCGCAGCTGTCAAACTGAGTTAGAGACAGTGGGAAGGCAAATACCCAATACCCCTCATGGACGATAGATTAGAGTCAAGTGAGCACACTATATAACCGTTATACTTAATATTAAATTCCCATGAATAAACAAAATTGGACTGAACATTTTCACTCATTAAGACAAAATGCAAAGTCAGTGTTGAAACAAAAACTCGGCTCATGTTGGACTTATCTCCAGCAGCAGCAGGCCGAGAGAGCTGAGCTGTAAAATGTGATGTTGCTGTCGAGTTGTCCTCAAACCTCTGCACTAGATGAATTTATCACACCGACTTCGAACCAATAATTGTACATGAATAGTAATATGTAAACTGAGTGATGAATAATAAAATGGGATCGTTATTTACGTGTCATCTGACTCACCCGCACGGCTCCAGATACGTTTTGTTGTGTTGACGCCTCCTGCCCTCGCACAAATTGAGATTTTTTATTTTTATTTATTGTGAGAACAGCTTTTATTTTTAGAAAAGCTTGTTACTGTTGGATCTGTTGTTGAAATGTTCCGTGGGTCCGTGTGCTCCTGAGACACGGAGCTTCTCTGACACCATGAAGTCGCAGCCTGCTTGTGCACCACCATCACTTCATCACCTGGAAACTAAAACCGCACTGGAACCATTTTTACCTTTTCTTGGATTCTCTTTTATTTATTTCTGTCTTACTTCGGTCAAAACGGTTAGAGGCTTGAAAGGAATCAGTAAATTTCCTTTGGCTGCTCCTTCTTCATGGGTCATCACAGAGAACTAACTCGCATGGACACGTGGCAGTTGTCTTTCACATCGATGTTCTTCCTGACCAACCACAGACCACCGAGCTACCACAATGGAGCAGAGCTGTCATGAGGGCGCCCGGGGGACCAGATGCTGGGGGTTAAGGGCCTTGCTCAAGGGCCCAGAGTGGGGCAAATGAGGGTGGAGGCAGGTGTGGGTGCTTACAGAGCTGCCCACTGCTCCACCTGCGTGTATCTCAGGTGTGATGGTTCAATGTTGTGGGAACGTACAATGACGACAATCTCAAACGTTCTTTCTCACCACACTTTGATTTATTGTCGGTCCGGGGAGTTGAACAGGCGACCTTCCCATCACATGCCCACCTTCACCACCTCTCCCCATTTGAGTGGAAACTAAATATTATTTTTAAAAAGCTGCAAATGTTTGAGAAGAACTTTGAGCCAGACATAAAAAAGTTCTGTTTCTAAATGTTAGTGTCACTTCTGAGATATTCTGGTGACGTGACGGGTGTCGTTCAGGGGGTTCAGAGGATATTTTAGTGGCTTTGTTAAACAAACAAACAAATAAATAACACATGGAGAATATAATCTATAAGAAGAATCATTTAGTTAAAATGTTTTATTATTATTATTTAGCAGGAATAATTGATATAATATCCCTGGATTTGTTTTTTTGTTTGTTTTATTGTAAAGTTGTAAGAAATAAAATCTCTAATATTGACCCTTTAATTCATTCATCTTTCTTTTCATTCTTTAAACTTGTTATTCTCTCCTTCAGGGTTACCTGTATTTAATATGTTTTAATCAAATATGTAAGTTTCTTGTATTTATGTCAGAAAATAAAACGGGAACTTGTTCTTCTGAAAGTAGTTAATAAAGTTGCTGTTAGAATTCACTCTTCGTGTCAATCTGCAAAAATAACCACAACTCTTTGGAAATATCTTTATAATTTAGCTGCTTTGATTTGTTTTTTTTAATATAATTTCTTCCATTTACTTTTCAGTTTATGTGATTTTTATATGAATGTCCACTGTTGTCATCGTTCTTTGTTAAAATCAGGTCTCTGTTGTAGACGAGTCCTCGAGGCTCAATGGGACTAACCTGTAGAAATAAAGGTTGATTGAATTGGAAATCTCTGGAATGTTTCATCTCCTCACAGGGATGTCAATCTAAAATCCATTACAAAACATTTTAAATATTGTTATAGTACAATAGAGTGAGAAACGAGCGGCTGTGCAGCTGTTTGTTGCAGCAGTTCACTTCCTTCAGCCAAAAGATTCAACACACCGAAGAAAAGCTCGAGTTCAGACTTTAATTGTTGCCTGAACATCAACAGTCACAGCTCTAACTGCTCAAACTGCTTCTCTTCTAGATGACGGCCCATATGGAAAAACAAAGGACATCTCTGGTCCTGAGCACACCATGACGATGAGGAGACACAGTATACCAGGTACACGACTCCTCGTCACTGTCTGAAGCTTCATTATGTTCCACACGTTCAAAGGTTCTGCTGCAGCCGTGCACGAGCACACGTGCTGTTACATAAATATCCTTACATCTGTATAACATCTGTCACCAACGTCCTTCTAGGTTTTTACTTGCGGTAACAATAATGATAAAAAAACATTAAAAACAAAATAACTTCTGTTCTGTAGTTGAAGACGTTCACGTCCATCCAGGATCCAAGCTTTGAGCTGCATGAGATGCTTTGGTGCAACTTCAACTACAGAACGTTTGGGATTCGGTCATAGCAGCTGTTGCAGGATTCGTAAAGCTACACATTTAAATTGTTGCAAGTAAAAATCCCCTGTTAGAAAAAAAACACCTAAATTTGAAATGAGCGTTTCCACCATTCTGGATCACGACATCAAGATGGCTGCCACAGCTAACCAAACTTAGCCAGCACAGACATGTCTGCAGATACTGAACCTCATATTGATGTGGTAGTAGCTGAGAGTCATCACCAACACATACTGTACTGAACCAGGAAACTAAAATCTTTGTTTAAAATTTGACATCAAGCCGGGGACATCATGCACCTCTTCATGGACACCCGACTGTGTTGAGCCCCCTCCTGTTCACTCTTCTCACATATGATTGTGCAGCTACCCATCCAGGCTGTCACATTGTAAAGTTTGCAGATGATACAGCGGTGGTGGGATGCATCACAAACAATGATGAGTCCAGCTACAGGCAGGAGGTGGAACACCTGGAGAGCTGGTGCAGAGAGAATAACCTTCACATCAATGTGAAGAAGACAAAGGAGATGATTGTGGACTTCAGAAGGAACAAAAACATCTACACCCCCCTGAACATAAGAGGATCTGCGGTGGAAGTGGTCTCCAGCTACAAGTACTTGGGTGTACACATGAATGACAACCTCAGCTGGAGCAACAACACCACCAGCCTGATCAAGAAAGCTCATCAGAGACTCTACTTCCTCAGGCGGCTGAGACGAGCTGGTCTGGGAAGCTCAGTCCTCACCTCCTTCTACAGGTGTGCAGTGGAGAGCATCCTGTGCTCCAGCATCAACGTGTGGCATGGAGGCTGCACAGCTGCAGAAAGAAAAGCTTTGCAGAGAGTGGTGAAGGCTGCACAGAAGATGTTGGAGTCAGTCTCCCCACCATCACAGACATCTACACCTCCAGATGCAGGAAGAGGGCCACCTGCATCATGAAGGACCCCACCCACCCAGCACACACACTTTTTGCCCCACTCCCCTCAGGAAGGAGGTT
>NC_056511.1:1726797-1732308 GCF_014905685.2 Nematolebias whitei | reverse complement strand
ACTGAGGAACAGCTTCTACCCTGAGGCTGTTAGACTCATGAATCTCTGACCAGGAGAATCACTGTGAAAAACCATATCATGTTGCTGCTGATCTGTTTCATGTCGCTGCTGATCTGTTTCATGTTGCTGCTGATCTGTTTCATGTTGCTGCTGATCTGTTTCAATGTTGATGTGTTCATGCGTGCACATCTGCTCACAGACTCATGTTCATGTTTGTGCTGATGTTCAATGTTTTATGTGCTTAGTGTATATTTAGTTGATGTTTTTCTTAGTTCATATCTTAGATGTTATTACTGTTTTTCTTAGACATTTTATTGTTGGATGTAACTGGGACCCTGTGAACATAATTTCGTTCCACCACATGTACCACATGAGGTGCGAATGACAATAAAGAATCTGACTCTGACATGTGGTTTTATTTCTCTAAAACTTAACATTAAATCCTTGGTCTCCATTTTACAGGATTTATTTTATGTAATAAGTTTTAGTTGCATCACCACCAACTAAAGGAACCTTTCCATCCTTTGAAAACACTTTGATTTAGTTTGAGTCTAAATGATAAATTGTGCTCGCAGGCTAACTGAGCCGCCATGTTTAGCTACTTTAACGTAAAATAACATAAATGTCAACGAACATTCACCGAAAAAACACTGAGCGACAGACAGGAAGTTATCTACATGTTTACCTCTCTTCCAGCGAAGTAAAAGCCTCCACTTGTACGTTTTTTTTATTTAAATTAAAAACTGTTTTGCTGTTTTTCCCGCCAGTGAGTCGGACCTTTGTTAAATGAGAAAACAAAATGGCGGAAAAGATGGAGGACTTCAAAGAAACAGTCGAGAGTTTAAAACGAGACATGTTTTATCATTTCTGTCCTCGAGATGATTTTATGTTTCCAGCCGCTCAGATATCACTAAAATAAGGTCATAAAACAGTCGGTAAACTTCCGGCGATGTTTCAAAGTAACAGTCATGTTTTGTGTTGCCAGATAAACAACTATTTCAACTTAATCCCCTTTACGGTGAAAACCAGGTCTCGTGCCTCATTGAACTCATGCCTGTTTAAAAAAAGTTAAATAAAAAAAAAAGATGATTTCCTGGAAGTTTCAACATCTGTCCATTGGTTCATTAGAAATTTTACTAACAGACAAACAGGGTTGATTCAGACGGTCACTGTTAACGTTTGAAGCCACATCGTGGTCGGATGACTTTTAGCTCGTTACCAGTAACTGAACTATGTTTGTGTCTCCTAAGCTGTTGCGGCCGTAATAATTATTTCCTGAAGGTCTCGTCAAACTCTATCCAGTGTTTCATGCTATATTTTACTAACAGACAGACTTGACTGTGAAATTTAAATAAAAGGCCTTTTACAGTGTAGTGTTGGGTTTCAGCGTCTGCTGCACCGTCTTTTTCAGGTAAGTTGACCATGACGGCCATCTTGAACTGTTGCTTTAAAAGTCAACACCTTTACCTTTTAGGCAATGGGCGGTGTTAATAGAATTTTATTAAAAATATATATATATTAAAAAATGTTTCACTTCCGTTTGGTTCGATCCGCTGCAGTTCGGCGCGTGGCCTCGGGGGGCGCCAGCGGGTCACGGCGCTGCGGGACGTTGCCGTTTCTTTTATTTTGAAATGAAAGCAGGAAGTTGTTGTTCCGTTGTTCGGCTCTGGTCCTGGTCTCGCTCGCGCAGCCTCCTCCGGTCGTCGCCATGGTGCAGATGATGGAGTCTCAGTGCGAGTATTTCATGTATTTCCCGGCGGTACCGATCACAGACCTGTCGGACCCGGCCCGGTACCGCAGCCTGCCCCGCCGGAGCCACCTCTTCTTGGGCGAGACGGTCCGCTTCCTGCTGGTTCTTCGCTGCCGGGACCCGGGGGGGACTCCGACCGAGCAGGGCCCTGGTAAGGAGGGGGTGGGGGGTCGGTCCGGTCCTTGTTAGTGAAGCTGGACCGGAGGAAAATCCGGTTGTTTCATGGTCTGTTTTCTTTTTACCGGGTCCAACCGAACCTCCGTGTGACCGTCACTGCAGGCGCGTGCTCATTTCCGGTCAACATTTTTATTTTAATAAACCTTTATTTAACCAGATAAAAGATCAAGACGTCTTTCACGAGAGTGACCGAGAACAGGCAGCAGCACACGTGACGTCATCAAAACAAGCAGCAAGATTATGACGACTTCAGAAATACATAAAACATACAGTATAACAGCAAATGGCAATAATTATTTAAAACAATAACAATTTAAGATCTAAAACACAGGCACTGTTAAAGTTTGCAGAGAGCAAAGTAACAAGTTCTGTCAGTTTTAATTCGGCTCCAAGCTGAGGGACAGAACAGATAAAAGCTTTCGTGCACTCGTCTGTTCCAGAGGACCATGAAGATGCAAACAGTCCTCAGAGCGTGAGACATTACTGTCCATTCTTCATGTAAAAGTACATAAATAAAGTGGAAGCATGTCAATAAGAGACTTATAAACCAAAGTCCTCCAATGCACATGTCGCCTTTTAAACAGGGAGCATACTGGTTTTAAGATGGAGATCACAGTGATGAGGTAGCTCCAACCAGTAATAACTCTTAATGCACAGTGGGTACACTGGATTCAAGGACTGTAGAAACTGTTTGAAACACACATGTAAACAACATCGACATAGTCAGTAAAAAGTAAAACAGTAAAAGCTGCTAAATCCAAATACTTCTGATATAATTACCTCAAACTCTCACAACCCACATGTCCTCTTCTCCACCCTAAACTCTGTTCTCCACCTCACTGAACCATCACCTCTGGAAGCCTCGACTGAGCTGTGCAACAACTTCTTACATTTCTTTTTGGAACAAATTGCGACCACCAGGGCTCTCATTTCCCCTCCAACTCATGACCCATCCATCCCACCTCAATCTGTAGCTCCTTTTGACCATTTTGAACCCATCACTCTATCTTCTCTAGAGCAGGTCATGTGCAGCTTGAAACCTTCTGGCTCCCCCTTTGATGTGGTCCCCCCTCGACTACTAAAGGAGGTGTTTCCAACTCTAGGTCCGTCCATTCTTACTAAACAGTAGTTTATCCACTGGTGTGGTGCCAAAATCCTTTAAACATGCTGCTGTCCAGCCTCTCCTGAAAAAAACAAACTTTGACCCCTCAGTCGTGTCCAACTACCTGTCTGTCTCCAAACTCCCATTTGTTTCTAAACTACTGGAGAAAATAGTTGAGTCCCAGTTGAAGTGCTTCCTGGAGGATCACGCCATCTTAGAGCTTTTCCAATCTGGCTTTAAACCTCTCCACAGCACTGAAACTGCCCTGCTGAAGGTCTTTAACGACATCTTCAGATCCACAGATACTGATGATTCTGTGCTGCTTGTCCTGTTGGACCTCACAGCCGCCTTTGACACCATCGACCATGAGATCCTCATTGCTAGGTTGGAGCAGTGGGTGGGCGTCACAGGATCAGCCCTCAATTGGTTCAGATCCTACCTCACTGACAGATCCTTTTGTGTCTCCATCAAAGATTTTAGTTCCGCAGAGGCAGAGCTTAAATGGGGGGTTCCGCAGGGGTCCATCCTGGGTTCCCTCCTATTCTCTTTATACCTGCTGCCGCCTGGTGCTATTTTCCGGAAACACAACATGCCCTTCCACTTCTATGCCGAGGACTGTCAAATTTACTTCCCCCTAAGACACAATGGTACATGCTCTACTCAACCTCTGCTCAACTGCCTGGCTGACATCAGGGACTGGATGGCTTTAAATTTCTTAAGTTTCAATGAAAAGAAGTCTGAAGTCATGTTGTTCCCTCCCAACGACACAAACCACTGCATCGACCTCTCCGCTCTCACTGCACTGGTTACCGGTTCACCTTCGAATCCAGTTCAAAATACTCCAGTATGTCTACAAATCACTGAACAGTGTCCCCCCCCCATCTCTCTGATCTGCTACAACCGTATGTCCCACCACGCTCCCTGAGGTCAGCGGACCAGTTGCTCCTCACAGTTCCAGGAACTCGTCTTAAGCGCAGAGGTGACAGGACCTTCTCTGTAGCAGGACCAAGACTTTGGAATGAGTTACCTCTGCTTGTCAGACAGGCCCCCTCCCTCTCGGTTTTCAAGTCCTGTTTAAAAACTCACTACTATTCAGTAGCTTTCAACACCAGATGATCTGTGATTTGATCCTGTATGCTCCACACTGGTTTGTCGTCATTATCTGCATCGTTTTTATGTCTATATTCTGATTTACCTCATTTTGTATTTTGCTTTGTGTGTTACCTGTTGTTCTGTCTGTACAGCACTTTGGTTGGCCTTGTTGCTGTTTTAAGTGCTTTAAATAAAGTGGTATGGTATGGTGGGCAGCACGGTGGTGCAACTGGTAGAGCTGCTGCCTCTCAGCAAGCAGGTCCCTGGTTCAAACCCCAGTCCAGGGGTCTTTCTGGGTGGAGTTTGCATGTTCTCTCCGTGCATGCGTGGGTTTTCTCCGGGTGCTCCGGTTTCCTCCCACAGACCAAAAACATGCATGTTAGACTGACTGGTAACTCTAAATTGTCCCTAGGTGTGAGTGAGAGAGTGAATGGTTGTTTGTCTCGTTTGTCTCTATGTGTCCCTGTGATGGACTGGAGACCTGTCCAGGGTGTCCCCCGCCCCTCGCACAGTGATTGCTGGACATGGGCACCAGCGACCCCCCGTGACCCAAAATGGAATAAGCGGGTAAAGAAAATGGATGGATGGATGGATGGATGGATGGATGGATGGATGGATGGATGAATGGTATGGTATGGTAGTCAAGTACTGGTAAAAAGTAGCCGTGATCAGAAGCTTCCTTGCTCTAAGGGAGAAACATGATTTGTTTCTGAAGAAGAACCCAAGCTTCATCCTTAATTTGGAGATTAGGTGTTTCACATGAGATTTAAAAGAAAGCTTCTCGTAGATTATTAAGCCCAGGTATTTATAACAGGAGACCCTCTCGAGAACTTTACCTTGGGAAGTTTTTATTAGAGAGATATTCTCCAATGGAACAGATACATTTGAAAAAAACAACATTATTTTAGATTTATCAGCATTTAAGACCAATTTTAGTTGCTCAAGATGAATCTGCACCTCATCAAAAGCAGCCTGTAAGAATTCAAGTGCCTGATCAATTGAATTTGAACAACAGTAAATTACACAATCATCAGCATAAAAGTGGTGGGAGGCATTTTGCAAATTTTCACACAGTGCAGTAATGTAAATTGTAAATAAGATTGGCCCCAAGACAGAGCCCTGGGGTACGCCCTTTTTTACTTTAAGAAAACTTGAGCTTACTCCAGCCATCTGTACACACTGTGTCCTATTTGCCAAATAATCTCCAAACCAGTAAGATGCTTCTTTGGAGATGCCCAGTTTGAGAAGAATATTTACCATGATAGTGTGATCCACCGTATCAAATGCCTTGGATAAATCAATAAACGATCAAATGCCTTGGATAAAGCAATAAACGATCAAATGCCTTGGATAAATCAATAAACGATCAAACGCCTTGGATAAATCAATA
>NC_056511.1:1723212-1726787 GCF_014905685.2 Nematolebias whitei | reverse complement strand
ACGATCAAACGCCTTGGATAAATCAATAAACGATCAAACGCCTTGGACGGATCAATAAACGATCAATCGTCTTGGACGGATCAATAATTGATCAATTGTCTTGGACGTATCAATAATTGATCAATCGTCTTGGACGGATCAATAATTGATCAATTGTCTTGGACGGATCAATAATTGATCAATCGTCTTGGACATATCAATAATTGATCAGCAGAGCTGTTAACTGAAGCGGGACTGAAAGGATTTAAAAGACTCTGTCTCTAAGAATTGCTTCAGTCGACCTCAGAACAACTTTCCAAACACTTTTGTTGGAACACATTTACAGACGCGTCTGTACCTTCTCACGATTGTTCTCCTCGTTCCAACGGAAGAACCTGAGCAGATTTCCAGACTTCAGGAACGTTGTTTGTGATCAGGCTTAGATTAATTTAATTAAATTAAATTAATTAAATTAAATTAAATTAAATTAAATACAAGTTAAAAGCTCATCGATCAAATCAGCAGCCAGTTTTAGAACGAACGGTTCCAGACCATCTGGACCACCTCATTTTTTTGGAGTCCTGAAACCATCAGAACCGAACCTGCTGCTGACCAGCAATTAGACCCCGCCCGCCTTCAGGTCCTGGGTTCATCAGAAATGACCCGGTCTTTATCAGCTTCTGGGTCCAGTCGAACCTCCTCCAGAATCCTCAGTGGTTCTGTCTCCTGGTTCTAAAAGACTTCTGGTCCAGGTCCCACCATGTTCAGGTTCTGGACTCTGACTGGACCGTAACAACACCTTGGTTCTCGTCTTTTTGTCCTCTTGGACCCAGTTTGGTCCAGTTGAAGACAGAGACCAGCAGAGACCAGAATGGTCTTTGGAGTGAAAACTTTGTTAAGACCTGAACCACCTCTGGGCCCATCCTCAGTCCTGGGGTACATTAGTAAATGTGCTGATGACGTCACCACCATCAGATGTTAAGTTACGAACAGGCTGAACGCAGAGGTACGCACCCTGCTGGAAGCCAGGAACACTGCCTGCAGGTCTGGAAACTCACAGGAGCTGAAGGACAAGGAAAGAGCTGGTCGCTGGGATTAAGAGGGCCGAGGCTGCAGTCCTCACCTCCTTCTACAGGTGTGCAGTGGAGAGCATCCTGTGCTCCAGCATCAATGTGTGGCATGGAGGCTGCACAGCTGCAGAAAGAAAAGCTTTGCAGAGAGTGGTGAAGGCTGCACAGAAGATGTTGGAGTCAGTCTCCCCACCATCACAGACATCTACACCTCCAGATGCAGGAAGAGGACCACCTGCATCATGAAGGACCACACTCACCCAGCACACACACTTTTTGCCCCACTCCCCTCAGGAAGGAGGTTGAGGAGCATTAAGTGTAGAACCACTAGACTGAGGAACAGCTTCTACCCTGAGGCTGTTAGACTCATGAATCTATAACTAGAATAATCACTGTGGAAAATCACATCATGTTGCTGCTGATCTGTTTCAATGTTGCTGCTGATCTGTTTCATGTTGCTGCTGATCAGATTCATGTTGCTGATGATCAGATTCATGTTGCTGATGATCTGTTTCATGTTGCTGATGATCTTTTTCATGCTGCTGCTGATCTGTTTCATGCTGCTGATGATCTGCTTCATGCTGCTGCTGATCTGTTTCATGTTGCTGCTGATCTTTTTCATGCTGCTGCTGATCTGTTTCATGCTGCTGCTGATCTGTTTCATGTTGCTGCTGATCTGTTTCATGCTGCTGCTGATCTGTTTCATGCTGCTGCTGATCTGTTTCATGTTGATGTGTTCATTCATGCTCACACAGACTCATGCTCATGTTCGTGCTGCTGTTCAGTGTATTATTTTTATGCTATTAGCGCTTAGTGTATATTTATTTGATGTTTTTGTTTTCTTTTACATTTTATTGTTGGCTGTAACTGGGACCCTGTGAACATCATTTTGTTCCACCACATGTACCACATCTCTGAATTAAATCAGATGAACTCGTGCCTGACATGTTCAAACTGCCACACATACGTACGTTCAAAGGAGTGATGTCATCAGATAAAGTCATGACGCAAGGCTTTTTGTTTTAGCTCCTCCTCTGAAAATACATTTTCAAGCATCCATCCATCCATTATCTTTACCCGTTTATTCCATTTTGGGTCACGGGGGTCGCTGGTGCCCATGTCCAGCAATCACTGTGCGAGGGGCGGGGGACACCCTGGACAGGTCTCCAGTCCATCACAGGGACACATAGAGACAAACGAGACAAACAACCATTCACACTCTCTCTCACACCTAGGGACAATTTAGAGTTACCAATCAGCCTAACATGCATGTTTTTGGACTGTGGGAGGAAACCGGAGCACCCGGAGAAAACCCACGCAGCACGGAGAGAACATGCAAACTCCACCCAGAAAGGTCCCTGGACCGGGGTTTGAACCAGGGACCTGCTCGCTGAGAGGCAGCAGCTCTACCAGCTGCACCACCGTGCCGCCCATTTTCAAACATGTTTTATAAAAATAGAGTCCATGATGTCCTTTTGCCTGCAGATGGTGCTGATGGAGTTCCTGCAGGTTTCGGGTCAGAATCTGTCAGTTGTCGTGCGTGGAGGGAGCTGGCCGGTACCCTGTGTGCTGTGGCCAGCGTGAGTCCAGGCGACAGCAGCCGGCACCGCAGTAACCAGCACCACCAAGACTACCAGATCAGCGGGGATGAGGACGGCGAGGACGATTACATGGCTGCGGCGGAGGCAGCCATCGCAGCGCTGGGCAGCAGGGTAGACTCTCGCTGTCGGAGCTTCAGGGACTGCAAACCACTGCTCATCCACAACTCGTCTGGGACCACCTCCAGGGAGTTCCGCAGGGCACCTGTTCAGGTACACAACAGCTCACAGGTCTGTCTCCTTCAAATAATAGAGTAGCTGGAGGTGCTGTGAAATCCCATCCAGGAAATGTTTCTGGCTCATTAGTAGGTCAGACCTACAGTAGAACCCTGAACCCACAGAACCGAGGAACGTCCTACAGCCTGGTCTCTGGATCTATTAAACAGCAGCTGCTCAAGGATCAAAGTCAGAGAAACGGTTGTTTCAGTTCGTGTTTTCACCTTTAGACTGAAGAACTTCCAGTTTAGAAAAACCTTTACTCTGACATCTGAGACACTCTGCTAAGTTTTCATCATAAAGACCAACACATATGGATCAAGGTTCTGATCCAGTTCTTGCTTTAGAGCTGATTGTCTAAAGTTAAACTGTTTACAGGATTCTCAGAGAAGATGGACAAAATAAGACGAGTTCTGTAGATTTTCTTCTCTTGGCTTGTTTCAGTCTCCTCTGGACGAGCCGGTGGTTCTGACAGACGAAGTGATCTTCCCTCTCACTGTCTCCCTGGACAAACTTCCTGTCAACACCCTGAAGGTTAAGGTAACAATGTCCAAAACAAGACATGTCCAAAACAAGACCTGTCCAAAACAAGGTGTGTCAAAAACAAGACATGTCCAAAACAAGACGCGTCCAAGACAAGACATGTTCAAAACAAGACATGTCCGAAACAAGACGCGTCCAAGACAAGACATGTTCAAAACAAGACATGTCC
>NC_056511.1:1720446-1723202 GCF_014905685.2 Nematolebias whitei | reverse complement strand
CAAGACGTGTCCAAGACAAGACATGTTCAAAACAAGACATGTCCAAAGCATGTCCAAAACAAGGTGTGTCCAAAACAAGACGCTTCCAAGACAAGACGCTTCCAAAACGAGATGTGTCAAAAACATGACATTTCCATATCAAGACCTGGGTTCCTCCTTTTCACCTGTTGGCTGACTGGAGTCTTGTTTGGGTTTCTTCTCTGCTTTCAGGAAGGCCCAGTTAGGATATCCACATTGCTCTAGAGCCTGTCTTGTGTGGGATTTCTCCTTCTGCCTGGCTCCTGAGCTAGTGGGGATGCTGTCTGCTCTGTGGTACAGAGTCCTGATGACTCCTAACTTGTGCTCCAAAGGGTGATGGGAGTCAAACTGCAAATACTGGTCTGTGTGGGTGGGTTTGCGATACACCTCGGTTTGCAAATGTCCTCTATCAGAGACTGAGACCTCACAGTCCAAGAAAGCCAACCTGCCATTTTTTACATCTTCTCGTGTGAACTTGATGTATTTATCCACAGAGTTGATGTGGTCAGTAAAATGTTGGACTTCCTGAGATTTAATTTTAACCCAGGTGTCGTCAACATACCTGAACCAATGACTTGGTGGTGTCCCTGAAAAGGACGTCAAGGCTCTCTTTTCTACCTCCTCCATGTACAGGTTGGCAACAATAGGAGAAACTTTTATGGGGAGTGGTGGCGCAGAGGTTAGAGAGGTGGGCTTGTGATCCGAAGATCGCCGGTTCACGCCCCGGCCCCGACAACATCAAAATTGTGGGTGGGGTTGGTGAAACACCCACACTTGCCCCCACCCTCATTCGCCGCACTCTGGGCCCATGAGCAAGGCCCTTAACCCCACCATGTGCTCCCTAAAAACAGGTCTCTCTTGCAAATGAGTTCTCGTGGCTCAATGAGACTAACCTGGATAAATAAAGGCTAAATGAAAAAAAAAAAAAACAAAAAACTGGGGACCAATAGTCCAGTCTAGACGTGACAAATGCATGGACCAGTTTTTCTGCATCATCTTTAGATCAGATGTTTCTAATGTTAGTGATATTACGCCGGTGGAAGAAGGAGGTTCTAGTAACGTTTTTAATGTGGGGGATAAAAGACATGTCCTGATCAAAAATAACACCAAGATTTTTAACATTAGAGCTGGAGGACAGATTAATGCATCTAAGGAGGGAGAAAGACTGAAACATTCATTCCTAAGGTGCTCAGGTCCAAAAACCAAAACCTCAGTCTTGTCTGTTCAACAGGAGAAAATTAAGGGTCATCCAGGTTTTTATAATAATAATAATAATAATGAATTTAATTTGTAACGCACTTTTCATTAACAAAAATCTCAAAGTGCTACAGAGTGCAACTAAAATCAATGATAAAATCAACTAAAATCTGTGATAAAATCAACTAAAATCAATGATACAATCAACTAAAATCTGTGATAAAATCAACTAAAATCTGTGATAAAATCAACTAAAATCAATGATACAAACAACTAAAATCAATGATACAATCATGTGGAGGCAGAATAGGCTTGCTTAAAAAGAAAAGTCTTTAAGCCTTTTTTAAAGTCAGTCAATGATTGTGGAGCTCTCAGATATTCAGGGAGGGAGTTCCAGAGGTGGGGGGCAGCCACACAGAATGCCCGATCTCCCATGGTCCTTAATTTAGTTCGTGGAAGGTGGAGGAGATGACTGTTCTGTGATCGTAGGGACCGGGTGGATGAATATGGAACAAGAAGGTCCTTCAGATAATCTGGTGAATTTCCATATAAACACTGATGGGTAATGAGAGCAATTTTGTACTGAATTCTGTAGGTGACAGGAAGCCAGTGGAGGTTATGGAGAATGGGTGTAATATGTTCAAATTTACGAGCTCTCAATAAAATCCTGGCTGCACTGTTTTGAATATATTGAAGCTTCTGAAGGTTTTTGCCGGGGATTCCAGTAAACAGGGAGTTGCAGTAATCGAGCTTGTCTTTAAGACATGCTTGTAGTCTAAGTAGCTGATTGGATTCATTGGGTTTCATGGACAAATATAATTGTGTGTCATCAGCATAACAATGAAAATTTATCCCATGCTGTTTAATAATTTTACCTAATGGAGCATATGTAAGGTAAAGATTATTGTTCCAAACACTGAACCTTGAGGAACTCCATGACATACTTTGGTGTATGAAGAAGATTTATTATTTACATTTACAAACTGGAATCTATCAGATAAATACCAAAGTCCGTGGAACGGAGACTCGTCCTCAGCTGCGCAGCGCGCTGTTTAAACCAACAGTTTTGGGGGACACAGAGACGCCGCGTGCTGTTTGTACTGACAGTTTTACAGCAGGGTGTGTGAGAGGAGAGAGACAGACATATCTCAGCCGCGCTCTGTCTGAACAGGTTATTTTTTTTGGCGGGGGGCGTGGGTGCTAGTACGGGAGAGACAGAAGATGCACATCTGAGCCATGCGCTGTTTGTACCGACGGTTTTCGAGTGGCGGGGGTGCGTTCAGCGTAAGGGTTCAGCATGAAGGAAGAGGCTGCCTTTAGCTTTTTAGCTAGTGCACCTGCATTGAGCTGCTAGTTTAGCGTTACGTCAGTGCAGACAGGTGGGTGGGGTTGGGGTTCGGTAGACGGGGCGTTCAATTCTGTTGACAGGGCAGGGCGCCCTGTTTGTATAATGGTAGGAGAAACACTGCTGTATGAACCTCCTGCCCTATCTGGACCTCCCGTCTTGTCTGGACCTCCCGTCTTGTCTGGACCTCCCGTCC
>NC_056511.1:1719903-1720436 GCF_014905685.2 Nematolebias whitei | reverse complement strand
ACCTCCCGTCTTGTCTGGACCTCCCGTCTTGTCTGGACCTCCCGTCCCGTCTAGACCTCCCGTCTCATCTGGACCTCCCGTCTTGTCTGGACCTCCCGTCTCGTCTGAACCTCCCGTCTCGTCTGAACCTCTTGTCTCATCCGAACCTACCATCTTGTTTGAACCTCCTGTCTCGTCTGAACCTTCTGTCTCATCTGTACCTCCCATCTCATCTGGACCTCCCGTCTCATCTGGACCTCCTGTCTCATCTGGACCTCCTGTCTCATCTGAACCTCCTGTCTCGTCTGAACCTCTTGTCTCGTCTGAACCTACCATCTTGTTTGAACCTCCTGTCTCGTCTGAACCTCTTGTCTCTTCTGAACCTACCATCTTGTTTGAACCTCCTGTCTCATCTGAACCTCCTGTCTCATCTGAACCTCTTGTCTCGTCTGGACCTCCTGTCTTGTCAGAATCTTCGGTCTCATCTGAACCTCCTGTCTCATCTGTACCTTCTGTCTCATCTGTACCTCCCGTCTCATCTGGACCTCCCGTCT
>NC_056511.1:1707476-1719893 GCF_014905685.2 Nematolebias whitei | reverse complement strand
AACCTCCTGTCTCGTCTGGCCCTCCTGTCTCGTCTGAACCTCCTGTCCTGTCTGAACTTTGCGGTGGACCTGTTGTTGTTCCTTCGGCTGGCCTGTGTTGATAAAGTCTTGGTGTTCCCCCCTTCCATTATACAAGCGGGGCGGGGTGCCCTGCTTGTATAATGGAAGGGGGGAACACTGAGACTTAACCAGTGAACGTTCTGGTCCAGAGGTTCTGGCTCAGTTGCAGCAGGTCTGGACAGTGTCTGTGTTTTTGGGTGCAGGTGATGGTGACGGTGTGGAAGAAGGAAGCGGAGAAGGTGGAGGTGCAGGAACTGGGGTACCTGAGCGTCCTGCAGCAGAGAGACCCATCTCACACCTTCAGACACGATCTGAACACCTTCAAAGCTCAGGGTACGACTCTTCAGCCTGGATGGGCCGAAAGACGCTCTCTGCCTCCGGCTGCTCTCAGCCACCTGCAAGAGCTCTTGGCCACGCCCACTTCTCCGCTCTGCATGCAGATCAGCTGATCAGCTGCAGCAGGAAGTTTCTCCTGCAGTGTGGGCTGCAGAAAGGTGCAGCAGATGCTAAATAATTAAAAATGATTTATTTTATATAAAAATTTGTGCTGGTCGTGCGGCTCATCCATCAGTCAGCCATCTGTGTGTCATGTCCAGTCTTACTTTGAAAAACCGCGATAGAGCGAGTCTGCGATAAACGAACCGCGAAGTATCGAGGGCCTACTGTATGTGCATGTTTAAATATGACTGTATGTGTATTTATGTGTATGGACAGTAGATATCCGTCACTGTGTGGACTGCTGAGTCTATGAGCAGGTTAGGCACGTATAAGCCTCGGCTTCAGTCTATTCCTCTTTTGGTAACTGACTGATTTACCATTTCATATTCTTTACCTTTTTTGTGATGTTTTTAATTGACCACAATAAAGATGATTTGAGACATACACTTAATGAGTCCAGATTTGAAGCAGTCAGGAGCTCAGATCTTGACCCTGCAGTACCAGGTGCAGACACAGGGGGCGGAGCTTCTCCATTTATTAACAACACTTGTTAATTACTACATTTACAATATTTTTAAACATTCACGTTTGATTGTGAGTTTCAGCTCAGAAGTGTTTGTGTTTGAAACGATCGTTCTCTCCGGCAGTGAGCACCACGCTGACCGTCCTGCCGCCGCCGACCGTTCGCTGTAAACAGATGACCGTCTCCGGGAGACACCTCGTCGTCCTCAAAGGTTCTTCATCCGTCTTCTGTTTCTGTTCAAGTGTAAAAGCAGCTCACGCTTTGTTTGGAGTTTGTGTTGAGAAGAGCAGGAATAAAACAGAAGAAGACGATTCAGTCTCCGGTGTCTGGGTCTTTATCCTTCAGGACGTAAACCTGTCTGATACTTTCACTTATTGATTGATAACCGTTATGAGTTTAGAGATCAATGTGTGAGGAACGAAGCGTTCACTCTGTTGTGATCCGTTTTTCTTCTGTACGTTGCTCGTCCCGCAGTTTTCAGCTATTTCTACAAATGGTGAAATGTTCGGCTCTTTCAGGACAGTCCTGCTCTGACTTTTGGGTTTGGTGCAACTTTAGCTGTTTGAAATATTTTAGCCTTTTCTGACATTTTTTCCTCACAAAAAATGAATTGAGCTCATTTTCCATCCTTCAGATCTTTAGCTCTGTTTACAACCTTTTACTGCTCCTTTCACATTTTGTTCTGCTTCAGCTGCTTTCAGCTTCCTGCTGCACATTTAAACTGTTCTCAGCTACTTTCAGCTGTTTTTTCAGCTGATTTGTGCTCCATTCAGATTCTTTCTACAAAGTATTAACTACAACATTTTTTGTGCTTCTTCTAACTTCTTTTGTTTCTGCTAGTTTCAGCTGTTTCTGCTATTTCAGCTATTATTTAGCTGTTTTTGTACTAATTTTAGCTTTTTCAGCTAATCCCACATTTTTCTATGCATTTCAACTTTTCCAACCTAATTCAGTAAAAATGTGCTCTCCACTTCCTTCTGGTAATTTACGATTCTTTCTGCTTTTTAAGCTACTTTTCAGCTGGGTTTTTTTTTGCTAATTTATTTTTTTCAGCTAATTTCTGCTCATTTAAACGTAATTCAGCGAGTATGTGTTTTTTCTGGTTTCTTCTGCTGACTTAGACTTGTTCTTTCATTTCAGCTACATTTTAGAAAGTTTGTTAGACAAGTTCAGCTGTTTTTCAGCAAGTTCTTCTGCAGTAAGCATTCACACTATATTTTCGCAAGAAATGCCATTTCTCTAGTTTTAGTTGTTTTACGTCTTTGATAAGTCAGCTTGTTTTCAGTTTTAATGTCTGAAACATTAAATTATGTGGAGCGTGTTCAGATTATTAATCTGGAGCTGATTCCTCCTCAGTTCTGAACGAATCGTCCCAGGAGGAGGTGAATGTTCGAGACGTTCGTATTTTACCGAACCTGAACGCCTCGTACCTTCCCATGATGCCTGACGGCTCCGTGCTGCTGGTGGACAACGTTTGGTGCGTTCACTCCTCAGACGTGGCTTCACGTTCGGTTCACGCTCCAACTCTCTTGGTTCTATGTTCTTGGTGTGGTGGCACTTCCTGTTAAGCCACCATTTTGTTTCTGATCCGAATTTGTGGTTTTGTCTCGTTAGTAAATAAAGTTTTAAATATTTCAGAAACCAGAAGTTCTGGTTTCGGATGAACCGTCTCGTTTTTATGTCTGTCGTGTTTCTGATGTTCTGACCCATCAGCCATCAGTCCGGTGAGGTCGGCATGGCGTCCTTCAGCCGCATGGACAGCCCCGCCTGCCGCCTTCCCAACATGCTCAGCGCTCTGGAGGAACACGACTTCCTGTTCCAGCTTCACCTGAACGAGACGCCGCAGGACGACTCCAACGAGGTCTGAAGGACATTTAATTGAAGTGAATTTGTTCTGCTGCATTCAGGCTTCAGTGTGACTAACGTTGCATTTGGTTTTATTTTTGAATAAATATTTGTGACACAGAGTCACTGCGGTCCTTCGTGCTGCTGTTCGGTGCGTTGTCTTGATGCTACTAGTGCTTAGTGCATTTTTATTAATGTTCCTTAGTTCATATCCTAGGTCCTATTACTGTTTTTCTTTTACATTTTAATACTTTTGTTGGATGTAACTGGGACCCTTGAACATAAAGTCGTTCCACCTCCTGTACCACATGAGGTGGAACGACAAGTGAAGAAGCTTGAATCATAAAACTGTAGGCGTGGTCGTTTTCTTATTTGTTTGGCTCCTCGTTGTCTCAGGGCCTGGAGGTTCCTCTGGTCGCTGTGCTGCAGTGGTCAACTCCCAAGATGCCTTTCACCAACTGTATCTACACCCACTACAGGTAACACCTTGACCTTTAATCTGTTTGTTCCTCTAGTCCAGGTGAAACACCTACGATCAGAACTTTTGTTAACGGGCTGTCTGAGAAAACGTTCTCATCTCATTTGGTTTTTTACAGCTTCTCTCATGAAAGACTTGGTGAAAGGTTTTTTGAGACCGGTTCATTTGTTGGGGAGTTGGAGTTTGTAGACTTTAGTTCAGCTCGTCAGCTCTAAGAGCGAAAGTTTGACTTTTCTGTCCGTTTGTGCAGATTTAGTCCTAAAATTTAAAAAGCCGAAACAGCTGGACTGAATCTGAGACCACCTCCTCTGTTGAGTGGTTTTTATTTTTGTTTGACCTACACAGCTTCAGCCCGTCTAAAACTCCTGAACCCTCTGTCGTTAACCTGCTTTACAAACCATCAGGGATAAACGTGATCAAAGCATGAATCAGGATGTCATGAAATTTATTACAAAGCTTTGAACAGCCAGACTCACAGCAAGTCACTGCATTACAAGTACAGAACTTCTCCTGCCTTGTTTTGCTCGAGTTCTGACTCATCCTGACAAACACAAACAAAGTTGTTGGTGTTTAAGAGCGTCCTGATTGCAGCCCTGCCAGCCCCCACCCTTCGTCCTGCCCAGTCATCGTCACACCAGAGGCAGAGACGTCGGGCAGTCGTGGAAAACAAGCATCTCTCAAAAGATTCCCGTGAACAAATCACAATGTAGCCAAACAAAAACACCAATCACCAACTCTTCACTGTCTTCTTACAGTCACTCTCAGGAGTGACACAAATGACCCTGATGACCCTCAGGAGTTAGACAAAGACCCTGATGACCCTCTGGAAGGAGACAAAGAACCTGATGACCCACTGGAGGGAGACAAAGAACCTGGTGACCCTCAGGAGGGAAACAAATACCCTGATGACCCTCAGGAGTTAGACAAAGACCCTGGTGACCCTCTGGAGGGAGGGAGACAAAGACCCTGATGACCCTCAGGAGGAAGACAAATACCCTGATGACCCTCAGGAGTTAGACAAAGACCCTGATGACCCTCTGGAGGGAGGGAGACAAAGACCTAGATGACCCTCTGGAGGGAGGGAGACAAAGACCCTGATGACTCTCTGGAGGGAGGGAGACAAATACCCTGATGACCCTCAGGAGAGAGACAAAGACCCTGATGACCCTCTGGAGGGAGGGAGACAAAGACTCTGATGACCCTCAGGAGGGAGACAAATACTCAGATGACCCTCAGGAGTTAGACAAAGACCCTGATGACCCACTGGAGGGAGACAAAGACCCCGATGACCCTCTGGAGGGAGGGAGACAAAGACCCTGATGACCCTCAGGAGGGAGACAAAGACCCTGATGACCCTCAGGAGGAAGACAAAGACTTGATGACCCACACGAGGGAGACAAATTGATGACCCTCAGGAGGGTGACAAAGACCCTGATGACCCTCAGGAGTGAGGGAAGGTAGATTGATCTTGATTCAGCTGCAGAAACAGAGCCTGTTATTAAGCTGTAAGGTTGAACTCCACTCTTTCTAGTTTGGAAGTGAAAAAGTTCCCTGGTTGGGAGGAGAAACGTCTTCACGTACAGAACAAACAGAAGTCCAGGTTTTTTGTTTTAAACTTCCTGGTTGTGCTTTATCCTGGATGACTGAGAGTCTACAGTCCTCTGGTGTCCAATCCAGATCCTGGAGGGTCACTCTCCTCCATGTTCTACTTGTTTCCTTGCTCCAACACACCTCATTCAACTGTTGAACCACCTCTCATGTTCTGCTTGTTCATCACCCACTGATTCATATCAGGTGTGTTGGAGCAGAGGAATCTCTAAAACATGCAGGATAGCACTCATCCAGAACCAGGACTGGACTCCCCTCTGATCTACACCAACATTCTGCAAAGTACATCTGAGCAGTTTATTAAGGAGCTAAAGCTCAGATTATTCCTGAGAAGTATCCAATGTGGCTTAAACAAACAGCTAAATGAAGCTTAAAAAGTTCTGTTCTCTTTCATCCCCCCCCCAGGCTGCCCAGTATCCGTTTGGACCGCCCGCGGTTTGTTATGACCGCCAGCTGCCCGAGCACCGTCGCAGTGAAGGAGCGCTTCAAGGTCAAATACGTTCTGCTGAACAACATGCACGACTTCCTGGCCGTCCGGCTGGTTTGGACCCCTGAAGGTTAGCCCGAGGTTCTGCTCCAGGTGTTTTATTTCTTCAGGTTTCTTCAGCAGCTGTCAGAGGGGTGAATGTTTCAGAGTAGCTGAACAGGTTTAGTCTGAAGCTGAAAGGTTTCACTCAGAAAATCAAAGTCAAACTGAGTGGATCCTGAACAGAACTGATGCTGAACCCAAACGTTCTGTTGGAACCAGAGGAGAATGTGAGGTCTATGTGAAGTTTCTGTTGATGTAATGGTTCTGGAATGAAGGCCCAGAGAATAACCCGAGCTGAAAACAAAACTAATCATCAGGATTTTTGAAGTCCAGCTTTAATTACAGCTGATCAGAACATCCTGTTTTTATTGTATTATTCATCCTGCAGGCGTAAACCTTAATTAAAAATACATTAAATCAACAAAAACCAGCAGCTCCAACTTTACTCTTTAGACTAGAGCCCGACCGATATGGAAATTATGGCTGTTGCTGATACTGATATTGAGAGGGGAAGGCTAACGCCTATAATCAATACTGTATATTGGCTGAAAATCTTTGATCTTTGTCCGCCCCCAAGAATCTAAGAAACAGCTTTTAAACCTGTTTTAACTCTTGAAGTCTTGAAACAGTCTTCCTGACGTGCGCTCACATTTTCCATCCTCCACCATTCAACAAAGTCAAGTGTGTTCGAAAATATAAATTAATCAAAGAAACTCCTTCCTGTTCATTGTTCAGTCACGTACGGTGAAGGTCTGATTAGTATCGACCACAGCAGAGTTTATTTTTCTTTGTAGAGAAGTAGATTTCAGACAAACGATACATTTCATTGAGGACACAAAGATAATGTTACTAACTGATATATTTTACCTCTACGTTACATTTATTGTCCTGGATAAAGTTTTACAAGGTAATAGCTGATGCTAGGTTAGCTAAATGTTAGCTTGCTAACTTGAGAGGCAGGTAGCTAAAGACAAGCAGGTTGGAGGATTGAAGAGAATTTATTATTGTTGGTTTATTTCACAGATCAGTTCAAATAAACTTATCATGCTCTGTTCAGTAAAATACACTACACAGTGTTGCTCCTGCTTCGGCTGCGCTGAAAGTGAAACTTAAGTGAACGGCCATGACTTGAATGTTGTCTTCATGCGCCCTCTGCTGGATACTTTGTACAATTACAGCTGGTTCCATCATTATAGGGGAAGTGTTTATATCGGTGCGTAATGGGACAATTCTCACTGTTGGAGCCTAAATATAATTTATAAATGCTGTTGCTGCTGTTACACTTGAATGTCCCCCCGTGGGACAATAAAGGCTGTTTCTATTCTATGCTACAATGGTTAACAAATGTAACTACAGTTTTGAGTTCATAGGTGATACACTGAGCTTCGTTTAAATGATAAGGTGTAGGTGTGATATTTAGTTTATTTTGTAATACAGTGATTAAAATGTAAGATTTATTCGAGGTTTGAGTTATATTATTTTTCAGTAGCAGTGTCAGATTAGGTGTTTTGAGGATTATGAGGGTGGGGGTGGTTGATTGGCAGGTAATTGGTCGTGCTGTCAGCAGTAGGTGGAGCCACACAGTTTTTTGACCTCTCCCTGTCTCTCTAGTTCCTTTTCTTTCATTTTGGACAAGTTTTGATTTTTGCAACAAAAGTAAAGTGTTGGACTTCACTAAGGACTCCGTGGGATTTTTATGATTTTTTTCAAACTGATGAACTCAGGTCAGACCTGCAGCCAGGAATGTAACTGCTGACGTACTGGAGGAAAAGTTGCACCTGAAGCCTGACCGTCTTCTTCTGACCCGGTCCAGGTCGCGGTCAGGGCGAGGACGCGGCGCTGGCGGCTGTGGTTTGTCATACGCCGCTCAACAACCTTGGCCACTGCCGCAGAGGAAGCACCCTGTCCTTCAGCGTCGCCTTCCAGATCCTCAAACCAGGACTGTACGAGGTCAGTAGGTCCTGCAGGTTCCTGTAGAACCTGACCCGATTCTACTCACCGTCCTCTTCCTGTCTCTGCTCTGTCCTCCAGCTGAGTCAACACATGAAGTTGAAGCTTCAGTTCACAGCGTCTGCTTCCACCGCCCCGCCCGACGCCCGACCGCTGTCACGTAAGAACCGACGCCATCTTTACCTGTCGCTCCAAACAGAGCTGCAGGAAGCAGTTCTGATGACAGGTCCATGGTCCTGTTGGACCCAGCTGTGTCTGAGTTCTGACCGTCCATCTGTTGAATCGAGATGAAGAGTCTGGACGTAGTCCTCTTCACTCTATACACAGCATGAAGCTGCCACCTCCGTGCCTGACAGCTGGTCTGACCGTCTCACCTCCAAATGACCTTCTGGTGTTGCTTTTAGCTTTTTAGCTAGCGCGCCTGCACTGTGCGCCGCTAGCTTAGCGCTACATCAGTGCCGACAGGTGGGGGTGTGGGCGCAGTTCGGTTCCGTCTGCTTGTATGATGGTAGGGGACACACTGGGGGGGGGAGGTGCGGGCGCACCTGTTTGAGCAGCATCAGAACATTTTGATTCTGTGTTTAATGTGAGTCACATGTTGGATCTGGAGCCGCCCCGTCGTTCAAACTGAAGCAAGCACAAAAGTTTTTCATCTTTGTTTTATTTTAGATCAGATTTAACTCAAATAAAGAAATAAACTCTGAGAGCTGAACAAGTTCAACTGAGGGAAAGTTAGAACAAAACTCCTGATAAACTTAAATGAGCTAAATCTCAATTCAACCTTTATTTCTTCAGGTTAGTGTCTTTGAGCCTCGAGGACTCGTTTACACAGAGACCTGGTTTAACAAAGAGCACGTGACGACTGCGCACGATCGTGAAAGAAAACATTGAGACAAATAAATGGAAGGAATTTTTGTTTAAACTAAAGAATTTGTATTTCTCAATACATTCAATGTGAATGCTTATTGCTGAAGAATTTTAATAAAACAGCTGAATAGTAGCTAAAGAAGCTTTAATTAGCTGAATAGTAGCTAAAGAAGCTTTAATTAGCAGGAGGAAGCAGAAAGAGCACAAGTTTGTCTAATTAGGCTGAAAGAAAAAGAAATGAGCACAAAATGTGAAATTTATCTGAAAAAAAGCAGAAATTTGTCAAAAGCAGCCGAATAGTAGCTAAAACAAGAGGAAAGAAGCTTAAATTACTAGAAGGAAGTGGGGAGAGCATGATTTTGCTGAATTAAGCTAAAAAATGTTTAAATGATTGCAAAAAATGTGGAATTAGCTGCAAAAAGCTGAAATTAGAATAAAAACAGCAATGCTGAACATTGACTAGTAGGAGAGATTTGATTAGCTTGAATTAGCTTAAACCTTAGCTTTAAGCTAAAAGTCGCTGCAGAAGACAAAAGCAGGCAGCAGCCGAAGCTGGTTTCAAAGTAAAAAGAGCTCCATGTATTTCAATGAAGAAAATATAGTAAATAAAATATTTTAAAATGTTCTCCTCAGGTAAAAACAGCCCGTCCAGCCCAGCGGTCCGGGACCTGCTGGACCGGCACCAGGCCAGTCTGGGTCGGTCTCAGTCCTTCTCGCACCAGCAGCCGTGCCGATCCCACATCATGAGGTAAACCCCAATAAATGGATCATATTCTGTTCTTTTACACATTTTTGTTTCCAAAATATCTTCATTGAATTTGTATCAGTTTCAACAAACACAGCTCAAACGTTCTGCAAGATGTAGCAGTGATGTGTTCGTGAAGCACGGAGTCTAAACCAAATTAAAGCAACTCGTATAAAATAAAAACTAAGTGCCCCTCGCAGAATCTTGATCTTGACGTAGCCCATGACAAACACGGTCTGCACGTGGAGGCGTCAAAGACCACAGCGTACGTGTCTTAGGAGAAGCATTTGTGTTTTAGGGACCACGGTGCACGCCTCCTTCAGTCCTTCTGGCATGTTCAGCTCGTTAACGAACATGACGAAGACGAGCCACTTCCTGTTTGCCCTTTAATGCAGATGTAATCTTTCGTCTAACATCTGTCGGATCCAGTGGTTGAGCAAACTTGAGTTTATAAATGTTTGTTCGTTCTTAGTGCAGTTGTGTGTTCTGGGTACAGTCCGCATGTAGTATGAATATATGCTGTCATATATTCATAGATAAAACGGATTCTTTCATTTTTCTGGACTGTATAATGACGTGCATCTGAATTTAATAAAAAATGTGGACGGAAACGTTAATTATCTTTGACTCACCAACGACAGTGGGTCATTTATTAACAGAATCAAGTTTAACACATCACACATTTACATTAATTGGCAAGAATTGAAAATAACGACAGCTTATTAATCAGTTTTACAGGAAGTAAACAATACGGCGATTGTTTTCTTACTTCCAGCGGTACCACAGACATTAACCACACGGCGGTGGTTGAAAAACTTTGCTTCAGACATTTCTAAAAATATCTGGAATGATTTCTTAGCAGAATAGAAGAGTTTAAAGATTGAAGTTTAGAGGGAGGGAGATGGTGTGTGTGAGTGAAAAGTGTTGGACAGAACGACACCCTCCATTCGACCCAGCTTTCCTCGGTACGCTCGGTAGTCAACTCGACTCATTACCTCTCTGACGATGAATCAGTGGAAGCGGAGCTCCAGCTACGCTACCGGTCCAGCGTCTCCGTAGGATGGCAGAGAACCGTCCGGAGTGGTGACACGACTTCGTCAACAACAGTTCAGCTCACGGTGGACTCACATGAGTGGAGTCCTTCAGAAGTTCCACTCAGAGGTGGAAGATGTCATAATCCCAAAAGACTCGGAAGAGCTTTGAATCATGGCTGGACTTCTGTTCTCCCAAACGACTGGAGCTGCAAAAACTCTCCACCCGACTCCAACTCGAGGTGGAACCTCTTGCAGAACTCTCCATCTACTCCAACTGGGTTGAACTAGGAAGTGCCAACATTTAAAGAGCTCTATTTCCAGTTCATTTGGGAGTTTCTGATTGGTCGATGGACCAAAACAGAGGTGTGTTTTGTGATGTAAGGTGTTATGAAAAGTCAAGGAAAAAGATTAAGATTGTTTAAGAACAGACAGAAGATATTATGAAGAACTTCAGACTTCGTGGAGTCACTTCTCCAGTATCTTGCTGTAAAAGTTAAACATGACATTTCTTTTTCAGTAAACTTGCAGTTGACCGAAACTTGAACTTTGACCAACTTACACACTTGCTCATTGAAGACAGAAAATCAGACAATGCATCATTAACCTGATTTCTTCTTTGAATGAGGATTAAAAATCGTTATTACTGTTTCACAGTTGATTTAAAAATGAGTAGTTCACTTCAACATGTAAACATTGTTTGAACTAACACAATTTGATTATCAAACATTTGTAAAATAGTAATGATAATCGAAAGTAGTCTTCTTTCACTTGATTAATTTAAGAAAGAAAGTCTCAGGATGGGTCAACCTGTATTTCTGGATTCAAATCAATGAAATGACAGTTTCTGTCCCATAAGGTGCCTAAGGTCAAGGTTTTGACATCAGGCCTAGTTCACTACACATACAAGAACAACTTTGGATCCAGTACTATTTGTTTAGAAATGATTTCCTCACTTACGTCCTTTACTTCTTCTCAAACAGCACAGTTTTGTAGAGTAGCACGGTGAGCCAGAGTCTTCTGTTTGGACATCAGGTGACTCCTTATTAAACCTGTGAAGGTCTACTGGTTTATACTGGTTTATATAAACCCACATTAACCATTTGAACTGGATCTTTTAAGACCTGTATGGGCTGCAGGCTTCTTGCCATCTTCCTCAGATAACTAACAATAAATCTTCCTTCCAGGCCTTAAGTCAAGCATCCTTCAGAAACGTCATTGATAAACTCACATGTAATACCTTTATTCAAAAAATCATTTGTCAACATTTTTTCCAAAGTTGATTTTTCCGCTCGTTATTTTGACTCGTTCTTATGAAGTTTCTGAGTTGAAGATGTTTAAAAGTCTTTCTTCTCTCAGTGAAACTCATCAGAACGTCGGAGTCTGGTCAATAGATTCTGGATTATTTGGAGTCCTTTGTCTTTCCATATTTTAAACGTTGCATCAGCTCTGCCAGCTGTAAATTATTGATTACCCCACACTGGACTAAGACAGACTGGTTCATTTAAAGGTTCTTTGCATCTCTCCATACTCTTATCGTTATTGAATTTGAATATAAATATGAGGGGACAGACAATTTGAACCCATGAGTTTCTGTGTGAGTCCAGTGGAGAATGATTAATAAACTTCACGTGCACAGCACAACACAGAGCGCTTCAAGCCTCCACGCTCATGAGGAAGGTGGAGCACGGAGTCTGGACTTCCTGTTGTTCCATGTGAAATGTATCTTCACCTTCTTTGTTTGTGAAAGTAATGTATTTTTTGAATGGTGTTGGGTCGGCAGGACGGGCAGCGCCATGGAGCGACGGGCCATCACGCCTCCTGTTGGGTCTCCGGTGGGCCGGCCCCTTTACCTGGCGCCGCAGGACAAAACACTGCTGTCGCTGGACAAGATCGCCAAGAGGGAGTGCAAAGTTCTGGTGGTGGATCCGATCAGCTAGAGAGTGACGACACACGGGACCAGAGGATTTTATCTGGACCCGCAAAGTCCACAAACTGAGCCGACAGGAGACGTTTGATCCGGATCATAAACTAATAAAAATAACAATCTGTCGCTCGTGAAGGCTTGAACAAAGATGTATTTATTGTTGAATTATTTATTATTTAATTATTGTTTACAGGTTCTGACCCGTATTAAGCTGTAGAGACACTTCCACAGAGGTTCTGTGCAATTTGTCCCAAACTTACAGAGAAAAATGTGAAGTTCTGCAGAACAGTTTATGGAAAATTAAAGAGAACTTGAAACTGCAGAGAATTGTCTCTTTTTATTAAAAAAAGTTCAGAAAAATTAAAGCTGAAGTGTTCCCTGTTGTTTTATTTAAGTGTTCCCTGTTGTTTTATTTA
>NC_056511.1:1707290-1707466 GCF_014905685.2 Nematolebias whitei | reverse complement strand
CTGTTGTTTTATTTAAGTGTTCCCTGTTGTTTTATTTAAGTGTTCCCAGTTGTTTTATTTAAGTGTTCCCTGTTGTTTTATTTGTGTTCCCTGTTGTTTTATTTAAATGTTCCCAGTTGTTTTATTTAAGTGTTCCCTGTTGTTTTATTTAAATGTTCCCAGTTGTTTTATTTAAG
>NC_056511.1:1703237-1706890 GCF_014905685.2 Nematolebias whitei | reverse complement strand
GTTGTTTTATTTAAATGTTCCCAGTTGTTTTATTTAAATGTTCCCAGTTGTTTCTATTATCAGAGTCAGAGAGATTTATTTGTCATTCTCATCTCATGTGGTGGAATGAAATTATGTTCACAGGGTCCCAGTTACATCCATCAATAAAATGTAAAATAACATTAATAAGATCTATGATATGAGCTAAGAAAAGCATCAACTAAATATACACTAAGCACTACAACTATAAAAACATTACGTCGAACAGCAGCACGAACATGAGGCTGTGTGAGCAGATGAACACAGAAACCTGTTGTTTCTATTATTTAAGTTTTCAGGTTTGTTATTTAAGTGTTCCTGGTTGTTTCAGTTATTTAAATGGTAAATGGACTGTACTTGTATATCACCTTTCTATCTTATCGTGATACTCAAAGCGGACCGCTGCAACGAGCTAACGGGGAAATCACGGGGAGGCGGAGTATACATTTACGTGAGTAAAAGTTGGTGCGTGAACTCTACTGTTGTAAATAGCTCATGCTCGAAGGCTTTGGAGCAAATAACAGTGAAATGTCGGCAACATTATCTACCCCGAGAGTTCACTGTGACTTTCATCTCTGTCGTCTACATTCCTCCGGACGCTAATGCTAATGAATCACTGCAGGAGCTTCATGATATCATCAGCTCGCTGCAGAACAAACACCCCAAAGCTCTTTACGTGGTAGCCGGAGACTTTAACCACGTGAATCTAAAGGACTGTCTCCCAAGCTTTTATCAACATGTGGCAATTCCAACACATGGAGACAACACGCTGGACCGTGTTTACACAAACGTAAAAGATGCATACAAAGCCGAACCCCGCCCCCACCTAGGACTGTCAGACCACATCTCAATCTTCCTGGCTCCTGCTTACCTGCCCCCGCTGAGACGCTCCAGACCGGTACAAAAGAAAGTTAAATGCTGGAGCCAGGACAGTGGCCCCATACTGAGAGATTGTTTTGACCGAACAGACTGGCAGGTTTTCAGAGAAGCTGCTGAAAATGGAGGTTCGCTTGATCTTGACCAATACACATCCTCAGTTCTGGGTTACATTAGTACATGTACTGACACTGTCTCCACTATCAGAAATGTTAATCAATCAACCTTTATTTATACAGGTAAATCCCATTGAGCCTCGAGGACTCATTTACAAGAGAGACCTGATTTTAGTTAAAAGCTACCCAAACAGAAAACCTTGGCTGAATGCAGAGGTGCGTACCCTGCTGGAAGCCAGGAACACTGCCTTCAGGTCTGGAAACTCAGAGGAGCTGAGTAGGACAAGAAAAGAGCTGGTTGCTGGTATTAAGAGGGCCAAGGCCACATATGCAAAGAGGATCGAGGGTCAATTCATCTCACAAGACCCTCGGAGCATGTGGAGGGGCATTAAGTGCATATCAGATTATAAAGGAAGAAGCGAACAATGCCCCAAAGACCCATCTCTGCCTGATGCCCTCAACAAGTTCTATGCACGCTTTGAAGACCCAAACAGACCACCCAGCACCAGACTCACCTCACCACCAGATGAAGAGCATCTCAGCGTGACCTCAGCAGAAGTAAGGAGGACCTTCAGGAGAATTAATCCGCACAAAGCAACTGGCCCAGACACCATCCCCGGAAAAGTGTTCAAGGAATGTGCCGATCAGCTCTGCGAGGTGCTGGCAGACATCTTTAACACCTCACTTACCCTGGAGGCAGTTCCCACCTGCCTGAAGACTGCCACCATCATCCCAGTCCCAAAAAGCTCTACAGTGACTGGTCTGAATGACTATCGGCCAGTGGCCCTCACCCTGATAGTCGCTAAATGCTTCGAAAAACTGGTCATGACTCACATCAAAACAACCATCAACATCAACGAGGACCCTCATCAGTATGCATACCATGAGAACCGATCAACAGAGGACGCCATCTCCTCTGTGGTCCACACTGCGCTCAACCACCTGGAGCAGAAAAACTCTTACGTCCGTATGCTCTTTGTGGACTTCACATCTGCCTTCAACACCATGATCCCCCAAACCCTGATGGACAACTAGGACTAAGCCCCTCCATTTGCAACTGGGTACTAGACTTCTTAACAAACAGACCACAGTTAGTGAGGATCCACAACTTCTCCTCCTCCACCATAACCCTCAGCACTGGCTCTCCTCAGGGATGTGTGTTGAGCCCCCTCCTGTTTACTCTGCTCACGTATGATTGTGCAGCTACCCATCCAGGCTGTCACATTGTAAAGTTTGCAGATGATACAGCGGTGGTGGGATGCATCACAAACAATGATGAGTCCAGCTACAGGCAGGAGGTGGAACACCTGGAGAGCTGGTGTAAAGAGAATAAGGTTGTTTTCACATCTGATAGTCTGGTAGACTGAGTTCGGTTCGGGACCGATATTCATGACCTTATGTTACATTTGAGCTGGTGCGTTTGCATTCACACTGCACTGTGCAGTCGAGCCAACCTGTTGAACCAACCTGTTGAACCAACCTGTTGAACCAACCTATTCCCCCGCTCACCTGTGGGGGCGCTGCACCAAGAACTACTGAAGGAAACGACACAAAAACCTCTGAAGACACGTCTTCTTCTTCTTCTGTAAATAAAAATAAAATGAAGTGGCATCAAGTTTTAGCAGTTTTAGGAGTTATATTTAGTCATTTTTCAACAATGGACTCAGCATGAGCAGAAGATGAGACAGAAGACCATGGAGAATATTGTTCTTCACACAAGGCAGCTGACGGCTCCATATAAGAGAAATGTGTGTTTGTTTGTCCTGAGGAGCGGGGCCCGGTCTGTTTACATTCACACTGTACTGGAACCGCGCTGGAGTTCTCTTCTACCGGACCGAGACCTAGGTTTTAGCCGGGCCAGAGTTCGCCTTTTTGTTCCGTGAGAGAGTTTGATGGCGCGTTCACACCTCCCTAAACGAACCGGACTTTCTAGGAAAACGAGCTAGAGTTCGATTAAAGTGGACTAAACAGGGCTGCTGTGAATGCACCCTAACCTTCACATCAATGTGAAGAAGACAAAGGAGATGATTGTGGACTTCAGAAGGAACAAACACACCTACACCTCCCAGAGCATAGGAGGATCTGTAGTGGAAGTGGTCTCCAGCTACAAGTACTTGGGTGTGCACCTGAACAACACCCTCAGCTGGAGCAACAACACCACCAGCCTGATGAAGAAAGATCATCAGAGACTCTACTTCCTCAGACGGCTGAGGCGAGCTGGTCTGGGAAGCTCAGTCCTCACCTCCTTCTACAGGTGTGCAGTGGAGAGCATCCTGTGCTCCAGCATCAACGTGTGGCATGGAGGCTGCACAGCTGCAGAAAGAAAAGCTTTGCAGAGAGTGGTGAAGGCTGCACAGAAGATGTTGGAGTCAGTCTCCCCACCATCACAGACATCTACACCTCCAGATGCAGGAAGAGGGCCACCTGCATCATGAAGGACCACACTCACCCAGCACACACACTTTTTGTCCCGCTCCCCTCAGGAAGGAGGTTGAGGAGCATTAAGTGTAGAACCACTAGACTGAGGAACAGCTTCTACCCTGAGGCTGTTAGACTCATGAATCTCTGACCAGGAGAATCACTGTGAAAATCACATCATGTTGCTGCTGATCTGTTCCATGTTGCTGCTGATCTGTTTCATGT
>NC_056511.1:1699543-1703137 GCF_014905685.2 Nematolebias whitei | reverse complement strand
TGTTGCTGCTGATCTGTTTCATGTTGCTGCTGATCTGTTTCATGTTGATGTGTTCATGCGTGCTCATCTGCTCACAGACTCATGTTCATGTTTGTGCTGATGTTCAATGTTTTATGTTATGAGTGCTTAGTGTATATTTAGTTGATGTTTTTCTTAGTTCATATCTTAGATGTTATTACTGTTTTTCTTTTACATTTTATTGTTGGATGTAACTGGGACCCTGTGTACATAATTTCGTTCCACCACATGTACCACATGAGGTGCGAATGACAATAAAGAAACTCTGACTCTTTACAAAACAATTTAAGTTCAAGGATTTTTTATTGTCACACCAGTTCACATTTGCATGTTTATGGTACAAATTTCAGACTCAAGTCCCAGATCAAGAAACCTAACAATTAACAAATAAATACAGATTTCAATTCAATTCATTTTATTTCTATAGCGCCAAATCACAACAAAGTTGTCTCAGGGACTTTACAGGAACATTCACATAAAAGCCAGTTAGTAAAGTTCTTTATCTAAGGAATCCAGCAGACAAGATGAATCTTGGCTTCATTGCAGTCTCGCATCCTGAGCAAGCACAGTGGAGACAGTGGAAAGAAAAACTCCCTTTAACAGGAAGAAACCTCCAGCAGAACCAGCTCAGGACAAGAGACCATCTGCTTTGACCGGCTGGTTGAGAGGACAGGAAGGAGAGACAGACCAACACAGAATGGTAGGTCCAGATATAGGTCCAGGTCCAGATATAGGTCCAGGTCCACATGTTAACTGAGAACTGAAAGATCTTCCTCCCATTCTGGTTTTGTAAACTCTAGGAACCACAAGTAAACCTGCAGTCTGAGAGAGAAGTGCTCTGTTAGTAAAATATGGAACAATAAGATCTGTAATATAAGATGGAGCTAGGTTGTTGAGAGCTTTGTAGGTTAGAAGTAAGATTTTGGATTCTATTCTGGACTTGACAGGGAGCCAATGGAGAGAAGCTAAAACTGGAGAGATGTGATCTCTCCCAGTAACTCCAGTTAAGACTCTGGCAGCAGCATTTTGGATCAACTGAAGACGTTTTAAAGAAGTATTTGGACACCCAGATAATAAACCATTGCAATAGTCCAGTCTAGACGTGACAAATGCATGGACCAGTTTTTCTGCATCATCTTTAGATCAGATGTTTCTAATGTTAGTGATATTACGCAGGTGGAAGAAGGAGGTTCTAGTAACGTTTTTAATGTGGGGGATAAAAGACATGTCCTGATCAAAAATAACACCAAGATGTTTAACATTAGAGCTGGAGGAGGCAGCCGCACCTCCGCGAGCGCCACGGGCTCGACGGGAAGAGGCACGCCCCCCGCGCGGGGAGAGATGAGTATAAGGATAAATATACAGTGTATATATTTACATATAGAGAGAGAGACGTTACATCCTCCATCCAGAGGGCTTCATCAGTCTGACGAATCCCAAGTAAAATGTAAAGTGTTTAGCAGCTGTTGCACCTTTGTGCAGCCCATCCTGCAGGATAAACTTCCTGCTGCAGCGTTCAGCTGTCACTGGAGCGGCTCGCAGCCGAGTCTGAAGCCACTAGGTTCAGGATCATCCTCTTTAAATCTGAGGCCGTGGTCTTCAGTCAGAACAGGTGGACTGGCCTTCCTTGGGTTGTCACGGAGGTTCTGCCTCAAGTGCAGCAGCTGAAGTATCTCAAGGCTGATAAGGATGGACCCTGGACGCCTCTCTAATGAGGTGTTCTGGACAGGTCCATCTGGTAGGAGACCCCAGGGAAGACCATGGACGTGCTGGAGAGACTGTCCTCCAGCTGGTCCGGAGACACCCTGGAGTCCTCTCAGAAGAGCTGGAAGCGGTGGCTGTGGAGAGGCCTGGACTTCTTTGTGATGCTGCCTCCATGACCTGAGTCCAGAACCAGATGATGGAGGGATGAAGCGCTTCGTTCCTGTTTGTTTTGTCAGGGAATCTAAAAACACGGGTAGGTGAGCAGAACTCAGTGATCCGTTTCAGAACCATGAAGCCAACAGGAAGTTCCTCGTTGGGGTTTTCCCATATTTAAATTTTTTATTTTTATATTTGTGAAAAATACACCACATTTTCTCTCATTCCGTCTTTTCAGTTTTCTGTGAACAGAATCCAGGTTCTGGCCCGGTTTTGGGTCTGATCTCACTGGAGGACTGGAGCAAGGGCGTGTAGAAGTTCTTCTAACTGTTGTTAGTCTGAAAGAAGCGAGTAAATTCAAACTGGTGTTTTCAACCGTTCACGTTGTTCTCTGTGTCATTCTTCCAGCCCAGGAATAAAACAGAACTTTGCTGTTCCTGATGAGTTCATGAAACTTCTGAGAAAACTTTTAGTTTGAACGTTGTGTTTATTTTTATAGAAACCTCTGATGACACGTTTAAACGTGAACTTTTAACCTGGTTGTAGACGGAGCAGACTCACATCACGGCACACTGAAAACTCACGACTCTAAACTTAAATACTCCTTAAATAAACGTTGTTGAGTCTGACGGCATGTAGAGGAAGAAGTGGATGAAAAGACGTAAAGACAGCTGCAGGATGCCGGGGTTAAATGGCCACGCTGTTGTCGATGCCCGTGGGACAAAGGTACGGATACGACGACTCCAGATGGTTGTTGCGTTCTGTGATGTCATCAGAAATGGCCCTGAGGTCGGCCTGCACACGGTCCACGAGCCTGCGGTGGGCGTCCTGCGTGAAGATGGCCTCCTTGTAGTGACACAGAGGAACCTGTAGAAGAACAGCCAAGTTAGTAAAAATGAAAAGTTAATTTCCTCAGTAAACTGGTCTGAACTGACGTTTGTGGTTAAAGTCAGACCTGCCTGAAGCTGCGGAGGATACAAAGAAAAACAACTGAGATATTCTGATGATCAGTGATCCAGAGGAAACTGGAGCCAGAAGGTCTAAAACACGTTCATGTGAGGAGATGGTGTTTGTCCCAGAGATCCAGATCACTGGGCCCACTGAGCTGCGTGACACCAGAACTATGACTCGAACATAAACTGGACAAATTGCATTTCTTGTGAAAATGCAAAGTGAAGGATTTTTACTGAAGAACTTGCTGAAAACAGCTGAAATTAGCTAAAATAAAAACATGCTGAAATGTAGCTGAAAGGGAAGAACAAGCCTAATGTAGCAGAAGAAAGCAGAAAGAACATGTATTTGCTGAATTAAGTTTAAATTAGCAGAAATTAGCACTAAAATTATGAATTAGCTAAAAAAGCTGAAATTAGCAGAAATAAGTTGGAAGAAGCACAAAAATATTGTAGTTAGCAGAAATAATCTAAAAGGAGCACAAAACAGCTGAAAAAACAACTGAAAGTAGCTGAAAAAAGTTTAAATTTGCAGCGAGAAGCTGAAAGAAGCTGAAAGAAGCTGAAAGAAGCTGAAAGCAGCTGAAGCAGAGCAAAATGTGAAAGGAGCAGTAAAAGGTTGTAAACAGAGCTAAAGATCTGAAGGATGGAGAATGAGCTCAATTCATTTTGCACTGGTTACCAGTTCACTTTTGAATCCAGTTCAAAATACTCATGTATGTCTACAAATCACTGAACAGTGTCAGCCCCCCCCCCCCCCCCCCCC
>NC_056511.1:1698165-1699443 GCF_014905685.2 Nematolebias whitei | reverse complement strand
AATACTCATGTATGTCTACAAATCACTGAACAGTGTCGCCCCCATCTTTCTGATCTGCTACAACCGTATGTCCCACCACGCTCCCTGAGGTCAGCGGACCAGTTGCTCCTCACAGTTCCAGGAACTCGTCTTAAGCGCAGAGGTGACAGGACCTTCTCTGTAGCAGGACCAAGACTTTGGAACGAGTTACCTCTGCTTGTCAGACAGGCCCCCTCCCTCTCAGTTTTCAAGTCCTGTTTAAAAACTCACTACTATTCAGTATCTTTCAACACCAGATGATCTGTGTTTGATCCTGTATGCTCCACACTGGTTTGTCGTCATTATCTGCATCGTTTTTATGTCTATATTCTGATTTACCTCATTTTGTATTTTGCTCTGTGTGTTACCTGTTGTTCTGTCTGTACAGCACTTTGGTTGGCCTTGTAGCTGTTTTAAGTGCTCTATAAATAAAGTGGTATGGTATGGTATTTTCTGTGAGGAAACAAATGTCAGAAAAAGCTAAATATTTCAAACAGCTAAAGTTGCACCAATCCCAGAAGTCACAGCAGGATTGTCCTGAAAGAGCTGAAGGTTTTGATTTACGTTTTGTTGAAATAGTTGAAAACTGCGAGACAAGAATCGCACCATAAACGTACGGAATAGGGACAGAAGTCAGAATCATAAACACAAACAGGACAAGAGTTGTGTGAATGCTTAATGAGCGTTTTACACAAGCAGTTAAAGTTTAAATCAAACAAACTGGTGGTGCGTTTGATTTGTCTTCCTGCAGAGCCTGCGGGGTGGAGTCTTACAAAGTCGACGCCTGGCTGCGACAGCACGGCCAGCGTCATCAGGACCCGGCAGGTGGCGTTGACGTCAGGCAGGAAGGTCATGATGTCGGCTTCCGACAGATGACCTTTGACCTGAGGAGGAGGTCTCATCATCGAGGCCGGACAGTTCGGCATCCAGAGAGCGAAGTCCAGCTGCAGGATGCAGAAACGGGTGAGACGAACACCTGACAGGAAGCTGGAGATAGCTCAGGTTTCACCTGGCTTCTCTGACTCACCTGGGAGAAGTTAACGGCGGCGTGCAGCGCCGAACACGAGTAGATGAACATGGTGACAAACTTGGACACTTCTGCTTTGGTGTGGAAACACAAAGGGAAACCTGGAAAAACATAAATGAGTGAGTGAGCGAGCGAGCGAGCGAGCGAGTCAGTCAGTCAGTCAGTCAGTTGTTTGGTTGGTTGGTTGGTCGGTCGGTTGGTTGTTTGGTTGGTTGGTTGGCCAGTTGTTTGGT
>NC_056511.1:1687489-1698155 GCF_014905685.2 Nematolebias whitei | reverse complement strand
GTTTGGTTGGTTGGTTGGCCAGTTGTTTGGTTGGTTGCTCGGTCGGTTGGTTGCTTGGTTGGTTGTTTGGTTGTTTGTGTAGCAGTATAGAAATGTACCCGGCTAGGGAAATGTCACTTCCTGTTAGATAAGTGGGCGGAGTATAAAAGGAGGCAGCGATGCCTGTTCTGGCACTTGGTTTCCTCTTCCTGCTCCCACTACGTGGCTCTCAAACCATGTGGGGTTTGGTTGTGGCTGAGCAGCAGATCGTGTTATGCGTGCTGTTCTGGCTTTCGTGGGATGAAGGCCAAGCTTGCTGCTTTCCTCCTCCTCCTCGTCCTGTGTCTGTGCATGTCTGCATGTGTGTGTCAGCAGGTGAGTAGAGTCCCAACTCATTGTCAGCCTTCAAACTTACTATTGTTGGTGATTAGTTGACTGAATTTTATAGGTCCCTTGCTGAGGTTGGGCTCACTGCTGTTTTGTCTCCTCCCAGGTTACAACGGGTGGTGTGACGTTGCACGTTCGTGGTGTGACGTATTGTGTCACTTCCTGTTTGTCTGTCGGTAGCTCGAGTGAATTGTTTGCTCGAGTCGTCTCTGTTTTCTGGATTTATCTTTTGCACAGTTTTTCATTCTAGTTCACAAACACACTTAGTACAGTTGTTTCTCTACTGTTGGACAGTGCTTAAAACACCTCTTATCTTTCAACACTTCTCAGTTTTTATTGGTGTATTTGGCTCTGCTAGCTCCTGCTAGCATTACCTTAGCATGGCTGCTGCTTCTCTCCCTGCTTCCTGTTTTCTCTTGCTCCGTGTGTCAGATGTTTAGTTACTCCTCTGCCTCCTTTAGTGGTAATGATACATGTAACAAATGTAGTCGTATGATAGCTTTGGAGGAGAGGCTGTCTGAACTGGAAGCTCGGCTCCGCGCTGTAGAAAGAACAGTAGCTAGCCAGGTCCCCTTAGACAGCATGGAACCACAGAGGCTAGCTCCCGTTAGCGGTCCTCCAGCAGATCCCGAGCAGCCGGGACCCCAGGCCGGCTGGGTGATGGTCCGGAGCAAGCGTAGTGCTAAGGCTAAGCCCCCAGTTCACCACCGACCCGTTCACGTTTCTAATCGATTTTCCTCGCTCAGGGACACACCTGCTGAGAAACAGACCCTGGTTATTGGAAGCTCCATAGTCCCAAACGTGGCTTTAGGGACTCCAGCGGCCATAGTCAAATGCATTCCGGGGGCCAGAGCGGGCGACATAGAATCTTATCTGAAACTGCTGACTAAGGCTAAGGCTAAATACAGTAAGATTGTTATTCATGTTGGCGGTAATGACACCCGGTTACGTCAATCAGAGGTCACTAAAATTAATGTTGCTTTGGTGTGTGACTTTGCTAAAACCATGTGGGACTCCGTAGTTTTCTCCGGCCCCCTCCCCAACCTGACCAGCGATAACATGTTTAGCCGTATGTCGTCGTTTAACCGCTGGGTGTCCAGGTGGTGTTCTGACAACGACGTGGGCTACATAGATAACTGGAGTTCTTTCTGGGGAAAACCTGGTCTGATGCGGAGAGATGCATCCATCCCACTTTGGACGGAGCCGCTCTTCTTTCTAGAAATATGCCTGATTTTGTTTATTCCCCAAATTATTGACAACCCAGGGTCCAGTCCAGGAAGCAGAGGTGTAGTCCTCCCCCTCTCTGCTGCTTCTCCTCTGTTACCCACCCACACCCACATTGAAACAGTGTCAACTCGCCCACGGCTCAAATTAAATAAACAAAAAATCAGCTCTAAAAATACAAACCATAAAAATCTGATTAAAATAAACACAGTTACTTTACCAGAGCAAAATCATTAAATGTGGATTATTGAACATCAGATCTGTTTCCTCTACATCCCTGTTAGTTAATGAACTGATAACTGATCATCATATTGATTTATTGTGTCTGACAGAAACTTGGCTACAACAGGAGGATTTTGTTGGTATAAATGAATCCACTCCTGTTAATTATTTAAATGTTCATGTTCCTAGAACAACTGGCCGAGGTGGAGGAGTAGCTTCTATTTTTCAGTCAGGATTATTGATTAATGCCAAACCAGTTATTAGTTATGATTCTTTTGAATCGCTGTCCCTCAGTCTTTCTCATCCAAAATGGAAATCAGAAAAGCCACTTTTACTAGTTGTTATATATCGTCCACCAGGCGCTTACTCTCAGTTTTTGTCTGAATTCTCAGAATTATTAACTGACTTATTATTAAATACTGATAAAATCATCATAATGGATGATTTCAATATTCATGTGGATGTTGAGAGTGATAGTTTAAGCATAGCCTTTAATAATTTAATAGACTCATTTGGTTTTACCCAAGACATTCGCACATCTACTCATTCTTATCATCACACTCTTGATTTAGTTCTGACCTATGGTGTAGAGATTAAGGACTTGGTAATAGTTCCTCAAAATCCTGTTCTGTCCGACCATTTTTTAATAACTTTGAGTTTATATTAAATGACTACACAGTCACTGAGAGTAAATTTCATCTCAGCAGGTGCTTATCAGAAAATGCTGTAACCAAATTGAAACAATCTCTTCCATCAATGTTTCCTCTGTCTTGCAGAGTAATGCATCAGAGAACAGAGACTTAGATCATCTAGTTGATCATCTTACAACTTCAATGCAAACTTCACTTGATAAAATTGCTCCACTGAAAAAGAAAGTAATCAATCAGAGGAAACTGGCTCCTTGGTTCAATTCTGAGTTACCTACTTTAAAGCAGCATCTAGAAACCAGGAGAGAAAATGGTGCTCTACTAATGTTGAAGAATTTTATTTAACTTGGAAAGATAGTCTGCTAACATATAAAAAAGCTCTCCGTAAAGCTAGAACTTTATATTACTCATCTTTAATAGTGGAGAATAAAAATAACCCTAGGTTTCTGTTTAGTACTATTGCTAGACTAATTAAAAGTCCCATTTCTGTTGAACCATGTGGCAGCTAACGGGCAGCTGGTGGAGTCCAACTCCCACCCTGAAGGGTCCGACTTACTGCCGGCAATGCAAACCAAACTCTCGCACCGCTTGCATAGGGACTGAGCAGCTCGTAGCAAAGGCCCCCAATCTCATACGGAGCACCCCACACAGTGTACCCTGAGGAACACGGTTGAATGCCTTCTCCAAGTACACAAAACACAAGTAGACTGGATGGGCAAACTCCCATGACCCCTGGAGGACCCTAGTGAGGGAAACGAGCTGATCCATTGTTCCACAGCCAGGAAAGAACCCGCATTGTTTCTCCTGGGTCTAAGGTTCGACCAACAATCGGACTCGCTTCTCCAGTACCCCTGAACAAATCTGACCAGGGAGGCTAAGGAGAGTGATGCCCCTATAATTGGAGCACACCCTCCGGTTCCCCTTTTTGAAGAGGGGAACCACCACCCCAGTCTGCCAATCCAGTGGCACTGCCCCCGATGTCCATGCAATGTTGCAAAGGCGCGATTAATGTGAAGGTCCTGTAAAGGTAGTGATTAATTATTTTTGTAATTGTGCACAAATGTATGGACCGTTGCTGTATTGTGATGTCATTTGTATTGTGGACTGTGTGTCGAATCATATTTGTGATTTGGACCTCTATTCAAAATTGTTCTTTAAAAATGCAATAAAGTTGCTTATTTGTGGTATTTATTTTAGGACGTCTTTTTGTCCTGGGTGTAGATCTACAGGTTCTAACACCATTTCTGCTGGAGGAATCCATGTTCTGGTTCTGTAACAAACAGGTTGGATGATAAATAACCTCACCTGAGTTTTCTGGGAAGCCGTGTGTGGTGATGTCAGAGACCCAGTTCTGAAGCTCGGTGTCAGTCTGGACATCTGTATCTCCGTTATAAAACAGGTCCAGCCAGCTGGACACAAACCTGCAGCAAACAGAGTCTGTCACAAGGTTCTACAGATACAAGAGGTTCTACAGATACAAGAGGTGTCAGTTTAAGATTAAAATCAGACACCACTCTGAGCAGCAGGACCACGCTTTCCACAGAACAACTGTGTCAACTCTTGAAACTGTGCCTGCAGTCAACCTACTTCATATATGGGGAGCAATATTGTAGTGAACTAGACCTCCGACACCAATCTGTCTCTGAAAACCTTCAGGGGACAGGAACTGCTATTTCATTGATTTGAATCCAGAAATACAAATTAGCTCATCAAGAAACTATTTAATTGTATCCTGAATTAATCAATTGAAAGAACACTCTTCTTTTTTACATTATCATTACTATTTTACAATATCT
Organism: Nematolebias whitei; assembly: GCF_014905685.2. Classification (NCBI taxonomy): domain Eukaryota; kingdom Metazoa; phylum Chordata; class Actinopteri; order Cyprinodontiformes; family Rivulidae; genus Nematolebias; species Nematolebias whitei. The sequence goes on along the minus strand of NC_056511.1, from coordinate 1,693,900 downwards.
TGATAATCAAAGTGTGTTTAGTTCATACCATTTCTAAATGTTGAAGTGAGCCACTCATTTTAAAATCAACTGTGAAACAGTATTAATGATTTTTAGACCTCATTAGACTTAGAAATCAAGTTAAATGTCTATTTACAAAGTAATTATGCATTTTGATCTTCTGTCTGAATGAGGAGTAGTGATGTCGGTCGAAAGTCAGAGACAGTCAGAAAGCAAGTTATTAGAACAAAGTGTCTTGTTTTTAAACCTAGCAGACAGTAAATAAGAAGCTGGCATCTGCGTTTGTCTCACTTCGCCATAACATTCCTCTGTCTGTACTAAACGTTCGTAAACATTCCTGCTGTCTTTTTGACTCCTAATAACCCTCTGACATCACTGAAACACCGCCCCTGTTGGTTGTTTCAACCAATCAGGAAGTACCAAGTGAACGGAAGTGAGTACTCTTTAAAAGTCAACACTTCCTGGAACTATCCGGTCTTTCACCAGAGTCTTCCACTTCTGAGTGAAACTTCGGACTCAGTCTTCTTCAGTCTTCCTGGAGTCTTACTCAGTTTTCCTGAGTCTTTCTTGGGACTATGGAGTCTTCCTGAGAGTTCCTAAGGAACTTTCAGATTTAATCAATAGCTGATGGATTTGACCGTGAGACGAGGGTCCGTCCATCCCAGCTGGAGTCACAGCGCCTCGCTGTGAACTCACCCGGGTGTAACGCCCTACAACTTCGAAGGAAGCTTGTTCTGTTGAACGGAGTAAAAACCACACGACTTCTGACGATGACTAGCCACCCTGACAGGAGACGCTGTAAAGGTAGCGTACATAGGGACATCTAGACCGGAGCTGATCCATCATCTGCAAAGGTAAAGAGACGTCACGAGTTGTCACGCACTAAGTGGACTGGGGGTTTGAGCTGGTGTTGAAAGGAGCGTGCTAATTCTGGCCAACAAACATCCATCTTCCTTCATCCATCTTCCCTTTAAACTTATCTATTCCTTCCCTTAAACTTTTATATTTTGCCAGTAATCTAGATGCCTCAATCAGTAATGTTCTGTTGTCTTGTTAGTAAAGCGTGCCAAGTTTTTATTAATCAGAAACAGATCAGCAAATCAATGTGTACATGTTTTGATGTTAAGTTTTGATTCTGTTAAATAAATGACCGCATTTATTCTGATGGGTCAAACATAAAATGGCGTCTCATGTCACTGATTAAACAATCCTCACAGTTATCTCAGTCACATGACACATAATTTAACTCGAAAAAGAAAGAATCCGTTGTATTTAAATAATTAATATTCTTTGTGCTTGAACTTGAACTGGTTTCAAGCAGCTCCACAGCACCGAAACAGCTTTGGTTAGGGTTTGTAATGACATTTTAACAGCAAATGATTCTGGTCATTTTGTGGCTCTTGTACTCCTCGATCTTACTGCCGCTTTCGATACTGTTGACCACAGTATCCTCATCTCTCGGCTTGAACACTGGGTTGGGATTACAGGTGCTGCATTAGACTGGTTCCGCTCATACCTCTATGACAGGAGTTTTTGTGTGAAGGTGGGTAAAAATCTATCCACTTCAATGCCTCTTTTCTGCGGTGTCCCACAGGGCTCGATTCTCGGACCCCTTCTATTTTCGCTCTATCTGCTTCCGCTGGGGTCGATCCTAAGAAAACATGGTATTCCATTCCATTGCTACGCCGATGACTGTCAGATCTACCTGCCACTGAAACCAGCCAGTGCTTGTTCCGTCCACCCTCTCCTCAAATGTCTGGGCGACATTAAGACATGGATGGCTTCAAAATTTCTAAGTTTTAACGACCAGAAGACTGAAGTCATTGTCTTTAGCCCTAGCTCAGCTGCCGCCTCTTATCCTGTGAACCTGGACTCCCTTCAGCCTTATCTGAAGCACTCTGTTAAAAACCTTGGAGTGGTTTTTGACTCGGATTTTAAGTTCGACAAACAGATCAGTTTGGTTCTGCAGAGAAGCTTCTTCCAACTGCGGCAGGTAGCTAAGCTCAAGCCAGTGCTGTCTAGACCCGACCTTGAGACACTAGTCCATGCATTCATCACAACCCGCCTGGACTATTGTAATTCACTGTATGCTGGGGTCAGCCAGGCCTCTATCTCACGGCTACAGCTCATCCAGAATGCTGCAGCTCGGCTTTTAACCGGTACACCGAGGTATGAGCACATCACACCAGTTCTGTCCTCCCTACACTGGCTTCCTGTGAGAACTAGGATTGATTTCAAAATTCTCCTCCTGACCTATAAGTGCCTAAATGGCCTCGCACCCATCTACCTCTCTGAGCTACTGGAACCATATGTTCCCTCTCGGGCTCTGAGATAATCCGATCAGCTGCTTTTGGTTGTTTCAAAAACACGACTGAAGCTCCGAGGAGATCGGGCGTTTTCAGTCATGGGTCCCAAACTGTGGAACAACCTACCCCCCAACATTAGGCAGGCCACCTCCCTTCCTGTGTTCAAATCCCTACTAAAAACATATCTGTTCTCTCTGGTGTTTCATACTGTGTGAGTTGATTTAGTGTATCTTGTTCCATGTCTTCATTTTAATGCTGTTGTTTTAATTTTTTAAGGTATATTCTTACTGCTTTTTATTTCTTAGTGTTACCATTAGTGTTAAGCACTTTGATAACAGTCTATCTGTTTTAAATTGTGCTCTATAAATAAATATGACTTGACTTGACATCATCTGCAAAAAGCAGAAACGCAATCCTAAGGCCACCAAAACGGATCCCCTCAACACCTTGGCTATGCCTAGAAATTCTGTCCATAAAAGTTATGAACAGAATCGGTGACAAAGGGCAACCTTGGCGGAGCCCAACTCTCACTGGGAACAAGCCCGACTTATTGCCGGCGATGCGGACCAGGCTCTGACACCGGTCATACAGGGACCTAACAGCCCGTATCAAAGGGTCCGGTACCCCATACTCCCAGAGTATCCCCCACAGGGTTCCCCACAGGGTTCCCCAAGGGACGCGGTCGAACGCCTTCTCCAAGTCAACAAAGCACATGTAGACCGGTTGGGCAAACTCCCACGCACCCTCCAGGACCCTGTTGAGAGTGTAGAGCTGGTCCAGTGTTCCACGAGCAGGACGAAAACCCCATTGCTTCTCCTGAATCTGAGGTTCGACTATCCGACGGACCCTCCTCTCCAGAACCCCTGAATAGACCTTACCAGGGAGGCTTAGGAGCGTGATTCCCCTGTAGTTGGAACACACTCTACAGTCCCCCTTTATGAATGGGGGGACCACCACCCCAGTCTGCCAATCCAGGGGAACTTCCCCCAATGTCCACGCAATATTGCAGAGTCGCGTAAGTCAACACAACCCTACAACATCCAGAGCCTTAAGGAACTCTGGACGAATCTCATCCACCCCTGGGGCCCTGCCACGAGAATCTTTTTAACCACCTCGGTGACCTCAGCACCAGAGATTGGAGAGCCTGACCCAGAGTCCCCAGGCTCCGCTTCTTCAGTGGAAGACGTGCCAGTGGTATTGAAGAGGTCTTCAAAGTATTCCACCCACTGACCCACAACATCCCGAGTTGAAGTTAGCAGCACACCACTCCCACTATAAACAGTGTTGGTGGCGTACCGCTTTCCCCCCCTGCGATGCCGGATGGTGGACCAGAATCGTCTCGAAGCCGTGCGGAAGTCATTCTCTATGGCCTCTCCAAACTCCTCCCATGCCCGAGTTTTTGCCTCAGCGACCACCCGAGCCGCATGTCGCTTGAACTGCCGGTACCCATCAACTGCTTCCGGGGTCCCACAGGCCAAAAAGGCAAAATAGGACTCCTTCTTCATCCTGACAGCATCCCTCACCAATGGTGTCCACCATCGGGTTAGAGGGTTGCCGCCGCGACAGGCACCGACAACCTTGTGGCCGCAGCTCCGGTAAGCCACCTCGACAATAGAGGCACGAAACATGGTCCACTCAGACTCAATGTCCCCCACCTCCCTCGGAACATGTTCGAAGTTCTCCCGGAGGTGGGAGTTAAAACTCTGTCTCACAGGAGACTCTGCCAGATGTTCCCAGCAAACCCTCACAATACGTTTGGGAATGCCAGGTCTGACCGGCATCCTCCCCCACCATCGGAGCCAACTCAACACCAGGTAGTGATCAGTGGACAGCTCCGCCCCTCTCTTCACCCGAGTGTCCAAGACATGTGGCCGCAGATCAGATGAGACGATGAAAAAGTCGATCATCGAAATGCGGCCTAGGGTGTCCTGGTGCTAAGAGCACATATGGATACCCTTATGCTTGAACAAGGTGTTTGTTATTGACAATCCATGACGAGCACAGAAGTCCAACAACAGAACACCACTCGGGTTCAGATCAGGGGGGCCGTTCCTCCCAACCACACCCCCCCAGGTCTCACTGTCATTGCCCACATGAGCATTGAAGTCCCCCAGCAGAGCAAGGGAGTCCCCAAGAGGTGCACTTTCCAGTACCCCCTCCAAGGACTCCAAAAAGGGTGGATAATCTGAACTGCTGTTTGGTGCATAAGCACAAACGACAGTCAGAACCCGTCCCCCCCACACGTAGGTGGAAGGAGGCCACCCTCTCATTCACCGGGGTGAACCCCAACACACAGGCACCAAGTTCAGGGGCAATAAGTATGCCCACTCCTGCTCGGCGCCTCTCACCAGGGGCAACTCCAGAGTGGAAAAGTGTCCAGCCCCTCTCAAGGAAACTGGTTCCAGAGCCAGAGCCTAGGACCTGTCTGCCATGGGTGACCCTACTAGGGGCGTAAAGCCCCTGACAGCATAGCTCCTAGGATCAATGAGACACTCAAACCCCTCCACCACGGTAAGGTGGCAGCCCAGGGAGGGGCTCAACCTTTGTTTAAACAGATAAATCACATTGAGACTCGAAGACTCATTTACATGTGAGACCTGTTTGGACAATCAAAAAACAGTGGTTAACTGGACACATGTAGGAGTTGGAGGTGAAAAAAATTCCTATCAGACTTTTTTTCTTGCATGAGAAAAAAAAAAACCTCTAATATTGAAAAAACACCTCGCACAAACAAGCACATATTTACGTAGACATTCTGCAATCAGAGACGAGAGCGGTCAACAACGCTTATAGATGCTCTCGAGGTCACTGTAATCAGTCAATGTCCTCCGGTGAGATCCATAAACATTCTCGAGGTATGTCGAGGAGTAAAAACGGAGTAATATTGTGTATGCTGTTCAGTGTCAGGAGGGTGATCAGTCTTACATCGGGGAAACTAAAGAGCCACTGGCCAAAAGGATGGCCCAGCACAGAAGATCAACATCATCAGGCCAGGACTCTGAGGTCTACACTCATCTCCAGGCCAGCGGTCACTCTTTCAGGGATGAAGATGTTCACATCCTGGACAGAGAGGAACGATGGTTTGAGAGAGGAGTAAAGGAGGCCATCTTTGTGAAAAGAAATCGTCCATCATTAAACAGGGGTGGAGCCTCCTGGTTCAACTGTCCCCCTCTTACAATGCTGTGATTGCTAGTATCACTCAGCCCTCTGTGAACAGTAAACAGCCATCAGGTGCTAATGATCCATTGTTAGGCTGATGGTCCTTCTTGAGCATGTGATCAGCTGGTTCTGGTTGTCAGCAGCAAACTGGTTGATCCACTCTGAGAAGGTGCTATTTAAGAGACTGAGCTGAATACAGCACCTCAGACTGAAGAAGTCTCTTGGATGAGAGACGAAACGTTTCTACATTTTTTGTTGTTTTGGTTTGCTTATTTTTTTTGAATGACCAGAGGACCAGATTTAACTTTTTTAGATAAACCCAGTTTAACTTTCAGTTTCTTTACTAGGTTTTCCACATGGAGCTTAAAAGAAAGATGCGAGTCGACCAAGATACCCAAATATTTATAGGAATCAACAAACTCAGTAGGGACACCATTTGAGGATAAAATTAGAGGAAGAACTGCTGGGACCGACTTCCTGTCAGAAAAAAGCATCCCTTTGGCTTTGTCGGCGTTTAGGACAAGTTTGAGATGGAACAAACCTGACTGGATGATGTTAAATGCAGATTGCAAAAGCTGGAAAATCTCATCAACTGTTTTAGCTCGACAATAAACAACTGTGTCATCAGCATAGAAATGTATGGATGCATCAGGGATGTTTTTACCTACATTACCTATGTAGATTGTGAAAAGGGTGGGTCCTAAGACTGAGCCTTGAGGTACACCATTGTTGTTTGTTAGATAGCTGGAGGAAGTACCATTATGTTATTGTTTATCTATGCAGTTTATGTACGTGCTTCTTGTTTATTTACTTGTGCATCGTGTTTGTTTACCTGTGCAGTGTTTGTTTACATGTGCAGTGTTTGTTTACCTATGCAGTGTTTGTTTACCTGTGCAGCATTTGTTTACCTGTGCAGCGTTTGTTTACCTGTGCAGTGTTTGTTTAC
>NC_056511.1:1680234-1687479 GCF_014905685.2 Nematolebias whitei | reverse complement strand
TGTGCAGTGTTTGTTTACCTGTGCAGTGTTTGTTTACCTGTGCAGTGCGTCCCAGATTCTCAGTGCGTCCTGAGCGTAGTAGCTGTGAGGCAGGTTGTCGACGCCGCGGTCCGATACGTCGTCAGGAACACACAGGGACCGATAGCGGACCCGAGCTGACGCTCGGGACAGGAGAGACGGGATGATGTTCAGACCAGAACCCACAACCTACAAGAGAACCAGAACCAGAGAACCTGCTGTGTAAATGTAGAGATTGAAACCATTTCTGTTTGTAGCTCCAGGTGAGGTTTTACCTGGTCGAAGATGCCGTTAGGAGCCAACAACGAGGCTCGAGCCTGAAGGTTTATCTGCAGAGAGGTTCTGACGTGAGGCATCAGCAGCTGAGCCCAAAACACCACCCAGAGAAGAGAAACGAACAATGAGCTGTTCATACGAACACTGGTTCTGTTCTGGTTCAGTCCTGGTTCTGTTCTGATTCTGTCCTGGTTCTGTCCTGGTTCTGTTCTGATTCTGTCCTGGTTCTGGTTATGTTCTGGTCCTGTCCTGGTTTTGTTCTGGTTCTGTCCTGGTTCTGTCCTGGATGTGTTCTGACTGGGTCCGGATGTTCTGCTGGTGTTCACCTGGTGCAGCGGGTGCTGGTCCGGCAGTTGTCTCAGCGTGGCCACACAGCACAGTTCTGCCATCATGTGGGTCCTCATGTAATGAGAGACCAGCTGGTGGCACTGGAAGTCCATGCAGTGGACCCAGATCTTGGCCAGCAGCCAGTCAGAACCGGGGTCCGAGGGCATGAAGACGGGATTCTGAGGGCCAGGGGTCTGCTGAAGCTGAAAGACCAAACTAATTAAAGTCTGTGTGGAGGCAGCTGTGTCCAGCTGTGTCGGAGCTCACCTGGATGGCAATGGGGACCAGCTGGTCCTGCTGGTTCAGGTGGAGGAGGCACAGAGGGGCCGACAGGTATGTCTGCTTCCCGTTGATCTGGTTCCCTGGTAGTCCATCCAAAACCTCATAGTCCAACAGGTACACGGTTCCTTTCTGTCACATCAGGAAACATCAAGGTGACAAAAGGTCGAAGTTCTGCAGGTCCAACAGCTGCCCGCTTACCTGTAGCTCCTCTTCAAGGCTGGAGTGTTTTGGCAGGAAGGGGCGGAGCCTGTCGGAGGTCACAGCCAGGTTTGGAGGAAGACGACGGACCTGACGGACCTGCAGAGGGTTGCAGCCATTCAGACACTGATACCCAAAGAACCAGTCCTCCTTCCAGTGAGCCTTCACGACCCCTGAGAGAAAAAGACGATGAACAGAACCCCGACCAGAACACAGAACCACAAGGGGCTGTGGGTTCTGATGGATTTCTTACTGGCCACGCTGTTGTGGTCTCCCGTGTGAGCGAAAACCGTCTCCAGCTCTGAGAGTCCGGTCCAGGGTTCTGGTCGGTTGTTGAAGCCTTTCAGATAGTGCACGTTGGTGGGCTGACTGCGGACCAGGACACAGACACCGTCAGAGTCCGTCACAAACCTGTCTCTGTCCTGAAACCAGATCCAGTTCACCTCCTGTGGGTGTAGCTGAGGTTCGGCCCGAGCTCGGACATGCTGCTGAGGCTGGCGCACTGCGGAGCTCCGCCCACGAACTGATGCCACCTGAAACAAAAACCCGGAACAGAGTCCAGCGCAGCTTGAAATCTGCGTTTCTGAACTTTGTGTCGGTTTTATTTGGACCTTTCTGAAGAATTTTCAGCTGCTGTTTGTCTTTTTTTACGTTTAGCCTTTTGTTCAGCTGGTTTTAGCTGTGGTTCTGCCTAAGTTTGTTCAACTGGTTGTAGCTGTGGTTCTGACTAAGTTTGTTCAGCTGGTTTTAGCTGTGGTTCTGAGTGTTTGAATTTGTTCAGCTGGTTTTAGCTGTTGGTCTGAGTGAATTTGTTCAGCTGGTTTTAGCTGTTGGTCTGAGTGAATTTGTTCAGCTGGTTTTAGCTGTTGGTCTGAGTGAATTTGTTCAGCTGGTTTTAGCTGTGGTTTTGAATGAACCTGTGGTCAGGAGGACACAGAGCACTCTCAGGTGAGTTTACCTGAAGAGCTGCTGCTGACGTTTCAGCTGTTGGACTCGGTGCTGCTTCAGCTTCTCTTCAGTTTCGTCGGCCATCAAACACGCTGAAGAAGAAAAGCCAGAAGGTGAAGAACCTCGGCGCAGTGATGTCATCACATCTTAAAGTTTGGATTTAAATATATGCACAGTGTTTACCCACTGAAGGTTGTTGTTGTTTACAGAGTGACGCTGATTCAGCATTTCTTGTCTTCATGTTTTTACAACGTAATGATTTAATTAAATGTTCGGCTGCTGTCACGTTTGATTCTGAAACTTTTCAAAATAAAGGTCTGATGTTTTCACCATAAAGGCACGGAGCTCTTCCCTGATCAGCTGACTGACACATTATCAATCATCAGAATGACTGCTGCGTGCACGAACGTGCACCACTTCCTGGATGTGACATACTGAAATATTTGTTGAAATTTCAGGATTTACTCAATCCCAGTTTTTTCTCTTTAATCTCTTTGATCTTATGCTGTCTTTTAGCTTTTAGCTTTTAGCTAGCCTTTTAAGATTTCAGCTAGTGTTCTGCTCCTTTTAGCTCTTGTTTTGCGTCTTTTTGCCTTTGAATGCCTTTCGGCTTCTTCGGCAAAACGTCCTTTCTCTGGTTAGGAAATAATGTATGTTCCTTCTGCGTTGTCTTCTACTTTTCTTGTTTTATGGCTGGACGATGGAAAAGATCATTAACTCACGCGCTCCGCTGCGCAGATCCACGTCACCATCTGCGGGCCGCAGCCACCTGTCGCACAGGAACACCTGAGCTCCGGAACCTGCGGCCCGCTGGCCCACCTCCACCCTGCTGCAGTGCCAGTCCACATCAGGGAGTCCAGTCTGAGCTTCCAGTCGGAGCCGGACCAGGATCAGCTGACCCAGCAGGCCATTGGACCGGACCGAAACCAGACATGTCTGAGAGGAAAAGAGGCACAGACCAGTGTGGTGACGCACAAACAATATCTGTCCCATCTTCATGAAGGAAACTCACTGATCCAGGCAGGAGATGTTGATCCGCGTTCACGCTGATGGGCGGAGTCTGGCTCTGCGAGCCAATCAGGCTGAGCCACAGGTGGTTGTAGGTTCCACAGGTGGCCCCAGGTGAGGTGTAGACGGTCACGTCAAACTCCTGACAGGAAGTCGTCATGCCGGACACGATGAGGACCAAGCTGGAAAAAGGACAACGTCCGGATCAGTTTCAGAGATTTGATCAGAAAACGTCTCGCGTTTGTGAAACCAGCAGATCTACGGTCAGTTCGGGCTCACAAACAGAAAGAAGGGTCGCGACATCTCTTTAAAGTAGAAATAAAAATATTACTTTATATGCAGATGACAGACGGCGAGTTGTCATGGTTACCAGGCCCGTCTTTAGCGAGTTGCCGTGGTTACCAGGCCCGTTGTTAGCGAGTTGTCATGGTTACCAGGCCCGCCTAGCGAGTTGTCATGGTTACCAGGCCCGGTCGCGAGTTGTCATGGTTGCCAGGCCCGTCGTTAGCGAGTTGCCGTGGTTACCAGGCCCGTTGTTAGCGAGTTGTCATGGTTACCAGGCCTGCCTTTAGCGAGTTGTCATGGTTACCAGGCCCATCCCCAGTCAGGCCGTTTTGTGTCTGGTCTGTTTTCTGTTTGAGTGACTCCTTTGTTAAGAACCAGAACTTTTATAAAGAAGCAGGAAATGTTCTTCTGTAAAGTTCTGCTTTGGTTAAACAAAATATGGAGTTTGTTTCCTTGGACAGCAAACAAACTGGAGTCTGTCCAGTTTTTTAATCTTTAACTAAAACAAAGAAGTGAGGGGAAAGCCAGCCTCAGCTGTAACGCTCGTTTCCTCCAGAGCTCCAGCTGGTTCTGAACACCTCTTTGTTCCTCACATTTGACTTGGAAATGATCCACAGTTGCTGCAGCCTCTGCAGAGCGACCATGAGGCCCTGTGTACACGGACACCATGGGGGGAAACGTAGGTTTTTTCGTACGTTAATTAGAGGAAAAGATCCGCGTTGACACAGTCGGATTTTGTGTTGACACGGATCCGGAGTTTTATACATTCGCCTTAGAATATACCTGTTTTTTTTTTTTGTTTTGTTACCTTTTTCTTAAAGCCATCATATTTGTAAAAACAAACAAACAAAAAAACTGTAGTATGACTTTTTATAACTGTTTATTGTTGTTGCTGTTGTCCATTGTTGTCATCTTTCTTTGTTAAATCAGGTCTCTCTTGTAAATGAGTCCTGAGGCTCAATGGGATTTACCTGTAGAAATAAAGGTTGATTGAATGTCTTCATTTTCAACTTTAGTAACACGCAACATGTTTAGCATCATTTTAATCACATAATTTGAATTACGTAATGTCCCGATAGCTTCATTTAGCTCAGAGCTTCATTATATCTCTCAAACTACTGATAAATACTGTTTATTATTATTAAACTTATTATTTAGCACATTTATGTTCTAGTGCAGCGCGACGTGTGCGCGTGCCTCGTTCTATAAACCGCGACATCAGAACTGGACCAGACTGTGTCTCTTCCAACACAGATGTTGGTCACAGCAGCTGGAATCTGACGTGGATTAACTACGAGATTATAAATATATTCCATCAGTCGAGGTTCTGAAAGCAGTGTGTCGCTGCCATGTTGATAGAAATATAGCGTCTGTCCGCGCGTGCGCGTGCGCATGTGGTTTAACACAAAGCCTCAGCAGGAGATGTTACATCATCAGCAGGGGGTCAGAGAAAAACCTCCACTGTGGAAGGTGGGTTCAGAAACATCTGGATTCAAAGAGGGGCCACTGGTGTCGTGTAGATGATCAGCAGAACCGCAGACAGAAAGATGCGGATGCACTCAGAAAACGCGCGTGTAAACTGCCCCTGAAGATGCACGCGCATTTAACAGTCAGCAAACTCTTCCGCAATAAAGACACGTGTACAAATGTCTCTATAATTATTGAAAACTTTCCCAAAGTCTAATGGATTCAAAGCTTTGGGAAAAATATTACAGATTGGTTTATGATGAAGCAGCAGTTTTTACAGTAAATACACAAACTTTGAAAATAAATGCAACATTTACCTGTTTCTGCAGCGTCACGTTATTACCGTGCACCACCAGGTGTTTATACACAATAAATTCACAATAAATTAAACATAACTCATTCTGTCCATCCAGACTCTCAGTATTGTAAAATAAACCATGAAAAATAAAGTGTACAATCAGACAGGTGAGCATACCTGCGGGGCAGCACCTCCTCTGCTCTCTGGGCTGTTGTTCAGGTGCAGGTACAGGTGAGTTTATTTTATTTAAGCTCCGCCCATCACACCACATCTATCCAAATAGTTACCTGCACCGGAACAAATAAAACCCCAGAGACACTTTTTATAGTTTCTACCAGTTATCCGTGCATGTTCCGCGAACAACATAACTTTACTCACCCCGGGCATTGATTTGGATAAAACCACTACCGGTCCCAGTCAGACCCACTGGTTCCATAGTGTAGCGGTTATCACGTCTGCTTTACACGCAGAAGGTCCTGGGTTCGAGCCCCAGTGGAACCATCACTTTAACTTTCTTTGACATTTTTCACGTTCAACAAAGTTCAGTCAGGTCATCTGGACAGTTTCTTTCTTTCTTTTTGTTGAGAGACGTTTCACCCTCCATCCGAAGGGCTTCATCAGTGTCAGGAGTCACAAACTGTTTTCACTAAGCAGTACACTCCTACAGTGGACCAACCAGTTTGCTGGTGACAAGATGGTTTCTGGGGGCTGTCCTCTCCCCTGTCGACTCCTCCCAATCTGAAAACAGTTTGGTTTGTGACTCCTCAGACTGATGAAGCCCTTTGGATGGAGGGTGAAACAAAAAAGAAACTGTCCAGGTGACCTGACAGTGTTGGATTCTTTACCTGGATGACTGAGCATGACCATGGCAGCTGACCGATAGCGGGCACCACCTCACTGCTCACTACATTATCTTGAATAAGACGTATAAAAATGAAATAATAAAATACAAATACTGTATTTATAAATATATGGATATTATTTTTTGTTGTGTAAGAAAACTATTTTATAGTTAATGATGAGTAAAGTTGTTTTGTTTATCGACATTGTATGATTGGCGATGACATATTTCTGCCCTGGGGTGTAAAAACTTTTGTCCATAGTCTCGTTAAAAGTTGTACATGCGCAGTAACTCCTCTTCAATACAAAAGAATAGGATCATTCTGGGCGCTCTTCTCCTGCGCCCAGAGCTGAATGCACCGTGCGGATCGTGCTTCTGGAACCGATCGTGCCGTGACGCTCACATCCAGGCTGTGTGAGGCCAGCTGCTGCAGGGAGCCACTGAAAGCCCTTTGTCTAATGCCTATGTTGCCATTTCTGACTGATACCTCTCAACTTTTAGATGTCTGTTTGTGGAAAAACAGCTGACTGTGTATTCTAAAAGCGGGAACTGGTGAGTTTGTTTGTTTGTTTCTGGAGCTAGCATGCTAGCACTAGCGTCCAGGTTAGCTAATATACATTTATTTGAATGTGTTTATAGAAAAAAATAACCATCAAACATTAATACTTTTCTATGTTAAATATCACTGATGGTATTGTTCTAGTATTTCTGAACACCTGCATTTGTTTTGATCTGGATAATGAAAAATAAGCCTCTTGCAATAAGTAACTAGCTCCTAGTGTTAATATTGAAGTATTTAAATTGACGGTACAATGAGATGGTGAATGCTATATTGTGTGCTAAGATGCAATATTATATTAGAAATATTTAAGAGTACTCAAATAATGAGCTTGATTCTATTTATATTATGAACTTATATTACTATAGTAATGATGATAAAACATGTATTGCTTATATTTATGAAGGTTTTTGATATTGATAAAACCCAGGGTTATACATGATTAGGTCTGTTTCACACAGGCCAGGTTCCAGTCTATTGCTGAGGATGGAGAGCTAACCCTAGTCTTGAACCAGGAGATCGGTTCATTCCCCATAACTCCTTCCAGTGCAGTAGGAAGAGCTTTTGGCTCTTGTAGCCTGTAGCTACATTCTAATTCTCACTCTGGACTGTAAGTATGTAAGTAAATAAGTAAATATGTATATATCTCGATGCATGCTCAATAATTTATATATATATAGATAGATATATGGGGTATACATATATATATATATATATATATATATATATATATATATA
>NC_056511.1:1673421-1678421 GCF_014905685.2 Nematolebias whitei | reverse complement strand
GATTAACCAACTGGGCAACTGTCCAGGGGCCCATGATCTCTCAGGGGCCCATGATCTCTCAGGGGCCCCTGATCTCTCAGGGGCCCATGATCTCTCAGGGGCCCATGATCTTTCAGGGGCCCAGGGCAGTGAGGGCACAAGCAGAACATCTGGTTCTCTCCTGCTTTCCTTGGAGCACCGCCTCCTCCCAGCTGCTGCAGCTCTGTTTTTATTTTTATTTTTTCAGTTGATGCTCGACGGCGCGACCTGTCAATCAACTCAGAAGGCGTGTCAGTAACTGACCAATGGACAACCTCAGTTTGTCCCGAAGGTAAACGCCCCTTACCTGCTGACAAGCTCATCAGGGTTTTTTCTTGAGAAACTTCTTGTTTTAATTAAAACAATAAGTTTGTATCTGTTGTGAGATGATTTTAGCAGTTTTGCAGATTTTTAATCTACTTAATGAAGAATAGTATGACTTCAAATCGTTCATCAAACAGGAAGGAGGGATTATTATCTCCTCTTTATTACAGTGCATGTGGTACTTTGCTATAAGTACGACTTTATTTACGGCATCAGAGGAAGCTGAGCTTCAGTTATCCACATAAAATAAAATGTCCTCAGCATGAAAAGAAGTTATGTTGAGTTTGAGATTCATCCAGTTTCTGATGTTTGACCAAACTCTTTGTATCGATGTGAAAAAAAATGCTCGAGGGATTCATCTTCTGATTTACAAAAGACACACAACATCAAATTTAGATATTCTTTGCAGAAACACGGCTACAGGATATATCTTATTTATTCTTTTACATGATTCTCCTTCACTTGAGGAGATTTAGACCATTTGACAAATTTACAATGAGCAGAAATCATACTGGTTTTATGATTTATATTGGGAGGTTTCTTGAAGGAATCTTTGTTATACTCAGTAAATCCTGGCCAACAAGGACCGATAGGACTCCTTCTTCAGTTTGACAGCCTCCCTAACCCGGGGTGTCCACCACTAAGTTTGAGGATGGCCACCACAAGAAGCACCAACAACCTTGCGGCCACAAATCAAGGCAGCCATTTCAACAATTGAGCTGCGGAACATGGCCCACTCTGACTCAGTGTTCCCTATGGGATGTGGTTAAAGCTCTCCTGGAGGAGTGAGTTGAAGATCTTTCTGATGGGTTCTTCTGCCAGGTGTTCCCAGCAAACCCTCACTACACATTTGGGTCTAACTGGTCCGTCCAGCATCTTCCCCTGCCATCTGATCCAACTCACTACCACGTGGAGATCAGCCGACAGCTCAGCTCCTCTCTTCACCTGAGAGTCCAAAACAAACGGCTGCAAATCAGACGACACGACTATGAAGTCAATCATCTACGCCCTCGGGCGTCCTGGTGCCACGTGCACGTATGGACACCCTGATGTTGGAACATGGTGTTCGTGATGGACAAACTACAACAACAGAACACCACTCGGGTTCAGATCAGTTCCTCCCAGTCACCTCCCTCCAGGTCACACTGTCTCTACCCACGAGGGCACTGAAGTGTCCCAACAGAATAAAGGAGTCCCCAACTGGTTTACCTTCCTGCACCCCCGCTAAGGACTCCAAAAAGGCCAGATACTCTGAACTGCCATTTTGCTCATAGGCACAAACAACAGTCAGAGCTCTTCCCCCACCCAAAGGTGCAGGGAAGCCACCCTCTCATCCACCGTGAAAAACTCCAACACAGGCACCAAGTCGGGGCTCTGAGTAGACCCACGCCAGCTCGATGCCTCTCACCATGGACAACTCTGGAGCAAAATAAGGTCCAGCCCCTAAAGGAGATGGGTTCCAGAGCCCATGCTGTGCGTCAAGGTGAGCCCAACTAGATCTGGTGGGTACCTCTCAACCTCACACACAAGCTCAGGCTCCTTCCCCACCAGAGAGGTCCCTCCATGTCCCAAAAGCAGCTTTGGTAAGACACAACCAGAGCGCCAAGGTCCTCGCCTTCAGTCACTGCCCATTGATTCATGCACCCGACTCATATGGCCCCTCCTGCAGGTGCTGGGCCCACAGGAAGGCAAACCTATGTTGCTCATTTGGGCTGAGCCCAACCGGGTCCCATGGGTAGAGACCCGGTCACCAGGCACTGGCCGACGAGCCCCTCCCCCGGGCCACATCCACCTGGACGTCACATCTGGTTTGCGGTTGACGTTACTTAAAAATTAACCCATTGTAATTTGTGTTAACTGTGAATAAATAAATGACAACATAACTTCGGTGGTGATGTGTGAGGTCCACCTGTGGCCCGCGGGCCGACAGTTTGCTGTTCTGGCTTGTTCTGCGGTTCGGGAGACGTTTGACTTAGAGAACAGAAACGTTTGGAAAGTCTGTTTCATGAAAACTTTCTGAAAATCATTTCTTACGTTTTTTTTCCATTTGGTGTTGGAGCTTCTTGGACCGTGGTGTCGCTGCAGAAACATTTAATTTTAAACATTTTCCACCTGAAGTCGAACATTAACCTTCACTGACTGAAGCTTCCGTTTGGGTCGATCGAGTGCAGCTTAAACTTTACCAGGAGGTTTAAAAAGCTGTTTGAGACATTCCACTCTGCTTTTCTGCCACTTTCCTTTTCCTCCCTTGTCCTGTCCGTCAGAATTATTGTGTGAGTGTCAAAGTGATGCCCGACAGATTTACTTCCACAAGCAGAGCGGCTGGCCTTAACGCTCCGCTTCATATATAAATTAAACTTTATTAGAATTCGCTTCGGGCTTGTTTCACATGTAACGGACACGGGGATGAAAACCAAAGAAGAAAACAAAGCAGAAAAGTGGGAGAACCACAACGCAGAACCCCAGGAGGCTGCAGCGACGAGTCCACAGGCCCCGCCGGCAACCCGCCCCTCCAGAGTGGATCCTGCCATGGACACCGAGCCCCGAGTCCCGAGGTCATACCACCCCCCAACAGAGGCCCGACAGAGCCAGGGCACCCAGGCCCCGGCAGGCAGCCACCAGGGCTCTGTCCACATTAAATGGGGGGCCCAAATTGATCCAAGAGAGGGGACCACCTAAAACCCAACCCGAGACATAAACAGGCACACAGACCACAGCCCCACCCACCCAACAGCATCTGCAAGCCGGCCCCAGGCCGGGGGCCAGAGCAGCCACTTTCTAACAGCACTCCTAATAAGACTGACAGAAAGGCAGAGCAGAAACTAAGCCTCAGATTAAACTGTGTGAACTATAAACTGAACTAAAAAACATAAATTTATGGTTCTACAGAGAAGATGTGACAAGTTCAGAAGAGCCTTCACGCCCCGATTTCTGAGCTCAGATAAGTGAGAGTCAATGGGAGTTTGACCTCTGACCTCTGACAGGAACCCTCAGTCCTCCAGCAGACTCTGGGTGGACGGAGACACAAACACCTGAAATGAATCTTGACGCCTCGTTAGAGGAGCAGGTGTGACGTCTGTGAACACGTTTTGAACAGAATCTGATCAGTTTTCTCATCATTTGAGTTATTTTTCTTTCAGCCAGGGTTTGTTTTAAATTATTTATTTTATTTCCATCTTATAAACCTGACGGGTTTCTCTTCTTTCATTATTCATCAGTTTTCAGTCTCTGCTGCTGCTTCATCAGGGCCGATGCCCTCCTCCTCCTCCTCCTCCTCCTCCTCCTCCTCCTCCTCCTCCTACTCCTCCTCCTACTCCCTGTGTGAACTGAAGTGTGAGATCAAGAGGAGGAAGAGGAGAGAAACATTAACGGCCAGAGGAGGAAGGAGCCTCTGAGGGAGGAGGTGGAGCCTTGAAAGAGAGAAGAGGAGGGAGGCAAAGGAGCAGAGGCGGCGAGAGGAAGATCCTGACACAATAAGACAAAGACAAAAGGAGGAGGAGGAGGAGGAGAGGCAAGCCACCATGCTGAGGAGGAAGAGGAGCGTTTCGTTTGGAGGCTTTGGATGGTGAGACGCCGTGTATTTATCATTTCAAACACACAAAAACCTTCAGAGCTTCCTCATCTGGTGACATCACGATGACATCATGGTGACATCATGGTGACATCATGGTGACATCACAGCTCATCGGTTCTGTCTGCCTTCTGTCGTTAGCTGAACTTATTCAAACGTGTCCGTCTAATCTGTGGTTGAACAGAAACCTGGAGCTGCAGCTGTTAATCCACAACGTTCTGTCCTCCACTGTCGCTCCGGTACCACCCGGTACAAAGTGATTCCAATCCTCAGCCTGTCTTTCATGGTTAACTTGTTTTAAAGATATAAATTATATTTAGGGTAATGTTTGCTCAGAATTCTTCTCTTTTCTCTCAGTTTTATATCTAAACATCAAAAAGTGAGCTCTGAGGTTCTGGAGCAGAAAGTCGTAAAATGGAGATAAAAATCACAAAAAGCTGAAAAAAAATCCTCCCAGAAACATCAAAGTTGTGTAGTTTTAACGGGTGTTGAACTCGGTCCTGTCTGGACCTGCGGCTCAGACTCAGAACCATCAGCCAGAGTCTGAACGGGTCACAGGAAGTTGGACTCTCCACGACTGAAATGCTGTTTTCAGAACTGAACAGGATGTTCAGGTTTGAGTCTGATGATGTCACTAACTTTAGAGTTGTCTACATTTGTAAACAGACCAGAGTTTCTTTGTCTTCAGTCTTTCTGTCTTTGTCCTCTCAGAGTGTCTCTGCTGCAGGACTGACGGTTTCTCTCAGAGGTCAGAGGTCAAACACACAAACTCTCTCTGACTTCCACTGTATCTGAGCACAGAGTTTTCCCCTTAAAATTTGAAATGAATGATTTTTAAGTTGTAATATCTCCATAGTGGATGCAAAAAATCTTTCACATGTGACCACCAGAACCTTCTGCTGCTCATGGGTCAAAAAGTTTGTTGATTCAACTTCTAGTTTTAACAAACGGACTATTTGTCTGAGGCTTACTTTGTGTGCCTGTCTGATAAAGAGAGGGGCAGTAAGCTCCGCCTCCTCCTGTATGATAGAGAGGGGCTGTAAGCTCCGCCTCCTCTTGTCTTATAAAGAGAAGGGATGAAAGTTCC
>NC_056511.1:1672391-1673411 GCF_014905685.2 Nematolebias whitei | reverse complement strand
TCCGCCTCCTCCTGTATGATAAAGAGTGGGGCTGTAAGCTCCACCTCCTCCAGTATGATAAAGAGTGGGGCTGTAAGCTCCTCCTCGTCCTGTATGATAAAGAGAGGGGCTGTAAGCTCCACCTCCTCCTGTATGATTGAGAGGGGCTGTAAGCTCCTCCTCCTCCTGTATGATAAAGAGAGGGGCTGTAAGCTCCGCCTCCTCCTGTATGATTGAGAGGGGCTGTAAGCTCCTCCTCCTCCTGTCTGATAAAAAGACGGGCTGTAAGCTCCGCCTCCTCCTGTATGATTGAGAGGGGCAGTAAGCTCCACCTCCTCCATCTGCTCCACAGGAAAGACAAAAACCACAAAGCTCTTTCACAAGACGCCTCGTTCTGGGACTGAGACCTCCTCTCACCGCCTCGATGCATCTTCTGAATGAACCGAGGTCCCGAGGGGTTTGAAGCCGTCCCACTTTTGTGCTGCCGAGCGAGGTACCAACAGAGCCAGACCAGCTGATGTGAAAAGCAACGTGGAGTGCGGCTCAGTCGTGTAACGAACAGATTATTGTGCGACCGCTTGCTCACGAGATTAAACAACAACAAACAGATTTATTACTATGGGGATGTTGATGACCACGCCCAGAAACTTTGTAATTAGGTTATAAAAGTACTTAACTACAAAAAGGATAGCCAAAGTGAGTTAGTCTATTACGTTCTGTAAGTGACACGAGGGAGACATCCGAGACACCGCGCCCGGCTGAGTTTGGCTCCACCTCTTTTGGTTCCGCTCATCCGCTTCATTTCTAAAACTCTCGTTTGAGCGGGGCGTGGCTTCGTCTGTCGTTTATGAACGGCTAAAGGGAGGAGAAAGACGATGTGGTCATTTTAAAGACCTGTGTTTGAAAGAGCCTACAGTGACTCAGCAAATTCTGAGTGGAATCACAGTGACTCAGCAGATTCTGTGTGGAATCACAGTGACTCAGCAGATTCTGAGTGGAATCACAGTGACTCAGCAGATTCTGAGTGAATCACAGTGACTC
>NC_056511.1:1668647-1672291 GCF_014905685.2 Nematolebias whitei | reverse complement strand
ACAGTGACTCAGCAGATTCTGAGTGAATCACAGTGACTCAGCAGATTCTGAGTGAATCACAGTGACTCAGCAGATTCATTTTCTCTTCCAACATGGCCGCCCTGATAAATCCTCTGGAACTGAACACTTTTTGTCACGATTGTTTTGTGGGTAAAGATAATGGATAGATGAAGGATTTTAAGTGGTTTCTGTTCTTTCTTTTTTTAATTTCTTTTTTTTAACTTTATTTATGTCTTTTTTCTTTGTGCCGTTTTAGTTTCTTTATCTCCGTGTTTCCTTCTTTAACCTGAACGTGGAGCTTTCTGTCCGTGGACTCCCGAGGAACAGAGTCTTCTCTCGGAAGTCAGAGGGAACTTTCAGTACTGGCTTGTGGATGAGTGGATGAATAAATTAGTGGACGGGTGGATCAGTGGATCAGTGGATGGGTGGACGGTTGCAGGGTGGAGAGCAAGTGAAGCAGAGGACTTTAGAGCAGCTCCTGGGTCGTGGTGGCAGATGACACATCGGACTCTGCAGACTCTTACACAAGACTCCTTTTCAATCATTCACGCTTTCCAACTCGTCGACTTTCGTCTTCCTGTCCTCCTCTATTACTCCTCTATTACTCCTCTTTTTCTCCTCTATTACTCCTGTATTACTCCTCTTTTTCTCCTCTTTTTCTCTTCTATTACTCCTCTTTTCTCCTCTATTACTCCTCTTTTTCTCCTCTATTACTCCTCTTTTCCTTCTCTTTTTCTCCTCTATTACTCCTCTTTTTCTCCTCTATTACTCCTCTTTTTCTCCTCTTTTTCTCCTCTTTTACTCCTCTATTACTCCTCTATTACTCCTCTTTTTCTCCTCTATTACTCCTCTTTTTCTCCTCTATTACTCCTCTTTTTCTCCTCGGTTACTCCTCTTTTTCTCCTCTTTTACTCCTCTATTACTCCTCTTTTTCTCCTCTATTACTCCTCTTTTTCTCCTCTATTTCTCCTCTTTTCTCCTCTTTTTCTCTGTTTTATGACTTCTCTTAGTTTTTGTCTTCTCAGACTCCCGTCTTTTCTTCTTTGTCCTCATATCTTCCTTTGTCTTCTTTGCATCCATGTTTTCCTCTTTTATTCTTTTTACAGTGTTTTTTCTGTCTTGCCGTCTTATAAAAATACTTTATCAATTCAGTTCAATAAAACTTTATTGTCCATAACAGTCAGTGAAATGGACATTTGTCTTTGGCATGTGGCTCATGAAAAAACAACACAAGTTAAAAATGTCATAGAAGTTTAAAAAGCTTCGCTAACCCAATAAAAACATTATAAAATACACGATACATTTAAAAACTTTTTTATGAATAAAAACAATCAGTTTTCATGTAGACCCTCACTCTGTGGTAAAATGCACATTTTCTTTTGTGTCCCAGTTCTTATGGCGTCCGAGACTCCTCTGTCCTGTTAAAGCTGAGCTGGTTCAGAGCCTCCGACGTCTCGTGTATGAACAAGAAGCTGCGCCAGGTTCCTCGAACACGTGTATGAAAACAAGAGTTGTGTAAAAGTGTGCCTAAATACATGCACACCACTACACACCAATGTTCAGCTGCTGTTTAGCTTTTTCTTGCAGCTGCTCCTTCTTCAGGGGTCGCCACAGTGAACTAACACGTACGTAGAATTGTCAATTGTTTTTACTGCAGATGTTCTTCCTGATCAACCACCGCCTCTGTGGAGCAGGGAGCTGCATCTAGGGCGCCCAGGGGAGCAGATGGTGGGGGGTTAAGGGCCTTGCTCAAGGGCCCAGATTAGGACAAATGAGGTTGGGGGCAGGTGTGGGTGCTTCACCTTATCTCACCCACATTTTTTATGTTGTCGGTACCAGGGGTTGAACCGGCGAGCTTCCCATCACAGGCCCACCTTCTCTAACCGTTGCGCCCCCACTCCCACGTAGGACTGCTGTTTAATGCAACGTATTATTTTACATTATTAGTGTTTAGTGCATATCTTAGATCCTTGTATACTGTTTCTTTATAGTTTGCTATTTCTGGGTGTAACTGGGACTCTGGCTACACAATTTGTTTCCAACTCATGCACCACATGGGATGTGAATAATAAAGAACCTTGAAGCTTGAAGCTATGGACCAGTAAGGAGCCGGAGCTTGTATGTGAGGTTGGGCGACACCAAGATCTACAGTAGATGGACTCACCTCCATGCACAGCATTGGCTCTGGAACCCAACTCCTGGAGAAAAGCTGGACTGTCTCGTTCTCTGAAGACGCCCAGGGACAGAGGCATCAGCTGGCTGTGGGGATACTCTCAAAGCCCCAGACGAATGCCTTGGTGCTCACCCTCAGTGAAGGTGGTGGTGGGGGGGAGACAGGGAAACACATCTGGTTTCACCGGAGGATAGAGAGAGAAAAAAATTAACCCTTGGAGATTCAACCCCTTACTATTGTCCAGGAAGACTTTACCAAGTTTCTTACTAACTGAAATTGAATTTTTCCTTCAAGCTAACTGATCACCAGGAATGCCACTCTGTACTGTCTGGGAGGCATTAAAGGCCTACCTGAGGGGTCAACACATTTTCTACTGTGCAAACAAAAAATAATAAGGGCTCAGTTTGGCTAAAACAGTTAACGGATGAGACACTACAATTAGACAGAGAATAAAGCCACTCCCCCTCGCAGGACCTAATAAAAAAATGTTTACTACTTCAAATTGAATTTAATACTTTGTCCAGTCAGCAGGCAGAATGTTTAATCTCTAAAACTTGACAGGGTTACCATGAACACGGTGAAAAACCTGGGCGCTCGCTCGCGCATCAGTTGTTCCACTGCAAGAGGGTGCTATTCATAAAACTGAGCTGAATACAGCGCCTCAGACTGAGGAAGTCTTTCAGATGAAAGACGAAACGTTTCTGCAATTATTATTTTTTGACTGTCCAGAGGACCAGATGTAACTTTTTTAGACTCTATAAGAACAGTTGTTTACCTCTCATGGTGAAGCTGTGAGTATTATTAGAACATGTGAGTATTAATCAGAACATGTGAGTATTATTAAGAACGTCTGAGTATTTTTTAGAACCTGTGTGTGTTATTCATAACATGTGAGTATTATTCAGAATATGTGAGTATTATTCAGAACATGTGAGTATTAATCAGAACATGTGAGTATGATTCACAACCTGTGAGTATGATTCACAACCTGTGAGTTTTATTCAGAACGTGTGACTATTATTCATAACCTGTGAGTATTATTCAGAACCTGTGAGTATTATTCAGAACATGTGAGTATTATTCAGAATCTGAGCAAATTATACAGAATGTGTGAATATTATTCAGAACCTGTGAGTATTATTCAGAACGTGTGTGTATTATTCAGAACATGTGAGTATTATTCAGAACCTGTGAATATTATTCAGAACCTGTGAGTGTTATTCAGGACATGTGAGTATTATTCAGAACCTGTGAATATTATTCAGAACATGTGAGTATTATTCAGAACATGTGAGTATTATTCAGAACATGTGAGTATTATTCAGAAATTGTGAGTAAGATTCAAAACCTGTGAGTATTATTCAGAACGTGTGACTATTATTCAGAACCTGTGGGTATTATTCATAACCTGTGAGTATTATTCAGAACATGCGAGTATTATTCAGAATCTGTGAGTATTATTCAGAACCTG
>NC_056511.1:1663412-1668547 GCF_014905685.2 Nematolebias whitei | reverse complement strand
TTATTCAGAACATGCGAGTATTATTCAGAATCTGTGAGTATTATTCAGAACCTGTGAGTATTGATCAGAACCTGTGAGTATTAGTCAGAACATGCGAGTATTATTCAGAATCTGTGAGTATTATTCAGAACCTGTGAGTATTATTCAGAACGTGTGACTATTATTCAGAACCTGTGAGTATTATTCAGAACATGTGACTATTATTCAGAACCTGTGAGTATTGTTAAGAACCTGTGAGTATTATTCAGAACATGTGACTATTATTCAGAACCTGTGAGTATTGTTAAGAACCTGTGAGTATTATTCAGAACCTGTCAGTATTAACAGCTCACCCTGTGTGTCTCTGCAGGGTGGACAAGTCTACTGTCAGCGCTCTGAGATCTCGGTGAGTTTGGATCCAGAAACATTTAGACCTGCGGCTGTTTCAATGAAACCACCCAGAAAACAAGAAACTTCTGCAGAAACCAATGCAGCAGCGGCATGAAACATCCATTAACTCCTTTTAATAACGTCAGAGTTTAACTTTGTAATAATCAGAGCTGCGACAGATCAGGCTCTTATTCTGAAACTCCAGGTTCTGTCCTCTTCCAGTTTCCTGCTGGCTCTTTGACTGAATCCTGAACATCAAAGTTCTGATTAGAGGTGAAATGAGGGATCTGTGAAGGCAGTCATGATGGAGACACAGGAGGAAGAAAAGCTTGCTGGGTTGATGGAGACAGAAAGGCTGAAGGTTCGATGGAGATACTGGAGGACAGAAAGGAGAAGAACTGAAAAATTCCATGTTCAGCTGTGATCGTGTAAAAACAATCAAAGTTCTGAAAACAGCAGTTCAGTCCAACTTTCTGTGACCCGTTCAGATTTTGACTGATGGTTCTGAAGTGTGAGCTGCAGGTCCAGACAGGACTGAGTCCAACAGTTTTTTATTTGCATGTTCTGCTCTAAAAGTCCCAGCACCTTTTCCCTGACTGAGCCTCAGGTTTTGAGTTTTTATAAGAAGAGGAGAAACAAATAAAAATCATGACAGAAAATAAAAAATGAATAAACCAATGTGCTTTAGTTTACTTATTTCACCCAATTAGCATTTTCCTCATGAAAATAAAGACATAAGATTAAAAAAAATAACCAAATATTTAATCTCTGCAGTGACTGATAAAACTAAATGAAACAACTCCTCAACATAGAGATGCTAATTAATGTCCAATAAACAATTATTGCAGTTCTTATTCAAGCTGTAAGCATTTATTATGTTGCTATAAAGAAGTTGAGCCTTTATTAAACAGTTTTAAACTCATCTTTATGCAGTACTCAAGTCATTATTAGCCAGTAATTAAGCATTATTAACTCATTAATACACTTTTAATAAGCAGGTATTAAGTGTTTTTAAGCTGTTTTAGCTCAGTAGATTTTAAAGGACATGTACAACTTGTCTCTAGTTATATATTCAACCTGCTTCAACAAATAAACTGATTTGACTGATTTATAAAAGATAATTCTTAAAGTGTTTGCAAACTCGTGGAAAATATGTTTATAAGACATTAATAAACACTTTATTAATGGATCCTGACTGAAAGTGCTGCCACTGAAGGTATTTTTTAAAGACATAATGATGATTAACGATGGAAAACAAAATAATGTTTAATAATATGTTATTTCCTAAATCCTTTGGTTCTCACTCGCTCTTGAGCAAGACGATGCTTTTCTTCCTTCTCTCGTCCTCCTCCTGCTTTTTTTCTCTCTGTCTTGTTTATCGGAGCTTCTATTTACACATCTTCCAAAACGTAAACTACTGTTATGGATCAATTATAATTACAAATACAAAACAGGTTGAGCAGAGTAAGTAAAGACAGCAGCAGAGTGAAAAGTGTGGTCAGTTTGTACTCCAGCAGTCTAAGCCTATAGCAGCAGAACTAAGGGACAGCTCAGGAAACCCAAGCCGACACTAACTATAGGATTTATCAAAAAGGAAAGTCTTGATCCTAGATTTAAAACTGGACAATGTGTCAGCCTCACGGACAGAAATTGGAAGTTGGTTCCACAAGAGAGGAGCCTGAGAACTGGAAGATCTTCCTCCATTCTGTTTTTGTAAACTCTAGGAACCACAAGTAAACCTGCAGTCTGAGAGTGAAGTGCTCTGTTAGTAAAATATGGAACAATAAGATCTGTAATATAAGATGGAGCTAGGTTGTTGAGAGCTTTGTAGGTTAGAAGTAAGATTTTGAATTCTATTCTGGATTTGACAGGGAGCCAATGGAGAGAAGCTAAAACTGGAGAGATATGATCTCTCCCAGTAACTCCAGTTAAGACTCTGGCAGCAGCATTTTGGATCAACTGAAGACGTTTTAAAGAAGTATTTGGACACCCAGATAATAAACCATTGCAATAGTCCAGTCTAGACGTGACAAATGCATGGACCAGTTTTTCTGCATCATCTTTAGATCAGATGTTTCTAATGTTAGTGATATTACGCAGGTGGAAGAAGGAAGTTCTAGTAACGTTTTTAATGTGGGGGATAAAAGACATGTCCTGATCAAAAATAACACCAAGATTTTTAACATTAGAGCTGGAGGACAGATTAATGCATCTAAGGAGGGAGAAAGACTGAAACATTCATTCCTAAGGTGCTCAGGTCCAAAAACCAAAACCTCAGTCTTGTCTGTTCAACAGGAGAAAATTAAGGGTCATCCAGGTTTTTATGTCTTTAAGACATGCTTGTAGTCTAAGTAGCTGATTGGATTCATTGTGTTTAATGGACAAATATAATTGTGTGTCATCAGCATAACAATGAACATTTATCCCATGCTGTTTAATAACTTTACCTAATGGAAGCATATATAAAGTAAAGAGTATTGGTCCAAGCACTGAGCCCTGAGGAACTCCATGACTAACTTTGGTGTATGAAGATTTATTATTTACATTTACAAACTGGAATCTGTCAGATAGATATGATTTAAACCATTTTAGAGCTGTTCCTGTAATCCCAACATCATATTCAAGCCTCTGTAGTAAAATATTGTGATCAACTGGATCAAATGCAGCACTGAGGTCTAACAGGACCAGTAGAGACACAAGTCCATTGTCTGAGGCCATGAGAATATCATTAGTGACTTTTACTAGTGCTGTTTCTGTGCTATGATGAGCTCTAAACCCTGACTGAAACTCTTCAGATTATTTCTTTGTAGATGTTCACGCAACTGACCTGCAACTAGTTTCTCGAATTTCTGAATCAAGATCAGACTTCTTAAGTAAAGGTTTAATTACAGCAACCTTAAAGCTCTGTGGTACATAACCATCCATTAAAGACAAATTAAGTAGATCCAAAATGTGGACATTAATTAGTGGAAATACCTCTTTAAACAGTCTGGTTGGGATGGGATCTAGCAGGCATGTGGATGGGATCTAGCAGGCATGTGGAAAAGTCAAACAAAGAAGAAGTTATTAATATATTGATATTAAAACCTTTCTTCACTTGTTGCTTCATGTACAGGATTTATAGATTTTTTTAAATATTTATTGGTTATTGATCAAGTTTACAAACAGAACAGCTCCAGCCTGTGCTGTAACATAAAACACTCCTCCACCTCCTCCTCCTCCAGTTTTCCATTTCTCCTCCATCTGCTGCTCTCTGGGTGAGGAGGGTGCCGTACTCCTGATGGTGTCTGACGTTATGGTAAGGGAGGAGGAGGAGGAGGAGGAGGAGGAGGAGGAGGAGTAGCAGGGCTCCTCTGTAGTGATGCTCAGTAACCGACAGCAACGCCACGATGCCGCACAACCGGCGGTGAGTCTGGCACTCATGTTTGTTTATGTGGCTCGTGTTGTTGTTGTTTATGAAACATGTTTATTGTTTTTGTTTTTTATGAGGCGTCGTCCTCTGAAAATGCTGTTTCAGGGTAGTTTTCTTCCTGTGAGTGTGAAGAGTAACATCTCAGAGCATTGTGTCAAAGGTTCAGTAAATAAAAAGAGTTGGATTTGATCTCGTTCAGACGGAAACACGCAGGAGACAAAAAGTGTCCACACAGAAACTGTTGATTTGTCTCTCAGCTCCACATCAGCTGCAGCACGTTTCCCCAAAACGCCTTGAGCGAGGTCTTCATGTGTGTGTTCTGATCAGCGTGAGGTTTGGACCTGGACATGGAGGACATTTCATGAGGACAAATGTGGACAGAGCGTCTCAGAGTCCTCTGACCGTTCAGGTTCAGGTTCTGGTTCTGGTTCTGGTAGTGTCCTGAGAGGGGACACTTATTACTGTAGGTCCTCATACTGATAGAAGGACAAACGTGTGTGTGTGTCTTGTTATGTTCATCATAAACAGCTGATTCACGGCTGTCAACATGCATGTGAAAGAGAAAACAACAAACAAGACAGAAGAGACACTGCAGGCTTCTGATTTTAGACAGATGGACCGCCTGCCCTGCAGCCACACACACACACACACGTGCGCGCGCACGAGAGAGAGAGAACCCAAGAACATGACGGCTTTCCATAACCCCCACACAAACCAAAGTTTCTCTTTCTATCTTTACGAGGACTTTAAATTGACTTCCATTCACTTTTCATTTATTTCTATAAACTAACCCTGACCCTAATTCAAGGATTCACACAACATGTGGTACATGAGGTGGAATGAAATAGTGTTCACAGGGTCCCAGTTACATCCAACAATAAAATGTAAAAGAAAAACAGTAATAAGATCTAAGATATGAACTAAGAATAGGCTAAACACGTAATAATGCAAAAACTGTACGCTGAACAACAGCAGCACGAACATGAGTCTGTGTGAGTACAAATGAACACAGCAGCATGAGATCAGCAGCATGAGATCAGCAGCATGATGTGATTTTTCACAGTGAGTATTCTGGTTAGAGATTCATGAGTCTAACAGCCTCAGGGTAGAAGCTGTTCCTCAGGTTGTTTTCACACCAGATAGTCCGGTAGATTCGGTTCGGGACCAATATTCATGACCTTTTGTTACATTTGAGCTGGTGCGTTTGCATTCACACTGCACTGTGCAGTCGAGTCAACCAGTTGAAGCAACCTGTTGAAGCAACCTGTTGAAGCAACCTATTGAACCAAACTGTTGAACCAACCTGTTGAACCAACCTGTTGAACCAACCTGTTGAAGCAACCTGTTGAACCAA
>NC_056511.1:1656555-1663312 GCF_014905685.2 Nematolebias whitei | reverse complement strand
AGGTTGGTTCAATAGGTTGGTTCAATAGGTTGGTTCAACAGATTGGTTCAATAGGTTGGTTCAACAGGTTGGTTCAATAGGTTGGTTCAATAGGTTGCTTCAACAGGTTGCTTCAACAGGTTGGTTCAACAGGTTGACTCGACTGCACAGTGCAGTATGAATGCAAACTCACCAGCTCAAATGTAACAAAACCTCATGAATATTGGTCCCGAGCCGAACCGAGTCTACCGGACTATCTGGTGTGAAAACGACCTAATACAGCTTTTCTTTCTAAAATAATCTTTATTTCTTTGTTTAAAAACTGGTAACTGATCCAAATTAGAAAAAAGAAACATCTGAGATCTGATCCAAACCTGAGTCCTGTTTCATTTAAACACGCAACAATTCAGAAAGTGTTTTATTGTGAAACAAATCAGTGAAATGATTTTATTTTGAAACTTCACACCAGACTGAAGCAGGTGTCTTCACTGGGACAACACGTCTTCAGTAAACTGAGGATTCTTCAGTTTAAAGCCTCCACTGATGCAACAAACACGTCAGTAAACTTTTACTGAAGCACATTTTAAAAATAAACAGCCCTAGGAAGAACATCTGTTTCTTCCATTTTGGGCCACTGGTGCCCATGTCCAGCAGTCACTGTGTGAGGGGTGGGGGACACCTGGACAGGTCTCCTGTCCATCACAGGGACACCTGGACAGGTCTCCAGTCCATCACAGGGACACCTGGACAGGTCTCCAGTCCATCACAGGGACACCTGGCCAGGTCTCCAGTCCATCACAGGGACACCTGGCCAGGTCTCCAGTCCATCACAGGGACACATGGACAGGTCTTCAGTCCATCACAGGGACACCTGGACAGGTCTCCAGTCCATCACAGGGACACATGGACAGGTTTCCAGTCCATCACAGGGACACCTGGACAGGTTTCCAGTCCATCACAGGGACACATGGACATGTCTCCAGTCCATCACAGGGACACCTGCACAGGTTTCCTGTCCATCACAGGGACACATGGACAGGTCTTCAGTCCATCACAGGGACACCTAGACAGGTCTCCAGTCCATCACAGGGACACATGGACGGGTTTCCAGTCCATCACAGGGACACCTGGACAGGTCTTCAGTCCATCACAGGGACACCTGGACAGGTTTCCAGTCCATCACAGGGACACATGGACAGGTTTCCAGTCCATCACAGGGACACCTGGACAGGTCTTCAGTCCATCACAGGGACGCATGGACAGGTCTTCAGTCCATCACAGGGACACCTGGACAGGTTTCCAGTCCATCACAGGGACACATGGACAGGTCTTCAATCCATGACAGGGACACCTGGACAGGTCTTCAGTCCATCACAGGGACACCTGGACAGGTCTGCAGTCCATCACAGGGACACATGCACCGGTTTCCTGTCCATCACAGGGACACATGGACAGGTCTTTAATCCATCACAGGGACACCTGGACAGGTCTTCAGTCCATCACAGGGACACCTGGACAGGTTTCCAGTCCATCACAGGGACACATGCACGGGTTTCCAGTCCATCACAGGGACACATGGACAGGTCTTCAATCCATCACAGGGACACATGGACAGGTCTTCAATCCATCACAGGGACACATGGACAGGTCTTCAATCCATCACAGGGACACATGGACAGGTCTTCAATCCATCACAGGGACACCTGTACAGGTTTCCAGTCCATCACATGGACACATGGACACGTCTTCAATCTATCACAGGGACACCTGGACAGGTCTCCAGTCCATCACAGGGACACCTGGGGACAGCTGAGTCACCAGTCTAACATGCATGTTTTTGGTCTGTGGGAGGAAACCGGAGTACCTAGAGAAAACACCCACACACGGAGAGAACATGCAAACTCCACCCAGAAAGGCCAACGGACCGGGATTTGAACCGGCAACCTTGTCGCTGAGAGGCAGCAGCTCTACCAGCTGCACCACTGTGCTGTCCAAACAAAAATAAATAACAACAAATTGGTTTGTACAACGATCTGATCTAATGACCCAACCGGAACAACATCCTCATTACTGAGGACAAGTCTGCATCAGTCAGTCCTTCCAGGACTTGTGAGCAGGACGCTCTGATGTTTTCATTTAAATCCCTCCAGCGAGTCACGAGATATTTTGTTAACAGACACAGAAACATGACTGCCTGCTGTGATGAGTCTTTTTAGTTTGCGACTCCTGATTTCATTTTTCTTGTAGGAAGCAGGACGTCCTGAGCGTCCAGAATGTCCCCATGGTGGACCGCCCGCCGTCTCCCCCCCGTACGGCTCCGCCCACCATGAAGGTGAGTCTTGATCAGGACAGATGTGTCCTGATGTTATGGTGACTGTCGTCGAGTTATGAGCCCACGTTTCTTTGTTTCTCTGCAGTCGGCTCATTTCTTCGACACGATGGAGAGAATGGAGGTAAGAATAAATTAAACTTTTTAAAATCTGGATCATCACGTCTACGTTTGTGTTTCTGGTAAAGAATTCAGCGAGCCTGATGTTCTTGTCCGCCTGGTAATAAATGTTTTCTTGTGTTTATTAGTCCCTCTTCTTACAAACGAGGTCATTCATCCGAGGTTCAGAGGAGAAGCGCTCGTTTACTCAGGGGACAAGGATTATTAGATTAAATCTGTTGTTTTTTCATCAGCGCTTTCATTTGTATTTTTTCTTCTCGACTTGGAGCAGCAGGTTCCTGAAGCTGCAGAGATGAAGACAGTCCTTCAGAGACAGAAGGCACGTCTGTCCATCCGTCTCTTTGTCTCTGTCCAAACACTTAGAAAAAGTCCTCTGAGCGACTCGAGCTGTGTCTGAGAGTGACGTCATCAAGAGTCTCTTCAGCGTTTCATGTAGACAACAAACATCATCATCATCATCATCATGTGTCCCAGCAACACAACGTTCACATCTTCATCACCGCTCCGTGTTCTCCAGGAAATCATAAACAATCGTTTGACTCTGCGTCCACCACAAACCAACAAAGTTCATCTGTTGGTTTATGAAAGCCTGACAAACAGGATCACATCCCCTGGGTGCAAAAAGACACGCCTCAGACTGAACGACCTCTGACCTTTGACCCTTAATTTGATGACTTCTGACTAAATGACCTCTGACCTGTGTAAAAACAGTCTAGTTAATTTTTTCAACAAGAAGGAACTCAAATATCAAACCAGGCTGAAACATTTTGTTCATACTTTACAACATTTCAGCAAAGAATAAAACTTTTGTTTGACAGTTTGTGCAACTTAAAGTCTTTTATAGAAAGTGTTGCTTCTTCCTGTTCACACACCGGAACAGAAAATAAAACTTTATGTACTTTGATTCGTCCAACTTTACTTATGACCTTTTTACAACTTTGTTTGACACTCCAAGGGGCGTGTCCCCATTGGGGCGTGTCCCCACGGGGGCGTGTCCCCCACGGGGGCGTGTCCCCTGGGGGCGTGTCCATGTGATGTTGACGTTCATCTTTCATATTTTCTGATATTTTAGCGCCTCGTGTTTTGTTTTTTGAGTTTGAAATGTTTCTGTCTGTTTCAGGAGGACTACGTTCCTTATCCAAGGATCGAGGAGGTGAGAAGAACTGAACAGGCAGAACCACCTCCAGAACGATTTAGCTGGGGGGGGGGGGGCTGAGGAATTAAAAAATAAAATAAAAATGTTGGTGGGGGGTCAGTAAATAGTCATTTCATTTGATATAAATTCATAAGCGTTTAGGTAACCTTGCGACTGAAATAGCCACATGTTGTTAATTAATACAAAACAAATAAACGGGGACATGAAGTCGCCAGAACAAGCTGAGAAACTGCTCGAGTTCACATCAGGACTGAGAATCTGTGTCTGACGATTCAATTGAAAATCGATTTTTGATTCACAATTATTGTTCTACTGAAATGGTCATAAATTTTGTTTCAGTTGTGTAACTGACAAGCTGAAAATATTCAACAACAATGTAAACAAACAGAACATTTATTTAAAACAAACATTTTACGTTCTTTACTGTATCAAATCTTTTTGCATCATTTTATGTTTATAACAAAACCAGGAGCAAATAGGAGTGCATAATATTCTGTAATTTAAATTACAGTGTCGGGTTAGCTGCCTGGATTGTTCTCAAATTACATAAAAATCTAGGAACAAATAATTCATCCATCGTCTTTACCCACTTCTTCCTTTACGGGTCCCTGGTGCCACATGCAGTCATCACTGTGTGAGAGGCGGGGGACACCTGGACAGGTCTCCAGTCCATCGCAGGGACACCTGGACAGGTCTCCAGTCCATCGCAGGGACACCTGGACAGGTCTCCAGTCCATCACAGGGACACCTGGACAGGTCTCCAGTCCATCACAGAGACACCTGGACAGGTCTCCAGTCCATCCATCCATTTTCTTTACCCGCTTATTCCATTTTGGGTCACGGGGGTCGCTGGTGCCCATGTCCAGCAATCACTGTGCGAGGGGCGGGGTACACCCTGGACGGGTCGCAAGTCCATCACAGGGACACATAGAGACAAACGAGACAAACAACCATTCACTCTCTCACTCACACCTAGGGACAATTTAGAGTTACCAATCAGCCTAACATGCATGTTTTTGGTCTGTGGGAGGAAACTGGAGCACCCGGAGAAAACCCACGCATGCACGGAGAGAACATGCAAACTCCACTCAGAAAGGCCCCTGGACCGGGGTTTGAACCAGGGACCTGCTCACTGAGAGGCAGCAGCTCTACCAGTTGTGCCACCGTGCTGCCGGTCTCCAGTCCATCGAAGACAAATAATTCTAAATATATAAATATAAAAGTAAACAGACTTCAGTTATTTTCACCATATTGTTCTAACATTTATTATATTTTCTAAACTTAACCTAATATGAAATATACAGAGTTCAGTCTTAACCATATTGATTCATATTTAGTAAATCTTTAACAGAGTTTCAAAACCTGTGCAAACCTGCACAAAAACTCTTCTGAACTGTAATTTATAAATTGTATAATTTAGAACTGGCTCCAGATGTTTCTCATCTCTTCAACCTGTTAAAAAACAAATTACATTAAGTTTGTTTTATAACTTTATAAGTTTTGGTATAATATGAGAAGGAACATTTACCTTTGAGCTGCAGCTGCATCAGAGCTTCTCCCTTTACTTTTGTTTCGTGGTGGAGTTGTGGCGCAGCTTGATCTCTAAAAAAGCTACGTGAAGGAATAACGTACGTTGGGTTCAGTGCATTAAAAATAAATAAAATAAATCAAAATAAAAAGTAAGAATTTAAAACCAGCCGAGTTACATTTTCAGCTAAACTACAGCTTAAACACTAAAGAAGCTGAAAATGAGTTCTGATAGATGATGATGTTAACTAAAAGAAGCAAAACACTAGCTTGAAGCTGACAGTGGCACTAGGCTAACTAGAAGCTAACAGTAGCAAAAGGCTAACTAGAAGCTAACAGTAGCAAAAGGCGGTCCGAGAGCTTTGCGTTGATTCTCAGGGAGAAGAGCCCTAGTGACAGTTAGCTGGTGTGTAACAGGTGTTGGAGCGAGGACCGCCGTACCCTCAGGTCATCCTGCCTCAATTTGGGGGGTACTGGATTGAAGAGCCTGAGGCTCCGCCCACCTCTCAGGTGAGCAACAGTGAGAGGAAGGAGGAAGATTGTCCCCTGGGGAACTATGGGTACCATCTGGAGGAAGTCAACGAGGCTGCGCGGGCATACAGGAAGCACTTCCTGGGCAGGGTGAGGCTGTTTGTTTGTTTGTTTGTTTGTTCAGGTGTATAGATGTTTGTTTTCTTACCTGTAACTTGCTTCTGTCTCTCAGGAACATCTGAATTTCTTCGGCTCAGCCTGCAGTTTGGGAAACCTTCTGCTTTCTGTTAGACACGAAGAGGAGAATGAGCAGGAATACCTCCACGTTGTCATCAGGTACACAAACAACACCCAGAGTTTCAAAATAAGAGTCTGCTTCTATTGCAGGTTACATTATTACAACAGGAAGTCCTGACTTCCTGTTGGGTTTCAGAGAAGCTGGAGTTGTTTCCTGTAACTGTGTGGCTCTGGACCTGTTCTGGTTCTGTTCTGGTTTCAGGAGTGGGATGAAAAGCGTTTATCACAGATTGCCTCTGCTGGAGCTGCCGGACATGCCGAGCGTTCCACAACTGGCCAAGGTGAGAACTTCACAGAACGCAGACGATCTCCACCTGAATTAAAAATGTTTAATTTAGAATAATTTAGAACGACCTGAACTAAAGAGGACAGAGAGTTAACGTCGTAAATTGAACTAATTAAATTCAGGTTTTTATTGAAAATAAAGACCTGAGTTTTACCTCTGTGTCATTTGTCCTGAAGCTGCTGTGGGAGGAAGTGGGGTCACCCCGGTTCACTCCGGTTCTTTACCCAAAGGTCAGCTCGTTAACCCCAAACACACCTGAGATTCTTCTGCTGGACCCTCCTTCGGCTGATTTTAGCTGTTTCTGTGTGTGCAGGCATCTCATCTGATCGTTACCTATGATGAACATGAGCTGAACAACACCTTCAAGTTTGGAGTCGTCTACCAAAAATTAGGACAGGTACAAACTCACCTGAGCCCTCACTTCCTGTTTCCAATCTGGGACAGTTCCATCGGATGACTTTCTCACCTGTCTGATGTGTTTCTCACCTGTCTGATGTGTTTCTTACCTGTCTAATGTGTTTCTCACCTGTCTGATGTGTTTCTCACCTGTCTGATGTGTTTCTCACCTGTCTGATGTGTTTCTCACCTGTCT
>NC_056511.1:1654866-1656455 GCF_014905685.2 Nematolebias whitei | reverse complement strand
GTTTCTCACCTGTCTGATGTGTTTCTCACCTGTCTGATGGGTTTCTCACCTGTCTGATGTGTTTCTCACCTGTCTCATGTGTTTCTCACCTCTCTGATGTGTTTGCCATATAATTGGATTGTCAGCTGCGCGCATTCCTGACACAATCTGTCCGACACCGGACCGCACATTAAGCACATTATTATGGCCCGGTCCGAATCCGGGTCAGACGGGGCTGGGCTCTGGGTTTGGATTAGAAATGACAGCTCTACTTGCCTGATGTTTTTCTTACCTGTTGATGTGACTGCTTTATCACCTGTCCATTGGGTTTCTCACCTGTCATCAGGTGTTGGAGGAGGAGCTGTTCTCAAACATCGAGGAGACGCCGGCCTTCACTGAGTTCCTGCAGCTGCTGGGAGACACGGTTGACCTGCAGGACTTCAAGGGGTGAAAAACACACAGACAACAACAACACAAACATTAACAAACATGAAATGTTGTTTCTGTTTTCATGTTCATTTCAGAGCTGAACTTTTAATGACTGAAAAACATCTTTAATCTTTTTAGACAAACAGAAGCTTCTTTATTGACCTGAAGCAGGAGAAAATGTTTACTCTGAACACTTTCATGTCCACAACATCCATCCATCCATTTTCTTTACCCGTTTATTCCATTTTGGGTCACGGGGGTCGCTGGTGCCCATGTTCAGCAATCACTGTGCGAGGGGCGGGGGACACCCTGGACGGGTCTCCAGTCCATCACAGGGACACATAGAGACAAACGAGACAAACAACCATTCACTCTCTCACCTAGGGACAATTTAGAGTTACCAATCAGTCTAACATGCATGTTTTTGGTCTGTGGGAGGAAACTGGAGTACCTGGAGAAAACCCACGCATGCACGGAGAGAACATGCAAACTCCACCCAGAAAGGCCCCTGGACCATTATCAAAAACATCAAAACATTAATTTATCCTTAGATCAGAAGCTTGTCTTGATCTTGTGTTGTTAGTGTTTTGTGTGTAGCTGTGTGTTAATGCATTGTTATTGTGTTGTTGTTGTGTGTCAGTGTGTTATTGTGTTGTTGTTGTGTGTTATGTGTGTTATTATGTTGTTATTGTGTGTCATTGTGTGTTCTTGTCTTGTTATTACATTTTGTTGTGTCGTGTGTTATTGTGTTGTTATTGTGTGTCATTGTGTGTCAGTGTGTTGTTGTTGTGTGTTATTGTGTGTTATTGTGTTATTATTGTGTGTCATTGTGTGTTATTGTGTGTTACTGTATTGTTATTGTGTTGTTGTTGTGTGTTATAAGAGTTATTGTGTTGTTATTGTGTTGTTGTTGTTGTGTGTTATGTGAGTTATTGTGTTGTTAGTGTGTCATTGTGTGTTACTGTGTTGTTATTGTGTTGTTATTGTGTTGTTGTTGTGTTTTATTGTGGTTACTGTGTTGTTATTGTGTTGTTATTGTGTTTTGTTGTGTCGTGTGTTACTGTGTTGTTATTGTGTGTCATTGTGTGTCAGTGTGTTGTTGTTGTGTCTTATTGTGTGTTATTGTGATATTAGTGTGTGTCAGTGTGTTATTGTGTTTTTATTGTGTGTCAGTGTGTTAT
>NC_056511.1:1654568-1654766 GCF_014905685.2 Nematolebias whitei | reverse complement strand
TGTTATTGTGTTGTTGTTGTGCGTTATTGTGTGTCATTGTGTTGTTATTGTGTGTTACTGTGTTGTTATTGTGTTGTTGTTGCATGTTATTGTGTCTTTGTGTTGTTATTGTGTGTTACTGTGTTGTTATTGTGTTGTTGTTGCATGTTATTGTGTCATTGTGTTGTTATTGTGTGTTACTGTGTTGTTATTGTGTTG
>NC_056511.1:1653932-1654558 GCF_014905685.2 Nematolebias whitei | reverse complement strand
TGTGTCATTGTGTTGTTATTGTGTGTTACTGTGTTGTTATTGTGTTGTTGTTGCATGTTAATGTGTGTCATTGTGTTGTTATTGTGTGTTACTGTGTTGTTATTGTGTTGTTGTTGCATGTTAATGTGTGTCATTGTGTTGTTGTTGTGTGTCATTGTGTTGTTGTTGTGTGAATGTTGTTGTCCAATTTGTTATTTTAATTTACAGTTTGTCCTTTAAAATAAAAGTTTGAACAAAATGTCAGAACGTTTCCAGTCCCGTTTTTTTCTATAAACCAGAAAGAACAATAATTATCTTTAAATCAAGAAACTTGTCTCTGCTGGTCCCTGCAGGTACAGGGGCGGTCTGGATGTGTCTCATGGTCAGACAGGTTCTCAGTCTGTCTACACCGTCCACAAAGGACAGGAGGTGATGTTCCACGTGTCGACCAAACTGCCCTTCACTGAGGGAGACACACAGCAGGTAGACAGCATGACTCAGCATGGTGCAGTGGATTTAAAACATGACTCAGCATGGTGCAGTGGTTTTAAAACATGACTCAGCATGGTGCAGTGGTTTTAAAACATGACTCAGCATGGTGCAGTGGTTTTAAAACATGACTCAGCATGGTGCAGTGGTTTTAAAAC
>NC_056511.1:1653296-1653832 GCF_014905685.2 Nematolebias whitei | reverse complement strand
GCAGTGGTTTTAAAACTTGACTCAGCATGGTGCAGTGGTTTTAAAACTTGACTCAGCATGGTGCAGTGGTTTTAAAACATGACTCAGCATGGTGCAGTGGTTTGAAAACATGAATCAGCATGGTGCAGTGGTTTTAAATCATGACTCAGCGGTTTTAAATCATGACTCAGCATGGTGCAGTGATTTTAAAACGACTCAGCATGGTGCAGTGGTTTTAAAACATGACTCAGCATGGTGCAGTGGTTTTAAATCATGACTCAGCATGGTGCAGTGGTTTTAAATCATGACTCAGCATGGTGCAGTGGTTTTAAATCATGACTCAGCATGGTGCATTGGTTTTAAATCATGACTCAGCATGGTGCAGTAGTTTTGAATCATGACTCAGCATGGTGCAGTAGTTTTAAATCATGACTCAGCATGGTGCAGTGGTTTTAAAACATGACTCAGCATGGTGCAGTGGTTTTAAATCATGACTCAGCGGTTTTAAAACATGACTCAGCATGGTGCAGTGGTTTTAAATCATGACTCAGCATGGT
>NC_056511.1:1651210-1653286 GCF_014905685.2 Nematolebias whitei | reverse complement strand
CATGACTCAGCATGGTGCAGTGGTTTTAAATCATGACTCAGCATGGTACAGAGGCACAGTCTGGGTCAGTTTAAGGACCAGAGCTAGTTGGTTCTGGACAAGAAAAGATTTTGAGTGAAACTGCTATGTCGTGAAGATACAATGCTGATGTCACAACACAGCAGGATGTCACATGGTGTCATGATGTAATGATGATGTCACTCAGCTGCAGAGGAAACGACACATAGGAAATGACATAGTCACCCTGGTGTTTCAAGAAGAGGCCACGCCCTTTGTCCCGGACATGATCGCCTCCAACTTCCTGCACGCCTTCATTCTGGTGCAGGTGGAGGAGCCGTGCTCGGACCACACCTGTTATAAGGTATCAGCTGGTACCAACTGTGGCATGCTAACACAACCTTTTCTCATTAAAGTCAAATCTTTGACCAGACAACCTGATTTGACTGACAGGTGTCCGTCACAGCAAGAGAAGATGTCCCACCATTCGGCCCGCCCCTCCAGAAACCAGCAGTCTTTCAGAAGGTGAGCCTGAGCCCAGACCTTAACCTGAACGACGATCTTCAGCTGTTCTGATGGTGATTTTTATTTCAGGGTCCAGACTTCAGAGACTTCCTGCTAACTAAACTCATCAACGCTGAGCTGGCGAGCTACAAGAGCGACCGTTTTGCCCGCCTCGAGGTAAACACACCTGCAAGGGCCGACACCCAACGACAACCTGACGTCAGGCAGGTGATGTTTTTTCTGCTCTTTGGATCCGGTTTCAGGAGCGGACCCGGTCTGCTCTGCTGGACGGCCTCCTGGACGAGCTGCAGAGACGCTCCCAAAGCATGCTGGGATTGAGCTCAGGTGTGGAGGAGGAGGGTCGAGGAGAGAATGGCCACACCCACGGAGGGCTGTTGGAGTCCATCAAGGTCTGGCTGGGGGTTCTGCTTAAAGTTTAGATTGAAATGTTTTTTTAGTTTCGAGTCATGGCAAGATAATTAATCTGTTTGATGTTAGAAATCAATAAAAACTTCTGAACAACATTAAAACTTGAAACCCTCCAAGTTTTAACTTCATTCTTTTATCTCAGAGGGCCATGAAAGGGCGGAGCGTCTCCATGGAAACAATGTCAAGGGGCGGGACAGGACTGCCCACCAGTCTGAGTGGGGGAGGCCTGGCACACCTGAGCACTGAGGTGACAACAAGCAAGTTCCTGTGACTCAGCAGATTTGATCCATCTCATACTGTGACTCAGCAGATTTGATGTGTTTCTCCTTTCAGGGTGTGAAATCTCCAGTGAAAAGACGATCTGCACTTTTTCCTCGACTGCTGAGCGTCGACAGTCAGACGGAGAAACACCGCAGGTACGGTTCCCAGCAGGTTTTTGTTGTTGTTCTGATCAGTTCCCAGGAGGTACTGTTTGGTTCTGATTCAGAGTGGATTGAATAAGAAAAACAGGTGAGGCCTAAAACTGAAGCCAGGAACCATAATGGACCTCTGAGTAACCTGGAGCCCAGAGCCTTCCCCTTCAGTCGGTCAGAACCATTGAAACTGAACGTGTTTATGAATCAGCTGATCTGGTTTCAGCCTCCTCTGCGAGCAGCGCAGCTTCGACGGCTGCCACACGACGCTGGA
Source organism: Nematolebias whitei (assembly GCF_014905685.2). Taxonomy (NCBI): domain Eukaryota; kingdom Metazoa; phylum Chordata; class Actinopteri; order Cyprinodontiformes; family Rivulidae; genus Nematolebias; species Nematolebias whitei. Next base: position 1,651,669 of record NC_056511.1, on the reverse strand, counting down.
GGTGAGGGCAGGGCTTCTCACCAATCCCAGCTCTCCAGAGGCGGGGCAACGTGACAGGTGAGCTTCCTCCTGTGTTAGACAGAGGAAACAGTAGGAGCATCAATGATTGTTTTGTTTGTTTGCAGGGCTCATGTGAAGGAGAGCAGTAAGATTTCCAGGTCCACCTCCAGCACCTGCACCTTCAGCCTCCCTTCTGACGACGCTCACCTGGTGAGACAAACAGACAATTTGTTCACAGTTTGACCTGGTTGGGGCGATGCTGAGTCATGAAGAACAGCTTGTTTGAAAACAAAAGTGAATGTAAAAGCTTCTCATTTCCTCTCCATCCCTCAGGAAGAGGACAACCAGACTTCCTGTCCACTCATCATGTCTCGCAGCCCCACAGGTTCCTCTTAATCACCTTCATCAAATCTCACACCACTTCCTGCTTCTCTTCACACCACTTCCTGCTTCTCTTCA
>NC_056511.1:1648509-1651200 GCF_014905685.2 Nematolebias whitei | reverse complement strand
CTGCTTCTCTTCACACCACTTCCTGCTTCTCTTCACACCACTTCCTGAATGTATTTGTCCAGAATCATGTTAAGATAGAAATAAAATCAAATGAAAACTATTCAATTTTAACAATTCATTTAAGGAAATGAGGTCAATTTGTCCTCTTGTAGTCTAAGTCTATAGCAGCATAACAAGCCGACCCTAACTATAGGATTTATAAAAAAGGAAAGTCTTAATCCCAGTCTTCAAACTGGACAATGTGTCAGCCTCATGGACAGAAACTGGAAGTTGGTTCCACAAGAGAGGAGCCTGAGAACTAAAAGATCTGCTTCCCATTCTGTTTTTGTAAACTCTAGGAACCACAAGTAAACCTGCAGTCTGAGAGAGAAGCGCTCTGTTAGTAAAATATGGAACAATAAGATCTGTAATATAAGATGGAGCTAGGTTGTTGAGGGCTTTGTAGGTTAGAAGTAAGATTTTGAATTCAGTTCTGGACTTGACAGGGAGCCAATGGACAGAAGCTAAAACTGGAGAGAGATGATCTCTCCCAGTAACTCCAGTTAAGACTCTGGCAGCAGCATTTTGGATCAACTGAAGACGTTTTAAAGAAGTATTTGGACACCCAGATAATAAACCATTGCAATAGTCCAGTCTAGACGTGACAAATGCATGGACCAGTTTTTCTGCATCATCTTTAGATCACATGTTTCTAATGTTAGTGATATTACGCAGGTGGAAGAAGGAGGTTCTAGTAACGTTTTTAATGTGGGGGATAAAAGACATGTCCTGATCAAAAATAACACCAAGATTTTTAACATTAGAGCTGGAGGACAGATTAATGCATCTAAGGAGGGAGAAAGACTGAAACATTCATTCCTAAGGTGCTCAGGTCCAAAAACCAAAACCTCAGTCTTGCCTGTTCAACAGGAGAAAATTAAGGGTCATCCAGGTTTTTATGTCTATAAGACATGCTTGTAGTCTAAGTAGCTGAGTGGATTCATTGGGTTTAATGGGCAAATATAATTGTGTGTCATCAGCATAACAATGGAAATTTACCCCATGTTGTTTAATAACTTTACCTAATGGAAGCATATATAAAGTAAAGAGTATTGGTTCAAGCACTGAGCCCTGAGGAACTCCATAACTAACTGTGGTGTATGAAGAAGATTTATTATTTACATTTACAAACAGGAATCTATCAGATGAATATGATTTAAACCATTTTAGAGCTGTTCCTGTTATCCCAATATCATATTCAAGCCTCTGTAGTAAAATATTGTGATCAACTGTATCAAATGCAGCACTGAGGTCTAACAGGACCAGTAGAGACACAAGTCCATTGTCAGAGGCCATGAGAATTCAACTTTTATTTATTCATACAGATTAATCACATTGAGTCTTGGAGACTCATTTACAAGTGAGACCTGTTTTAGTCAGACAAACAGACAAAAGTATAGAAAAGAGAAAACACCAGGGGAGGGAGTTCACCATCTTTCTGGAAGTCTCTTCCTGCTAGTCCTCACATCACTTCCTGCTTGCCCTCACATTACTTCCTGCTTGTCCTCTCATCACTTCCTGCTTGTCCTCACATCACTTCCTGCTTGTCCTCGCATCACTTCCTGCTTGTCCTCGCATCACTTCCTGCTTGTCCTCGCATCACTTCCTGCTTGTCTTCTGTCTGACGCTGCCTCTCTTCCTCCTTCAGAGCTGAAGAACAGAAATTCTCCCAGATCTAACCTGAAGTTCCGTTTCGACAGACTGGGTCACTCGGCCGCAGTAAGTCTGTTTGTTTCATCAGCTGATGGAAGAAAACCCAGAACCAACACAGAACTTTGGTGGTGGTTCTGGAGTGGTTCTAAGAAGCCCAAGTGAAGAAGCAGGAACAGACGGAGCAAATGAAGATCACATTGAAACTTCAGGTTATTTTGGCTCAACATGACTCTGGATCAGACTCTGAGTTCTGGATCAGACCGAGTTCTGGATCAGATTCCATATTCTGGATCATATTCTGAGTTCTGGATCATATTCTGAGTTCTGGATCAGACTCTGAGTTCTGGATCAGACCGAGTTCTGGATCAGATTCCACATTCTGGATCAGAATCTGAGTTCTGGATCAGACTGAGTTCTGGATCAGACTCTGAGTTCTGGATCAGACCGAGTTCTGGATCAGATTCCATATTCTGGATCAGAATCTGAGTTCTGGATCAGACTCTGATTTCTGGATCAGACTCTGATTTCTGGATCAGACTCCGAGTTCTGGATCAGACTCCGATTTCTGGATCAGACTTTGAGTTCTGGATCAGACTCCGAGTTCTGGATCAGACTCCGATTTCTGGATCAGACTCTGAGTTCTGGATCAGACCGAGTTCTGGATCAGACTCTGAGTTCTGGATCAGACCGAGTTCTGGATCAGAATCTGAGTTCTGGATCATATTCTGAGTTCTGGATCAGACTCTGAGTTCTGGATCAGACCGAGTTCTGGATCAGAATCTGAGTTCTGGATCAGACTCTGATTTCTGGATCAGACTCTGATTTCTGGATCAGACTTTGAGTTCTGGATCAGACTCCGAGTTCTGGATCAGACTCTGAGTTCTGGATCAGAATTTGAGTTCTGGATCAGACTTTGAGTTCTGGATCAGACTCTGATTTCTGGATCAGACTTTGAGTTCTGGATCAGACTCTGATTTCTGGATCAGACTCTGAGTTCTG
>NC_056511.1:1647536-1648409 GCF_014905685.2 Nematolebias whitei | reverse complement strand
TTCTGGATCAGACTCCGAGTTCTGGATCAGACTCTGAGTTCTGGATCATATTCTGAGTTCTGGATCAGACTGAGTTCTGGATCAGACTCGGAGTTCTGGATCAGACTCTGAGTTCTGGATCAGATTCTGAGTTCTGCATCAGACTCTAAGTTCTGGATCTGACTCAGAGTTCTGATCAGGACATTGAAAGAGAACTGGTTTCGTGTCAACTCCAGCTACGCTCCAGCTCAGTAAACTGCCGGCACAGATCTAGAAGTGAGGACGGTCCACTGGTTGAAGAGATATTTTGCTGACAGGGCCCACACATTGTTCCATGACTCTGGTGTCTTCTGTGTCTCAGCAGGGAAACTGAAGGAGGACACTGGGCTGTCAGGTTGGTTTTACTTTTCTTTCAACAATCACCGAGGCTCGATTCAGACAGGAAGTGGGCGGTCCTGAGTCCCAGCTGACACGAAACAGAACTCACCAGGAGCTTTACCTGATGTGTCAATCAACTCGACTCGGCAGATGTTTGACCATCAATCCTCCTCTGTTTTAGACAACGACTAGAAGCACCGTCTGTCGACATCCACAGAAGAAGAGAGTCCACACGCACAAACACACACAGCTGCAGCACATTTTGGTTCCAGACCAGCAGAGGTCCTGTCCAGCTCTGTGGGTGCAAAGGGCTAGGATCAGTCCAACACACCGGTTGATTTTTAGATCCATCTGTGTCGTCTGCAGTTCACACTGTTGTCCTCTGATTGACTGTTGTCCTCTGATTGACTGTTGTCCTCTGATTGACTGTTGTCCTCTGATTGACTGTTGTCCTCTGATTGACTGTTGTCCTCTGATTGACTGTTGGCCTCTGATTGACTGTTGGCCTCTGATTGA
>NC_056511.1:1646337-1647526 GCF_014905685.2 Nematolebias whitei | reverse complement strand
TCTGATTGACTGTTGGCCTCTGATTGACTGTTGGCCTCTGATTGACTCTGACTGTCCATCAGACAGTCCTGGAGAAGGTCTGAGTCTTGAGGTTCTTCAGTTTCACGTGCTGGTCCTCCATCTGATCTGCAGAAACCCTGAGCGTCACCTGCTGGTGGTTGCTCTCACAAGCCTGGACTTTCCATCACGTTTAGATTTTGTGTTTCAGGTTTCACTGAGAGCCAGTCACAAAGTTCTTTACACACCCAGACCAAGAAGACCAGGACTGGGAAGGTCAGAGGTCATTCAGAGACATGGAGCTTAAAAAACAACTCGTGTCTTGGGTTTTGACGTCAGATATTCCAGAGTGACTGGAGTCTTGATTCAGGCGGTGTGGACTACATTTTGAAATTTGTTTTGTTGTTTCAGGAAATAGTCCTGACCACCTCATTGTCTCCTCGTGCTCCTGTCTTCATCAGAATTAGAACAAAACAATAATCATGAAACAAACAGGAGAGCTAAGACTTACTTTGACCTCTGACATTTGACCATGTGACCTTTGACCATGTGACCTTTGACCTTGACACCTTGCACCACATGTTGATTCATGTTACACAGGAAGGACTCTTACTGCCGTTTGATGTAAAAACTGATATTTTGCACTAAAGTTTTGTGTAAATCTGAACAGAATATTTATTATTTACTTGAATGATTGCACTAAAACACCAAACCTCTTCCTGTCTTCAGGTTTTTCAGAATAAAATGAGCAGTTTATTTTGAAAGGAGGAAGAGGATGTAGCAGGAAAATGATGTCACTGTCTTAAATCTGATGATATAAAGTTTCTGCAGAATCAACACGTTTCACTGGTTTCAGTTTTTTCTGTGTAAATGTTTATTTCTGTTTTCAGCCCCAGGGTTCTGGTTCTGCTGAGTCAGCTTCAGGGTTCTGGTTCTGGTGAGTCAGCTTCAGGGTTCTGGTTCTGGTGAGTCATTAGGCCTGAAGCCAGTATCTCACGAAGCTCAGCCTAGTTGGAGACACAAAAGTGAACAAAAACATGAATGTTTGCTTGGAAAGACTGAAACTGAACTTTCAGCGTCTTTTCGTATTCACCTGCAGTGAGACGGGTGGGTCCAGACACCCGGGTCCAGACACCCGGGTCCAGACATCCGCCGCCGCTCGGGTCCAGACACCCGCCGCCGCTCGGGTCCA
>NC_056511.1:1639189-1646327 GCF_014905685.2 Nematolebias whitei | reverse complement strand
ACACCCGCCGCCGCTCGGGTCCAGACACCCGCCGCCGCTCGGGTCCAAACACCCGCCGCCGCTCGGGTCCAGACACCCGGGTCCAGACACCCAACGCCGCTCGGTGACAAGTTTCAGATTAAAAAAAAGTTTTGTAAAGTTGTAGGAGAAAAGGTGTCAAATTAGTGAAATTAGAAACCGGATACCAAATGACTTTGAATGTTTAAGCACAAGGTTATTAAAGTTAGGGATCTTTAAAGGCAGATGTTAAAAGATATTTATTTTTGTCTGGTTTGTGAAGCATCTAAATATTTGATGCTGAACTATGTTGAAGTGAAATTATGTAATTATTGTGACGTCAGGGTCACCATGAGTCTTCCGGCGTTCGGACGGCCTCCAGGTGGAACCCAGACAGGTGAGCAGACGCTGCATTTAAGTGAACTCAAAACTTGAGACCCCCCCCGGGGGGGTTGGCTTGGCGATGGAAGACCGTAGTCTTTCCTCTGGACCTGGTTCCGGTGGATAGCTGTCCTGCTTTAGCTCTCAGTTCCTCAGATGACCCTGAACGTCTGGCTCTGAACGTCATCTCGGTTCTGGACCTCGGTGTAGAGGTCCCATCAAAACGTGGCCGTCGTCTTTAGCTTGAGACTTGAACGTTCAAAATAAAATTCTCACGTTTAAAAGTCAGGCGTTCTTTTTGCTCCTTGTTCTCCTCCATCTTTTCTTCGACAAGACGACGAGGCTGAAGCTCAACTCTCTGCGAGTGAAGACTTACGAGTGGTCCACCCTGTTCCTAAAACGTCTTCGTCCTATCAGGTGTCACAGGGCGCTTCTGAAACTTACAGGAGAGAAAGAAACATTTTCTAAGGAATCCTTCTTTCTGCCTTAAAATTTCAATTATAAAAAAGAAAATAAGAGAAATTATATTAAGAAAGATTTTACTCAAAACACACCGTTTCATTCATGACTTAAAAACTGGATTGCCATCTTTGAGTTGACCTTAAAATGAACATGATGTTTCCACCAGAGGAGCCTGCTGGACCTGGATTTCCTGCAAACAAATTTGTTCTGAGGATGAAAGGACGCCTTTTCTGTTATCTCAACACTTCGACTGCAGGAACAAAACTCCTTTTTCTGCTGAGGACTGATAGAGAACATCTGCTCTGACCTGCTTCACCTCAGAAGGTCCAGTTCATGGAAAGGTCCTTCAGGTTAATGAGTCCAGTTTGGCAGCTCTAACTGTCTTTATGCCATTGTCCAAGTTGAGCAGTTGTGGAAAGCTAAAACAAAGAATGTTTTAGGAGATGAGGCAGCTTCCACAGGATGAGTGGAGCTCAGTCTTATTTTAAAGTATCAGAAAAATAAAAGTATTTACGGTAAAAGTCTTCCAAACGTTCAAATGTGCAGGGGTCCGACAGCGAGGCCCTGCTGCACCCACCAAGACCCTGAGAATCTTTTGAAACGACGTTCTGGTGACGGGTTTGCAATTTGAGTCCAGCAGCTGCAGCTCTGAGAAGCTGCGAGGACACGAGGTGTAAAACCACCAACAGACACCGGGTGGCGCTACCAACCCCCTGTTCAAAAGAGTCGCGTCAAACATGTACCCAGTCTGTTTCCTCGGGTCGGTGTTGAGGACGTCAGTGTGGATGGATCTTGAGTCTGTTTGTTGGACTCTGGCTTCACTAATTTCACCAAATGTGAACTCATTCAGGAGGTAAGCCCAGCAGACCATTCAAAACTGTCAACACGTGAACTTTTACAACCCACTAATAAAAGAACTAAATCCTGAAAAGTATTTTCTATTCTTTCTAAACTTCTTTTTTTTTTCCAGATTTTACCACCAACAGTTTAATTCAGCTGAATTCAATTCAGTTTATTTCTGTAGCTCCAACAGAATTAGTTATTTGAATAATGTTTCAACAAACATTTTGTTGCTTCTGGTTCTTTATTTGACACAGTTACTAATGGAAGATCAGCCACTTCACTTAATAACCAAACTTCTACAAATCAAATCCCTCCTACAAGTCAATCCTCAGTTAATCACAGCTTCTCTTTTTCTCCATTCTCAGTCAGTGAGGTCAATAAACTGTTAAAAGATCTTGATCCTAAAAAATCTGCAGGTCCAGATGAACTTCCACCTTATTTCTTAAGGCTGGCTGCTCATATCATCACAGTCCCTGTGACCCACATCTTCAATCTCTCCATAAGACAAAACTCCATCCAGACACTTGAAAACAGCCTTTGTTCTTCCTTTGCTGAAGGGAGGTGACCCCCCCTCACTGAACAACTATGGACCAATCTCTAAACTCTGCATTTTAGCCAAGGTTCTAGAAAAACTGATAAACTCTCAAATCAAAAATGACCTGGACTCATTTAACATCTTACCTCCACATCAATCTGGTTTCAGGAAACAACACAGCACAACCACTGCTTCACTGAAGGTTCTTAATGATGTTGTTGAAGCACTGGATGCTAAGGATTATTGTGCTGCACTTTTCTTAGACCTGTCTAAAGATTCTGACACTGTGGATCAGAACATCTTGTGTCAGAAACTCTCAGAAACTGGTTTCTCAGATCACACCATTGGTTGGTTCTCTAACTATCTTTCAGACCGGAGGCAATGTGTTCAACATAATGGTACTTCCTACAGTTATTTAACAGTCAACAATGGTGTACCACAAGGCTCAGTCTTAGGACCCACCCTCTTTACAATCTACATACACAATGTAGGTAAAAACATCCCTGATATGCTGATGCATGCTCAATAATCCAGGTAGAAAAATCCAAAAAAGTTCAATCTGGTCCTCTGGACATTCAAAAAAAACAAAAAAAAAAACAAAAACAAAGCAAAACAACAAAAAATGTAGAAACGTTTCGTCTCTCATCCAAGAGACTTCCTCAGTGCAACATCCCTGATGCATTCATACATTTCTATGCTGATGACACAGTTGTTTATTGTCGAGCTAAAACTGTTGCTAAGGTTTTCCAGCTTTTGAAATCTGCATTCAACATCATCCAGACTGATTTGTTTCACCTCAAACTTGTCCTAAACGCCGACAAAACCAAAGGGATGCTTTTTTCAAACAGGAAGTCGGTCCCAGCAGTTCTTCCTCTGATTTTATCCTCAAATGGTGTCCCCATTGAGTTTGTTGATTCCTATAAATATTTGAGTATCTTGGTCGACTCACATCTCTCTTTCAAGCTCCATGTGGAAAACTTGGTAAAGAAACTGAAAGTTAAACTGGGTTTCTTTTTCAGAAACAGATCCTGTCTAACCCTGAATGTTAGGAAACACCTTGTATCTGTGACTTTCCTTCCCTCCATTGATCACGGTGACATTATTTACATGAACGCTCCTACAAGAACCCTGCAGATGTTGGATGCTGCAGATGTTGGATGCTGCAGATGTTGGATGCTGTCTATCATGGTGCACTAAGATTCATAACTGGCTGTAACTACTGTACCCACCACTGCACCCAGTATTCACTGGTTAACTGGTCACCATTAACTTCACACAGACTCTCTCACTGGTACATTTTCATCTTTAAATCACTTCCTGGTCTGCTGCCTTCATACATCTCCTCCTACATGTCTCTGTGTGAGTGCAGCTACAGCGTGCGCTCTCAGGACATCATTACCTGCAGTGTTCCCTCAGTGAGGACTGAACTAGACAAAAGGACCTTCTCCTACTCCGCTCCTGTTTCCTGGAATATCTTGTAAAAAGATCTGAAGCTCTCGACCTTTGACCTCTCTAAGTGTCTTTAAGAATCTGTTGGACTCCTGGCAGGGACCATACCATACCAATTTATTTATATAGCACTTAAAACAGCAACAAGGCCGACCAATGCTGACATGTTCCTGTTGTTAGTTTTATACATTCGCCATAGAATCTAGCTGTTTTTTTGTTACTTTTTTTAAGCCATCATATTTGTTTTAAAAAAAACCTGCAGTATTACTTTTTATAATTGTTTATTGTTGTCCATTGTTGTCATCTTTCTTTGTTGAAATCAGGTCTCTCTTGTAAATGAGTCCTCGAGGCTCAATGGGACTAACCTGTCTAAATAAAGGTTGGATGAATAAAAAACAGGGCAGCACGGTGGCGCAACTGGTAGAGCTGCTGCCTCTCAGCGAGCAGGTCCCTGGTTCAAACCCCGGTCCAGGGCCCTTTCTGGGTGGAGTTTGCATGTTCTCTCCGTGCATGCGTGGGTTTTCTCCGGTCTCGTTTGTCTCTATGTGTCCCTGTGATGGACTGGAGACCTGTCCAAGGTGTCCCCCGCCCCTCGCACAGTGATTGCTGGACATGGGCACCAGCGACCCCCGTGACCCAAAAATGGAATAAACGGGTAAAGATGATGGATGGATGAAAAATAATCGTATATTTTGCACCAACAGATAATTTAATCCACCAGGTGGCGTCAGTCCTCCAGCTCTGTTTATCCGTAGAAGAAGAAGAGCAGGAAGAAGCGCAGAATAAACGGGTTACGGAATCTGGTGTAGCTCGACCTGCTCGTCCGCATCAGTTAGCGCCATGGCGGCTGTGCGCAGTTTGCGGGCGTCGGTGAAATCAGATAGCAGCTCGGACCGCTCGGACTCGGACTCTGACTCCGAATCGGACCGGGATGTCCGCGAAGCCGAACCGATGGAGGTGGAGGAGGGGGAGCTGGAGGCGGAGGACGTCTCGGTGAACCGCTCGCTGAAAGAGCTGCTGCCGGTGAGTAGGCCGCGCTCAGACCAGGGGCTCGCGTGTGCCGCAGCCGGCTGAGCTGCACCTGGCGCCGGTGTGCTTCAACGTGAAGTCCCGGCTCAGTCCCGGAGCCTGTTTGAGGTTAATCCGGTGTCTGGCTCCGTTTCTCGGTTCTTAGCAGGCTGGTTGTTCGGTTCTGGAGGCTCGTGGCCACTTGTTGCTGCTGCTGCTGGGCTATTTTTCCTAAATTTGTATTGAATAAAATAGATTCAAGCAAACGAGTCCACGTGATTTTAGTTGAACATCTGTAAACTTAAGTTTTCTCAGTTGTTCCTCCTGTGAGGAGGTTTGTTTGTATTCGCCGTTGTTTACAGGGGTTGTTTGTTGGTAAACAGCAGCGGTAAGAGGCTTGTTTCCCAGATGAATGAGGCCTGAAGGTGAAACCAGGTGAACTTCCTGTCTTCTTCTGTGGTTCCAGGACACCAGCCGGAGGTACGAGAACAAAGCTGGAGCCTTCATCACAGGGATAGATGTCAACTCTAAGGTAAACAAACAAACAAACAAGCCTGCCTCCTTCTGTCTGAGCATCTGTTCACCTTTCCTCAGGTAGCAAACAGAACTTTCCTTCTTGTCTCGTTAACGAGGACACAGAGACATTCGTTCCAGGGGACGAGACCAGATCCAGAGTCCACGGGACAATGTTTTAAAATCTAACAAAGTTAAGTCTGCTCCTCTGGACAGATTCAAAAATACAAAATAAAAACTTGTTGAAACGTTTCGTCTTTAATCCAGAAGACTTCTTTAGTCTGAGGAGCTGCAACCGACTCAGTCTTTAAACATCACCTTCTCATGGTGGATCAACCAGTTTGTGGTCGACCTCCAGAGCTGGCTGTTCAGGAGTAGGGCTGAGCATCGTTTCAGTTTGAGCAGTTCCAGGTCCTATCCATTCTGATTCTTTTAGTGAGGGAGCGAACAGCTTGTCTCTGTAAGAGCAACGGGAGGGAGGCTCCTTGACGTGACGTGGGCTGCGTCTCTGGTTCTCAAAATGGTGGACGCTCAGTGTGGTTTGAGCTCTGTAGCATTTTTCACACAAAGCTTTTAATAAACAAATCGGTAAACAAGTTCTCAGCTTCCAACATTTTTCAGTCAGGTCATCTGGACAGTTTCTTTTTTTGTGCTGAAACGTTTCGCCTTCGATCCGGAAGGCTTCATCAGTCTGTGTCAACCAGTTTGACACGACTGTCAACAAGGAAGAGGCCGGCAATGGAGGAGGGGGTGTGCCACAGAGACCATCTTATCACAAGCAGAACTGGTTTGTTCCACTTTGGAGTAAGCTGTTGGGGAAGAATCAGTTTTGTTGTGTGTTTCCTTGACTGATGAAGCCTTCTGGATGTAAGGCGAAACATTTCAGCACAAAAAAAAAGAAACTGTCCAGATGACCTGACTGAAAAATGTTGGATTGTATACCTGGATTATTGAGCGTGGACTTTGAAGTTCTCAGCTTCTTGTTGCAGAGAAAAACAACTTTTTACACGAAGGCACAAGTTTCAACCGTGAATATTGGAGCTTCGACAAGATGGAGGTTTTTTTTTCCTGAGGTCGGCCTGTTAGCTTAGCTCGTAGCTTAGCTGCTTTTAACGATTTAAAAACAATTTTGGTTAAAACAGATTTTCAAGAGAAAGGGAGGGGTCAGTGAAGAGCACCAGAGTTGATCCTTTTGTCATCGAGTGTCTTCAGTAGAAAGAGAGAGACACGAAGAAACGATAAAGGTGATAAATGAAAATGAGGTCGATAATTTTAATTTATCGTGTGATTAATTGATTTATTGTTTATCGCGACAGGTCTAATTATAGCAAGTCATAATATCCATTAATAACCACTTGTGGCTATTAATGGATATTATGACTTGCCATAGATACACGTGAACCCCGTCTGTGGGTGTAACCATGTATGGCAGCGTGATGGCTCAGTGGTTAGCACTGTTGCCTCACAGCAAAAATGTCCTGGGTTCAATGCCTGGTTGGACCTGGGGTCTTTCTGTGTGGAGTTTGCATGTTCTTCTCGTGTTTGCATGGGTTTTCTCCGGGCACTCCCGTTTCCTCCCACAGAACAAAAACATGCATGATAGTCTGATTCAGGCCCAGACCTCCCTTCAAAAGAGACCGTGATCTCAGTGGGATTTGCCTGGTTAAAGAAATGTTAAATAAAGGTTATTAAATGTTAAATAAAGGTTATTAAATGTTAAATAAAGGTTATTGAATGTTAAATAAAGGTTATTGAATGTTAAATAAAGGTTAATGAATGTTAAATAAAGGTTAAAGAAATGTGAAATAAAGGTTATTAAATGTTAAATAAAGGTTATTGAATGTTAAATAAAGGTTAAAGAAATGTTAAATAAAGGTTAATAAATGTTAAATAAAGGTTATTAAATGTTAAATAAAGGTTAATAAATGTTAAATAAAGGTTAATAAATGT
>NC_056511.1:1631599-1639089 GCF_014905685.2 Nematolebias whitei | reverse complement strand
TTAAATAAAGGTTAATAAATGTTAAATAAAGGTTAATAAATGTTAAATAAAGGTTAATAAATGTGAAATAAAGGTTATTAAATGTTAAATAAAGGTTATTGAATGTTAAATAAAGGTTATTAAATGTTAAATAAAGGTTATTAAATGTGAAATAAAGGTTAATAAATGTGAAATAAAGGTTAATAAATGTGAAATAAAGGTTAATAAATGTGTTTTTCCAGCATGCTGCAAGTTGCTGCTCTGGCATTGGCTTTAACAGTACACGTGGTTCACGTGTACTGTTAAAGCCAATCACGAAACTTGGCACCAGAAGACAAGGCGTATTTTGATACTTAGTACTACAGAAGCAGTTCGGTCGGTACCATAAAAGAACCAAGGTTTGGTACTCAACCCATGTCATGTGTGGGATTTCTCCTTCTGCCTGGCTCCTGAGCTAGTGGGGACGCTGTCTGCTCTGTGGTACAGAGTCCTGATGACTCCTAACTTGTGCTCCAAAGGGTGATGGGAGTCAAACTGCAAATACTGGTCTGTGTGGGTGGGTTTGTGGTACACCTCAGTTATGTCCTTTATCAGAGACCTACCCATCCATCATTAAAGAGGGGCGGAGCCTCCGTGTTCAACTGTCCCCCTCTTACAGTGCTGTTATTGCCAGTATCACTCCGCCCCCTGTGAATAACAAACAGCCATCAGAACACTAATGATCCGGTGTTCTCCTTGATCATGTGAGCAGCTGGTTGTGGATGTCATCAACAAACTGGTGGACGCACTTTGAGAAGGGGTTATTTAAAAGACCGAGTTTGATGCAGCTCCTGTGACTGAAGAAGTCCTTCGGATAAAAGATGAAACATTTCAATAAGAATCCTTCCAGAGGACCTGACTCGGGCCCGTTTACACGAGAACAACCTCTGGAAACGTCTTTTTCCATGTTCATTGGGATTAATCAAACAAAAAATGAGCGGGTTTACAGGAAAACACTGTAGTTTCCATGTCAGTCGGGTTGCCAGATAAGAAACGATGAACTATAGTACTGTGACTTTAAAGTGATAGTATGTTGACCTAAACTGTCATGTGCTGAGTAAAGACTTTCTAAGATGAGATCTTTGTGTGTCCCGAGCCTCTGGAGTCAAACGTTTGTTTTTGTTCTTTGTTTACTAGGAAGCTCTAGAAAAGAAGGAGAAGCGAGCGAGACGTTTTCATTTCCGCTGCGAGGACACTGTCTGTCAGAGGACTGTCTTCCTGGACAAAGACGCTTTGAGTAAAGGTGTGACTCGGCGTTTTGTTTCTGCTTGTTTACTAACAGTTTGTTGACTCTGTCGTCTTCTTCTGTGGCGTTCAGCCATCCCCAAACTGCGCATGGAAGCAATCCACGTGACGGGCGTGGACGACATGAGCACCCAGGATGTCTTCGGCTACTTCGCGGAGTATCCGCCTGCGCACATCGAGTGGATCAACGACACTTCCTGTGAGTCTCCAAACAGAACCTTTAAATGTTCTGCTCTGAGTGGCGCCAGCTCACCTGTTCCTTCGTCTCCTAGGCAACGTGGTCTGGCTGGACAACGACACCTGCATCAGAGCGCTCATCAACACCAGCCGGATGGCTGAGCCTGAGCTCGTTACCACGGCAACAGAGTCCCACGAGCAGAGCCAAGGTCAGAACCGGGCTCCATGAGTTCTGGAGCTGCAGGGCATTGTGGGTAAACGAGTCTGTTTGAACACTGTAGATCGCCAAGCTCAAGGCTCAGATGACGATGATGAAGAGGAGGGAGAGGTGGATGAAGAGGAGGAGGAGGAGGAGTCAGTGAAGAAGAGCAGAGATGAAGAGGCGGAGCCACTGAAGAAGGAAGGCAGCGGCCAAGTAGATCAGAGGGTACTGTGATGTCATGTCTTGATGGTAATGACTCGGCTGTTTGATGGATGACTCGGATGTTTGATGACTCGGATGTTTGATGGGTGACTCGGATGTTTGATGACTCGGATGTTTGGTGGATCACTCGGATGTTTGATGATGACTCGGATGTTTGACGATGACTCGGATGTTTGACGATGACTCGGATGTTTGATGACTCGGATGTTTGATGATGACTCGGATGTTTGATGGGTGACTCGGATGTTTGATGATGACTCGGATGTTTGATGATGACTCGGATGTTTGGTGGATCACTCGGATGTTTGATGATGACTCAGATGTTTGATGATGACTCGGATGTTTGACGATGACTCGGATGTTTGACGATGACTCGGATGTTTGATGATGACTCTGATGTTTGGTGATGACTCAGATGTTTGATGATGACTCTGATGTTTGGTGATGACTCAGATGTTTGGTGATGACTCAGATGTTTGATGATGACTCTGATGTTTGATGATGACTCGGATGCTTGATGATGACTCAGATGTTTGATGATGACTCGGATGTTTGACGATGACTCGGATGTTTGACGATGACTCAGATGTTTGATGATGACTCTGATGTTTGATGATGACTCAGATGTTTGATGATGACTCGGATGTTTGACGATGACTCGGATGTTTGACGATGACTCAGATGTTTGGTGATGACTCTGATGTTTGGTGATGACTCGGATGTTTGATGATGACTCGGATGTTTGTGTCTCAGATGGAGCTGTCTGAAGCTGAACGAGAGTCTCTGCTGAGGAACGACCTGCGACCCGTCATCAAACCGTTCAGAGGAAACAAACTGCTGCTGCGCTTCGCCACGCAAGGTCACACACAATTGTGTTCGAATTGTTGACAGTGTAGTTTGAAATGGTTTTTAAATCTACATGTGATGTTCTATCTTCTACATTGGACCTCAGAACTGGGTCACATGGTCTCACAAACGTCCAGAAGCTGTACATCAGTGGACCATAATGCATTGCGTCCTGAGCCGCCACATATTCCTCCTCTGACTGAGCTGCAGGGTTAGAAAAATATTAAATTCAAGCTCAAACTATCTAAAACATTAAAACTCAAACGTGTTGTAAATGTTTAAATTTAAACATGTTCAACGCAGTTTCCCCGACCAGCCATTATTCAAGCTGGGCACCCCGCCTTCCGAACCAAACTGCACCCCACCCCCAAATTTTTTAAGTTTTTAATGAAGTCATTGGTGGGCTGGACTTAAACTGGGCCATTTCAGCTGATGTAAAGCTGCGGCTCACATGTTGTCTGCAGCTGTGAAGTCACTGAAGCTGTTAATGTTGCTCTTTGTTCCTGTAAAACACACGTGTGTAAACTAGGGACGGGGCCGATCCAGTATCGGCCTCCGATACCAGCATAATTTACTCATCAGATTTTTCTGATCCATGATGCACGTTGGCTTCAAACTATGGGATGGATTTCCTGAACGTGTCTCATGATCCAGAGTACTAAGACCCGCCCCACATTCAGGAAATCCAGTCCATAGTTTGCAGCAGCTGCAACATGAGGACTGAGTTAGCAGCACTGTGGCTAACAGCTAACAAACTTTCATGTAAACATGTCGCTGTGTGGAAGTATTTTACACTGAACACCACAAGACAAGACAGCAACGTGCACGGTCTGCAGAGCCACAGCGCCACATTAAACCACGGTCAAGTTAGTTTTACGATGGACATTCGAGCTCCGGGGCTTCAGCGGTCTGCTCCTCTCACTGAACCTGAAGCAGGCGACTTGACCCCGGCCAGCCACGTCCAACCTGTCCCGCTCCGTCTGCCCGTCTCCGAGGAGGGACAGACTGAAATGAGAGTGAACAAGAAGAAGACGTCGCTGAAGCCCCGGAGCTCAAATATTTACTGAGAAGTTGCTAAACTTCATCATTAATGACCAACAGCTATCAGTTGGAGAAAACGAAGGATTTCACAGTTTGATACTTGCAGCCAAGATCTAGTTGAACCTCCAGGAGACATTTATCAGAACAACAGGAGACAATCATAAAAAACACATTTGAAAATTAAATATATTAAAAACATAAACAGCTACATTATAAAGTGATGTAAAATACTAAAAACAGGAACATGTCTGTTGGTTTGTCATGAACTTAGCAGGTTTTTGAAGACATTTAACATTTAATTAATTTATTCATCAAAATTTAAAAGAAACAAAAACAAACTAAATCATCAAGAAGAAAACATTGAATGAAAAGAGTTCAGAAAGAAGAAAAATAATTTTATATCTGCCCCTTATTTAAAAACAATATTAAATAACTTTAAACGATCACTTAAATTAATCACTTTAATATTCACTTTAAAACTAGGAATAAAAAGAAACGTGTTTTAAAGTTAGAATCTAATTCTAAGTTTAAAACTTCTCCAACTTTAATAAAACTTCCCTGAAGTTGTCTTGTTGGACATGCATGCATAGATTTGTACAGATTGTACTTGAGGAGATTATTACAGCCTCATGTAAAATCAATGATCAGGATATTGGATCGGTATCGGACGATACTCAGACTTGGGGATCGGGATCAGATCGGAAGTTAAGAAATGTGGATCGGTGCAACTCTAGTTTAAATAAATGTTGTCTCATGAATCTCCTCGTGGGTTTCTGCTCTGAACGTTCCTCAGGTTCTCAATGGTGTTTGCTCTTCTGTTGCAGATGATAAGAAGGAGCTGGGAGCGGCCCGGCGCAGCAGATACTACATGAAGTACGGAAACCCAAATTACGGCGGCATGAAGGGTATCCTCAGCAACTCCTGGTCAGACTCCTCACCGTCAGCGGGGACACTCTCTGGGTTTAGCTGCAGCTCCGTGGGGTTTCAACGCTCATCGGTCATTTGTGCTGTGCACCACACGGACAACCTGTCTGACAACTGTTTAGTTTCATAGCTTCCATCTTTCAGAGCAAACTGGTCTGACAGTGCTCACTGGTGGTGTGGAGGAACACCAGTTAAAACATTAAGAAAATCAGTCAGTAAAGTTATGCGTTAATTAAAATATATGAGATTATCATAGTTGATGAGATGTGACTCCTAAAACTAATGACGAAATAAAACATCAAACTGACTAAAATAAAACAAAAACACAATTTTTGGATGTTTCCTGTTTCCTGTTGTGTTCAGGAAGAGGAGGTATCACAACCGCCGCATCCAGAGGGACGTCCTCAAGAGCAAGAAGCCCCTGATCGGAGACAGCATGGGACACACCCCACCGTACACGCACCGACACTCGGGTAAAACCTCAGTCTGAAGCAGGTCGGCTGCCTAATGTCTCTTTCTGTTACCCAGAATCCTCTGCTTCCTATCTCTCAGCTGATCTGGTCAACCTGCCCGAGGAGCCTATCAAGGAGGAGGAGGAGGACGAAGAGGATGACGATGACAGAGACGAGGACATGGACTCAGACGACAGGGTAGTGGAATACAAGGACAGAGGCAGCGGCTCGCGGTTGGCAAGGGCGGGGCTTCAGAGCCGGACGGAGCGTTCTCCGTCTCCATGGTCAGAGTCAGACGAGATGGATTATGACCTGGAGCTGAAGATGATCTCTACACCTTCACCCAAGAAGAGCAAGAAGATGACGATGTACGCCGACGAGCTAGAAACTCACCTGAAGAGCATCCGGTCAGAGCCGCTCACCTACTTAAAAGCTGTTCCCTTCTGCTTAAAAGCTGTTCCCTTCTGCTTAAAAGCTGTTCCCTTCTGCTTAAAAGCTGTCCACACCTACTTAAAACCTGTCCACACCTACTTAAAACCTGTCCACACCTACTTAAAACTTGTCCACACCTGTTTTGTACTCGCCTGTTTGTTTCAAACCTGTTCACCAGTTAATCTTGAACACGTAACTTTTTCTCATAAATTAGAATCAGTTTGAGTCTGACCGCAGGTTTTTTGTGTCTTACAGAAACCGGATTGGTGAGTCGGGATCACAGACCACAACCAAGTCTTTGTCGCCCCCTAAGGTGACGGATGTTCGGCAGCTGCTGGAGGAGAAGCGACAGGGTCAGTCTCAGCAGAGACAGCGCTCACCTGTGGCCAACAGTGGGAAGACAGGTGAGCCGACGGATCCAGGTGTTCTGGTAGATCCAGATGAGCTGATGGATCCAGGTGTTGGTCCAGAACATGGATTCTTCTTACTCTGAAACTGTCTGCAGATGTCCGGCAGCGACTTGGAAAGAGACGGTACTCTCCAGACAGACGGCATTCCCCCTCTCCTGTCTCCTCCCAGGACACGCCTCCAGCCAGAGAGCCAATCAGCAGTGTGCACCGCAGACTGGGCGTGGCCAGTCAGGACAACAGGGTCGTCTACTCAAAGTCCTCCAAAGACAGAAAGACGAGTATGAAAACTGCAGCACACATCCTTGTCGTATTCTTTAAAGTTTCTGCTGCAGAGGAAACTACTTTATTTAACAGTAAAAATCTAAACACAAAGAGCAAACAAGGTCACACAAGAAAACTACACAATGGAAAAAGTTAAGAATAAAACAGTCAAAACATTTATTCTCCCAGTCAGCGTCCACATTTCAACCTGAGGGCGACTGGAGACTGTAAGGGTGTGGCAGGGGAGAGCGAAGGAGGTTCTAGTAACGTTTTTAATGTGGGGGATAAAAGACGTGTCCTGATCAAAAATAACACCAAGATTTTTAACATTAGAGCAGGAGGACAGATTAATGCATCTAAGGAGGGAGAAAGACTGAAACATTCATTCCTAAGGTGCTCAGGTCCAAAAACTAAAACCTCAGACTTGTCTGTGTTCTAAAGGAGAAAACTAAGGGTCATCCAGGTTTTTATGTCTTTAAGACATGCTTGTAGTCTAAGTAGCTGATTGGATTATTTGGGTTTAATGGACAAATATAATTGTGTGTCATATCCTGATGCTTGCTCAATAATCCAGGTAAAAAAAAATCTAAAGAAGTTAAGTCTGGTCCCCTGGACTGGTCCAGAAAACAAAAAAAAAATTGTAGAAACGTTTCGTCTTTCATCCGAAAGACTTCGGTCTGAGGAGCTGTTTTCAGCTCTGTCTTATAAATAGCACCTTCTCATAGTGGATCAACCACTGATTGATTGATTGATTGATGATAACTGTGTATCATCAGCATAACAATGAGCATTTATCCCATGCTGTTTAATAACTTTACCTAATGGAAGCGTATACAAGGTAAAGAGTATTGGTCCAACCACTGAACCCTGAGGAACTCCATGATTAACTTTGGTGTATGATGACGATTCATTATTTATATTTACAAATTGGAATCTGTCAAATAAATGATTTAAACCAATTTAGAGCCGTTCCTGTAATTCCAACATCATACTCAAGCCTCTGTAGTAGATTATACTATGATGAGCTCTAAACTCTGACTGAAACGTTTCAAACAGATTTCTAAGTAAATATTTGTCTTAAGAAGTGTCAGAAATGAAGATGTTGAGGTTCTCCTTAGGAGAGACAAGGATGGAGAAGATCAGGAATGAGATCATCAGAGGTACAGCACAGGTTGAACACCTGGGAGATAAAGTTAGAGAGGACACACTGAGATGGTTTGGACATGTCCAGAGGAGGGACGGTGGTTTGGACATGTCCAG